>NC_138051.1:43235048-44435048 GCF_964194185.1 Rhinolophus hipposideros | reverse complement strand
TTGAAATAATACTAAGAACCTATAGAAATCTGTGTGTTTTTTTCTTTTTCTGTTTTTTGTTTGTTTGTTTGTTTGTTTTTTGAAATCTGCCTTCTTAACGACTAGTACTGGTTTAGTTTTTGAGCCCATTGAAACACATGCTACCCACAAGACTTGATTTTACCATTTTACCTTGAGACAAGATACGAAACAAGTAAGGGATTATTTGTGTTTCATGTTATTTTGCCTACCTTCCCTCTCTACATTTTATTTCTCTATTGGCATCTGTGCATAAGTTGTGATTTACAATAGTAGTTCCAGCTTCTGTTCCTGACCCCCTCATTTTCTGGTTGGTTCAGACTAGAACCCATGCTGCCGTGCAGTGGGTTTTGGGTAGTAAAATGTAGGAAGGGTTGGTTATCAATTGCTCTGTGTGTTCACACTGCAGATAAAACCAATTTACCTTTTCTCAATCTTTAATTACAGTGACATAATTTTTGAAAAGTGAACTTTGAAGATTTTATAGAATGAGGAAATAAATTCGAACAACCTTTTTGTTAAAATCCTATTTCAGTATCAAGATACAATCTCAAAGTTGGGGCAGTCATATTTCTGATTTTCCTTTTGCCACAAGATATGTTCTGTATCTTGGATTTTAGCAATTCACTGATAGTATATTACCTGTTATTTACCACTACATGGTACTGGCATACTTGGAAACAAAAGTAGTTTGATATATATTGCTTTTCCCATTGTTCTAACCATTTTTTCCCACCTACACCTACTACTGTTTTTTTCTAATTCAATTCTTGCTAAGAAAGTTTCAGAGAGTCTTTTAATGTTTTTTTGCCCCTCATGCTGTCATTTTGCCCACAGCAGGACATAGTCAGAAACAGGACAATTACAGTATCATTAGTTTATTCTTCACCCTAATAAACACATGTATTCTATTAGTGAAGAAGGAAAATATGTCTGCCTGTGCTCTGTCTCCCTGATGAAAAGTAGAGGACCCAGTAAAAAGAGGGATTAACAGCAGTTGGAGCTTCTGGGGGCTTTAAGTGCAGGTTATAAGTTTACACTCATAAGTTGATTTACATGACATACTTTGAAGGATGATAGATCCTCTGCCAAAATTCTTAAGTCCCAGATATTTCACTAGTATTCCTTTATTTCCGGAGATCTTTCGTGTTTCCTGGAATAACCACAGCGTTACAAATAATCTTGTAAGGAATAGCAACATTAGCTCCATCTACTTTTGAGTAGAGCCTTAGATGGGAGGACTTCTCTTAATAGAGGTATAAATATACCTGGGCTTGAAGAGATTCTTTCACTTCACATTTTAACACAGAGCCAGCCAATAATAGAGAGAATAGAAACATGTAGAGAGAGCTTCCTGATGAAGGGGTAATCTTCAGGAGAGGATATAGCTGATACCTGCATAGCTGGTCCCCAAGCTATTTGAAAAATTGGGTTAATTTATATTTTTTGATCTATGAATATTTTAGTAGCAGTTTTTTATTATTTAAATAAATGTGTGCAATGAGGAACAAATCTGAAATTTGGAAAATCTGTAAGTTGTACTTTTTCATAGATGAACTTCATAAATTTGGTTCCTGTGTCTGAGTTACCTAGTAATTTCAGATTTAAGCTAAAATGTTTATCGTGTTTCTGTCATATAGTTTATCATAAAAACTTTATTTTTCAATATGCAGTAATATGTACTATAATCTTAATCATACATTTATATTTTAGTACGTAAATATGTATCTAATAATACATTTTTCTTCCATCACAGACAAACTTTCCAGAAATGATGAACAGATATAAGCAACTATTGACCTATATTCGGAGTGCAGTCACAAGAAATTATTCTGAAAAATCCATTAATTCTATTCTTGATTATATCTCCACTTCTAAACAGGTTCGATTCTCTTTTTGCTTCTTGGTACTTATTAATGTGTTTATTATTTATGTTAAAGGTTTTTGTTGAGGCCTAAAAGTTCTTTTTAAACATTTATGCTAATTATTACTGTGCTATTTTCTTGATTATAATAGTAATTATGTAATATTGAAAGGTGATAACTCTAGTTTAAACTCTTCAAATAATATCTTCAGATACTAACATAATATGCACACAACTCATGTAGTAGAGTCCCGTTTAGTTCTTATCACAGTTTCTAATAATAAACTCCATCACCACTTCAGCTAGCTGTCCTGAGCTATTTAAATACTTAACAGTGTTTCCTACGTGATTTGTGTAGATTTGATTAAAGATCCTTGAGGGAGAACCTGTACTCATAGTGCTTAGGCATTCATCATTAGGTGTTCAGTAAATGTTTCTACAAAGAATGGGTGAATGATGGATGATGAAAAGAAGTGCTAATGATGAAGAAACTACAGTGGGCATTGGGAATGATGATTTGATTTGATTGCTAAGATCGTTTTTAATTAGACTGTTTGTTCATATTCTTTTAAGCAACATAGTCCTAAGTTTCAGCTTTCTTACACTGATATTTAAGCACAGGAAGTATACTCTATATCATTTAGTAGAACATGTGATACTTTTTTTACTCCTAATAAAAAACATTCATCTCAGAATCAGCCTCTTTCATTGCATCTTTTTTACTAGATGTCATTTTTATTTCTTGAGGCCCTTTATTATTTTTACTTTATATCTAAAATGTATATCGTGGAATATGAGGAAGATAAACTTACATGTTTTGTTAGAACACCACTAATTCTAGAGGTGTTATATTTATCAGGGGGCTTCTCTTAGATGGGAAAATGTTTTCTGAGTTTTACAGACAAGTATCATCAAAACATTTTTGGTACACTGTTTATAAATGGTATGCCACACGTGGCAGGGGGGATTAATTATCAAACTTCAAGATTGTGTGTTGTTTCATGCTGTTATATGTAAGCTTTTTGTCTTTTGAAAATAATAGCTATCGGGTGGGCGGCACTTGACTTACTCAGTATGCCATCAGCAGGCATGAATTAAATAGGCAGCCTTTTCTGAAAGTGTCAAACTTTCCTGTTTTCATGGCCCTTTTAACTCTTGATCCTGTTACGGATCTAGAAAATCAGGTATTCAAAAAAAGGCAGAACCAGAAGTGGGGGAAAGAGGGTGGGCAGGGGAGCTTATCATAATGCAAAACAATTAGTGATTTCCATGTAAAAAATGTTACACACAGATTGGTGAATTGTTGGTCGTTAGACAGAGCTATAACTGTGCTAGACTTTTCCCTCCACCCAACTCCAATAGTTTACTAGTAACTTAAAAGCTGTGTGGTTCAGTTCGTTGCTTAGTCGCATTTATAGAACAATTTTGAGGGAAGAAGCTTTTTCTTGTTTCGTAGCAGCTTGCTTAGTGTTTGCCACATAGTATGTACCAAATAAGTGTTGAGTGAATATGATATACACTATTAATAACAGTATAACTAATTCTATTCTATGTACATGTCATTTACTTCCATTAATACAAAGTGAGTTATTAGATTTGAAAGGACAGTTACTATTAGAGCATGAGCTATTTTCTGGGTTTTATGTATTTTTAAAAATTCACATGAAAACAACTTGGCGCTTATCTTTTGTAAATTTGGTCTTATTTTGTTAAGATTTTTGTTAATTTTGTGGATATTACAGGTATTTGTTAAGATACAGATGATAGTATAGTATACCTTATGTGTATTAAAGTTCAAAGATGCACTTTTAGTTTGCTCAAATTAACTTTATTAACAGGTACAAATTTGCTGTTTACAATTATAGAATTCTGATTTTTTATGTCAGATGGATTTACTGCAGGAATTCTATGAAACAACACTGGAAGCTTTGAAAGATGCTAAGAATGATAGACTGTGGTTTAAGACAAACACAAAGGTAACAATTATAATTATTTCCTTTTTTTTCATTTGAAGAGTGGGCGGGTATCCTTAGTAAACTCTGCTAAAGATGCACACCTTCTCTTTGAAATCTTTTGATTTTAATAAGTTTCTCTTTTTACAGCTTGGGAAATTGTATTTAGAACGAGAGGAATATGGAAAGCTTCAAAAAATTTTACGCCAGTTACATCAGTCTTGCCAGGTAGCATTCCCTTCATTTTTTATTAACATTTCTTCACATTAAAAAGCATAAGAAAAAATTGTATTCAAAATGTTGCTTAGGGCTGTTTTTGTGCAAGCATCATCCTAAAACTAAAATTTGGAAAATAACTTAACCAAAAAGCTCATTTTTATCTATTACATTTCTTCCTGTTTTAATCCTAATTTCTGTCTTTGTGGAGTGAGGTACAAATATCAAATGAACAAACAGGCCTATCATTAATACTAAGGATAAGTCTTTCATATTTAATTATGCACCCTGTGAAAATCAGAAAGGGTATCGTAGACATATATAATAAAGATATTTTATATTCTAGTTTATAATGTCTGGATCCCCTATAACAGCACTGTCTAGCAGAAGTTCATGCCTTGCTAAAACCATTCCATGTCTGTTCTGTTCCATGTAGTAGCAGCAGCCACATGTTAGCAAGCATATGAACTGTGGCTAGTGTTATGGAGGTACTGAGTTTTATATTTAATTAATATATTTAAATTTGAACGACCGCGTGGTCTGGACAGTATACCTCTGTAACTTTTTAACTAATATAACTATAATTTTATATTTCTTTTTTTGTCTTGATGAATAAGTTCTTTGATATCAGTTTAAATTGTATGTGGAAATGCTGTTTTAAAATTTTTAAGCTCTTCTAAAGCCATGTACTATTATTTTAATTATGTTATTTCTGTGAATGGGGAAGATGTCGATCAGGAAAGTGTTCTAAATTAGCTGCAGATATTTTTCTTTAATTGTTATGAGTTTCTTTATAAAAATAAGAAAAATGTTTGCATTTCATAATAGTTTTGCTTTACAAAGCAGATTAGTCATTTATGAATTATTTCTTATCTATACATTCTTAGGAAAGCTTAGTCTGACGCATAAACAGCTGAGTTCAGTTCCATGTGAAATGGAAATGGTAGAGAAGCCATTTCTGGATGGAGGAGGGTCTTTTGGTGTGGACATAAGCAACATGAAAAAGCCCTCTGGAGAGTTTTACTTGGTTTATTTTCGTACATAAGGAAAATGCTATCTAGATTGTAAATAATGTTATAGTCTAGCAGAGATACACAATAATCTGAATGTACAAATTATCTTGCATGTCATATATTTTACTCTGCTGTGATTCATTAGTGAATAACTAAACAAGTTTTAAGTTGGAAGACCAAATAAATAATAAATTTTGGCTTTGTTTACGTCAGTGTTTGATGTTTATGATTATCTGACTGTGGACCTTATGCAGTTTTTCATGGCCTGCATTTTGTGGGCTATTGGTCATCTTTCAAAGTCAGACTCAAAAGTCGCCACCTTTGTTATTCCTTTGACATCCCTTAGGGGAGTTAGTTTCTTTCTCTTCCATTCTTCTCGGCACTTGGTTCATGCTAAAACTAGAATCCTCATCATTTATATAATTCATCTGTTGACAGATTAGTCTTCTACTAGATTGTGAATTTCTGAGGCCAGGAATATTGGCTTAATTTAACTTATTTCCCCAAGGTAGACCCATTCCCTGGCCCAAGAAAGGCATTCAGGAAGTGTTTTTTGATTGAATCAGTGGATCTGAAGTGATTGTGAAGATTTGGGAAGACGATAAATAATCTCCTAGATAAAAATAAACATAAAATTTTATACACTAAAAATATACCTCTGGCCATTTTTTCTTAATGAATGACTCGAAAGTACAAGGGTTCCCTTTTGGCAATTAAAGATAGTGTTCTTAGGACTCTGGGTCTCAATTAAAATCTGTAGTGCATTATCATACAGAATTAGTATTATAAATATAAGGTTCTTGGACTAACTCAAATAAAAATTACTAAGTTGACTCTGGATTCTGTCTTGACTAAAGTTCATTGTTTGCTTTTCTAGACTGATGATGGAGAAGATGATCTGAAAAAAGGTACACAGTTATTAGAAATATACGCTCTGGAAATTCAGATGTACACAGCACAGAAAAATAACAAAAAACTTAAAGCGCTCTATGAACAGTCACTTCACATCAAGTCTGCCATCCCTCATCCACTGATCATGGGAGTCATCAGAGGCAAGTTTGGTTTGGAGAGGGTGGGTGGGCAGTGTCATGGGAAGATATCAAGGTGTCATGCACATAACTGAATGACTGAAGGTTGTTTCTGTTTTAGTGAAAATACTTGACAAAGTAGTGAATCAATGACATGATATACCATGTTTCCCCAAAAATAAAACCTAGCCAGACAATCAGCTGTAATGCGTCCTTTGGAGCAAAAATTAATGTAAGACCGGATATTATACTGTAGTGTATTATATTATATATTACATATTATATTATATCTGGTCTTATAGTAAAATAAGACCGGGTCTTATATTAATTTTTGACCAAAAAATGCATTAGAGTTGATGGTCCGGCTAGGTCTTATTTTCGGGGAAACACGGTAGGCTTTAAAAACAGTTGAGATAAATTTTTGTCTTGTAAAATATATATCAGTGAAGATATTAGTAGAAAATTCACCATCAGAAGTTCTATTCTAGAATTACAATGATGTTTGTAAAATTACTTTCTACTTCAGTTGAGAAGAAAGGCTTGGCAAATGGTTTGGCTGATGCTTAATGAAGAGCCTGCTTTTTAGAATTAAAATGTGTACCCTGGGGCTAGTACTATTCGTGTTACAGAATTAAAAGACTGGACGCCATTGAAATAGTTTCTGTTTGATTTTTATAAAGTGGTCTATCTTCTTACTGCAGAGCTGAAAGTGTCCTCTTCTCTCCTGTTTTCTTCTTTACAGAATGTGGTGGTAAAATGCACTTGAGAGAAGGTGAATTTGAAAAGGCACACACCGATTTTTTTGAAGCCTTCAAAAATTATGATGAATCAGGGAGTCCAAGACGAACCACGTGCTTAAAATATTTGGTCTTAGCAAATATGCTAATGAAATCAGGAATAAATCCATTTGACTCACAGGAGGTACGTGTATGCTCTAGTTGTTCATTTCTATCAGCTGTCTTTTGTGGAAATAAACTTTGTACATATACATAGTTAATTCTTTTTTTTTTACTGTGTTTAGGCCAAACCATACAAAAATGATCCAGAAATTCTAGCGATGACGAATTTAGTAAGGTAAGATTTCATATTTCACTTAAGGTAAACTTCCTTAAAGCAGTGAATAAAGGGGAGAGAAAAAAGAAAACTTACCAGAATTCAATTAATTTTCAACAATTATTCTTGTATTTTGGTTTGAAATATACCGAAGTTTGTGAAAGTTATATCTTCTGAAGTCATTTATTATGCTCTTTCTGTTAGTCGTGAGATTTTATAAAGTATTTGCTGCTTTCTTTTTCTTACTTGTTTGTGTTTGTGCTATTTTTCAGTAGAAAACTGATTATAGATGTTTTAAAACAATTTCACAATGTTTACTCTTTCTACCTGCCATAATCCAAAATGAAATTATGAATTGATCCGTATAAGTCGAGAACTTTCAGTAAGACAGTTTGTTTACTTACATATTTTCTCAGTTGAAGAGATAATAAATCACTCATAAAAAAAGTTTACATGAGATAATTTTCGAAGGTAAGGAGCCAGAGGGGTCATACTGGTAAGAAACCCAAGAACCTGTTGGTATTTTCTATGGAGAAAGAGATGACAGATGACGTTTATCAACTGAAGAGCCTACCAGATCAAATATATGGTGATAGAAAGCACTGACTCTGGGTGGTGAACACACAGTGTGAGGTATGGGTGATGTATTACAGAATTGTATACCTGAAATCGATGTAACTTGATGAACAGTTGTCACCCCAAAAACTTCAATTTAAAAAAAGAAAATTATTACCATAATTAACATTAAACAAAATTATAGTAGATAAAAAAACAAACGAAAAGCCTAGACAAGTAGGTCTGTTTTTGCAAAAGAAACCAGTGAGCAAGAATCATTTTCGTTTGTACCAGGAATAAATAGAGCCCGAGCTTTAATAGGCTTTCTTTGTAGGAAAGTATGAGAAACTTACTAGCCTTCTTCAAGTCCTTTGTTTTAGAGTACAGCTGAGTGTACCAAGGCAGGAAGAATGCAGTGAGGGACATAGGGCAGAGGGTTTTGCAGATATATGTAGATAACTTAGATGACCAGCCATTTTCTTAGCAGTCTTTTCATTAAAAAAAAAAAAAAAAAGTACTGTTAGGCTATAAATTCTGGGTCATCTACATATAAATTTTATATACTTAGAGAAAATGTCTATTTCATAATATTGTTTAGGTCCTATGTGAAATATCCTCATTTACTTTGTTTTTACTTGGCTATGATTTTTCAAGTTACTAGGTTTTCTTTTTTAAGGAAAGCTTAATTTTAGCTGTAAAAAATAATGGTTTTATTTTAAGGGTACTAGTAGGAATGGTTAGGGCATAAAAACCCTAAATTGCAACATTAAAAACTCAATTTCTTTGTTGTTTATGTCTTTATTCTGTTTAATATATATATTTGTTGAATTAAGTTGATTTTAGTTGCAGAGAAATTTCTCCATCTTAATATCAAACAATTTATTCCATCTACGTTTGGCCACATTAAGAGATGATTGGTTTAGAAATTAATTAACTTTGTAATACTCTTTAAAAATTGTTTATTTAGTTAAATTGCTAACGCAACAGTTTAAACTTTTAAAACCTCAATATTGAGGAAAAGTTTTGCCCTAGACATTAATATTTTATCTAAATTAAATTGGTTAAATACATTAAAGTGGATTAAAAGACTGATTCATCAGACCTTTAAAAAGTCATAGCTATATTTATTAATATATATTTACTATATTTTAAACTTTACTCCAGTAAAGCCTCTGTGTTGGAACTAGGAAACTTAAAGTGGTAAATTTTGACCCAAACAAGTGGTCTTTGGTGTCCCACATTTTGTGTAAGATTTTTTTTTTTATTGTTTTAAATCACTTAAGTAGTAGAAGAATGTCTCTTGGTTTTAATATACTCGTACATGTGTACAAGTGTTTTCACTATTTGAATATATCCTCTTATAGTATATTACAATCATATATTTGGATAGGTAAGAAAGTAATGCTTCCTAATTTTATCTTCCTAGTCAGTTGCCAGCAGACTAGAGGAAAATAATTCCTGTTGAAGCACTTGAATCACCTGCCCCTAACATGAAGTTACATTGCGACCCAACAGATGGAAGCACAGCAGAGGGCGTGCAGAATGGCTGATGATATGTCTTACATATAAAGCAGACAGTGGTGCCATTTCCAGAAGGTTGGCTTCTTCCTTCTCAGCACCCTTAGCGATCCCCGTAGTGCCGTGTAGAATTATTTCAGGAGTAGATACTAGACACCTCAGAGAATCATGAAAATAAATCAGCCTTTGGCCTTCTGCAGCAGAGTCCATTGCTCTGTGCTTTGCGTGCGTGGCGCATTTGTCACTAATGACCCACCACTGATACAATTTTCTGCTGTATCATTCAGTGGAGTTTTCAAGTTAGAGAAAATTGGGAAACAAATGTTCCCTTTGAAAAGTTTTGGCATTTGCTGGTAGCTTTCTAGAAGAAAAAAATTAGGAAGCTGTATTTCCGAATAACCTTCAGAGAGGATATACTGTCATATTTGAAAGACAGAGCCAAACTCTTCCAAACAGTGGTATGCATGAAATTGAGTTAAATACACAGGGATTAAATACACAGTTTAATTTGAAAGCATCAAACATTAAACTGATGTCAATTAGCAATGCTAAGATTTAAATTAGCTATGTATAAACATATAACCCCAAAACATAAAATATACTTCCTTTATAAAACTGAAAGCATTAAAAAAGAAACTCATTTCATTTGGAGAAGGATGTGTGTGTAACGCTGATTTCCATGACAGAAATTATAGTATAATTTAGAATTTGGCATTTAAAATTGAGAAACAAGCTCTTTGGATTATCTGATTTTAATACATGATGACTTCTTCATGTTAACAAACTGTGTACTTTTCTTTTTCTGTTAGTGCCTATCAGAATAATGACATCACTGAATTTGAAAAGATTCTGAAAACAAACCACAGCAACATCATGGATGATCCTTTCATAAGGGAACACATTGAAGGTATATTCTTTCTGCTAATTGAATTCTATTTCTTTGTCATTGTCAAACGGTGCTTCTTAATGGAGCTGAGTAGAATCAAGCTGTTTTTCTTCTGTTTATTAAAAACTATAAAAATGTTTCTAAATGTTGTCAAGGAATAGGATACTCCCTAAAATTGTAAAGGTGTTTTAGAGATCATTAGCCAGGGCTGGCCTGGTGGTCCAGGTGGTTAGAGCACTGTGCTCCTAACGTCGAGGTCGCTGGTTCAATTCCCACATGTGCCAGTGAGCTGCGCCCTCTACAATTAAGATTGTGAACAGCTCTCCCTGGAGCGGGGCTTCTCACAGTTGGTGTGGGCTGCTGTGGGCTACCCTGTGCTGGCAGGAGCGTCCGGCAGCTATGAACTGCTGTGAGTGGCCAACCGATGACCAGCCACTGACTTCCTCAAGCTGGGGGGAGCGCAAGGCTCACAATACCAGCATGGGCCAGGGAGCTGTGTCCTACACAACTAGACTTAAGAAACAACAGCTTGAACTGGAGTGGGGAAGAGGGGAAGCCGAAGAAGGGGGGGAAAAAATCATTAGCCAGTTTCATGTTATTTAACATAATCAATTTCATGTTATTAACATAATCAAATTCTTATATGATGGCCATTTGATTTAAGGTGGCTGTCTGTCCCTTTTACCTTTTTATTCTAATTTAGATATTATTGAATGTTTATTACTGGTGTGGCTTCAAAGTTAATTTTTAGGATTTATTTTTGACAAGTAACAAAA
Organism: Rhinolophus hipposideros; assembly: GCF_964194185.1. Lineage (NCBI taxonomy): Eukaryota > Metazoa > Chordata > Mammalia > Chiroptera > Rhinolophidae > Rhinolophus > Rhinolophus hipposideros. Next base: position 44,424,169 of record NC_138051.1, on the reverse strand, counting down.
ACTTTGAAAATAGCCTGCTATAGATAATGCCGAGATGCATTTACTTTGAAAGGTAGGCTAACATTGTAACAATAAGTATATGAGATTTTTAATAAGTTCTATTGGATTCACAAAGACAAAAATCATTCCTTTGTTCTGGGGCCTCTTTTATACCTCCAGTGTTTCCACCTGTTCTGGAGCTATTTGAGGGTTTTTAAATGACCATTTAGAGCAACTCATTCAAATACTTAAATGCCAGATGCATCAGGAAAATCTGAAGAATACTTTTGAAGTAATGTTCTTTTGTTCCCCACCTTCCTTTTTCAACAGACTTTTTTTTTTTTTTTAATTTTAATGGGGAATATTGGGGAACAGTGTGTTTCTCCAGGGCCCATCAGCTCCAACTCATTATCCTTCAATCTAGTTGTGGAGGCGAAGCTCAACTCGGAATCCAGTCACCATTTTCAGTCTTGAACTGCAGAGGGCACAGCCCACCATCCCATGTGGGAATCGAACTGGCAACCTTGTTGTTCAGAGCTCGCGCGCTAACCAACTGAGCCATCCAGCCACCCTTCGACAGACATTTTTAAAGTTCTTATATAAACGTAGAATGATACTGCACTTTGTGGAGATAGAAAAATGTAGGGCCGGCCCGGTGGCTCAGGCGCTTAGAGCTCCATGCTCTTAACTCCGAAGGCTGCCGGTTCGAGTCCCACATGGGCCAGTGGACTCTTAACAACAACAACAAAAAAAAAAAGAAAGAAAGAAAGAAAGAAAAATGTAGAAACCTTATGCATGAACTCCAATCCAGTTTTTAAAAGAAAAAAGAAAAAAAACAACTTGTATGTGAAGAAATGGGGGAAAAATATAAAATTATTGTGTAAAATATAATATTCTGGGTTTTAAGAGAGCATAAAATAAAGAACTTGTGTAAATCTGAGCTTCTTGAAATTTGTTAACTATAGAGGAAATGATGAGCAGTGGAATATTATTTGAGAAGGCAAGGAGATGTTTTAGGTTGTCACAATATGAGCAAAATCAGCGAGGTGGGAACAAAAAATTATGGGAGAAGCAGCCTCTAATCATACTATTCATCTGTTAGACCCAAATATTTTTAGATCCAAAAACCTTGTTTTTACCAGACAGAAGGGTGTATTTTGAGACAATTATATAGTTAATTAATATGATTTAGAAGTACATAATGATTCATACAGATATACAAACAAATGCAAATATATTATCTTAATTCTTGTCTTTCAGAGCTTTTGCGAAACATCAGAACACAAGTGCTCATAAAATTAATTAAGCCTTACACAAGAATACATATTCCTTTTATTTCTAAGGTACTTATATTCATGGATTTTAATATTTATAATTTATAGTTATAGATGCAATACCTATCTTTCATTTAAAAGTGTAATTCTAACTTGGTAACATTTTGTAATACTACATTTCTTAAATACAGTATAATTTCATGGCTTTACTTTTAATGTGAACTTTTCTGTGTTTCCTTGGTACAAATTGAGTTAACAGAAAAGAAATAAGGATCACTAAATTTCTTTTTAAAGATTCCTTCAGCCTCAGAGAAAATTATAGAAGGAAAGTAGGGGCTAAAATATAATTGATGAAAGGTTAACCTCAGCCACTATAAAACTGGTAGGAATATACTTTAAAAGTTACAAAGTTAAATTTTGTCAGACCTGTGTTCTCAGATATATTGTGAAGTGATAGTGAAATTTCTTTTAAATTTCTTCTTTCCTAATTTTCTGTAACTGATGAAAATGAATATAAAATCAGAATAATTGTTTCTGTAAAATCATGTTAACTAGAATGATAATGAGTCTTTTGTCTTAGGAGTTAAACATAGATGTAGCTGACGTGGAGAGCTTGCTGGTGCAGTGCATATTGGATAAGTAAGTACTTGGCTATTTTTTATCACAAAATGTTTAGGACTTTAAAGTTTGAATAATGATGGCAAAGGTAGAAGGTGAATTCTCGGTTTTTCATAAAAAGCACCCTCGGGCAATGCTTTTCTATTAAAAGAGATTTATGCATATGTGATGGTTCTTTGATAATGTGCTTGAGGATATTAAGCACATGATCTCTGAAAAAGTTTTAAATGGTTTTTCAGAGGACTTCTCATTCAGTATATGACCCATATACGGCTAGAGAATTATTTAATGAGTAATATTTTTATGTATAAGGTATAGTATATAGTAAATTTGAACTTATTAACATCTTTCTTAAAAGCAGCATATTTAGAGCTTCACAAATTACACTTGCTCTTAATTAATTGGACATGTCTGTGTCTGATGGTTCTTTCAGTGAAACTGATAAAAATTAGCTGAAATAAACCCGGTTTCTGTCTAGAGTTTGAATAAAGTAGTGAATGTTATAATTAATCCTGAACTCAACCATTTAACGTAGGCAGCAGTGTTTTCTTTTGCATTTATTGATATTGTGAATATTTTATGAAATACTAGTCTAGAAGATATGCTTAATGAAAATAGTTTAGACATGCCTTCTTTTATTTATTTCCAGCACTATTCATGGCCGAATTGATCAAGTCAACCAACTCCTTGAATTGGATCATCAGAAGAGGGGTGGTGCCCGATATACTGCACTAGATAAATGGACCAACCAACTAAATTCTCTCAACCAGGCTGTAGTCAGTAAACTGGCTTAACAGAGAACAAGCTTTTACAGACATACTTAAGGCAACAGTGCAGAGATGTAATTCTTAAAAGAACTGGGAATGGCAAAACTACTGTCGGTTGATGTGTCCTGAAAATTATTGGAGTTATGGCAGAAGTGCTTTTTTTGATCAACTGGTTTGTGTTTTGCTACTGCATTTATCCCAAGAAAAACAGCTTTAATCTCCAGAAGAAAACCAAAATGCCATGGGATTTATGCTGTATTGACATCTTGCCCTAAACATACAACATCATAGTAATTTATCCTGGGCAACATGACCAGAGAGAAGATTTTTGTCATGATTTTAAATACACTGACACGCTACTGTTGGTTAAATTTAAACATGTTTTACCTGCAGAAATTCTCTCACAAATAACCTGCAATAACTTGAAATGCATACCCTTTTGAACACTTCCTTTTCTCATGTATAAATTAAAATGTTTGCTGCATTTTGCAAAATGTCAGTTCTCCAAAATGTGTCCATATATTTCTGTACCTGCAGTGTAGTAAAGGTTTAGATGAAACCCTATAATTATAGTGGCATACTGTCACTTAGGTTTCAAGCAGCAAAATAAACAGTGCAGCTCAGAAATTGTAGTTTGGTTCTTGATGTGTTTTTATTATACTTGGGGTTTTTGTTTTGAGTTTTAGTACCTTAGAAATTTCAAATTTTATCTTCAGTTAACAATTTTAAAAAGCCTGGGAGCAAATAAGTTATTTGCTGTCAAGTTTTTTAAGTAAGTCTTTATTCATAAAGTAAGTAGAACTAGTTTCTAACAAAACACTTCCATAGTACTTACTTTGACAGTGATGCTTTAAAGGAATAAAATTCTTTTTTTTAAGAATGATATTCCTTTTTAAAAGAATAAATTCTAACTCTCAGAATGTTCACTTTAAACAAATATGCCAGAACATAGACAGCTAAATGAATGTTACCTCGCATAGTGATCATGCTGGAAAATTATTTCCTAATTCCAGCAATTTATCATTGCTCAAAAGATCTTGGGTTTTCCTCTTTTAGAATTGCGTTCAGAGCTCATTTAAGTCACACACACTATTAACTTTATGATTATACATTATTTTTTAAAAAATGTGTTACCAACCTTAATTGTTTTATAGTTACCATAGTTTGTCACCAAATGACTTGACAGTTTCCAAAAATTAAATCAACGTTTCAGGTAATTGTAAAAAGTGTGCAACTGACTTTGAAGGCGATGCCAAAAGAGTTTTAAAGTTATTTTGAGCAATGGTAGCATAGTTAAGAATGAACTGTGGCCTTCCAAGGTGACCACCTTAAAGGAGACACAGCTCATTTGAATGTATTGAGTTTTGGATGTATTTGTTTCACTTAAAAAAAAAAGTTCATATTATTTTATAGAGTCAAAAGGAAGAACTAAGATTAAGATAATTTCTTTGGTTTTTCTATTGCTTGTTATTATGTAAAAAGTGAGTGGCAGTTCAGAAGGAAGACTGTTGTAACTGAAGAATGACAACCAAGAATTTTTGATCATTAAATCAGATTTTATAAACAGTGGAAGGAGCATGGACTTAAAACAAGGCATGCTTATTCGGTTTTGTCAAAATTTTACGAAAATATGTGATATATATTTATACTAAAACTATATAATCCTTAGATTTAGGAAAGTAATCAGTTAATGTCTTCAGCAGATTAAGCAGTATTAAACACAGGTGCAAGTTGGAAATTGTAGAAAACGAAGAAAACGAAAGACAAAATGTCTCTGGTAGGGAATAAAAAAGTTTAAGATATAAAATGTGTATTTTCTTCTCTTTTACATAAATCATTTGTGAAAAGTGTGCTAAATTTTTTTTACAGGAATAATAATTAGGATTTATTTTTCAATATAATTTGAAGACCCTTTGTTACCCAAATAAAAATGACAAGTTTCTGTGCCTGTATTCAAATATGTATGCATGTGATAACTCTGGGGAAAAAGCCCTTCTTAACTCTGAGTTCAAGGAATTAGAATTCCGTCAACAAGGATTTGAATGATGTGATTTACCTCTTACTTTCTAACCCTTGCAATGCCCAGTTCTTCTGTGATATCTTTGCTGTGTTAAGTAGTGCATCTTCCAGTTTCTGGAGGGAAAGCATGCACTTCTTATTCTTTAGGAAACTGGGCTAAGTACATAACAATATCCAAAGTTATATCATAATCTTTAATATAATTATATGTGACACATAGGCTTTGTTTAATATTTCCTAGATATAAGTTGGTTCTTTTACTTTATTTATCTATCTATTTATCTATTCATTCATTGTTTTTATTGGGGGACAGTGTGTTTCTCCAAGGCCCATCAGCTCCAAGTCCAGTTGCCGTTTTCAATCTTTAGTTGCAGGGACGCAGCCCACCGTCCCATGCGGGAATTGCACTTGATCTTAGCGAAAAGGCTGAGAAGCGATCCCGTGCGGCGGGAATTGAACCGAAAACCTTGTTAAGAGCTTGTGCTCTAACCAACTCAGCCATCCGGCCGCCTGGTTCTTTTTTCTTAAAGTCATCTGCCACATTTGTTTTCGAACAGGTTTATGATATATCTTAATAGTCTGACTAACTTAAAACGATTTATTATTTTTTCCCTTTAAACATTTTCTATGTTTTTGTGCATCAAATCTTGTACAGTTGAAATCTTAAGGGATTGCTTATCAAATATAACTAAATTTAAGAGAAGTGAAAAATGGGCAAATTCTTAACACTTAAATTGCTGGTTAAATCTTTCCCTCTTTTGCGAAAACTAGTTAACAAATAGTTTATATCAGATTGAAATGTTTATCTCCTTTTTACCCCTAAACCTGGATAAACTCATTCCAGAGCAAAATTTGGCTGCCACAAATAGATACTATCTGCTACAAGAGCTGAATTTCCATTACTCATTCTAGCTCTTACATTAATTTTTAAGTTGTTGATTAAACATTTTTTCTCTACATCTTTATTATATATATGTTTGGTTTTTTTTAAGATGAGACGATTATGTATGTAATAAGTATTGCTTTCATTACATGAGTACCTTCTAACTAAAGGCTAATAGTGTATCTTTCAAGACTACTGGGAATCTGATTTCACTTTGGAGGTTATAGTTTTAGTGAAGCCTGTTTTAAATGGGCTACACTGTGCACAGTATAGTACTTTTCGTTACCTTATAATAGGACATCGGTTTGTCACAGACTGAAAAACAGCTATTCTTGATACTTAAAATATCTATGATGATAAAAAAATTTTTAAGAAATTGTCTTTTTTTAATCAATAATCTTTATGATTCTTCAGTAAACACAAGTAAGTACACATTTATTTTGGGGTAGAGTGAGGGTGAGGGTGTGTCTAATCATTATTTGAAGCAGATTATGTTATGTTGGTACAGAATTTAGTCAGTTTAGTCCATAGGACAGAAAGGTATATATTTGCCTAGTGGATTCCTCTTACCTTTTCAAAGGGCTCAGAGATACTCTAGCCACTCATTTACCAAGGCTACTTTTTAAAATAATAATATTTTAGTACTATTTTAAATAAACCTGAAAGTGTTCATTTAAGTTAGGTCTTTAAAGTGAACTTGAAAAAACAATTTTAAAAAAATAAAGTGAACTTGAGCATTACAAAACTGGTATAGCTAGGAGTTTTATTCTTTATATGGGATTTATAACATCATTTTGAACTGAGATAAGTAACAAAAAATGAAGAAATTGGCATTTTCAATTTTTTGGCAATATCATTGACATAAGAAACTGACTTTAAACAATTTTGTTTCAACATGTTAATTCTATCTAGGTACTTAGAATAAGAGATTGGGTGTCAGGAATTTGAAACTCAAGGACTTTAGTCTTTGTGTGACCAAAATCAAAAATTTTCCCCTTTTTCTGGAGATTTTACTTGTTTTTGCATTGGGTGTCCCCACCCCAACAGGATCCTGTATTTGTTTTGATACAATTATAAGTAGGAAAAATTTGTAAGGACTTCTTTAATGTAGACATATCAGAGATTACCTTTTCTAATGTAAGCATACCAGAGGTTGTATTTAACTCAAAATTATTAAATATCGCTGCATATCTTCTAGCTAGGGTGTGCCCTTAATTAACCAATGGTTCGAAATTTTTGTTTATTTCTCTGAATCTAGATAAGAACTAGATAAGATTTGAAAAGGTTTACCTTTTAAAATTTCAAGGAAATTAGAATAGTAATGCCATTTAAAGGATTTATGTTTTATGATACTAAGTACCACAAAACTGCATCAGTCAATGATTCTAAATATTTCTCAAAAAGCTAAAATTTAGTATCACTTCATTTACTTCTGAATCTTGAAAAGATTTAACTTAGGTAGCGTCCTAGAAGAAACCAGTGTATGTTCCCCTAAATTTTGGCTTCTTTAGTGTCACATGTTATTTAAAAACGTGCTGGACTAATTAAAAATCAATCTTACGCCATTAAAGGTAGATGCCAACTCTACCTTAAATAAAGGTAGATGCCAACTCTACCTTAAATGCTTATGATAGACAGGAAACAATATTTCTTAAGTACTCATCTTACTAAGGGCTCCCAACTTTTTTTCCTATTGGCCAGGATTTTAAATTTGAAATCTTGATCAGGATTTGCACAATAATGGCTGGCCAGTATTTGTGTGTGTGTGTGTGTGTGTGTGTGTGTGTGTGTGTGTGTGTGTGAAATATACCATGTGTGTGCACCTTGAGGGGCTACAAAATTCACTCCTCAGTCCACCACAATAACTTTTTCCCAGTTTCTATTAATCATTTGTTTCTGACTCAGACCTATGCCATGAAAAGAATTTCCAGTGTACCAATAACTTTTATGTTATGACTAGTTTCACATGGAAGACAGTGTCCAAATTTACATAATAATCTAGAGGAATTAGGTTGAAGGTTTTTTTCTTTAATTCTGAAATAGGGCATCTTTAAGTCAACTGATAAAGATGCTTGTTTTATAGGACATTATTAATCTTATGAGTTTACAGATTTAAAAAAGTAATCTTGAAGTTTTAATCATCCTATGACGTCAAAAGTTTGCCCATGCTTAGTTATTGGTATAGGAATATATTAATGGTGTGTCGAATTTTTGTGTAAAAAGTTTTCATTTATATGTTAGTCAAGAAATAGAGCCGTGAAAAATACAAAATTGTTTTATTTTTCAACATATTACATAGTTGCACTATGAGTTTTCTCGATTTTCTTTTTCTCTTAAGAAAAATACTAGCTTACAAGTATTAAATATGACAAATTCCTTGATTTCACACTAGGTCGTAAAAAGTAGGTGACTAGGACCGTGGCAGAGGATGTCTACCAGAAACTGGAAGTCCCACAAGTTACTACTTGAGAATCGACTGATATGTGCAGGATGGGTCACAAGATGCTTTAAGACTTAGGTACTCAAGGATTTTTTTTATTTATCAGTAATAAAAATTATATAATCTACCTCTTAAATATTTACTGTGTACATATTAGTTTCAGTTAGCACAAGGCCAGCACAGTGGCTTTAAGCAGTATACTTTATATTCTTGATCAAGTAATTCAATAATGCATACTTCAATAAAATAGCTCTTGAATTCTTTTGTTTTGTTTTGTTATTTTGTTGAGAGCCCACTGGCCCATGTGGGAATCGAACCGGCAGCCTTTGGAGTCAGGAGCATGGAGCTCCAACCGCCTGAGCCACCGGGCCGGCCCCAGCTCTTGAATGTTTTTAAAGTATTTTTCAGAAAAGGATACTGAAAATCTTGTTCATTTAGGTTGAAAATCGGCGTTTAAGTGTTTTTCACTTTTAAGATTATCTTGTTCTGCTTTGAAGCAATCATGGAGGAGTTGGCCTCTCCTGAACCCTCTTCAGTGATCTGTCCTGGAACAATTCATGTTGCAAATAAATATCTCAGGAATTACTTCTTCAATATAGAACATTTCTAAGTAGGAAATTAAGCCAAGGAAAGAAGTGGAGGAAGAAATGGACTCTCAAATCCCTGTTACGGTGCTTTAAAATGAACCTTTTAAGGGCTGCAACATCTAAAAAAAACTTGTGAATTTATTATTTATCCAAAAATAATGTTCTCAGGTGTAACCTTCAACCTAGTGAAATGGGCCAACCCTAATCTCAAAGTACAATAATGCAATCATAAAAGCAATCATATTGCTTTTGAAAGTCAAAAGAACTTTAAAACAAACAGCCTTTTTGGCCATGGTTCCAATGTAAATGTATAAAACCAATGTTACTTTGCACATTGCAAAAATCCGTTGGCCCTCCAAGTTGTGGAAGTAGAAGACGAGTGAGGCCGATGAACTTCTCCCTATTTCAACTACATTCAGCCAGCAATGGTAGGTGGTATGTTGATAACATTAGCCCAGCAAGGAAGCACATAAGCAATATATATCTAATATCTTGAGTTATGTATTTATGTATACTATTATGTATACTTAATAGTTTTATGGACCCAACTCAATTTTTAGAGTAAATGAATGGAAATGTATAGTTTTCTTTCTAGAAACCTATTTAATGTTTTGTTGTATTATGATTGTTTCTCTGTAGGTCACTTACCTTTAACTGAAGAAGGGTACCTACCTTGGATTTTAAAAGTGAGTTGTATCATGAACAAATATCCAGTCCAAACTGATGTACTTTATTGGGTAGGGTTTATTGTTAAAACTTGATCTGTCCCCTTTCTCATTGTCTTCACCACCAAGAGGCAGTTAGGAAAGAAATCTGAAAGTGCTGAATCTAAAAGGAATGTGCCCTTTCTTTAACCCCTTCATCTGTTTAATTAACAAATATTGTGTGCCTAGTATGTGCTAATGAGATATGTCCTAAAGTTGAAGTATACCATAATTATCCCTGCGTTAAAGAGCTTCGTTCTATGGAGAGAGGTAATAAAATAATTTCAGATAGAGAAAAATTTATCAAACAGTAAATGAAGGTGTGGAGGCATCTGTCAGGATGTGAAAGTTGATTTCACACATGAATAAGGAAAAAGAGTTGGCCATGCAAATCTAAGGAAAGAGCAGCCCAGGCAGAAGTTAAGTCCATCTGAAGTGGGATGAGTATATCAAAATCAAGCAAGGTAGAGTGTGATGTTAAACAAGATAAGAGAGGAACCAGGAACCAGATAATGGGTAATGTTATACCGGGATGTCAAAAAAAATGTATACAAGTGGACACTTTGGTGAACGTTGCTCAAGCAGTAGTTCGCCGTAATCAGAAGTGTCTGGATGCTGATGGTAAGCACTTTGAGCACCTCTTGGAATTGCACAAGTCAAACTTGACTTGTATTCATCTTTAATAATCAGTATATAGAGTATTACAATCTTCATACAGTTTTTTCCTTTCTAAAATGTGTATACATTTTTTGGCACCCTCTGTAATTTGAGATAATAAGTTGAGATTTTGTTCTAAATACTGTGGGAAGCCATTGAGAATTTAAATTCCGATACACCATTTTAAAAGATGATTCTGAATACTGTGTATAAAAATGATTATGTAGGGTAATAGTGTGACCAGGGAGACCAGCAGGAGTCCTTTGCAGAAGTCTGGATGAAAGATGAGAGGCTTTTAGTCTAGGATTTGTGAATAAATTGGAATTGAGGGGTTGTAAAGGAAAGAGAAAATAAGGATTGTCCCTAGGTTTCTTATTGAGCAGTTGGTAGAGAGTGGTATCATTACATGAAATGGGAAGACTGGGAAAGTATATTTTTGGCAAAAAAAAAGGCAGAGCCAGCAGAAGAAACGAGTGGACTGTGAGCTTGGAAATAAACAGTATGAAGAACCTAGTAGGTATTTCAACACAGAGTGATCAAATGAATGCTGCGGAGAGGTTAAATAAAATGAAAGCAGAGAAGAGCCCTAGGATTTGAGTCTTTGGAGATGCTAATGAGCATCTTCAGTGGAGCATTGGGGATGTTTCAGCTTTTCTGTTGGATTGTGAGGAACTTTAAAGAATCACTGTCCTTAATTTCTCATAAATTGAAGGCTTAAAAAAAAGCCATCTCTTTTTGTATTTTCCAAATGTTAAGCAGGATAACTTAGGAAATTTCGAAATAGCAGACCGACCGTAACTCCAGACGTTAATGACAGCCTTCTACAAAGTGTCTTCTATGTTTTAAAACCCTTTTTTTCCCTTTCCAACACTATATTTATAAGCAGTTAACTCAGAATTTTTTTCTTTCATGCCTGTTAACTATGAAATTGGCTGATATCCATGGCTTTAGCTGACATTTTTATATCCCTACAAAAGCTGTCAAACCTTTTTAGTGTTTATGAAGAATGGATTTGTTACATATGTAAACAAAGCCCTTTGAGCTTATCAACTTTTATTATATATTGGGATATCAGTATAGCTGAATGTTAATGTCACCAAAATAATGAATTCTTAAAATGTTTGAATTTATCTCCAAGAAACTAGTTCAAATATAAATAATACTTTAACAAGGGTTGGTATTTGGGGTAATCTCAAACTGACAGAGGAACAGCAATATACCTTATCCTGAAATTACCATATTTTATCTGAAAGTACACATTTCCTTACATGGTTGAATGTTCATGAACCAAGTAGAATAATTAAATTTATAAATTATATCTCAGAATCACACTAGTCATTTTCCATAATCAAAAATCAGGAAACAATTCTGAAGACAAACTATGGGAACGCTAGGACAGAGGTTGCCATCTTAAAGATGTCTTTTGCAGCTTCCCAGAGGAGAAGAGTGTGGTCAAGTAGAAAGATCTGGGTAACAGGAGACCTACATTCTTCAGGTAGCCATGAATTGAGACTTGGTCACTCAGCCATTCTGGGCTCCAGTTTCCTTTAACTGCGTGATTCTTTTTAACCTCAGGTGTTCAGAATTGAGAAAATCAATCCTTGGCATGTGGCACACTGTCATGTCTTTTCAGTTTATTTTTCATGTGTTTACATGTGTATATATCTTGAAAAAATATGTCTGTCTATTTTTAATTTCCATAAATGATATAAATTTCATTTCCTGTTAAAATGTACTGTTTTCACATCTAGTTCATTACTCCTGGCTGTTTTGTCTCTTCCATCTCATCCATATGCCACAATTTACCAATTCATTTCTCCAGTGGTAGACATCAGTGTTCCTTCCAAATCCTTACTACAGTAAATAACTATGGTGCACATTTTATACCTATCTCCTTATGGAGTTGTCCAAAAAAAATGTATATCTGGAAATAGTGGATCTTAGGGCATAATACTTAATTTTTCCAAGAACTGCCAGATATCTAATCAAAATAGATGCACCATTGAGGTACCAACCAAAAGTATATGAGGAATCTAGTTTTTTCTTACCCTTGACAGCAGTTGATAACACTTAAGTTTCTAAAGTGGTACTTTACTGTTATTTTTAATTTAAACATTTATTTGATTACTAATAAGCTTTAACATCTCTTCATGTGCTTATTAGCCATTTACGTTTCCCTTTTTGTGGACTGTATATTCCTCACAATCTCTTACTAGCTGCCTATTTTTACTGATTTGTGGGGGGCGGGGGTCATTGTATATTCTAGATATTAACTCCTTATCTGTTTTATTTTAGACTTGCAAATATTCTCTGAAGCCTTGTCTCTAATTTCCTTTTTTGAACAGAAATCTTTCATTTTGATACTAAATCTATTCATTTTCCCCCCTTACCACCCCATATGTTTTTGGATCTTGTTTAAGAAGTCCTTTCTTACACTAATATCACAAAAGTGTTCTTTTTATAGTTTTAGAGTTTCCTCTTTTATATTTAGTTCTATATTTGGAGTTTGAGTGTATCATTTGAGGTAGGAATCAAACTTTACTTTTTTCTGTGTAATGAACTAATTTTCTCAGTACCATCTACTAAATTATTATTCCTTACTGATGGGATGTCACCTTTTTCAACTACCAACTTTCTGCATATGCAAGGGGTATATTTCTGAGTTCTCTAATCTGCTTAACTGTTCTATTTGTTCCTTCACCAGTGCCATCTTGTGTTTTTATTACCGAGCTGAGCACTGTCTTAACTACAGGAGAATCTTCCAACCCAATTTGCTGCTCATTTTTTAACTTATTTTGGTATTCATGGGCCTTCATTTTTCTATATCAATTTTGGAATCAGTTTGTCAAGTTTACTTAAAGTCCTGTAGAGTTTTAATTGGAATTGCATTGAATTTGGAGATCAGTTTCTCTTTTGCTGTCATTTAACAGAGTTTTTAGTTTTTCTCTATAAAGATCGTGAGCATTCTTTGTTCTGTTAATTTGTAAATGTAGTTTATGCTCTCTTATTCCCTAAAACATTTTCTGGTTGGTTTCTGTTAGGGAAGAAGAAAAATATTGATATTTGCATACTGATTTTTGCATCTAGCAGCCTTGCTGAACCATATTCTATCAATAGTTGGTTATTGATTTATCTATATTTTCTATGTAGATAATATTATCAAGAAAATAATTATACATTTTTATGCATTTCCTTTCATCCTTACACCTCTTATTTCTTTGTCTTACTGCACTGCATTGCTCAGGATCTGCAGTAACACATGGGACAGTAGTGAGAGCATCCAGCGTTCTCGTCTCAGAAGTATCATCTTGAGTTTCTCCATTAGGGATCAGGCTTATGATCAGCTTTGGGGAGTTAGCTTTTGTTAAATAAAGTTTTCTTTTCTTTCTAGTCTCCTAAGAGGTGTGAGTTTTGTTTTGTTTATCATAAATGTCAGTTTTGGAACTGACATTTCCAAGAGGTGTGAGTTTTGTTTTGTTTATCATAAATGTCTCTGGATCTAATGAGATGAACATGTGATTTTTCTCTTTAGGTCTATTCATGTAGTGAATTACACTCATAGGTCTTCTAACATTAACTCATCCCTACATTCTGTGATAAACTCAAGTTGATTATTATATATTCTTTTTCAATACAATGTAGGATTTATTAGCCAACATTTTATTTAGAGGTTTTCTGTCTGTGTTCTTAAGTGAAACTGGCCTATAATTTTCTCTTCTTGGGCTATCTTTAATCAGTTTCATTATCAAGGTTATATTACATTATAAAATAAGTAAGCATCTTTCACTTTCTATTTTTTAAACAATATGTATAATAGAATAATCTGTTCTTTGGAAGAACTCACTTGTAATGCTATTACCTTGATTTTTTAGAAATACTAAGTTTTTTTAAGTTAATATTTCAGTTCTTTTAATTATTTTTCATCCTTTCAACTATGATTATTCATCTATTCAAGTGCTCTTCATTTCATGTTGTTTTAACATTTTATTTGTTTTCAGAAATATATCTGTTGTCTAGGTCTTCAAATTTATTAGGATATAATTTGTAACGTTCTTTTCTTTTTTAATATTCATTACATTTATGCTTATTCCCCATTTTTGTTCTGTGTTTGTTTGTCTATGATGAAAAAAATAAATCAAGAAAATCACCAGGACATACTTCTGAAAAGAGTTATAACCTCCTCAAGAAGAGCCTCAGGCTGGTCCTTCAGGAGGTATTCCAGAAGAAGCATTGTTACCGTAGATGACAGCTCCATGCGTGTTACTGTCTGAAGACCTTCCAGTGGGACAATATGTGGAGGTGGAAGATGGTAATATTGATGATCCTGACTCTGTGTAGGTCTAGGCTAACGTGTGTGTTTGTGTCTTAGTTTTTAGTAAAAATGTTTAAAGACTAAAAAAAAAAAAAACTAGATAAAAGCTTATAGACTACAGATATAAAGAAAATTGCTTTGTACAGCTATACAATGTGTTTTAAGCTATGTGTTACAATATTACAAAAGAGTTGAAAAGTTTAAAAAATTAAAGTTTATAAAGTAAAAAAGTTATAGTAAGCTAAGGTTAATTTATTATTGAAGAAAGAAAAAAATGTTAATAAATTTAGTGTAGCTTAAGTGTACAATGTTTATAAGATCTACAGTTGTGTATGGTAATGTCCTGGGCCTTCACACTCACTCACTTATCCAGGGTACCTTCCTGTCTTGCAAGCCCCATTCCTGGTAAGTGCCTTATACAGATGTACCATTTTTTATCTTTTATACCATTTTTCTACTGTGCCTTTTCCATGTTTAGATATACAAATACTTATCATTGTGCTAATTGCATACAGTATTCAGTACAGTCACATGCTATACAGGCATGTGGCCTAGGAGCAATAGGCTGTGCCATACAGCCTAGGTGTGTAGTCAGCTGTACCATCCTGGTTTGTGTAAGTGCACTCTGTGATGTTCACACAATAACGAAAGTGCCTTAACAACGCATTTCTCAGAACATATCCCCTCGTTAATCAACGCATGACTGTAAAGATCTCAACACGAAAACACCCTGGATTTAAAATGGGCCCTAAATCCAGTAACTGGTGTCTTTATAAGAGAAATGAGAAGGGCATTTAGACACAGAGACAGTGTGAAGAAGAAGAGGAAGGCCGTTTCAAGACAGACAGACATTGGAATCACGCTGCCACACACCAAGAAATACCAGGAGCCACCAAAAGCTGGAGAAAGGAAAAATTTGTTTTCTAAAGCCTTTGGAGAAAGTATGGCCCTGATAATACCTTGATTTTAGACTTCTGGCTCCAGAACTGAGGAAATGCATTTCTGTTGTGTAAGCCACCAAGTTTGTGATCATTTGTCATGGCTATATGTTAAACTAATACACGTGTCCATTAAATTATTTTAAAAGAATAACTTGGAGAAATACAGGGCTACGTTCCTGTAAAACAATTCATCAACTGATCAATACATAATCTAGTTTTGTGTGTTTTTGTTTAAAGATACCTTATTTAACACATATTATTGATTCATGAACATTAACTCGTGTCCAACAATATTCATGCCTGAACAAAGCTTACCTAACACAAATAATTTCTCACCAAGGCCCATCACAACCTTCTTGCACTAAGGAACACTAGACAGAACTTCAGCACTGTGCTTGAGGGCCATTTTAAACAGCGAAGTTACCAAAAACAAAAATATGAAAATCATGGCACTAAATAGACTTTAAAAAGGACACCTGCTTACAGTATAAGAGCTTAAACAAGAAGGCAAAGTGTCACTTGTTTACACTCAGGTGGAAACGTGACCTGGTGACTCAAATTTTTCATCACTCAGCACATATCCATGTCTATGAATGACCACAGAAGCACTAGGAGTATTGATTTTCAAGTTACAAATAAGTTTTAGCAAGTAGGTGATTTCACATAAATGGGCTTTTCAAATATTAAGAATTGATTATATTAAAAAAAAAAAAAAAGAATCGATTATAGAACTAAAATCCAGGCATGCTTTAGCTTTCCATTGGGGAACTCAAGGTGAAGAGAGAATTTACGTAACTTGAGATATGAAGCTACAGTACTGCAGAAGTCCCCCCTTATCCTCAGATTCTTTCTACAGTTTCAGTTATCCATAGTCATCTGTGTCTGAAATCATTCAATTTCCTCATTGACCTGGTATGCTCCTTATATCCAACCATTGATATCATCATGGCAGTATGATCCAGGATCACCCAAAACCAATGATCCTCCTGACCTGTCATACTATCCAAGAGGTGCAGTTAGGGTACAGGATAAAAAGCAAAGTACTTAACTGATGCAGGATCAGGGGATCCATTCCCCTTACGATACAGCTACAGCCCTTACAATCATTCTGACTGAATGAAGAGAAAGTGTTAAGTAGAATGGGGTAGGGCCGCAAAGATATATTCAGGTGAACAACTAGGGAGGACAGCTAGGTGGTGATCCTTGTCACCAAGAAATGTCACTGGAACCTGAGTCAGAAGAATTTCTTCTGAATTGAACTCCATTAGGTCACCTCATTTTCATGATAATGTTGCTGCTCAACGCCCCAGGTTTACAGAGTAACCCTGAGAGTGCTTAGAAGTAATCCTTTATGGGAACTCCGTGTTCTCAACATGAATTAGGCTGTAAGTAACTGCCGTAATATTATAGTAGTTTAGCGTGTGCATGCACATGCATGTGTGCGCACACATTTATCTCTTGTCTTTTATCTTGAAAGACAGACAATTTCAAATGACATCATACATCCCTTCTCCCTATGTTATACCTGGAGCATTGAGACCTTTTAATCTGGCAGTGTAAAGTTTTTTTCTATGTGCATTTTTATATGGCTTAAAAAATTATTCTGTAAATACTACATGTTCATTGTTTAAAAATTAAACTCAAGCGTGCACAGGGGTATATAATGAAAAGTAAAAGAAGACTGACTTAGATATGACCACTATCAACAGATTATTGTTTGTCCTTTCAGACTGCGCATATAAAAGCATATAATTTTTGTATAAATGTGGTCCAACTAAATGTTCTTCCACTTGCATTGTTCCTAATAGGCATATTTTAAGCCAATATTAAAAAGGCACAGCAAGACAGTGTCCACCAGTCTCCACTATGACATTTCACAGCATTATATTATTTTCTTTTGTTCTGGACTGTAACAAAGTGCCTGAAAAGTGACCTTTTGTTTTGGTATGCATGGCAGGAACACAAGAGTTTTACAATAAACAGTATCTCACAATAATGACTCATTATTTGGAGAAAAAAAATACAGCAAATATCTTGGGAAAATGTCATCATGCATCTGGTGGTCAGCAAACTTAGAGTGGGATTCCTGTCTAGTTTTACTGCATTCCGTATTCAGTCTCACAAAGAATGGGATTATGCGAAAACTCATTTTACCAGTGGGATGTTTGATGAAATTTTTTTGACTAAGATACTCCCATCATTCTCAAGACCAGTAAGCTAGTTGGATTTTTTAAATGAGCTCCACAGAAAGCTTAACACTTATTTTTAGCACTGCAGATGTTTTCTCTCTTGGATTTTAAAAAGACAGCTTCCACCATTTACTTATTTTAATACCTACTACGTGCCAAACTATGCTGAATGCTTTATGTATATTATCTTATTTAATCCTCACAGCAACTGTTCTTTTCCACGTTCCCTTTAGTTAATGGAAGCAGAGGCACATGAAGGCTAAATAACATGTTAAAGGTCAAACTGCTAATCGGGGAAGCTGAGATTTAAACCTAGTAGGTCAGTCTGACTCCAAAGGCCCTAAGCTAACCTTTGTGCTACCTGACTTCCACTCCTATGCAAGAGCTGTCCCTTTTCTTCCCAGCTATTGCCCTTGTACCATTGGTGCACTCCAGTCAGCATATCTGCAGTGTTAGCTTAAATAGTTGTGTTGCCTGTTTACCTTTTGTTTCTGTTGAATCTCCCTTCTAGAAAGTCGTGTCCTCACTCAGCCCAGACCACTCTAATAGAAGAGGGGCCAACAGACACTGCTCATCGAAGTAAAAGCCAGGAATTCACCTTGACCAGGTCGCCTCTTTGTGTAAACCTTTGTGTGAACCAAGATAATGTATCACCTCTGCTTGCCCCATATACCTGTTTATGAAACACTGGTTTTTCTTATGACATTGATCCGTGGAGTAGTGGAAAATACGTGTAACTTAGAATAGGTTAGAAACTCATCGCACATACAAGTACAGTCAGATCTCCTGGGTTTCAGGAATATTGACTACCTTCTCCCCTAACTGTCAGACTCCTGACTCTCCCTCCTACCTACCTAGCCAGTGCTTTTCTCTCATAAAATTGTATTGTGGGCTCATTCTTTTTCTTCTGCGTTTATATCCTTGAATGACTGTTTCGTAGATGAATACAAGTACGTGCAAGGAAGTGACAGAAAGTACACATAGTTGACTGTCTGGATATGTGTATGTATGGATGGGTAAATGGTATATTGGGGTGCCTAGTATGCTCTCTGACATGTTCTGTTAGATATTCAGTCAAATGATAAACGATAATAAGGATATAAAATTTCTTTTCCATAACAAAAACATGGTAGTAGAGTTAGGGAATTTGACTCAAGCCCTCTCCATTTGGCTAGGTAACCTCTCTGTGCCCTGGTCAAGGGTTGCGACATCTTTTGTGTTGATCCTCAGACATACAGCTTCTAAATGAGTTCCCTAGACTTTTCTCTTTCAATTCGTCGTAGTAACCAATATCAGATTGGTCTTTCTAAAACTCTCTACTTGAGGACCCTATTCCTGTGAACTGGATTGTGTCCCTTTCCCTCCCCCCAAAACTTCACATTGGAGCCTTAACCCCCAGGATGACTGTATTTGGAGACGGTGCCTTTAAGGAGGTAATTAAAGTTGAATGAGGTCATAGGGGTTGGGCCCTAATCCAACAGTGTTGTGTGCTTATGAGACAGAGACCTGAGATTTTCTTTCCACACCAGCACAGAGGAAAGACCAGGTGAAGACAGTGGTTACCACAAGTCAGAAAGAGATTTCTCACCAGAAACCCACTTGTCCAGCACCTTGATATGGGACTTCCAGCTTCCAAGACTATGAGAATATAAATTTCTGTTATGTAAGCCACCCAATCTATGATATTTTGTTATGGCAGCCCAGGTACACTAATACACTCGGGTGAACCCCTATTTTTCTGATTTCGGACTCCTTTACAGCCCCTACCAAATTCAATCCTTCCATAATTACTCAGCCTCATCTCCAACTTCTCGCCACTTAGCATTTTCTGCACTGGTCAAATATGATTCATCATTGTTTGGGGAACATCTCTGTTCATGGGGGTCCCACTTGAAAATACCACCATGCCAACCACAATCACCACCTCCACTACAACCATCCTAATTCAAATACACATTGTCTCCTGAAAGAGAATGTCGACAGCCTCCTAATTGGTCTCCACGCCTTCACCTTTCAGTTTATCCTCAGTCTGCTCCTAGCACAACTGCCACAGTGATTCTGTTAAAGTCTGTCCAATTATCTCCTCCGCTTAGAACCTTGGATTCCCATCTCACTTAGGATAGAAGACAGGCTCTTAAAATGGTCTCCAAGGCCCTGCCCACTGTTCTGTTCTCCATGGTCTTTCTGACCTGATCACCTGGGCTTCACGCCTTTGCTCATTTGACCCCCGCCCCACTGGTCTTGCAGATTCTCAAAGCTGCCAGGCACATCCCTCCTTAGGCCATTGCACTTGCTGTTCTGTTCCTGGAACACTACTTTCCCTGGATGGCCACATGACTGATTCCTTCATTTCTCAGCTCTTTGCTCATGTACTATACATATATATATATATATATATATATATATATATATATATATATATATATATATATGTATATATATATATATGTATATATATATATATATATATATATATATATATATATATATATATATCACCTTCTAAGAGACATGGTCTTGACCGCTCTGTTTTAACTTGCCCACACCCAACTCTATTTCACTTACTTGCTTTATTTTTCCACTGCTTCCATCTAACAGACTGTGTTTTCCTTATTTTTGTCATGTCCTCTTAGAATGGAAGCTCTCCAGATGTAAACATTTTGTCTACTTTGTTCATTGCTATATCTCCAGTAATTAGAACAGTGCTTTACACACACTAAGTGCTCAACAACAAAAAATTATATCCCGGCCTTCCTTTTCTGGTCTGATTTAATTTTTCTAGTTCAATATCCCAACCCACACTACCATCACCCCCAATCTGTTGAATCCTCAGTTATTCTTTGTTTAATGTGTGTTTAGTTTTATCTTCCCAGTTAAGCTGTACATTTCGTAAAGACAAAAACAACATAAGATTTCTTGTTTATAATCCACAGCACCTAGCAGAGTATTGGGCACGTAGTCAACATTTGTTTAGTTTGATGATTAGATTCTATCTACAGTGAGCCAGAGTCTTTCAAGGCGAGGCTGCCTATTGGATAACCATAAAAAATTTCCAAAGGGGCCAGGCAACTGGGCAAAAGGTATATTTCCTTCTTGAATATTCAAATTCTTTGTGCTAGAAATTTCCCCAGCTCAGAAAGGCCAAGTAGAGAGTTGACTATTTAATGGGGCTTACGTAAATACGGAGGCTGCCTAGGAATCTTCAATAATTTCTAAGATGGTATTGTAATTTTTCTCTAACAGTTTTCTTTCCTAATGTTTCTTTGCCTGTCAAGAGATGATAGTCTGTAGTTTTCAGTGGAGGCTTACTGTGGGAGAGACACCGCCACCTCCAGTTCTGTTCACAGGACTTGTTCTATGCAACATGGTTTTTTCCATGAGAAAGGAGTCCAGGGAAATAGGAAAACTCAGAGTGCCATAAGGGCTAAGAGAGGAGAAAAGATAGCAGAAGTAAATAGTTACCATTTGTGTTCTTGTTTGAATTTTTTTTTAATTTATTGGGGTGACAATTGTTAGTGAAATTACATAATTTCAGGCGTACAATTCTGTATTACATCATCTATAAATCCCACTGTGTGTTCACCACCCAGAGTCAGTTCTCCTTCCATCACCATAAAATTGATCCCCCTTGTTTGAATTTTTTGTTTGTTTTAACCATATGCAAAAAACAATCAATTTGAGATTGTAATTATCCAGGACAATTTGATTGATCTTTTCTCATCTTGGCCTCTTCTACTTCAAAATGTTTTCTTTGTGAAGGTATCAAATACTGGCCGCTAGTATCGTTCCTCTTAAAGCCAAGTACCGCTGCTAGTCTTTTTTAAAGAGATTATCTTGTACCATGTGATAAAGTAAGTTAACTGTCTTATCTGCAATGAGAATAGCAAAATTATACAAATACAAATCATACAAACACAAATAAAAGCCTTTATCCGGACACCATAACTAGCTTGTGTCACCTTATGCTCCAGCTCGCTGGACATTTGATCCATACCAGGAACGGTATGTGGTGATAGGAGATGGATTATTTGGTTCTGGGGCTGACAGGTGGTTTCAGGTCTGCTGAAAAGGAGCAGGTGGTGCAATGGAAGGGGTCTTGAAAATTACCTAGTTCAACTGTTATTTTGCAAGCGAGGAAACTAATTGTCAGAGAAATAATGACCTATCAAAGGGCAGGTCAGTGGCAGAGCTGGGATCAAATGCCACGTCTCCTGCCATGAGGCCCAGTGCTGGCCCTTTCTAGAGAGGGCCTGAAAGTGCCCTGTCTTCATCTCCTCTTGATTTCTTTGAAACAAACCTGATCCAAATCTGGATTTATTTTCCCAGGGCTGCCTGGATTCAAAGGCGAGCGAGATCCAGGCCTGCCCTCACTGGAGCCGAGCCAGATCCGAGCAGTTGGGCTGGGAGGTCCTGCTGGGTTCAGTGCTTAGGCAGCTCTGGCTAGCTAAGTAGTCACTGCATCATTTTGCATTTCAGTTTTCAGGGGGCGACAACATGAACTCGCCTCAAAAGTAGTTAAACATAAGTTGCTAAGTTGTAAGCATAACACTGAAGGTCCCAAGAATCGTTGTCAGGTTTATTAATACAGACTGTTCATTGGAAAGACAGGGCTGTCTGGGGAAGACCCTGACCCACTTTGTGACAACTTTGTGTCGGTGTGATCCAAAGAAGGGAGCATGTTCAGGGAAGACAAAGGGGGCCTGTGTGGTAACTGGAAGTAGAAGAAAATGGCGGTGCCCTGTGGAGGGCTTGGAGGGCTTCTCTTCAGAGCAAGACTGGAAGGGTGTGGCCAGGGGTGCACTAGTGAAAGAGCCATGGAAAGAAAAGGGGACGAATGCTTCTGCAGTCTCCTCTCTCTACTTCCTGCTATTCACCAAGCTGAGAGCTGCAAATTATTCTACAAGTTCAACAATATTTTTCCCAGCATATTTGAGGTGTGTCTTATATACAAAATCAAAATCAAACAATAGCAACAAAAAAATCAAAATGTTTTCATGCATTTTCTTTCTGGAGATTAATAAGATTGTGTTCCACTGAAGAGTTTTAGCAGATACGATCTTTTTTTTTAAATATTTAATTAATTAATTAATTTTATTTTTATTTTTATTTTTTTTAAGGAGGGCGCAGCTCACAGTGGCCCATGCGGGGATCGAACTGGCAACCTTGGTGTTACTAGCACCACGCTCTAACCAACTGAGCTAACCAACCACCCCCAAATACTGTTTAAGTATTCATAAATAATTGATGAATTATCCATGTCTAAACAGAATTATTTTCATATGAAAATCGAGCAGTCATCATTTAAAAACATTTTTAAATGGGGTACACCAACTCTCTTCTGAAGGTATAGTTCAGTGGGTAAGAAAATATATCTCTAGTGGATTAAAAAGAAAACAAAAAACTGGAAGTGACCTTATAGATTACTTAACCTAACCCCTTAAAAATGCTTTTTTAAAATAGGAAGATTCAGCCTAAATTATTTATGCAGAAAGTGTATTATTGTTGTTTGGTGAAACCCTAAAACATACTCTTCACAATTGAAAGATAGATGAAGGTCTTGTTTTAAAGCAATGACATAGCCTATTTAAAATTAAATTTGTATCGCTGGAAAATTGAATTTCTTTCAGTATTCTGAATTACCAAACTAGTGTTTACAAAGTTACAAGGAAAGAAATTATCTCTAATTCATGAGTCTAATCTAATTATTCAGGAAATATTTTTGCACAGTATATGTATCACTGTTTATCTTAGAGTGAAAAAAAATATTTCCGATATTTAAAAAACGTGCATATATATGACTATTTTATGTATGATTTAAAAATAAAATGTAAATACTTGGGATATTTTAAGGATGGTTTTAGTAATTTTATCATTACCATCCTCTCTTTGGTTACTCATAAATTGGAAAATAAAGATGACTTCTGCTTTTATAATTCGTAAATGTTTTCTTGGTGTACACGTATTTCAAAGGCAGGAAGACATAAACTTAGGAGTGGTGTTTAATGCACTGGATCCCATAATAAATATTTGGATATCTTAATAAAGTAAACTACTTAATGAAAGTAATAAAGTGAAATTTATCAGGGGTTGATATAAAATCTTACATTTGAATTAAAAAAAAAGTTGTATCATTTAGAATTTTTAGCTTAGACAAGAAAAGACTTAGAGAGGGTGAAATAGCTATTTTCAAATATTTAATACATATTCAGAGAAAAAGAAATTGGCCTTGCTCCAAGAGTTAGAACTAGGAGACAAGTTGGGGGTAAATATTGGACCATGATGAGAAATCATTTATTTCAATTACACTGAGAGCCAAGGAATAGTTGCCTTAAAATATTTTGGAATAAGTAAACTCCTAATTATAGTCCAAGGCTTGTTGCTACTTATCAGTAAAATTATAGAGATATAACAAATTAAAATCAAAATATATGGTTAACTTGATAAAAAGTCTTTTTAACAAAAAAAAGTGATCAAATATTTATAATACTTTTTAACTTTTTAAGCATTTCTTTTAATATTGAAAAAAACTGACTTTATCCACATTGCTTTGAACTTCAGGCTGTGTATAGATTATTAAATAAAAGCCTATGTATAGGGAATGCCTGCAAGAGTATTTGTGTCACAACACAGCCATATTCAGTTTAGTCCATCTAAGAAACCAATCAACCCAGAGCGCCACATGACACAGTTTAAAATACTTTACTAAGAATGATATTTTTAGTACTGTACATTAACTGTTTGAATTCCTTAAAAGTATTGCTTTCCCCAACCATACAGGAGAGAAAAATAATACAGTTTCACTAATAAATATGTACATATATAAATACATTATAGGAAGAAATTAAGTAAAATAAAAAATACAAAGAGGTGAGGTTCTGGAATCCTTCCATCTAAAGCATTCAAAAGTTATCAGCATGTATTTGTATGTTCAAAACAAGCAAACAAAATAGAAATTCTGTTGTATATTCAACTGCTCTCTTTTTCACCTCATGTTATATGTTAATTTGATACTTATATAATTATATATGTATGTGTATGTATATATAAATGTACAAATATATATACATATATAATATATGTATACATATATACTACACACACACACACACACACACACACACACACACACACATTTTATAAAAAAATAGAGTTCTTTGCTGTTCCTTTAGTTCTTTACCTGAAGTGTTAGGGAATTCCTGACCTGACTTCATTCCCTTGTGCCACCACTTTAAATTAAAAACTTAAAAGTATATGTCCATCATACTTGAATGCATTGTTTAAAATTATAGACTGAGGATTTTGCAAATTCCTTAAAGTGGTATTTCAGAAAAGCTTAGCATTTCAAAAGTCATATGAAATGTCAGTTTTCCAGAGCAAATTCCCTAGTTATGCAGTGTTCCAGAGCATCCTCGTTTTTATTTAATTATTTTGGAGGATGAAAAGCTTTTTCATAGCACCCCCACAAAATCTGTTATACCAAGCACCACACAGTCACACAGAGCATTGAGCCCAACACAATGCCTATGATTGTAACTTTCCTCCTCAGCTTCTGTCTCTCCATTCTTCAGGCCTGCAATCTGTACACGTAATCTCTCCTGAATGCAGGTTTAACCCTAACATACCCAGAAACAACACACGTCTTCCTGTACCCATCTCACAGTGAGGGGGGAGTGTTCCTTCAGCACCAGTACTGAGCTGTGGAGGGCAGACGATTACATCTTCTTTAATCCCATGTGAACTGGCTGTGAGATAGGAGGGGCCATGCTAGCAAATATTACCAACTATTCTGCAGTGAAAGCCATCCATTTTGGTAATGACCTCTCAAATATAACTGGTTTAAACTTAACTACATTCAGCAAGCGATTTCATCCAGATCCCACCTAGTTACAACTTTGGCAAACAATCCAGAAGGTATTGCTCAAAGTTAGACTTTCCATGGGTCTTTATGCAAAGTTGTCTTTCATGTTTGCTTTTGTAGTGTTAGTGAAACCTGTTTTTAAAATGTTCTCCGTTAATGTTACTTCAGCTCTGCTCCCATGGTGTGGAATGTTAGGCCTCGGATCACGGATTTGTCCCAGTCCTTCAGTCAACCTTTCACATTGTCTGAAGGGAGGTGTCGGCCTCCCAGGCAGGTCTGAGTGCCTGTGCTTCACCTGAATAAAAGACCAGTTTCTCTCTCACAGATCCTGTGAATCATGTTCCTGACCGAGTCTCTTCCCTGCCACAAAGATCAGAGCAATGTTTGGGGCCTACTCCTAGCGAGTATGGAGGACTTCAAAGCGTGTGCACTAATGTCATGAGTGGCCTTATTGTTTTTCACTTTTTTTTTTTACAAAGTCTTTGTTCCAATTCTGTCGTGGTATTTTACATATTTTTGTAAGCTGCCTAAAGTTCTGGAGATATGTCAATAAATAATTTTAAATTAATTTAGCATTCCAAATTGAGTAAAAATAGTTCTAACAGATCTCATCTTGAAGAACTATTCTTATTCATGGGCATCTATTTAAAAGTTATAGTGACTGCTGCTTTCTGGGAGCTGACAAAATTGAAAAATACTCGTGCGTTATCAATGATCTGCCCCTGGTATCTACACCTTCTCTATTTTTTTTGTAGAAGGAGGATTGAAAAGGCATTTGGAAAGAGAAGAGAATGTTAGACATACAAACTCAGATTCATTTGAGTTTATCCATAATATGTCATGTATATTTAAAAGAATATACGCATTGGTTTATTGGACTAGGATTCTATTCTGTGCAAATTGCTAGAATCCTTACACAAGTTCCCAGGAACTAGAGGCTTGACACAGTATCCAGTAAATTAAAAATATTAAATTACCTTAAACACACAAAAGAAGCCTATATACAATTTAGTATCAAATCATTTTCTCTTTTAATTGTCTGGACGTTTTAGAATATTATAATAATTTCTTTGGTGGATAGTTTAAGAGTTTTGATTTGCTTTTGGCTAGGAAGTGACTGAGATGTTTAGAAGAGGAAAGGGAAAGAGTAACCAACTGGTCCTTGCTACTATTTGGTAATAGAATAAAAGAACTGGGAAGTGTTTATTAAAATCAAACATGCTCATTATAGAAAAGGAATGCTTTTGTAAGGTAATTTGCTACTAAAATTATCATTGAATAGTATGTCTAGTAACCATATCAATAGAGTAGTAGTATTGAATATTATCTATATTATTTATAATATATAACGTATATTGCCATGCACACAAATATATCCTTAGCATGTCTTTACTTATAGTGATAAATGGATCACAAATTAAATAAATAGGGTGATAGCTTGGTGGAGAATAAAAACTCAAGGCAAATCTCAGTCTTTCTCCATTGCAACCCCCAGCTCTGGGCTCTTCCCACTTTCTTGCTGACAATCTTGGATAATGTGGCTCTTCATTTGAATTTAGAATGAATCATGTTCACTCTCACCAGCTGCTTTGAGACTTTAATAAAATCCTCAGACTCTTGAGTAGTTGGTATCCAGACTGCACTGGGCAGATGTAGTAGAGCTAAGATAAGAATTTACTGATAAATCTTGGTAGTTGTCATTGCTTTCTGTTCTTGACCGATTATTCTTGTGGAGGAAGCAAACCTTGATTTTCCGCATTACTGTTTGTTGACAGATCTTGACTCTGGTTTTCTATGATTTCTCTGATCCAATTACTTTAGCTCTTTCCTTCACTTCTTATTTAAAATTAAAGCTTTCAGTCATTGTGTAATGGACCTTGTGCAATTTTTTTTTTGTTTCACAAAATAAATTCTCTCTAATCTTACCTTGCTACCTATTGCAAACTTTGCTAAAGGTAAAACAAACATCTTCATAAAGTGCTTGAAGTGCAATGCTCAGTGTCCCTTGTGAGTTTCAATACCATCTCATTTTAGTACAAACTGTATTCCAGAGAAAATTTCAACTGCTATTTCTCTCAAGAACTTCCAGTTGTTTTTCATCTACAGACCCTGCATTTACTTTTTATAGAAAGGCAGCACTTTGTTGGCTCTCATTACTTTGGCTCAACCCATTAACTGCACTAACAATGAACTAATTGTCAGTCAAATTAGCCTTTTATCTGTCACCCTCTCCCTGCCTCCAGCGAAGTATGTACAGTGGCAAAGACAGACTCTGCAGACTTTGAGACAAGTTATTTCATCTCTCCAAGCTTTAGTTTTCTGTTTTGCAAGAGGAACGCAGCAACATACATCTTGGGTTGTTGGGCAAGAGTCCAATTCCTCCAATGGAGTCAGCAGTCAATTGATAGGACTTTCCTTGCCCTCAAAGAAGGAGCTTGTAGGAAATTACAAACATACATACAAACATACATGTATTTTAAACAATACATGTGTTTAAAAATCTCACTCTCAAACAACTTTCGATATTTTGAAGCAAAGAAGTAAATCCAGATTGAAGTTTGGAAAGTAACCTAGTTTTTAAAATTGTCCCCTCATTTAAGGTTAACCTCAGCTTGATATTCAAATGATGATATATTCATTCTCAGAGCATTTTGCATTTCTCCTTTATAATATTCACTGCAATGTAATTATGTGTCTTGGGCCCTGGTGGTTTTGGACCTCTATCTTGAAGGGACTGTGCCTGTCTTGGCCACCTCTTAATCCCCAGGTGACACTTTGTAGGGGATATCAGTAAATATTTGAGGAGTCAGTGAGTGAGCATGCCAGTCTAGGTTTCTTTTTAAGCAGTTCTTCTGAAAGGTTGTAGGTGAATCCACTTTCAATATGATATGGGAGCCGCCTCACTATAGAAATTTTAAGTCTCCTTTTCACTAGTTTCTCAGCTCCTCGGCCCTTGGCTTTGATTACTCTTCTCATCAGTTTCTGAATCCTAGACTAAAGATTGCTCCTAGCCTGAATCACAAAATGTCTCTCAGATAACTACTTAAAAGCCTGTGACTTCCCAACATCCCCCAAGCCATTCGGGACCCCCCAGGCCAGTATACTTGCTGGTAGTAATCATTGAAGCCTAATGTTCTTTCCAACCTGTTCTGGGCCCAGCTCCTGGACAATCGATGCCACCTGAATGACTGGTTGAATGGCCGCAGGCTCAATAGAGCTAACGGATTTATTAATTAAAATCTATTTTCCCTCATTCAGGGACCTTGGGGATACAGAGGATACCCCAGCAAGATTGCCAGTCACAACCAAAGAAGCCAATGCGTTCTTCAAGGTGGATCTCAAGACCCCTTCCTCTCATCTGAGATCAGATAGGGCGAGAGTTCCGTAAATCCCCCAACAGGTAGAGACAGCTCAACGCCCCTTTCCAGCAAAATAGACCTTCTGTCCCTCAACTTCCCATAGAGATTTTATAGGGATCACCTCTCTCAAGGGGAAAATAAGGCAGGCAGTTAGAGATTGACATCGGGTCTCTGCATTACTGCCCAAAAGACCTCCCCTCTCTGTCCAAAACTTCCCCTTTTCATTGTAAACAAATGGGTACAAGATACCCAACTAGATGAAACCACCACTCATACACCTGCACAGTCTAAAAAGATGAGGTAGTAGCCTCTTGTCAATCACAGGTGTCAATCAAGTGGTCCCATGCCCGGAAAGGAACAGACCATTTGAGAGAAAAAGATAAAAACTCCAAGTTCTCACCAGTCAGGCCCTTTTTTGAGCCTGGGCCCTTGGCCCTTTGGGCCTTTTTACCTTTTGAGCCTCTTCTTTTGCTCGGCCCACTCCAAACTGTTTGGAGTGTACTTTTTCTTCTAATAATGCCACCTTGGGCCCTTGAGCCATTCTCTACTGCTCGAGTCCGCTTCTATTTCCTTGAAGTGTACTAACTCTCCTAATAAACTAGTCTTTCACCACTTTATTTCTGTGTCCCATTCAATTTTTTGCTTGAGATGCCAAGAACCTGGACACCACGCCGAGGAGGGTCCACTCTCCAATAACAAATCCGTTTTTTTCTGTTTCTGATGAATTATGGTGAAATTATTATTGTTTTCCCCATTTCAGACTGCTCTTCACCTGGCACTATCTCATTAGAAGACTCCATTTCTCAATGACCTTCCTTCTGGTCTGTAAATAAATGCTTTAATTGTTGGAGGAGATAGGCTGAAAGGCAAAGGATTCTATTCGAAGAAATGCTATTGCAAAATCATTTTATTAAAGCAAGAATCTTGTGACGTGAAAAATTAGCGTATATATTTCTGTGTATTAATGTTAGATTTTCACCTGTTACATCATAAAAAAACGTGCACAGATATTTCTTCAGAACACTTCGTAAGTGTTCTTTAAACATTTTCCTAAAAGAGCAAAACAGCATTTTTAGATAAATTCCATTTTAATTTCTCTCTTACTCTAAGCAAAAAAATCTGGTACAACTATACTTGACATTTTTCATTCATTGTTTAACAGAAAATTCATTGGAAAATCTATCTAAACATTCATCACTAGAAAAGAGGAAAGGATTTAATATTTCAATAAAGCTGGGGACAAGGAATGGAAAGAATGTATAATGGATTTGAATTCTTCAACTGCTTTTTTCCTGGAGGTGGGGGTTGGGGGGTGGGCAGGAGACCCTTCTCTAAGAGTTATTGTGATAGGATCTTTTGACAAAGGCAGCTCTTTTTTATTGTTTTTCAGGCCTTTATGGGTTGGGATAAGGATCTATGGGAATGGAATGCACGGAGACTAAACACTTGAACTGTGACTTGTTATATTTCAAAGAAATTTCTGAAGAACATGAGATTCTTTAGCTTTGTGAAACAGTTTGAAAAACATTCTTCTAAATCGGAATAGGAGCAGTTCCCATTTACCCCAGCCCATAAGACAAGATTCTCTGTGAATTTAAAAATTAACCTTGGCATTTGTGAAGACTGCACATTCAGTGGTGTGGGGCTGAGCTCAGATTGCAGGTTCACAGGCAGAATATGAGATTCTTATCAAGAAGCTCGATAAACTATGCTTCGAACAATACTTTTAAGATATAAGTGGGCAACTGTGTTTCACCTGAGCTCTTCACTTTTCCTGTTTTTCCTTCTTCATTCCCAGTCAATGCCAGATTGCCTTCCCAGATGTTCTCCAACTGCTGCTCCCCAAGATTAGCCTGTCCAGGTTCAGCCCATGATAGGAGATAGCCCCCAATTCCCATCCCATATCCTCACTCCCCAGTCTCATGCTACACTTCTTTTGTAGCCCATTTGCTTAAGATGGTCTCAGAATAGATTTCTATCCCACTGCATTTCTTCGTGTTCACAGACTCACCATTAATATTTCTCCAGGCATTTTGTCCTTGATCTCTATAACCACAATGACTAAGAATGAATCAAGAGTGAGGTAACCATGGAAACCACATACATAAAGAACAATGCTAGGAAATGGGGTGTTGAGCTTAGAGCGGGTTTAGATGTGACTTGATAGTTATCACTGAGGGGATGGATGTCTAACGGAAGTTAGCTTAGACTCATTCTGTGGAGTTCTAAGTCCAAAAACTAGGACCACTGAGTAAAAGCGACACACAAGTAGATTTGGGCTAAGGATAAAGAAAAATTTACCAATAAAGTTGTAGCCTAGCAAAGTTATAAAAATCTAGTCACTAGCAGTGTTTAAACAGAACATGGATAATTTCCTATGAGGATTTGGTAAAGGAGAATATTCTATTAGGATCAGACTTCATTCATTTGTTCATTGTTTAATAAAGTTTATTGAGTACCCCTGTATGGGGGATGCCCCAGACAAAGGTGATACAAACATACGTAAAACATGTTGTACGTTGTGGAGGAGCTCGACGTCCAACAGAGAATTGGACATATGAGCAAACACGCTGCAATATAGTGTGAGTGCAACAACAGACGAGTAGACAGAGCTGGCATCAGTCACAAGCATGCGAGTGAGCAAGCTTTGGAGATTCTCGCTCTCATTTGATTCTATAGACATATGCTTTATTTTTTTAGAGCAGTTTTAGGTCCACAGCACAATTGAGCAGAAAGTACATAGAGTTCCCAAATATCTCCTTCCCCCACACGTGCATAGGTGCCCCAACTATGCACCACAGTGGAACATTTGTCACAACTGATGAACCCACATTAACATAGCATAATCACCCAAAGTCCATAGTTTGCATTAACGTCATTCTTGGCATTGTACATGCTATGGATTTTGACAAACGTATAATGACATGCATCCATCACTTACTATGCACTAGGGAAATTTCACTGCCTGCCCTAAAAATTCTCTGTGCTCTACCTAGTCATCCCTCCCTCCTCTCAGACCACTCCCAACTCCTGATCATTTTCTTGTCTCCATAGCTTTGCCTTTTCCAGAATGTCGATAGTTGGAATCATACAGTATACCAGGCTTCTAATTTTATAATAACTACACTTATCTCCTGGGACTTAATGTTAATAAACTTTTTTCAGTGCTAAAGACACCATCCTTGCCTTCAAAGAGTTCCTCGTTAAACGGTGCAGGAGTCAGAAGTCAGATGATGATTATGATGAAGGATGATGACGATACTGGTCGTAAAGTGTTTGATAAGCACTGTGATAGAGTGCTTCAGCAAGATGAAGTGTCTGTTCCCTCGTAGGAGAAGTAAAAGGGTAGGTTGATCAAGAAACCCTTTCTGAAGGAATTGGCAACTCAGCTGAGATTGAAAAACAAGTAGGATTTAATCAGTTGGAGATGTCTGGGAAAAGTTTTCCAAATAAAGCAAACAACACAAGCAATTACATTGATGTTAGAGGGTGGGAAAAGATAATAGACTTTTTTTGTTAAACCAGGACCTGTACTAAATGTTCCACATACAAGGTCAGACAGTTAAGTTCGCAAACTTTCCACCATGCTTCCCTATTTCTCCAGGAAAGATGGACGTAGCGGCTGAGCTATGAGCAGAACCTTCACAATCTGCAATAATCAGATAACAGTGCCCTGCCCTAGGACAGAGGCAGATGGGTGAGACAAGTGGGAAGATTTGAGCGTGATTAAGGAAATAGGAGCAAAAAGACTTTGTGATTGACCAAAAGAAGTGAGGAAGACGGAAAGAGGAGAATACCAGTCAGAATGCTTTGAGCTGCAAGGAACAGAGAATTCAACTAAACCAGAGGCAAGGCAACTGGGGGAAGGTTTGGGGCTCTGAGATGTCATTAAGGACTGCGCTCAGCATTCTGGTGCTGTGGCCTTCCCTCCATGGTCCCAGAGTGTCTGCTCCACTTTTTGGTGTCACAGGAAGACCCCATTGTCCCACCCCTAACTTTTCTAGGCAAGAATGCAAATGGAGCCTTTCCAATTCTCCGCTCCAGTCTGCTGCATCCTGCACCTTTAGCAACCTTACATGCATGTGTGTGGATACCCCAGAGCATCTCCCTCTGCATGTGGCCAATCCCTGGGGTGTAGGCATGAGCAGGCCAGCAGCATTGTACACCATCAGGGGACAGACAGAAAGAGGTCGCTCAGGACCTGAAGGGGCTTGGAACAATAAGGACAGGGAATTCGGTGGCCTGGGTACCCAGAGACTCATGTGGAAGGGAGCTACATGCTCTAGGGGCGAATGTTTCCTTAGTTTTCCAGAAACCACCCCCTGTACAATGGGGTGTCATCAGAAGACAGCTAAAGCATCCTTCTGTTAACATCTTTTCATTGCTTCTCAGAATCTCCCTTACCATCCCACACCGTCAGTCAACTTCCATTCAGGTCCGTGGAGCCAGGTGGAGCCATGTGCCCAGACTGAAGCTGCAAAGGATGTTGAGAAAGCAAATGTCACCTTTTCACCCTTTGCCATGAAAGAGGCGATGAAAAGTAGGGAGTGGAAGATGAGATGGTTGTCAGGAAGGTAGCCAACCACGACTGCTACGGAAACTCAAAAGTAAAAACCAGCAGTTTCTTTAAAGATTGAAATTAAAACACACCTACCATATGATCCAGATGTTCCCCTCCTAAAAATTGAACAAAGAGAAATGAAAGCATATGTCCATACAAAGGCTTGTACATGAATGTTTATTACACCGGTCTTACTTATAATAGCCAAAAATTGGAAACTACCCAAGTGGCCATCAACAAGGGAATGAATAAACAAATTATGATATATCCACACAATAGCATGCTACCACCTAATAAAAAGGAGTGAACCATTAAAACGCATAACAGCATGGATGATGGCAAAATGATTATGCTAAGTATATGAAGCTAAATAAAGTGTACATACTACATGATTCCATTTACATAAAATTCTAAAAACTGCAAACACATCTATAGTGACAGAAAAGCACATCAGTATGTGCAGTTTATTGAGGTTATGTCTATTATAACCTCAAAAAAGTGGTTTTGAAAGTAAAAGGACATTGCTTGGGGATTTCTTGTTTGGGTAATTATTGGTGGTTTGTGAAAATGAGGGACCACGGGTTTGGAGGAAACCATGAGTTCTGTTTGGGAAATACTGCGTTTGGGGCAACCATGGAATATCCAAATAAAGATGTCAGTAAGGTTTTGGATATGAATCTTTCTGAGCTGGAATATCTGAACTGAAGCTGTTCTCTTAATAGCTGAAACGTGCACATAGAATTTTGTGACATCAGCCATTAACAGAATTTTGTGACATGATGACAGAACCCAGGCTGGAGTGGACTGTCTGAGAAGCAAAGAAATGTAGAGAGAAAAATAGTTGGGCTATTCTGGGAAAGAAAAAATAGGGCAATTACTGAAAGAGGTGTTTGAGCTGAGGGGGGATGTGTTTGTTTGATTTTTAATATGGGAGATATTTGAATTATGTTGAAACACTGAGAGTGAAAATCCAGAGAAGAGGTAGAGATTGAAGATAGAAGAGAATGAGGAGGTAATCGAAGGTACTAAATGCATTAAAATGTAAGAAGGGGGATCCCAAGTGCTCTCAGCTGAATATGACGTATCCAGGATCTGGTGTAGGGGAGACAGCCATGCTGTGATCTGTGGGAGAGCACCTGCTAATGAGTCGAAATCGTTTTTAAAAGAGAATAATAGGGGCCGGCCCGGTGACTCAGGCGGTTAGAGCTCCATGCTCCTAACTCCGAAGGCTGCGGGTTCGATTCCCACATGGGCCAGTGGGCTCTCAACCACAAGGTAGCTGGTTCAAATCCTCGAGTCCTGCAAGGGATGGTGGGTTCTGCCCCCTGCAACTAAAATTGAACACAGCACCCTGAGCTGAGCTGCCCCTGAGCTCCCGGATGGCTCAGTTGGTTGGAGCGCGTCATCTCAACCACAAGGCTGCCCGTTCAACTCCTGCAAGGGATGGTGGGCTGCGCCCCCTGCAACTAAGATTGAAAGGACAACAACTTGACTTGGAAAAAAGTCCTGCAAGTACACACTGTTCCCCAATAAAGTCCTGTTCCCTTTCCCCAATAAAATCTTTAAAAAACAAAAAGAATAATATAATCATTATACTAGTCTTTATAAATAAATATGTATGTATGTATGTATGTATTCAGTATATTTTGTATAAGTCCACATGTACTCATCACATAGCTTCAGCAATTATCAACTGATGATTTTGATTATATATACTTTTAAATATATATAATTACTATATAATTATTAAATAAAAATGAATACTTCTTTAATATCTACCAGCATTCAGTTGGTATAGGACCAGACTGTTGACCATAAGTAGAGTTTTTTTGAGAGAAAGGAGCAAACAAGGATTTGTGCTGAAATGCACACCTAGCTCCTCACTGCAGTGCTGTCATGAGCATCTCCCCAAAGCAGGCATGCCCTCGACACAGGTATGGCCTGGACACAAAGTAGGGCTACAGGTATAGTCCTCGCTGGTGCAAAAGTTCAAGTCCCAGAGCTTGAATTGTGGCCAATCCAGACTCAGTAGCATTTAAATAATCCATTTATTCATTAAAGACTTAACTAAGTCTTAACAAATTAAGACAATTTGTGTCAGACATGGTTCAAGCACTGGGCATATAAAGAAGCAAACAAATCAGGCACAGTCCCTGGCCTCATGCTGCTTCTAGCCTACCACAGTGTGCTCCAACATTGTTCTCTTCTTCCTATTTTTGTTGTTAAACAATAGTATAACATTGAAGTAATTTTTTAAAGAAAAAATTTCATCTAAAATAACTGGATCTTCTCATAATTGTTTTGATTTTTCCATATATTCTTGTAGTGTATGTTCATATATTAAAATTGGAAGCAACCTAAATGTCCATCAGTATGGAATCATTAAAAAAATACAACCATTAAAAATGATGTGTTGGATTCTTATATATGTACATATTATAAATATATACTTAAAAGTTTGCTTACGTCAAGTCTTCTCAAACTTCAGCATGCATCAGAATGACCTAGAGGGCTCTGCATACTAGTAAAGTGGGAGAAAACGTTTTCTGAGGGAAATTAGGGGAGAGAAAAAAATAGATGGGGAAAAAATTGCTAGAGAGAAATGGGACTTTGGAATGGACTGAAAATATTCAATTTTAAGTTATTTGCTCTCCTGTGTAGCATTAGAGCCCTTTCAATTGTCTCTAACCATTTGGATATCGCTTTGGTCAATAATATTCTGGGAAGTGGAGAGATTAAATGTGCCCAATATGGTGTAATGTGGTGCAGAGAAGAGAGAGCACAGACAGAGGGTGAGACTCAGGGCAAGGATAGAGACTTCAGCAGAAGTAGGACATCAGAATCAGAAGTGACCAGGAGACAGAAGCCCGGGAGTCCCTGGGGAGAAGGAGAGATGAGAGATGGTGCTCAGAGCCACTTTTATTTATATATTATGAAAATGGGTGTGTGCATTTTCACCAGAGGACTGGTGATAGCATCAGCTGGTAACCAGCTGGAGACTGATATTGAGCATAGACAAGGCCAGCTGTGACAACACTTGTAGGTTGCAAACAGTGGGCACAAGAGGCATGATTGTAGCAGAGGGTTGAGACGGAACATAAGAGAATACACTTACTCTTAGAACAATGTCCCCCAAAAAACTTGTGATGTGTTTAAATTGATAAATAGTTCAAGGAGAAAATACCTCCCTCAATACCAGCAAGGATTTCCTAGTCAATAAACATCTAGTTCTACACCATAAGGAACATTACCCTTATGTTGCAATCTATACCTTAATGCCACCTGGCATCAGTGGCCAAACAGAATACCAGTAACGTAAGGAGAAGCACCCATGGTTAACAGGACTCTTGCTTTATGGTAATAAAGTAGCACAGCCAGTTAACATTCTAAAAAGCATTGTCTCGTGGTGCATACAATTTACTTTTCCAGGAGCAATACTCAGGCTTTTGCGGAAGAAAGAGTATAAGGAGTGCCCCTCCAATGACTCCTGTGGGGTCAGGTACTTTCAGATGTGCTGCCGTGGCACCCTGTGCTTAATTCAGTCAGAGTACTTGTTATATTTCAACATCTGAGCAGTTGTCCTTTTACTCTCCAGTGAGCAGCTTGAAGTCAGGGACAGTCTTTCATTAGGTTCTAGCACATTATACATTCTTCTCAGAACTGTTTTTGTAATAAGTACATCAAGGATTGTATGTGTCTTATAAGAGGTGTGATCAAAAAATACGCTGAATGCTGTTTCTGCGTGTCATCCGATGGAAAGGCAGGGATCTTCAATACGTAGGGGAAGTGGCCCGTGGAACCTTAGTAACAGTGTGTGACAAGTTTCAACTTGTTCGGTGCAGTTAAGGGCTTATTAGAGCATTTAAGAAATGATGTGCATAGAAAACGGCCTGAGAAATGGGCCAATGGTTTCATCCTCCATCATGACAATACTCTGTGTCACACATTGCTTCTGGCACAGCAATTTCTGTCGAATAAAAACATTACAGTGTGTCCTCATCCACCTTACTCATTGGATCTGGCACTGTGCAACTTCTGGCTCTTCCCCAAAGTGAAAATGACCATGCAAGGTAAACGTTTTGACACAATTCAGTACATCGAGGCAGCCACAACAGCGCAACTAAAGACACTCACAAAACAGGACTTCCAGAACTGCTTCAGAAAAAAAAGTGGCAAGAATGATGGGATAAGTGTGTTCAAAGTGAGAGGGAGTATTTTGAGGTAGATTAATGGCAATGTATCTTTTACTGTAATGATTTTTTTAAAATTGAAACATTCACCGTATTTATTGATCATCATAGCCAAAGAAAACAATACTAGGCCTTAAAGCCCTTCTCTATAAAATGACAGGGTTGAACTGCACTGTTGTCAAAATCTCCAGATTAAGAGGACATCATGTGTCTCAGATACTTGATATGTTGAAACGATTTGGAACTTCCTTAAGTTTCCCTAAGAATCTATACACTGTTGATTTGAGCGTTTTTTTAACATTTGATTTTCTCCTCTTTTTTTTTTCAACTTTTACTTATTTTAAGTGTGTATTTCCTGGACCCATCCACTCCAAGTAAAATAGTTTCAATCTAGTTGTGGAGGGCGCAGCTCCCACTGACCCATGCAGGGATCAAACCGGCTCTTGTTGTTAAGAGCACTGGGCTCTAACCAACTGAGCCATCCGGCCACCCAAGCATTTCTTAAACAGAGGACAGAATCTGAAATCCTAGAGAACAGAGTCTCCATTAAGCATTGGAAAATTCCAAGGATATCAGAGGTAATGGGATGATGGGATGGTGATTCTTTGGGGATCTGCAGTTTCATCTTCAAGAATGAGTCACTCAAGTGAAAGGAGCCAGACACAAAAAGTCACCTATTGTATGATTCCATTTATATGAAATATCCAGAACAGGTGAATCCATAGAGACAGAAAGCAGTTTAGTGGTTGCCAGGGATGGGGAGTAGAGGAGACTGGGGAGTGATTGCTTAATGGGTGGGCGTCTCTTTTGGGGATGACGAAGATTTAAACAGAAGGGATTGTTGCACAGCACTGTGAATTTACTAAATGCCTCTAAATTGTACACTTTAAAATCATTAATTTTATGTGACATGAATTTCACCTCAATAAAAACATAGTAAGTCACTGACAACCTTGAGCTAGGTCAAGACTTACGTCAAATCTCACTCCCTGAGGTTACAGATACTAACATGGTGTTAACTAACTGCAGAAACTTAATGAAGGCCTACATGAGTACCTTATTTGTACTGTGTCTATAATTCCAAAAAATCTCTTTGCCAATAGGCTTTATAAATAATGATGTTAATCACAATAATAGCTAGCATTTATTATGTGCTTCCTATTTTCTAGGTACGCTTCTACTTCTCACAGTAACCCTATGAGGTGGGTACTGTCATTATACTTGCTCAAGCCCACCAGAGCAGTAAGTGGCAAAGCTGGACTCAAAACTCTGATTTGGCCCATTCACAGTCTATGCCCACTGTTAATGACTTTGGGCACACAATTGATACAGCCTATGGTGGTACATGCAACTGATGTGAAGAGACCTTGTTCAACAAGATAACCCAGCTCTTTATATGTTTTTCTAATAGCAAATATATACCTGTCTAGTTTTCAAGGGAATGAGTACAAGAATCGGTTCTAGTTGGTGAGCGACTCCCTTGGAGGAGGAAATGCCAAGCTCCATTAAAGGGGACAGAGCCAGAATGAGCCTTTTAAGCTCCCAGTATCTTGGGAAAGGCTTTGGGACTTCTGACACCTTTCACAATCAGACTTCTCTTGTTTCAATTACAGTTCAATCAGAAGTTCTAATGGCGCAGATGTTCTGCACCTAGGTCCCTGCGTTCCCTCCCAGAAACTTCTCTAGAGAGGAAAATGATAGATACTCTCTCCCCAACGAAGTCCTTGGCAAGATCAGCTGTGTGAACAATGTTACGTTGAAGAAGTAAGATGAAGGACTTCTTCAACATAATTCTGACAAAACACCTCATGAGAAAATATTGTGGGCAAAGTCTTTCCTGATTCTTGAAATGCCATGGCTGAAGAAAAATCTTCCATCTTTCTGTGCATGGCTATTTATTTATCCTGTGAAATACTCTGACATATCCTGAGGCACATATCCTCAACCTTCTGAACATGATGCAACCCTTGGATATGGAATAATCCAGATCGTGTGATGTCAGGTGATGTGACCCTGTGGCATAAGTTCTGGGCTTCCATCCATCGCATTTGAATAATAAGCTCTTTCCTCATCCAGAACTCATGCTCCACATCTTTAAATCTGACTCACCACATCCTCCAGAAGTGGTTAGTATGTCTGAAAATGATCTACAGATATTATGGAACATACATTCTTTGTGCTCAGGGGCTTCTGTTGGCCAGAGTTTCTGCCTAGGTTACAAACAATATTTAAAGGAGCACAGTTTCGCTAGTAGGGCCCTTTTGAAATCTTAAGTATTAATTGCTCAAGAGGCACTTTGGAGGATTTGACTGTGAGCTCTGTAAGTCAGGTGGTTCCTTCATGTCTAATCCCCCCACATATAGCATTGACACAGAGAGCCCCTAGGGCGCTGCAAGTTGCACTGCAGTGCCCTCATAGGAGGTGAATCCCTTCAGAAAAGGATTTTTGAAATCTAATGTAATTATTGACTAACAGTGGTGGTAAGGAAGTATGTCTTAGTCAACATTACAGTAAATGGCAACTCTCAATGTATCCCAGACTTGCTTTACAACTGCCCACTTGGTATCTCCATTTGGGTATCAGGCAATCTCAAACTTAATGTGTGCAAACATGAACACTGGATTTACTAACCTTTCTCTCAAACTTTTCCAAACTCAGTAAATGACTCCATCATTCACCCATTGCTTAGGCTAAAAAAAATTTTTTTTGACTATTTACCAGTTTATTTTTTATTTTTTTATTTTTTAATTAAATTTATTGGGGTGACAATTGTTAGTAAATTTACATAGATTTCAGGTGTACAATTCTGTATTACATCATCTATAAATCCCATTGTGTGTTCACCACCCAGAGTCAGTTCTCCTTCCATCACCATATATTTGATTGCTTAGGCTAAAAATTTAAAGGTGATCTTGAATCTTTTCTTTCCCTCACAATCCACATCCAAATCCATCATCAAGTCCTCTCATCTCCATCTATAAAATATATCTCAAACCTCAGAGCCCCATCCTCTCTTACTTTTCCTGCTTCTACCCCTGCTCTCCTATATCTATTATGTAACCAGAGACCTGAGTGATCTTTCTAACACAAATCAGATCTTATCACTCTCCTGCTCAAATCCTTCCAATGTTTCTCATCCAATCAAAATTATTTCGTATAACCTAGTAGGCTCTGCATACCTCTGTGACTGCACTGCTTTCCTCCTGAGTCTATTCTCATTAGACTGGCCTTCTTGCTGTTCTTCAAGCTCACAAGCACATTTTCATCTCAGGGATGTTGCATATGCTGTCTTTTCTATCTGGAACATTCTTCCC
Source organism: Rhinolophus hipposideros (assembly GCF_964194185.1). Classification (NCBI taxonomy): domain Eukaryota; kingdom Metazoa; phylum Chordata; class Mammalia; order Chiroptera; family Rhinolophidae; genus Rhinolophus; species Rhinolophus hipposideros. The sequence goes on along the minus strand of NC_138051.1, from coordinate 44,383,517 downwards.
CAGATGTTTGCGTGGCTCACTCCCTTTCTTATTTCTCAGATCAGCTTACATGTCACTGTTTTAGTTGGCCTTCTCTGACCAACCTATCCAATATAGCCCTTCTGCATTTTTTTATCCCTTTACCAAACTTTAATTTTATTTATAGCATGTATCACTTCTGATAAATATATGTTGAATGAATGAATGGTCTAGCACTCTTACTAACAGCTCTAAAGAGTAAGTTTTATCACCTAAAGTTGTCCAACTTTCTACAGCATTGCATCTTTTCCCTTTAAATACAGTTTGTATCCCTCAGATACACTTTCCCTTGGCAGTTAAAAAAAACAAAACCTTAATGATTTTCAAACTAAATCCAAACTAATCACACTAACATACAATTTCAAGAACATAAAGGTACAAAACCACCAACCTAGATCATAGAAGGAATGAAAATAATAGCAATGAGTCATAGATCCCCATAGCATCAAACATCTTTCACCAGCAGCAGTGGAATTACAAGGTGTTACACGTGATTTAGTCCAAAGGCTGCCACAGGGTCCAGGGTGAAGTAGGCAAAGACTCAGGACTGAGTTACACTTTTGAAAGTGCTGGAAAGCTATCTATCAACTGCTAACCCGCAGAACCGGACCTCGGTGAGAACAGGACACTGCATGCTTTGGGCTTAAATGTCTCACTTCATAACAACACCGTAATGAGTCACACTCCAGAGCCAGGGCTGTCAGCTCTTTTAGGGCTGCATGCTTCTGAGTAGAGCACTTACAGGGTGAGAAGATAGGCAGAGAAGGAAAAAGTAAAGGAAAGAGAGATGGAAAGGGGAAAGGGAGTGGCAGAATGGGAAAGAAAGAGCTGGAGAGAAAGAAAGGGAAACTTGATTAGGTTGGGAAGAGATGAAGGAATGGTAGGTGTGTGCAGGATTCTGTCAGAACTCCCCTCCACTATTATTCCCTATGTCCCTTCCCAGTACTGGTGATGGCCTTGGGGCTGGCTCTGCCGTAGACTTTGGTAATTGGCAGGTTGAGAAGCAAGAGAGCTTCCTGCCATGCCCGTGATGTCCATGGTGTGTCCTGAAGTCTCTTTTGTCTTCACTCTAGTTTTTCTTACTTCTCCTCTCCTTTTTTTGTTCCCTTACTGCATGTTCTTTGTCCCCTCCTCACAAACACACTGGTTTTCCATCATTTGGAATGGACACATCTACCGCCTGCAAAAAAGACAATAGATTTTCTTGCACCTGGGAAAATATATTAACAGACATATGGACATCTGAGTCTTTGGAGCAGCTGTGCTGCAGTAGCTGCCACACTCTTTGATACCAGTTCGGGCGGGGGGGTACATCCAAAACCACTTTCCTGTGATAGGTGCATGAACTTGCCAGAAGGACCCCTTCCCTGCCCAACACCTACTTCCTCTTTCTGTCCCAGTCTGATTACTTCACTAGGTTTGAGATTGTTTTCCACTTCAGGGCATTTCAGGCTGGAAGGAGGAGCACAGTAAGACCAGCCACGGTCAGGATGAGGGCATTCTTGATGATAGGCACCATTTAGGAGGCCTTGCCCAGCTCAGAACCAAACAGGCTTGAGATCCAAGGCAAACTGTTAAGGGTTTCCTGCATTAGTTTCACCAACAGCAAATAGTGGTCTCCTTCTGTGCAAACTGCTTTGCTTGCTGTATTCAAATTCTAGTTCTGCCACTTTTCTTAAAATTTATTTTTTTTCCTAAATTATAATTGACATATAATACTGTATTCAGGTGTATAACATAGTGATTACACATTTATATAGCTCATAAAGTGTTCACCCCAAGAAGTCTAGTACCCAACTGACACCATATATAGTTACAACATTATTGACTATGTTCCTCATACTATACTTTACATTCCGAAGACTATTTTGTAACTACCAATTAGTACTTTTTTTTTTAAAAGATTTTATTGGGGAAGGGGAACAGGACTTTATTGGGGAACAGTGTGTACTTCCAGGCCTTTTTCCAAGTCAAGTTGTTGTCCTTTCAATCTTAGTTGTGGAGGGTGCAGCTCAGCTCCAGGTCCAGTTGCTGTTGCTAGTTGCAGGGGGCGCAGCCCACCATCCCTTGTGAGACTCAAGGAGTTAAAGTGTCAACCTTGTGGTTGAGAGGACGCATTCCAACCAACTGAGCCATCCGGGAGCTCAGCGCTCAGCGGCAGCTCAGCTCAAGGTGCTGTGTTCAATTTTAGTTGCAGGTGGTGCTGCCCACCATCCCTTGTGGGACTCAAGGAATTGAACTGGCAACCTTGTGGTTGAGAGCCCACTGGCCCATGTAAGAATTGAACCAGCAGCCTTTGGAGTTAGGAGCATGGAGCTCTAACCGCCTGAGCCACCGGGCTGGCCCCAATTAGTACTTTTTAATTCTTTCACTTTTTGTACCCAGCCCCCCAACTCCCCTCCCTTCTGGCACCCATCAAAATATTCCCTGTATCTATGAGTCTGTTTCAATTTTGTTTGTTCATTTATTTTGGTCTTTAGATTCCATATACTGTAAGTGAAATCATATGGCATTTGTCTTTCTCTGTTTGACTTATTCCACTTAGCACAATGCCTTCTAGGTTCATCCATGTTGTTCCAGATAGCAAGATTTCATTACTTTTTATGGCTGAGTAATATTCCATTGTATATTAATAGAATACTAACATACAATATTCTAATAATTAAGTTTGTGAACTTGTTGCAATGACGTTGCTAACCTTTTTTGATACAGAGGGATTATTCATTATGAATCTGTACCAACTGGACAAACAGTTAACCAAGTTTGCTATTTGAAAGTGCTGAAAAGGCTGCGTGAAAAAGTTAGACGACCTGACGAGTCAACAATTCATGACTCTTGCATCACGACAATGCAGCAGCTCACACAGCACTGCCTGTGAGGGAGTTTTTAGCCAGTAAACAAATAACTATATTGGAACACCCTCCCTACTCACTTGATCTGGCCCCCAATGACTTCTTTCTTTACCTGAAGATAAAGGAAATATTGAAAGGAAGACATTTTGATGACATTCAGGACATCACAGTAATGTGACGACAGCTCTGATGGCCATTCCAGAAAAGGAGTTCCAAAATTGCTTTGAAGGGTGGACTAGGTGCTGGCATCGGTGCACAGCTTCCCAAGGGGAGTACTTCGAAGACAACAGGAGTGACATTCAGCATTGAAGTATGTAGCACTTTTTCTAGGATGAGTTCTTGAACTTCATTGTCTATCCTTGTATAGCTGTCTATGCATATAGATGAACAGAGACTATGAAAAAATTCATATGTTAGAAAGGTGAGTTGGCAGGTGATTTTTCATCTGCTTTGATGTTATTTACGCAAAATCATTTAAAACTCAAATAAAAGAATAAAACAAATTCATCTGTAATGTATGCTTCTTTTGATGGTGTTCTTTTGAGTGGGGATTTTTTTCAGAGGCTTTGTCTCTACCAACGTTAGTTATTTAACTAGCATTTCTTATTTTCCCTCCCGAGACCGGTGATACATGTCTTGCTCAGTAAAATTGATTGGAAGCCTTAGGGAAACTTGGTAACATACCAAGGCGAACAAGTGTTATACATTCACAGGTTGAGCTTCATAAATTCCCAGCTCCAAAAATCAGACCCTGTTGATGAAGTGAGCTCCTACTGGTTCAGAAAGGACATTCCAGAAAGAACTAAGGTTTAAGGAACTGAGGATATGAGTCACTGACTTGAAAAAACTAGATAGCTTGTTAACAAAGGTTTTTAAAGGCAGGACATAAACACATTGAGTTGAAGGAGATTTTTCAATTTCAAATTATATAGCACTTCCAAATGAAGGGGAAATGTCAAAGATTTATTGTTTTTTTACTGTCATAAGATAGTGTCCTCCAAAAAAGATTGAGATTTGGAATAGTTCATAAAAAGAATCTGAAGGACATCATATTAAATCTGGGAAGTTATTTCCTGTTTTTAGCTGGCTTGGCCTGAAGACCTCACTGCCATAAAGATGAATGCCATGTCTAACTTTTTATCTGGCTCTCAGAGTCCATTTATTCAATAAACTCATTCCTTTTCAACTCATTCTTCCCTAAACTAGGATTTAACTACTTAGTTAAATCCTAAACTACCATTTAATTATCTCTCTTCTTCTGGTGAATGTCTGATCAGCTACAAAGGCAAACTCATTTGTTCATTCAACAAACGTTATTGAGTAACACTGTTCTCAAGGACAGTACACTCCAAGAATGGAAATAATTGCATAAATAATTACAGACAGTACACAAACATTTTAAGGCAGTATGTGGCACAACAAGCTAGAGGAATTTTGAGGATTCTTTCATCCAGGAAATAAAGGAAATGAGTTTTAAGATGGGAAGAGTATGCTAAGTAGGAAGAACCACATGAGCAAAGTCAGGGATGGAGGAAAGCACGAATACATTTGGAGTAGGTGGTGATTCATCACTGAAGTTTTTTGGCTGAGTAAGGTGCATGCTCAGAGTGTCCATTTGGAATAGCAACCACACATATTTACTAAGGGCTTGTTATATGCTAATGTTCTAAGCACTGGGACTTCCCAGCAGTGGATGAAACAAATAAAACCCCTGCCCTTATGGAGCTTTCATTCTAGTGGAAAATGATAGTCAACAAATAAACCAGACCAGTAAAATAAATAGCATTTTAGATGGTGATTAAGTACTACCCTGTTTCCCCGGAAATGAGACCTAGCCGGACAATCAGATCTAATGCTGAGCAAAAATTAATATAAAACCCAGTATTATATTTTTGGAGCAAAAATTAATATAAGACCCACTATATATCATATCATATATCATATCATATCATATATCATATATATCATATATATCATATATATCATATATATCATATCATATCATATCATATCATATCATACCTGGTCTTATTTTATAATAAAATAAGACCAGGTCCTATATTAATTTTTGCTCCAAAAGATGCATTAGAGCTGATTGTCTGGCTAGATCTTATTTTCAGGGAAACACGGTATGGAGAAAAAGCTGGAAGGGAAAAGGGATTGCACACATGCATGATATGTTAAAGAGAGTGGTCAGGGAAGGCCTCACTCAGAGGTCACATTCCAGCAAAGGCCTGAAGCAAGAGCTTGAGCCATGTGGGATGACTGGGGGAAGAGTGTTCCAGGCAGTGGCAGCAGCAAAGACAAAGTCTCCCAGGCGGGAATATGTTTGGAATGTTGGGAGAACCCCCAAATCACCAGTGTGGCTGAAGCTGACTGAGTGAGGGTGAAGAGTAGGAAACGAGGCGCAAGGTGGGGGTCTGATCATGGGGCCTCAGTTACCACTCTAAGGACTTTGGCTTTTACTTTAAGATGGGAAGTTTTATTGCAGGTTTTGAAGAGAGGAGTGAAATAATCTAAGATTTTGTGGCTGCTCTGGTTGGCTGTACGATTTGCTCCAGAAATTCTGACTTAATTGGTTTAAGAAGGAGTATAAGCACCTTAGTTTTAAAAGTGCTCCAGATTGAGAACAACTCCTCTAGAGCTTGCAGTGTGTTCTCACATTCCTTACTTTAACTTGAATCTCTCAAAAACCCTAGGCCATGTGTAGATGAAGAAACTGAGGCTCAGAGAGGCTTAAGTGACTTTTGAGGACACATAGCCTATAAGGGGTATAGCTACGATACGTTAGAAACTGTGGCTTAGCATTATTCATCTCTCATTTCCAGCCCATACGGGGTGGGGGTGGGGGTGTGGTGACTCATGAAGAGTATTGCTTTGGAGGAGATACCTGATACCTACTCACACCTGCCATGGGAAGAAAAGAGACGCTTCCTTTTACTTCAAGCTACATGAGAGCTTTTAGAGAAACACTTGTAGAACTTGATCATGTCGCCTGGGGTCTAGGGGAATACAGGGACCTGGGATCTGATACTTGCCTGAGAAAACCAGAGGCAAACTAGAGAGAGACAGAGAGGCACTGGAAACAAGTTGCACTTTCACCAACTGTAAATACATAAATGTTTCCCAGGGAAAAGTGTGCTGATATTGGCAATTTACTTTGTTATACATCCAAAATAAGATGAATTGATGGGCTAATAGAAGGATGGATGGGTAGATATGTGATCAATCAAGTGTAGCAAACTGTGGAATTCTGCCATTTTAAAAGGGAGTCCAGCTAAGAAGGCAGCTTAGCTGACCGTCTAAGGGCTCAAGCAGAGGATTGAACCTTCAGAAGCCCAAGGACTGGGGACTAGGGTCATAGTCCTCAGTGGTTACCCTTGCAAGTGGTTGCCCGTAAGTAATTTCATGCATGTCATGCATCTGAGACATCTGAGAAGTTCCACTACCCTCCCCTTCAAAACCCAAACCTCGAGGAATCTAAAACTTAATTAGCAAGTAGATAAGGTGGAGGAGATGGAGATGTAAAAGAGAAAACAAAAGACCACTTTCCCCATTGCAGGCTTCCAGCCTGAAATAGGACTGAGCTTGGGAAAAGGAAAAGCTTTAACTTGGAATGAAGTTTGCATGACCTTCATGAGATTTCATCCAGGGCAGAAAAAGTAGCTCTCAGAAAATGTGAAGACAGTGGGGTGAAAAATACAAGAATTTTGTGCTCGCATCCTACTGAATACCATGCACATGCCTAACAAAACCCAACCCTGGATGAAAGAATTCTGAGTTAATATCATAACACATGTTCATTTATTCAACACATATTTATTGAGCACCTGTTGTATGCTAGGCATTGGTACAGATAGTGAGGATGCAACAGTGAATAAGACAAACCTTTGATATAAGCAGCGAAGTTTTTAAAGCCACTGGGAATAATGATAACACTCTATATCTTGATAGAGATTCGAGTTACATAGGTATGCATTTGTTAAAACTAGAGTTCAGTATTTACAGTTTTCCCCTGTTGATGTAAAATTTACATATGACGTGCACAAGTCTTAAATATATGTTTGCTGAGTTTTGACAAATTCACGATCATCACAACTCTCCCTCCCTCTATTGTCAGCAGATAACCTAGCCTCCTGCTTCACTGAGAAAACAGAAGCCATTAAGCAGGCTATCCCTACTCCCATCTGAGGCCAATTTCTGCCCCTGGCTTTTGTATCGTATCCCCTTCCACCTTCTCAGAGGTCTTGCTCTACTGGATTATCCCTCTCATCCTGAACTTCATTTCAAGAAATGAGCTTGTTTAAGTACTAATGGTGGACTCTCTTCTCTCTTACCTCAGAATCCTCAGACGTGCTATTTCCTTTTCTTGGAACAACTTTCCTACTTCTCCTTCACTTATCATAACTCCTACTTTGTTCTTCAGGTCTTTGCTTGGGTGTTATTTACTAAGATATGAATTCCCTGACGTTCCGTCCCACAGTATGGTAAAAACCTATTGAACTTTCTTTTTCATGACACTCAGTTCACCATAATTACTTGTTCTGTGTATGTCTTGCCCACAAGACACACATGTTCTCTTCTAGTGTCTTGCTAACTGCAATACCTCCCGTACTTAGCATAGCACCTGGCACAGTATATATTTGTTGCTGCGTAAAATAATTAAAATTTAGTCATATCATCTGTAACACATGGTATTTAAAAAATGTCTTCTTTTTCTTCATAGATTTTTAATTTTTTTGTATTCTAATAGCTATTGCAATCTTTTCTAGGGTTGTGTTACAAAAGAAGGGCACTGTGACATTTTGTTACTATACTTTCTTATACTTCTATTCTGATAGTTTAAATAAATGTCCTGCACATAGAAGAATCTCAAGGAGCACTATTTCAGAGTCATAAAAACCCTTTACTCACGGAGCTAATGAACTGGAGATAAAAGGAACAATAAGTAAGTACAGTGGAAAAAGTAACATACCAGGGTATACCTAATTATCTGTTGGGTGGTGTGATGCAGACTCTGGGTAAAAGTAGGGATTCCGAGATAGGCGAGATCGGCCTAGACGTGCGCCTAGGGCCCGGACCCGGACACTGCGTCACCTAATCAACAAGTGTTTGCGGGGCCTCCTGACTCGGTTTCTCTCTGGTGGCCGTTCTGTACTCTTTTCCTTTAAGGTCATGACTTCCTTTTGCTGGGTAACATCAAGAAGGACCATATGGACGGTGGGCAGCTAAAAGCATTTCTAACTTCACTAAGAGGTAGTTTGGGATAATGAGGCGGTCTCGGAGGTCCCTGAAGTGCGGCGCGCGGGGGTCCCGGGTCCCCAGGGGCCCGGCACCCGTCCAGTGCCAACATCCAGGGCGCAAGCGGAGTCCCACGCCGAGCGCAGGGAGGCTGCAGCGCCCGCTGCCCGGAAGCCCCGCTGGCCTCGGCCTCAGGCGAGCGCGCGGGTCCCGCCAGCGCCGGCCGCACTCACTCCGCCCACTGCCTGCCTGGGCCCGTCTCCCTCCTCCTCTCCCTTCCGCGAGCCGCCATTTCCGACTACGCCTCCGGCTCCTCGGGGCCCTCCTCGGCTTCCGTCCCAGATGATCCCTCCCCGAGGGCGCCGCCGCCTCCTCCATCTCCCGAAGCGGTAGCCACCTCCTCGGCCAGTGGCGTAGCCGGACTCGGGGTCGGGACCAGCCAGATAGGGGCGGAGGTCCGGAGCCTGGTCTAGACCCGAGCGGGGGGCCATGGAGAAAGCGGCCCGAGGCGCTGTCCACACCGACTGAGCGGGCCCGTCGCGGCTGCAGGCGCCATGGACCGAGCCCCCGCAGACCAGGTACGCGGGCTCGGGCTGGGCCAGCCGGGCCCGGGGCTGCGGGTCTCCGCTCCCCCCGAGGCGGGCGCAGGTCTCGGAGCGTGGGCCCGGACGGCCCGAGCCCTTGGCTTCCTGGCGGAGCCGACGTCCCTCGCCCCGGAGCCCCGCGGCGCCCCGCCGTCCTGCATTGTTCCCGCTGCTGCCTCGAGCACCGGGACTTTTCCAGCCCCGGTTACCCCCCACGGTTGGGGACTCGAGTTTGCCCCTCCTCCCGGCTTGGTGGAAGGGGCCAGAAGACTCTAAGATTGCCGGTGCTCTCCGGAGAGAAGGGTTTATAACTTGCAGCGAATCTTCTCCCCCCTCTCCCCAAGCCATTGCCTTCGGTTCTGGAATGTGTTTTCAAGGTGGAAAGTCTTTGGAAGGCTTCTCATCCCAGAATGTCAGAGAATGTGTGATAACTGCAGGGGAGGAGGGTTAAGGGCTTTTTGGATCTCCGTTCCATTGAGCGAAGCGTTGTTTGTGCAGTGGTTGTAGGGAGGTGAAACAGTACGGTTTCCCCTTGCCCTTCTACCCAGTTATTTTGCAAAAATTAGTGTGTGCTTTTTTTTTTTTTTTTAAATCGAGCCTTATATCATAAGGGTGTAGGACCCGAAGCATGAATTCATTTCCGAGCCCGTTTTCATATTCACAGGTAGTCCCCATTAGTGTTCTGTCTTGTTTTTAATTGCATCAAGTTCTTGGTTATCCATACTAGGAGGTGCTGGGAGGCAGGGATTTTACTTTGTCATTACAGGATAAAAAACAAACTAAAATAAGGGTTCTTGTCTCCGAAAAAGTTTCAGTCCTTGTGACTTCTGTGAAATATAGTTCCGTTCTTGTGACTTCTGTGAAACAAACTTGATGAAGTCAAAGTTTATTCACTGTCTATGCCCCTCTTCAATTGAAGGCCTTGTCCAGTGATCAACTCGGCTAATAGATGAAGGAAAAAGAGAGATTAGTGATTTGCCTAATTATTTTACAAATGCATAGTTTGCACCTTAGTAAATGAGACAGGATTTCCCAAATTCTCGTACATGACTATATGTAGCTAGTGAAAGCCAGTTTTGATTTTGAAATTGGCCTCTATTAGCAGGCAAAGTAGTTTCCTAGTTGTGTATATTTGTTTTTACAAAAGCTTTAGTTAAAAATAGCTTTATGTGAATATGAGTCTGAAAACACTAATGAGTTTCGTAAGACAATACATGGATTTATCAAAGCAAAATTGATTGGAGCCTCATGGGAAAATATATAAGGCTTTCCTGTGACCCATAGTATTCTACATAAGGCCTATATCCAGTTTAATATAAAACACATTTTTAAGGTATCTATCAAAAATGCCTGAGATTTCAAAGCCTGACGAATAGGAAATTTTCTGTAATGGTTTTCTTGTATGTGTGTCACTAATGAAAGGGTTAAACATTTTGGTCCTTCATGATGCCAGAGCTATAACCAGTAATGCTACCATATGTATACTTATGGTTACTTTCATCCTAGAGGAAATGTAATTAACCATTTGGATGGTAACTCGTGGGTGATTATCTTAACAGCAAGTGCTATGAGCAAATTATTTGAACTGGAGAGCCTCTTCTCCTTTCATCATACACCTTTCCAAAGTCCACAACCTTTTAAAATCTTGTAGAAATCTAAGAATTAGAAAAAAATCACAAACGTAGGTTTTTCCTTTGAAGATTTTTTTTCTCGGGTACCTCTTGCCTCCTTCCCAGCCTAATCCTAAATGACAGAAAAATTTCAGCCACCCTTCTCCCCTCACACACACTCACAGGAAACTGACATCCAAAAAAGAGATGCTACTTTGCCTGGTTCATGCTGTAGGCAGTTAATTCAGGGGTCTCTGGATGACCCGGATGAAGGAGTGCGCTTCATTTTAGATTAGCATTTTTCTGGAGCAGGATTCTATTATTTTCATAATATTCTCAAAGGGATCCATCATTGAAAAAAGCTAAGAACCATTAACTTAATGCTAGATAGTGGCTAGTTGAGATTTCTCAACTTTGTGGAGTTTTCAATTGTTTCCACTATACCATACATAGAGTAATATAATGGCTTTTACAGGTTATCTGGAATATACTTTTATATTTTTACTAATAAAGTGAATTCAGATAAGTAAAAGATGTGAAAAATATGTATAATATGTTAAATTTTCATTTTTTGTACAAATATGTTTTTTTCATTTTAAATCAGAATTAAATTCATAATTTCTGGGAATGCCTACAGCATTATAACTTACTCATTATAATATTCTAATGGTTAGAAATTCAGAGAAGTTTGATTTTTTTTTTTTTTTGATAGTACTTATACAAACTTTCTGCATTCCATCTTAACCTAATTGAAATCCCTGGAGTTTTGCACAAGTATAACTTAAAATAAAATCTAAGTATGTTTTTCCTGCAGGTATTCATGTTGTTGTTATTGGATTACTTAAAAATGTATATATATAATTGCAATAATGACTATTTGAAAGAATGTTGTAACTAGAAGAGAATCTCAGGAGTAATCTCTTTTGGCAACACTGTGTTCAATCAAAACAAATGGCTTAATTTTGACTGCTAAAGTTAGATGTTCTAAGAACAGATACTATTTGGTGTAATGCATTTTTTTTTTTTGTCTTTAAAAATAAAAAGCTGGAGAAAAGGATGTAGAGAATAAATCATGGAGTTCATATTGTTTACAAAGGCTTTAGTGTTTCTATTTTTAGGAAATTTAAGACGTGTGTTTTGAGAACTCATAAAATAAACAATGGCCTTAGAAGTGGCAGAACACTTGAGGTTTATAGTCTCTTTTGTATTATCAAATAATTTAAACAGTGACTTCATTTTTAGTACATTAACATTAGATAGGTTCTTTTAAAAGAATTTACAAAATTATTGATCACTAACATCTTTAATTCATAGAAAAGCAAACATGTAACAAATATATAGGACTTCTAGCAAAAGACTTTTCACCGATAAATATACAAAATTACCTGGCTTATAATTCTTTCCTTTAAATAATGTAAACTTCAAATAATAATCAGCACTGCAAGCTAAACATATTTTAAATAAGTTACTATAAAATGTATATCATACTTAGTTCACCTTTATGGATATGTTAGTGATCTGTCTTAATACTTTTTTTAAATAATACTTTTATAATAAAAAAGAAAGTAAATAAATCTCATTTAGAGAAACTACCATTTGAAAATTTAAAAGGCATTATTCCCCAAGCCTTTAAATCAAATAGGAAGTAAAAAAGTAGAATTATAGGTTATTGAAAAGGTAATGATATTCTACATGTGAAAACCTACGGGATGTGGCTGAAGCTATACTCTGAGGCAAATGAATAGTCATAAACGTTAAACATTTTTAAAGGAAAATAAAAATTAAGCAAGAGAGTAAAGACATGTAAAAACAAATTAATACGTTAGATAATACAAAAACTACTTAGAAAACTGGTTTTTAGAAAAAGTACCATCAGATTTTAACAGGATTAGATGCAGTCTTTTTTAAGAAAAGGGGGAAATGTCTGGATAGCAAAGCAAGTGGGCAGAGTATAAGTTAAATACTTTGATTTTATCCCCCTCACTATTTTCTGAAGTCTTGCAAAACATAAAACTACTGCAGTTTGTTTTGGCAAGTAGTTTGTTTTCAGTATAAGCCATTCCAATCAGAAAACAAGACAGTGGGCAGGTATCTATCTCTTAAACATTAAATTTTTTTTCATTCAGAAGACATTTATTTTACCTTTGGCCATGAGATATAAAATATCTTAGTGTTTGGTATATCATATTTTTACCTTAACATAGAAAAAATGTGGAGGGTTTCCATGGTCGTATTTTTTCTGTAGGTGTGGTACATATTGAAAAATCACTGTGGGAGAGTGCATTATTGTGTTCTAGTTCAGTTTTCATTTTAAGTGTGTGTCATTTTCCTGTTGCTTAATCTGGGAAGATTATTTGCACTCTTCTAGAGGTTCTATCTTGGAAGAGTTTAGTGTATATTTCCTGCTGATGGGTGCTTCGTAGTAATGTTTGCCCATTTTCCCAAAACCTGTCTATACAGTACTCTTTCCAGAATATGTGCTTAATGCGTATTTATTGAATTACATAGGCTCTTAGAGCTCTGAATGCATTTTTTCAATAAACTCCTTTAAACATTATTTTCATAATTTCATGTTTGGATAAATTCTTGGGTTCTCTAGGTTATTCACGTTAAAGAAGTTTTATTAACATTTGCTTTAATATATGCAAAACTTAAGATGAATGTGTAATTTGTTCAAATACAGGTTTCTGGGATTGATTTTTCACTTAATTTGGAAAATTCTGAAATTTCTAAAATATATAGATAATTTTACTGTGTAGTTATTTGTAAGCACATAGTACAGGAATTTGTTTTTTGTAGTTTAGACGTCTTCCGTGTTTATATTTTCTTTAAGGAGACAGTTCCTTGCTGTGTAATTTCTGATTTCTAAAAAATAGATCTTGGCAAAGGTAGAGACTAAGCACAGAATTTCAAACTGAAGCATATTACCATATGAAGTAACTAGTCTAATTTTCTCATAATGTTTTGTTGTCCACTATGTAAGGCGTTTTTCTTTGATTTCTATACTAATATAATTGAAATATTGCCAGAATCTGTTGTTTACTTAACATATTATCTATATGGGCTTTATTATGTGGAATTTTAAGAATAGTTCTGGATCTTAGCATTATTTTTCAGGCCTGAAAACAACAGATGCTGTATTTTGATGTACGATACTGAAGGCCCCAAAGTCACAATAAACAACTTTAAAAACCATACAGAGTTGTAACTATAGGAGAAAGTTTGCCAGTCTGTTCCTACTAGTGACATCTTCTGTTTGTACAGCTGTTGACTACAGCAGCTTCTCTTTTTTGCTAAACACAAAGGATCCATTTCAGTGTTTGTGAATTTTATTGTTGAACTCAGATACCTAGGATTGCACTTAAAATAGAAACAAATACAAACTTTAATATTTAAGGGTATATACTGTGTATATGTGCAGACATTAGTTATAAATTATGCAAGACAGTGTCTGAACAGTGGCTTGCCTAAGTTCATAAAAGTTTTAAGTAAAAGTACAGATGAAACTAAATATAAAAAACTTGTTGCAACTTTTGACTTGAGCTAGAATTTGAATTTGTTGTTACCAAAGCAACTTATGAGTTGGTATTATTTTTTGAGGGGAGTGTCAGGAAGTTATTATTTAAAATTTTTCTTATTTCTTTAGAATTATATTAGTATTGTTCCTTTTTTATATTAGACTGAGAATTTGATGTGACCATATTTCTTGCTTTAAAACAAACCTAATGTCTTCTAGTTCAGATTTATAAAACTGTTCAGAGAGTTCTCATATGTTCAGAAGGACTTTTTGATTTTAAAAAGAAATCTTGAAAATTGCATTTTTAGTATGGTTAAAATGTGATTTAAAATTTTCCTTTTTTGTATGCATATGTATGAACAATACAAAGTTTCCATTATCTGTGCATAATTGTTGAAATCAGCTTTTTTCCCCTAATTGGATAAACTTTTGTTAGGTTGATATTTTATACCTTATTTATAAGTAAGTTTCAGTTCTAATGAGTATCACAGTGAAAATTACTGACTTATTCTATTAGTATTTGAAGGAGTTTTTGCATTCTGTGTTGAAATTCAAGAAACCAAGTTCAGTTCACAATTTCTAAGTGTCATTACTATGTCTACTTCAGATTTGGTTAATAGTAAAAAGTAGACTTCAAAGTTAAATCAGGTAAAGAGAAAGGATATTGAATTAGTACTGCTATGTAGTTCAGATTTGTTCTCTCTCCCTCTCTTTTTTATAAGCATTTCTGAATATTTACAGTGGAATCTTTTTGGAGAACAATTTTTCTGAATAAAACTATATTGAGCACATCAGATCTTCTTTTTAGATTTTCTTGGATTTTTTACTGATTACTTTCGTGAGAAACATGCCTGAAATTTATTCTTAGAACTATGCTTTGATGAGAGCTTCTAATAAATGCCACCCTGGCATGTTGGTTGGGAAAAAGTTCTGGTTAGAATTGTTGCTTTGAGGTCATTGGTTTGAGTGGTTGAAACATGGGATTGCATTTCACTTACTGGTTTCATTAAGAAGTGTTGAATATCTTTTTAGATTATAATATTTATATGGTTTTTAACATTCTGTTTTTATAGAATGCCTTATAATTTTTTTATAATTAAATTTTTAAAATTTGTTGTTAATAATAAGAAATGCACAAAGAAAACTGCCTCAAACCAATGTGTAGCCAAATAAATTATTATAAGGTGAAGGAGTACCTTGGAAATATCACCCAAGTTAGGATGTAGAGCTTTGCCAGGCACCCCAGAAGCTCTCCAGCTATCTCCTCTTTTCTCCCTCTTTTCTAATTCCTATCCTGACTTTTAAGGATCTTACTTTTCTTTATAGTTTTGTCACCTACATGTGCATCCTTACATGTTACAAGAAAAGATACAAAACAAAGTAAAATGGAGTACATATTCTGGATTACTTTAGTTTGCTCAGCTTGTCTATGAGGAAACTGAAGTACTCATTTTTTCCCAGTTTAATTGTGAACTAGAAGTTTTTTTCCTCCTTATGTTGTTTTTGTTTTTTTAATTCGTCTCAGACTTTTTCCTTCCTTTTAATTTCATCATACTAATCTAATTTCCTGAAATGGGCAGAAATAGACTACTTTTTAGTTTATTCAAACAAATATAATTATCCGTCAGAACTCTGTTTAATGCTTTTTTTCCCCTAACGAAATTAGTTAGAAACACATTGTTATGTCCGAAGAGCTAGATTTCTTCCTACCAGCTTTATTTTTGGACTCTGTGGTATGACTTCCTTATACTCTTGATTGTTTTAACAGCTTCGATTACATAAGTGATTTCATTGAAATGTAGTAACCTTGGATAAGTCATTCCCTATTTTATTTAATGGCTTTGTCTAAATAACTTAATCATTTAATTATTTGAATTTGTCATTGGCTGTTTGGATGTTTGGCAAATACTGAGAAGAGATCCAATTACTATTTGCAAAAACAGACTCTTATTGTTAAATTGTTAACTTATTTAAGATTTTTGCTCATTTGTTAATAACATGTTTCACTTTCTCTTTGAAGAATGTCAAGCTGTCAGCTGAGGTAGAGCCATTTATTCCCCAGAAGAAGAATCCCGATGCATTTATGATCCCTATGGCACTCCCAAATGATAACGGAAATGTTTCTGGTGTGGAACCAACTCCAATTCCCAGCTACTTGATTACTTGTTATCCGTTTGTGCAGGAAAATCAGTCTAATAGGTAATTTGTTTATTATTATTTTCTTGGGGGGAGGGGTTAAGGAAATACAGAAGTTGCCAAAGCACACTATTTAATTTTTCCTTTTATAACTTCTAAACGTTAACCATCTCTCTCTTTTTTTAAGAGGAGTAAATAAAACCAGATGATGTGGAAATTTGAAAATTATTAACATGGATTATTTTCTCATTCTTTCTGAGTTCTTTGGCTGTATCTCTTATAATAAGTAATTGAAATTTGTTTGAAATAAATTGACTTAAAAGGAGGAAAAAATTACTCAGAAAGAGGTAATAGAATTCCTTTTTTGGAGATGAGGCATCTAATCATAATTACCAAAATTGGCATAAGAAGAAAATACCAAGAGATCGTCTTTAACTTTGAAGCTTTTATGGTTTATCAGCATATAACTCTAGGCACTGATTCTAGTTTAAGTTTAACTCTGTGCTATTGTCACAGGGTGAGTTAGCAATCTAGATAATGTGTGTGACCTTCGTAACCACTAGGGTATGACTTGTGATAGTTGTGATAGCCTTTCTAACTCTGCTTAGATTGTCTGAATGATTGGCACTTCATTGGTGCAGTTCATTTTATGCCATATAAAAGTAATTTTAGACTCTTTCAAGTTATATCACACACAGAAAATTGTACTTCTGTATTCTCTAGCATTATGGAATAAATGGATGAAGTAGCTGGGCTCTAGCCTCTGCCCAACCACCCCTGAGGACTAAAGCAATATTTCTACATATCTGTAACCCATTGTGGTGCACTTGTGTGCCAAAGCACATTCTTGAGAAATTCTGGATACGTGAGATATGAAATCACTAAACAACTTTCTCAGAAATTAAATATTCAAGTCAGTAATCTGAAGATCAATAGTTTTGGGGATTGGACAAATAATAGAAGCTAAGGGATCCTTCTCGATTAAATTTAGCATTATGTTAAAAATACAGAGGGTGCCAATAAAATGTATACACACTTTAAGAAAGAAAAACTGGGGCTAAGATTGTGAACAGCAACTCTCCCTGGAGCTCGGCTGCCATGAGCTGCTCTGAGCAGCTGACCTACTGCCTCAGTTGGGGGAGCGCAAGGCTCATGATACCAGCGTCCATCAGGGAGCTGTATCCTACACAACTAGACTGAGAAACAACGGCTTGAACTGGAGTAGGGGGTGGGAGGCAGAAGAAGCAAGGGAAATAAATAAATAAAAATAAATAAATTAAAAAAATAAAAAATAGAAAGGAAAACTATTAAAATTGTAATAATATATACTGATAACAAAAGATGAATACAAGTCACGTTTGACTTCTGCAATTCCAAGAGGTGCTCAAGTGATTACCATCAGCATCCAGACACTTCTGATTACGGCGAACTACAGCTTGAGAAACGTTGACCAATGTGTCCACTTGTAGGTATATATTTTTTTGGCACCACCGGTATTGACCTGTATGGACTCTGTTCAAAGTGATTTGTAAACTACATTTAATAATACTATTTTTCTATTTGACAAAGTGACCGAGTGTATACAGTATGGTAAATTAAATTTTTCTTACCTTACCAAATAGTCTTTTGAGAATTCATGAGTAAGCCAGCAGCATATTTTTTAAAATACTTTTAAAATTATGGCAGTAGACATTTTTCCTTTTGCTTTGTCATGGGAGTAGTGAGGAAAAGCCCTATGCTCCAGCTTCCCAGGACCCCTCTTTCGTCAGCAGTAGCCTTCCATGAGCAGTACTGCTGAGACAGGAAAAGTCTTGCTGGTGCTTCACAGGAACTGCACTGGAAGAAGCTCTGATGCTAGGGATAAGATCGCAATAGACAGGCTTGTCTTTTTCTTCTTTCCCTTGGACCTGGAGCCTGCTTCCATTGCCAAGGAAGGGAGCCAGGAAAAGAGCTGGACTTGGCCAAGTAGTGAGGGGAGTGTGGGAGAGGAATAGGAGGCCCTGGGACTGAGCTGAAGAAGGAGAGGTGGAGCAACCAAATCACCCATTGTAATGATCACCTTACACAATGATCACGTTACCCTGCTCTTTTACCCTGCTCTTTGCGGAAGGCTGTCATCATCGTCATTAGCATTGGATGGGAACTTTGGACTGTTGGCAGAGCCATCTGCTAAGTGTGTAACTGTTAGGCAGAAATATCTTGAGGATGTGGAGGGGAGAATTACAAATAGGAATGATATATATACTTTAAAATTTTTGGAATGCAGTGAAACTATCAGGTTGAATTCCCTTATACTGTCATTTAAATTGTTATTACATGTACATAATTCTATAGCAAAGAAAGTTAGATGATAACGTTATCTCCTTTTCCAGAATTATTATGAAGCCACTGTTCTGTACTGTTTTTTTCTTTTATTAAAATGAGAAGAGATTTTGCTTTAGCATTACTTTTAGAATTGTCAATGGAATTGTTATTTTTGATTTGGTTTTACAGACAGTTTCCATTATATAACAGTGATATACGATGGCAACAGCCCAATCCAAACCCTGCTGGACCATACCTTGCCTACCCCATTATATCTGCTCAGCCACCTGTTTCCACAGAGTACACATATTATCAGCTGATGCCAGCACCATGTGCCCAAGTTATGGGTTTCTATCATCCTTTTCCTACACCATACTCCAACACTTTTCAGGCTGCAAGTACTGTAAATACTATAAGCACAGAATGCACTGAGCGTCCACATCAGCTTGGACAGGTCTTCCCATTGTCCAGTCATCGAAGCAGAAACAGTAACAGAGGACCAGTGGTACCAAAAGTAAGTGACTGATTTTGGGGGGCTTTTATGTTTGATAATTTCTGTTAGTGTAAGTAATTTACTACTTGTAGTGATTAGCCTTTAATGCAGAATTTACTATAGAACATTTCATTCACTATTATAAAATAGTTAAGGGTATATAGCATTTATAAAATAATTTTCCCCATGTTTTTTATGGTTCCTCATTTTTAATTGATAATATGATTTACAGTCATCTTTAAGTTCCTTCAGAGAGTTTTGCATAAATGTAATGAATAAAGATTTCCGTATTGATTTCGTGATAAACATTGCCTAGTGACACTAGTGTTAATCGGTGGTCAGGTTGGACCCTGTGCTCGCAGTACTGACTGGCTGATGCACTTCAGGATACGTCAGTCTTCCAAAATCAGCAGGAGATACTGTGGAGAAGAACATTTCTGATTCATTAAGTCCCTTCAACTTCATTGTTTCTAGCCTGTGAATTTTTAGTAGGAATAGCATTTTGTTATTTAAGGGGTGCTTTACTATATGAACACAAGGTCTCCTAGGGTTGAAAAAAAAAAGAGAATGATAAATGTGTGAAACCACCTTTAGTCAGGACCACCCTTTTGACTAAGTTGAAAAAAAAAACACCCCAAAACATGAAGGCCTTGAAATCATAAGAGAATTAAGGTTTGTTCTAGGTAACCCCATGGGTCAAGGGAAATCCTTTTGGGATTCCTGAGAATGAAGAGAAATAAATATTGGATATGAGATAATAGTATATAACTTACAGATGTTGAAATAGTATGATTCTCAGAGTGCATTCCCAGCACTTTAAATTAGGAAATTAAATTCAGAGTTTTGTTGTATAAATTGCTATTAAGCGAAGAATACTCATATTTTTAAAAAATAAAAGAAAGGATTAGCTGTTTTATATTTGTAAACTCTAAAACAGAAATCTTTTGTACTTTGCTGCTATCGTGAAACTATAATTTGGCTTTTGTATAAGTTACCACCCTTTTTATTACTCTTTTAAATAAAAACTTACATCCCCTTATATATGACATTTTACTCCTATTATTTATTAATTATTGATTGAGAAAATTAAAAATGCAAATAACAATTAAAAATGAATTCACATTTTTAAAATTATAGTAGTGTTAATGGTTATTTGAAAAATTTATATAAATCTGTGTAATACCTTATTTAGCCTCTTTGATTGGATGCAGATAATTTCATGAAATCCTAACAATAACCTGTTTCCCCATGGATTGGAAACCATTAATTTGGAGCATACATTTAGGTGTATTTTATAGTGAATGTATTTTTTGTGATATGTAGTACACTGAGTAGAATCTTAATTTTTTGTTTTGTTTTATTTTGTTGTTTTTATTAAATCAGCAACAGCTTTTACAACCGCACATCAAAAGCAAAAGGCCACTGGTGAAAAATGTAGCTACTCAGAAAGAGACAAATGCAGCAGGTCCTGATAATCGATCAAAAATTGTGCTTCTGGTAGATGCTTCACAGCAAACCGGTAAGACAAGGGTTCTTGTATATGATATACATCACTGATTTTCATCTGTTGTCATGCATTGACTTTATAACTGTGGACTGTACCACTTTTCATGATTCTGGATTTTCATCCTTCCATTTATCCTGTCATTTTGTGAAATTCTCTAGGAAGGATGAAACAGTCCATGTCCTTAATATTCTTTCAACTTGCTTTGCTGGTTTATGCACAATTTTTGAGAAGGGTTTGAGGTTTCTTTATAAAATAGTGAAGCAGTTCAGAAATCAGAGATGGAATTTTGCAGACATTGTAGAAATATGAGGGACTCATTTTGGTAGAAATCAGGTTTGTACATGTTTTCATAAGTAGATTAAAACCTTTTATGAAACATCTTAACATCCTATGATACTTACATAGAAAGAATTTAGGAAGTTTTGTTTCATACTTTAACATAAAACTGAACCAAACTTAGGAGTGACAACTCCTAAGAGGGTGCCAAAAAAAAAATGTATATACATGTTAAGAAAGAAAAACTGTATTAAAATTGTTAGTACTAAATATATACCAATATCAAAAGATGAATACAAGTCATATTTGACTTCTGCAATTACAAGAGGTGCTCAAAGTGGTTACCATCAGCATCCAGACACTTCTGATTATGGCAAACTACTGCTTGAACAATTTTGACCAAAGTGCCCACTTGTATACATTTTTTTGGCACTCCCGGTATATCCTGTCAAACAAGTAAAAATTTTGGACCAGTAGGATGTAATTTTGTCAGAAGTGTTCTAGAGGATGGTATAAGCATTAAATAAAAAAGCTTTATCCTGGTACTAGTCTTACAATATTCCGCCTATTTTTCTGTTTATACCATGAAATTGCAGTATGTATCTCTGATCTTAGCCTTATGGCTATAGAATAGGTATCTATCTCTTCTCACCATTGTCTTTGACACTAGTAAAAAAAAAGAAAAATCCTTGTTAATGATCAAAGACCAAGAATTATATCTGTTCAAAGGCACATTTGATTTTTACCCCTTTACTCTCCACTCAAATGCAGTCTGCCTTAAAATGAATTGGATGGCACATACTTTCTTTCAATTGGGCTGCACCTTTTCGTTTCAACATATAGTCAGTTATTCTTTTTACAATTGTTTAAATGCATTGGGACCAAGAAAGGATCTGGGAATGAGTTAAAAAACAATCTTGTTGATAGTACATTCATTGTATGATTTGTAGGGCAAACAGTGAGAGGATTAATTGGTATCAGTCAGAGGTAGAATGAAATACTATAGTTTAAAGGAATTTGAAACAAATTTTTACTCTTGAGCACAAGCTTGTATTATTCAATAAGAATTTAGTAAGATGGGTAGATGTAAGATACTATACAAGTTAACTGCATTTCAGTATGCTCCGTACAAAGTTTAAGAAAAGATGCCATTTACAGTTGCAACAAAAATATAGTTTCTGGCAGTGAAACTTATACAAGATGTACAAGACATTTATGTAAAAAACTAACTTCATTATAGGACATTTAAATAAAATCTAAATATCATGTTCATGCAGGACGATTTGATATTGCAAATGTCATTCTTCCCTAAGTTAATCTGTATATTCATTGAAGTTCCAGTCAAAATTCCAATAGAAATTTTGGGGAACTTGACAAACTAACTCTGAAATAAAGGAGTACTAGTCTGAGAAGAGCCAAGACATCCCTGGAAAAGAACTTTTTCTGTAGATATCAAGACCTATTAAGCCATCTTAATTCCTGTAGACTTATACAAAAATATATATACAAAATGCAGTATACAAAAATGGAACAAGGAGACCAGAAAAAGACTCACGTGTGTGGAGACACATACATAAAAAATGACAGAGATAGCACTACAGATCCCTAACTTATACCCTATGCTAATCTATTCCAGATGGATTTAAATGGGAAAACCACATGTAGAAGAAACCACATGTAGAATAAAATATAGATAGATCATCTTTATGACTGCAGGGAGGGAACTGTTTCTAAAATTCAGAATTTCTACTTATCAAAAGTGAATGAAAGAATAAGCTATAAACTTGGAAAAGATTTTTACCATGCATATAACTGACAACAGATTAGTATGAGGACAAACATATAAAGAATTCATATGAATCACTAAGAACATGATCTCACCTGCCCTCAGGGCTCCTGGGACACAGTGGGGGCCGGGAGGTGGGATGAAATAATTTGGCGGAATTATTGGAATCTTCCCTTCACTCCTGTGAATGTATCCAAATAGAATCTCCCTCTAGAAAGAAAAGGGGCTATTTGATTAAAGACGTGCAACAAAAACACAGAAAACTTCCCAGGGTCCAGTAGCAGGTGACAAGTCAAGAGCAGTACAGGACATCCACTCAGTGGAATAATATAGAACCTTCTTATAATTATGAAGAACATATACATAATATTCAATAGCACAACTGAAAATTATATTGAGGATTTCTAAAAATTATGGGCAGGAACGTGGAAAAAGAAAATTTATGAGTTGTTGGGTTGGGAGGAAATTGTTAAGTGTTTTTTTAATGTCTTGTGATTACAATTTGTGAAATACAAAAATAAGAAACAGATAACTCATTAGAAAAATAGGCAGAAGTCAAACAATTCAAAAGTAAAATTAAAAAGTATTTCACAGAAGGGAAAACATTAGTGGCTAAAAGCATCAGGAAAAAATGTTCAATCTCATTATTAAGCAGGAAAATGCAAATTAAAACTCACAACGAGCCATCTTTTTATACCCAACAATTGGCGAAAATTATAGCCTAGAATACAGTACTGGGTGAGTGTGTGAAGCAGTGGGGATATTTTTATCCTGCTGTTGAAGTGTAGACTATTTTAATCACCTTTGAAAATGATTTGACATTACCAAGTAAAGTTGAATGTATGTTTTCCCTAAGACCCAGCAATATTTACCTTAGAGAAACTCACATATACACATATACATTCATAAATGTCTGTATAAGAATGTTTACAGCAGTATTGTTCTTCATAACAGCAAAAACCCAAAACAGTCCAAGAGAGCCATCAGTGGTACAAAGGGTAAATACATTATGGTAGTCATACACAGGCCGTCTGGATTCCAGGGACATTAATGAATTACAGCCACATGCATCAGAATCTCAGAACCAGTGTTGAGGAGGCAGGGTGGGAAGCAAGTCACAGCAGAATAAGAACAGTATAATTTCATTTTTATAGCTTGAAATTTCAAAATTACATGACTTGTGTTTTAGGAATACAAAAATTCATGGTAAATCTATTTTTCAAAGTGAGGGAATGACAACTCAGAATTCATAATAGAGGTAACCTCTGGGGGGGAATGGGATGCAGCCATCGAGGGGGCAGGCAGTGTACTTCAAAGGATTAGTGATGTCCTCAAATAGGTGATTTTAAGATTAACATATTAATATTTTAATATGCTAGTATCTTACTCACTTTTCATAATAAACATGTTATAAACCAACTTGTCAGGAATAGCTCACCTTTTGATGGTCTTTTCAAAAAGTTTTCACCATTTACAATGTTAGCTATCTTTATTTTCTTACAACCTCAACGATGGTGTAACAAGAATTTATCAACTGGATCCTCACAAAGAGCTGTCATGCTTTGCTCGCCTTGTAGATTTCCCGTCCGACATCGCCAACAGGTCTCTTTCGGAGAGCTCTGCCACGATGCTCTGGAAGTGCAAAGGCAGGAGGAGAAGAACATCTCACCCTACTGCCGAATCCTCCAGTGAGCAGGGGGCTAGCGAAGCCGACATTGACAGCGACAGTGGTTACTGCAGTCCCAAACACGGCACCAACCCGACCCCAGCAGGGGCTTCGCGAAATCCCGATTCTGGCACCATGAATGTATGTGTGGCATTGCTTTGTTTGATCAGTGAGCTACATCAGTATTCTTGTGTCCTGTGCTGAAGCTTAAGTACCTATTTTCATTAACAATTCCTGTAGTAATACGATGGTTACAAACATTTTTGTGTATTTTATTAATATGAAAAATATTTATGAAGTATTTTCTTCTAAGATTGTAATAAGTATGCTTCACGCTAGACTAGATAATGAAACATTATGAAACTTAAGTGGAAAATAATTGTCTTTTTGTTTCTATTTTTAGCATGTGGAATCATCTGTATGTGCAGGTACTTATTTTTCTGCATAGTGTTTTTCTTATACTTTCTTCTTTGTCATGTCAAAGTTTTGCTTTTAAGCATGAAGCTTGTTGATGCTGCATAAAAGTTAGAACTCTTCCAGAGAGATTCAGGTTAATTTGAAAGTATAATTTTGCGGATAAAATTGAGAAAAGGCCAGCCAGAGGTATTCTGCAAATGATACTTTTATTACTAACAACTAGAATATCACTTAAAGTTTATAGAAACATTTCCACTATTACGTTTATAGTGACTGAATTTCAGTCTATGAATTTAGGGGGCAGTTTAGGTTTTGGCATCCTTTATACGTAAACCATATGTTTAAATCTCATTTGTGACAGGTGGTGTAAATTGGTCCAATGTAACTTGCCAGGCAACTCAGAAAAAACCTTGGATGGAAAAAAGTCAGACATTTTCTAGAGGTGGAAGGCAGACTGAACAAAGAAATAACCCACAGGTAATTTGAATTAGGTTGGAGAAATTTGATTAGTGTGAGATGGATTATTGTAAGTGGTATAGTGGTTTTGGAGGGTAGTGTCCTTTTGTAGAGATGCATATTGAATTATTTAAAAGTAAAATATATAACTTTAATATGGCTTAGCCAACAAAATTATTATTTAAGTAATGAAGCAAAATGGCAAAAATGTTGAAAGTACGTGGTATATATATGGGTGCATATTGTACCATTTTCTACTTTTCTGTATTTACGAAATATATTTGGATAGTTCATAATTTTAAAACAGAATACCCTCCAGTCCTGGTTCACCTGCTAACTTATCCATATAAAAAGTTTTAATGCCTTAAATATGGATTCTTGAACTTGTGGACTGCAGCCTTGTCCGTGTGTCGTGACGTGACTGCAGACACCACAGGCCTTAGTGATGCCTTAGTGATGACTGCCTCCTGCCACAGTGTGGCCAGACGGGCAGCTCCCTGGGCGTGGCGAGCGGGATCGAACTGTAGTACTGCAGAGCGACTTCCCTGCTGCCACAAGCTTCCAGTCACTGGCTGTCTGCATTTGGTGGTCTGCGAAATCAGGACCTTTTCATTGGTCAGTATTTTTCCCTTTCCACTTTTAGATAAACTTCCTGGGTTCCTTAAGGAATTAAAGTTATATGATTAGATCTGTGGATGAACTAAAATTAGAGTAAGTTACAAATGGTTTATGTAGACCAAATACTTGCCAGTTCCTTTCCTCCCTAAAATGAAGTATTTCAGATGTGCCCTAACATTAATTAGGGTGTCAGGACAACAAGTAGAAAAACGCCCTCTTCCCTATGGTTATTGCAAAAATGAGTCATTGTTTGTGGCAGGCTTGTGAGACAGTCTAGCTTTATTTGATTAAACACAAAAGAGCTAAAACAAGAATTGTTTAAATAGATTAGATCAGGGGTGTCAAAACTGCGGCCAGTGGGCCAACTGCGGTCTGCAAACCATTGTTAATTGGCCCGCAGCAAATTCCGAAAATATGTTTAATTTACTTAAATACACCAGGTGAGGCAATACATACTTCACCTCGAGTGGAGTGGACCTGCTGTTTGTGTATTTTACCGCATGTGGCCCTTGGTAACAAACATTGAAAAAAGTTTTGACACCCCTGGATTAGATAAACAAAATCTACACAATGTTTAGTTAAGTGCTAAAATTTTATGTTGAAATTCTATTAGAACTGCTAAGTTTGCAGCCTTGCTACTATTGCTTTTGATATCAGTAGCCCACTGGAGAGGAAATACTACTGATAGGGAAAAACATCTCTCTACCTCAAAACTGGTAAGAAATGGGAAAAGAACAACAAAAAAGAAAATTATGAAGATACGTGTAGTACGAGTATGTTAAGTTTTGTTTATTTTGTATCTCTCTTCACTCCAAAAGAACTGGAGCAAGATGTTGAACAATGTGTTTGCTTTCTTTTCTACTTCTGATGTTTTGTTGTAGTTTTCTTAAGCTTGTATTTGTTTGATTTTTGACATGCAGAATCTTTTTATTTTAAGTCAAAATAATTCCCCCTTTTGCAATTTCTGATCATTTTTAGGCTTAAAAAGTCTTTTAGTAATGAAATATTCACTTGTATTTTCTGCCTATTTATAGCATAATGTTTCCAGAATTTTATCTAAGAGTGATTTGATGCCTGGTACAACATAATGTTGTAGATTCTCAAAGTAGTTAACCAGTTGTCCTAACATTGTAATCCATTATTTTCTCTGATTTGTGCAGCCCTTTTAGTCATTTGCTATTTCTAGGCTGTTTTGTTCCATGTATCAGAAATTTGCAGCTGTACCATGCTATTTTAACTACTGTACCATGCAGTGATTTTTAATATTTTTGTGAGTATTTTAACATTTGAAAAGCAGATTCTTTCTGTACCAGATAAAGCTTTAATTTTAAATGATTGACATAATCTAAAACTTAAGTTTTTATAATGGTTTTATTTTGTGAATAGGTTGAAAAATAAAGGTTATACAAAATCTCATTTTCACCCATCTCCTCTTGTCTTCCCCTCCTCCCTATATCTGTCCCCTATATATGTTTCATTTTAATTAGTTCACTGTGTATTTTCCCAGAGTTTCTTTATGTAATTACAAGTACATACAAGTATATATCTTATTTTTTATTCACTCCATTCTGTGCTATGTGCTATGCTTTCATCATCCAGTATTCCTTGGAGACATTTTCATATTATTACGTAGAGAGTTTCTATACGTTTTTAAAAAACAATGCCTGGTGAATATAGATACATCATTATTGATCTCTGTAGTTCTATTGATGGACACTCAGTTGTTTGAAAACGTGCTGTTTAGACATGCTGCAGTGTCATTTAGAAATGTGTGTCTGTATTGCAGTAGAATAAATTCCTAGATATGGGACTGGGTGAAAAGGTAAAGTCATGTGTTATGTGGTAAATATCATCAGATTGTACCATTTTAAGTTCTCAACAATAATGTAGAGAGTGCATATTTATATATCCTAAGAAATCATGTGGTTTCAGGATTTTGGATTTGTGCCAATTAGGTTAAAATGTGTATTAATGTAGTTGAGCATCTTTCCATGTGCTTAAGGGCCGTTTGTGTTTTTCTGTGAATTTGTCCGGTTATATCCTTTGCTCACTTTTTGTGTCTTGATCTCTCTTTTATACATTTTAAAATCTTTTAATTCAAGTTCTTATGAAATATTTAAAATTCTAGGAGACTTTAGTTTGTAATGTCAGTTGCAAATATTTTCTAGGTTTTTATTTTAATTTTTTACTTTGCTCATTGTTATTGCCATGCATGAGTTTATGTTTTAAATGGCATTAAGAAGTTTATTTTTATAAGGATATATATTATATCCTTGACATTGTTGCTGCTTTTTAAAATGGCTCTGCGTTTTAAATTGCAGTTAGAAAAGCCTTGTCCCTACTCCAGGGTTATAAAGGAATTTGCCTGTTTTCCTCTAGTGTGTTTATGCTCTTGGTTTTTTACATTCAAATATTTATTCCATTTGGAGTTTGTCTTGGTGGATAGTGTGAGATATGGATCCTACTTTGTATTTTCCAGGTAGCTACCCAAATCTCCCAGCACCATTTATTGAAAAATCCATCTCTTTACTGATTTGAAATAACCACCCTTGTCACCTATTAAATTAATTCCCACATATATTGAAATCTGTTTCTGGACCTTCTGTTTTGTTCCATTAGTCATGAATCTATCAACTTAGGGAGAAAGAATTACCTTTATGCCGTGTGGCATCCTTCTACGCAGAAAATAGTATGCCTTCCTTTTTTTGAGTCACTTTTTTGTGTTCTTCAGAAGTGTTGTGTAGTTTTCTGAAAATAAATTTGTACATATTTTTCATACGTCAGTTCCTGATACTTTTTTGTTACATATATGGGGTATGAAAACTTCGATGTTTCAGTATTAATTTTGCGCTAGTCCTTGAAGAATCTTAATACATATTTGAAGCTGTGGTTTCTCTGCTTTGTTCTGTATGCCCACTTTCCAGCAACAAAACTCTTTCTCTTAGAACTGAATAAAACACGAGGTTATATATTCCAGGAGATAATTGAAATACTTTCGTGTTTGGTCCTCATGAACTTTGTTGGGACCACTTGTTTGGTGATTTTAAATTGAAAAAAATTTAAATTGGAGCTTTATATCTCCAACTGTAAGAATCAAGTTGCGTTTGTTTTTTTAAAAAAATTGTTTTAGTGTTAGTGACAACATTAATATTTATATATTAATTGGTTTACAAGAGGGCTTAATTTTTTTATGTAATTATCATACTGGTTGAAGGGCAGGTTTGCATTTTTGAGATAATGAAGAGTTGTACTAAGGAATTATTCTCTGTTCATCCCTAACTTGGGGCTTAATTATTAGTAATAATTTCCATGTTAATTTTTGTGAACTAAGTTTTTTTTTTAGTACCTACACATTACAAATTGCATTAATTTCACCACCTTGTAATAGCTTCTTTTTATGAGCCAATTTTAAAAATACTTTATTACAAACATTTCTAAACAGATATTACGTTGAAATAATTTTGCAGAGAACATTCATGTAGCTACCAGCTAGATGCTATCTAACATTTTACTAAAATTTGCTTCATCACGTGTATTCTTCTGTCCATTTCTCTATCCATGTTCATGAGCCTATTTTAAAATGAGGTAAATATTTAAAATTAAGAAATTCTTGTGTATCTGGGAAATCATCTAATTGCTTAACAGGTGCTTATAGGTTATAGGAAGTAGCCAAGTAATAGTAGTGCATATTATAAGGAAGAATTAAATTTGCTGTGTGACTATCCTCTTGGCCTGTAGTTCTGCCATGCAGCCTATTTCCCAAAAGAGTACAAATTCTGTTTCTTAACAACAAGTCTTTTTAGAGCAGTTACTTAGCATGGGAATTGCTAGGTGGTTCTGGTCTTTGTGTGCGTTTTTTTGATTTCATAGTCCAAAGCCTGTATTACCAACACCTTCCATCTAGGTCTGCTTTGAGTTCTGTTTATTGTTAGAATTTTAGGGTAACCGATACTGAACATCATACTTTTCATGTCTTCCAAGTGTCCTGGTTAAAGAGGAATTTCATATTAGCGCCATTGGGTACTTAAGAGGGGGACCTCGAAATGTCTTAAGATTCTTAAAATGCTTAGTTTGTTTTTTTCTTGAGCCTACAACAGTTGAATATTTTATAAATTTCTTAGGAATATAATAATTTATATGATTGAATGAAAATTTTATTCTCTTAAATTTGTTTTCTTGGAAACAAGATTTTTAATTTTTAGTCTTTATTTAGGAATTCTTTTTTTTTTTGGAATAAAACAGCAGATATTGAAAGACTTAACAATAGTTTAATACAAAGGTAATGTGCAGTTTCTTCCAATAGTAACATCTTGGGAAACTATAGTACAACGTCACAGCTCAGATACCAACATTGATACAGTCGAGACACAGATCTGTCACCACAAGGATCCCTCGTGTTGCCCTTTTATAGCTACACTCCCTTCCTGTCCCTTCCCCACCAGCCTTTCCTCATCCCCCTGGAATCCACTGATATGTTCCCCCTTGCCATAATGTTGTCATTTCAAGAATGTTGTGTAAATGAACTCGTACAATCATTTTAGCATTGGCTTTCTTTCACTTGCACGGTTCTCTGGAGATTTATCCAGATTGTTGGGTGTGTCAATAGTTTATTCCTTTTTGTGGCTGACTGCTGTTTCATAGTATATAGATGTATCACAGTGGGTTTAACTGTTCTTCCAGTGAAGGACGTCTGTGTTGTTTCCAGTGTTTAGCTGTTACAAATAAATTCATGTAGAGGGTGGGGGGGGGGAAGTGAGGTGAGGGGGGAAGTAACGTGCATTAATTACCTCGTTTTCATACTTTCCTTTTAATGAGAAAACTTATTTCTCAAAAGTTTTAACCTTTTATGATAAATTATGCACTTTTATGAAAATTCATTGCGTTGTATGCTTGTGTACTTTTCTGTATGTATGTTATATATTTCAATAAAACATTTACTTAAAATAATAAGACATGTTTTTTATTCCCTCTGGGGTTTACTTAGGTTGGATTCAGATACCGAGGACATAGTACTTCCTCAGAAAGAAGACAGAATTTGCAAAAGCGACAAGATAATAAGCATTTAAACCCCAGTCAGTCTCACAGAGGCGACCCAAATTCTGAGTCTTTATATTTGGAGGTATTTTTTCAAACTCTTTTTGTAAACTGTTATAACAAATGTTCCCATTAAGATACTAATTTTCTTACATTATGGTGTGTACTTTTTGTTTTAACATGTGACTATAATTAGATTATAAATTACTTGGAAGTACTGACTCATTTTTGTCTTGGTTATCTATAGTTAGTCTAACATTAACTTCATTAATTTCACTTTTACAAATTTTGTCGTGAGTATCATTTTGAGGTAACTTGTATCAAGTAGTTACATATATTTCACCTAGTACGTATATTGGATGTATACATAGTTTATGCATATTTCACCTAGTATAAAACTTTCTCTGTAATTTTTCTTTCTATTGTTCAGTCTATTTGTTAAGTTTTTCAGATCTGAGTAGTTCAGTCTTCTTAATTTGAGTTGCTAGCCAGGAGAGTTTTGGAGAAGGAAGAAAAAAGGTTATTTTACTTTCTCTAACAGGCAGGCAAGTTTATATTCTAATTGCAGTGATTCTATTGTTTGTTCTTCTAACTGCCTCTTGTTTGGGATTATTTATATGTGTAAAGTAAGGTGCTCTGAATGATACATTAAGGTGAATAAACATACTCTCCTTAGGGACGTTACTATAATTAGAGGACTAATTATAGACGTGGACACTCCTAAATACTTGATTGAGTGTGTTTGGAGGTGAAAGGAGAAACAAATCGCTTTGGATTTGGGGCAGCATAGGGATAACATTTGGAATAGATTTTAAAGAATGAGTAGGATTCGGTTATGTCAAGATGGTAAACAGCATCCACGTACCTCACTTTTAGTTTTATTGGGTTATAGTTTCATAAAATATCATGTTTCCCCCAAAATAAGACCTAGCTGCACACTCAGCTCTAACGTGTTTTTTGGAGCAAAAATTAATATAAGACCCGGTCTTATTTTACTGTAATATAAGACCGGGTCTTATATAATATGGTATAGTATGGTATGCTACGGTATGGTACGGTGTGGTACGGTACGATACGGTATGGTATGGTACTGGGTCTTTTTTAATTTTTGCTCCAAAACACAGAGCCGATTGTCCTGCTAGGTCTTATTTTCGGGGAAACAACGGTAGGTTAGTAGATGGAGATTAAACTGGAAAACACATTTGAGCCCAGGGGCTAGAGATGAATATTATATTAGATATGCTTAGTAATTGACCTGAAAGACTTGACAGTGCATCTCAATTATTCTGTCAGGAATAATACATATGGCAGATTTATTATTTGCACTTAAGCATATGATTGGTTCCATACTAACGTTTAGTTAAAGATATTAGATATAATTTTCAATGTAAAGGAATATATTGGTTAAGAAATTACTTTGAATAGGAAAATTTTTATTTATTTATTTATTTACTTATTTTTTATATTGGGGAACTGTGTATCTCCAGGGCCCATCAGCTCCAAGTTGTTGTCCTTTAATCTAGTTGTGGAGAGTGCAGCTCACTGGCCCGTGTGGGAATCGAACCAGCAACCGTGTTGTTCAGAGCTCACTCTCTAACCAACTGGGCCATCCGGCTGCCCCTTTAATTTTAATTTTTTAACTTTTAACCTATTGACAGGTGTGTGTAGTAATGTAGAATGGACTATATTAATGAAATTCATATTATGCAATCTGTTTAAAATCTTTTCCAGATTATCTGAAATGTGATAAAATCTTTTTTTAATTTCTTTTCTATTAGGGTAGAATTTATTAATAAAAATTGAACAGGGATGCAGAAATCAAAAGGATGGGATGTGTGGCTATGCCCCCATCCTTGAACAATTAAATTAGCAACGTTTTAGCACGTGAAAATGAGATTTCCTTTTGAATTCTGACTTTAAATAATTTAATATTAGAACTAAAAAAATTAATGTCCCCGTATTTCATTACTCTTAAGCATTATAAAAAGTTTTTAAGAGTATTTCTTTGAACTATGTTTTCACTTAAAATGTGAAACTGTTTCAGGATGAAGATGGGTTTCGAGAACTAAATGAGAATGGAAATGCTAAAGAAGAGAATATTCAACAGAAACTTTCTTCAAAAGTAGTAAGTGACTCTTTAAAAAGATAAGCAAAATATTTAAACATCTTTTGAACTATGGCTGTTGAAAAGCAATATGTTAGGTACGTATAAAGACACAGAGCAGAATGGTATAGAAGAAATGGTGCATTTAGTAGTTTGTTTTCTTTTTAACATAGCCAGAACAGCGATACTCTCCTATGAAATCCATAGTTTCATGACAGACAAGAAAATACCATTAATTAAAGGACATCATACAATATACAGTCCATACTGACACTTCCCCAGTTGTTGCAAAAGTTTACTTTGGAGTTATTTTGTTTTTAGTCTGAAGTGCAGACAAACATCACCTTTTGCATTAAGCTGTTTTGTCTATTATTTCCCCCACTGTCTCACCCTATTCTTTATGACACTAAGTTCTTTGAAGAATCTAGTCCAGTTATACTGTATAACATCCCACATTCTGGATTATCTTTCCTTATGATTAGATTTTCATGGAATCACTGACAGATGTTTTTCTCTGGTTATCATAGTTGGATGATTTACCTGAAAACTCACCAATCAATATAGTTCAGACTCCAATTCCTATTACAACCTCAGTTCCTAAACGTGCAAAAAGTCAGAAGAAGAAGGCTTTAGCAGCAGCCCTTGCCACAGCTCAAGAATATTCAGAAATAAGTATGGAGCAAAAAAAATTACAGGTATATACCTTTTTGTGAACAAATGTAATAATTTATTTGGTAGATTTGGGGGGATGGATAGGAGTGACAAATATAATCATCTTAAATTGCCACACTTATATACTAAAACAAAAAATAAATGTTTTCTTTTTTACCTTGTAGGAAGCTTTATCAAAGGCAGCTGGAAAAAAGAATAAAACACCTGTGCAGCTAGATTTGGGGGACATGTTAGCAGCTCTGGAAAAACAACAACAAGCCATGAAAGCGCGGCAAATAACTAATACCAGACCTCTGTCATATACAGGTGATATCATTAGTCTGAGCAATTTGCTATTTGACTTTGGTAATATATTTTGGATATTGTTAGTCTAAATTATATAAATCTAAAAAACTCCAGAGTGTATTCACCAGCTCCTTTCCTGCTACCCTAGTAGCCCCATATTGTACTACACTGTATGTAGTAGCCTCCTAACTATTCCCTACCTTTCTTTCCCCCAAACCCCAGTCTGTTTTACAAGGAGTGATCTTTTGAAATACAAGCTGGATTATATCACTCCACTGCTCAGAACTCTGCAGTAACTTTTCGTCTCACTTGGAGTAAAACCAGAGTCCTGTTAGGGCCATATCTTAGCTGATCCTGTTACCTTTTTGCCCTCATCACCATTCTCTCCTGGCACACTCTCTTGGCCATCTTAGCCCCCTCACTGTCCCCACACACACCCAGAATGTTCCTAGCTGTGTCTCTGTGCTTGCTATTTCATTTTCCTGGAACTCTCTTTCCTCAGATACCAGTATAGTTTGTTTCCTCAGGTCCTCAGGTCTGTGTTCCAGTGTCAATTGATGTACATTTTGAACCAATCAAGTTTTTTTCTTCAAAGTTTGAAATAAGAATCACAAGTAATTTGGATCTATATCTATTAAATTACCCAGTTTAAAACCAAATGGGAAACATGGGAGTTTTGATCAAATTGTGTGTGTGTATGTATGTGTGTGTGTGTGTGTGTGTGTGTGTGTGTGTGTGTTTAGTTGACAGAGAGAGAGAAGGAGAGAAGGAGGGAGGGGGAAGAGGGAGAAAATGATCTGGCTTTCTACTGAAACACTAAATTATATTTTAGCAAACCTTGTCAAATTTAGAGCTCAGGAGCTCTGATGTGGTCCCTCATTTCTTTGATAGTCTTTGTTTTAAACGATGAGGAATAAAATAAAGGGAAGGTAAAAGCACCAACCAAAACACACTGATGTTGAGAGGCAAAATTGAATTTTCTGTTTCTTTGTAAAAGGTCTATTTTTAGACAAAAAGATAACTGTATGACTTGAATACTATGTGCAAAATGTTTAAAATCTATGGCCAGTAATCCATCCAGTTTGAAACTTAGCTTTGAGTAAGTATTAGTAAACATAATACTGAATGCATACTAAGCTTTCGAGTTGCGTGTTGTTGAGCTGGGGAGAGCCCTCACTAAGTAGAGGACTGTAGGGGATGGCACTGAGCAGTGCTCTGGACGTGGTGTGGCCTCATGGCTACAAGCAGGGACTCGACTCTGAATCCGGCTCTTTCATCTGTTTCCTTAGCAAGTCATTCAAAGCTTCCTGTGCTTCAATTTCCTCACATTAAAATGGAAGTAATGATAGTATCTGCTTCAGGATTGTTTTGAATAAATGAGATGATACATATAAAGTGCTTAGAAGAGTATCTGAGTTATAATTGTGCAATAAATGTTAATTATGGAGAAGAGATTATTAATCTGTGATACTTCAAATGACTTATTGTTACAAGTTTGATTCATTTAGCAAATGTTAATACATACAATTATAAATATCTACATGCAAAGCATGATGTCAGGAACTGTGGAATTACAGATAATGATTAAGATATACCTGTGGAAAGCAGTTTATATTCTAGTCACGGAAAAAGTTGTACACGAATAACTAATAAAAAGCAGTGCCTTACGAAAAATACCAGCAAAGTTTATGAACTTGTAGCAAAGAGAGATTTATGTCAACAGGGAGATATGGGGAGAATGTTACAAATGACTTCATATATGATAGCATTTGGACTGGGCTTTGAAGGGGGAGTAGGATTCTAGGCTGATAGAAATGAGATTAACTTGTAACCTATCCGTATTTAAATTGGAAAATGTTGATTACAAAGAAATCAACTTCCTTAGCAAGTCCAACAAGGATGAGATAATAGAAATGTGAAAGAATTGTAAGGAATTGTAGGGTTGTTTTTGTTGTTGTTGTTGTTGTTTTTGTTTACTGACGAAATGTGGAAACAGATCAAAGATGACTGAACTCGCTGGCTTGCAGGATTGTGGTGGTAAGGGCGATGATGATACCTAACAAAATGAGGGTCATGGGAGAATTTTGCTGGGAAGAACAGACTCTGGCCTGTTGTATATGAAATGCTAGTTAGGGTAATCCTGGTGGTTCCTATTTAACTTATAGTTGTGTATATGCAGTTTAGGTTAGAAGGCAGTGAGTTTCAAATAGAGAGGATTGTAGCAGTAGAAATATGTAAGATTGTCAGGGAAAGAGAAGTTAAGAAAAAGATGTTCAAGGATAAAGCCTTGTGGAATGCTCAGCTTCAGAAAACCAGAAAAATAGGTATGAGAAAGAGTAAGAAAAATAGGAGAATGTCATGCCACAGAAGGCGAGGGTAGAGTGTTGGGGAAGAGGATATGGTCTTTCGTATCAAATACTGGGGAAAAAACAAACAAGAACGAGAATAGAATGAAGACTCCAAGAATTAAATTTGGCAATGGCAAGGTTTTATGTGATCTTGACAGTAGCAGTTTCAGGAGAGTGGGTAGGGCAGAGGCCAGATTGTAATGATTTGGGAATTGGTGATGAAAAACATATTCTTAAGAATTTTAACAGGGAAGGGAAGGGGAGTGATGGTACCTTAGCTTGAGGGGAAGCCAGTCAAGGGAAAGGTTTTATTGATTTGCCTGTTTTGGGTTTTTTCATTAATTAATTAGTTAATTAATTAATTCATTTGTTTATTTCCCCCTTCTTCGGCCTCCCCTCTCCCCCACTCCAGTTCAAGCCGTTGTTTCTCAGTCTAGTTGTGTAGGACATAGCTCCCTGGCTTGTGCTGGTATTATGAACCGTGTGCTCCCCCCGCCCCCAGGCTGTCGGTCCCCAGTCATTGGTCTGCCACTCACGGCAGCTCTCTCTGGCTGCCTGCCACTCACTCTGGCCACTGGCCGCTCCTGACAGCCTATAGCAGCACATGGCAGCTCATAACAGTCCAACTTCAGGGAGAACCATGGGAATAGAACCTGCGACATGGGCCTGAGGAGCACGGTGCTCCATCTGCATGGGCCACCGGTCTGGCCCGTCTTTCTTTTAGATAGAAGAGATTTTAGCTTCTCCTTGGGAGTTAGGGGAAAAAGAGGGTGTTAAGGAGGAACTTGAAAGATGCGGGATGAAAGGAATGATCCTCAGGGAATTAATCCTGAAATGGGATTAAGAGCAGAGGTGGTTGGTGAGCCTTGGACAGGAGTAAGGATGCCTGCTGTCCCCTCTCTGGTGGCTTGTAAATCTATATTGGATAGCA
Organism: Rhinolophus hipposideros; assembly: GCF_964194185.1. Lineage (NCBI taxonomy): Eukaryota > Metazoa > Chordata > Mammalia > Chiroptera > Rhinolophidae > Rhinolophus > Rhinolophus hipposideros. The sequence continues at coordinate 44,346,662 of NC_138051.1, read as the reverse complement.
TGTTCTTAGCATCTTCTGAGGGAAGTAGCAGGAAAAGCTCTTCTCCTAGAGGGAAACTGAGATGAGCGGTTTGGGATTGCTAAAGGATTTGGGGGTAGCCACCGGAGAATGAGGGGATTAGGCATAAAAGAATTGCTTTAGTAGTACTGAGAATGCGGCTGAGGGGGGGTGGAAATCATCATTCTTTACTGACAGACTGAAACATGGAGAGGAGTGATAGACTAGACTACAGATAAGGGTGATTATTATATAAGACAGGAGTTAGAAGCAATAAGGCGAGGTGCAGAGTTTTGAAAGTTCAGAGGTAGAATGGTTCTGATTGGAGACCAGTTCCAAGGAATTGCTGCAATAGAATAGTACTAATTTATATATCCCTATTTTGGATTGCTAAATTAGTTAATTGTATTGGCTTTGTCTTTTTTTTTTTAGGAGGCTAAAAAACTGGGTAAAAGCTGTGTCTGAGCTGGTATTGCATGGCTATATACTGCTCCAACAATTTGATGTCTATTTTTCCACAAGAGGATGTTCTTGTTTTCATAGATTTATCATTAGAAAATTTGAAAGTATGAGGAGTTGGCCGTAATAGTAAAAACGAATGTTCTTGTTTGTTTGTAGTGGTCACTGCAGCTTCTTTTCACACTAAAGACTCTACTAACAGAAAACCTTTAACCAAAAGTCAGCCCTGTTTGACATCCTTTAATTCTTTGGACATCACTTCCTCTAAAGCAAAAAAAGGAAAAGAGAAGGAAATTGCAAAATTAAAACGGCCCACAGCACTTAAAAAGGTAAACCAGAATCTGGGATGTCTGTTTTACAAGATAAATAAGACTTTAAATCTGTTTTGCAAATGTAGTTGTGGCGGTTCAGCCAACAGATTATTGTGAAGTGTTTAGAGGTGTCATCAAAAGATGATGGGGACATCGTCAGCATCATGACGATCTTTTTTGTGTTGAACAAGGCCCTGGAGAATGAATTCTTTCTATAAGATTTTTTTTTAAAAGTTAAACATTTAGCATCCAAAAATATCAGACCTTGGACTCTCAAGCCCTGGATTTGACTACTAACTTCAGCTCTTATGTAGTTTTAGGCAAACCTTTCTTACTCTCATCTTCCTCAGCTATAAGTTGGGGGTAATATCTGCTCTGTTTAACTCAGTATTGTTATTATAAGGAGGAGCAGAATTGAGGTAATCCATGTCCAAATAGTAGAAAACTGCAAAATGTAAATCTAATGGAACTATATGACCTGCTTTCCAAACTTTATTTAATCCATTTGGCGAGACTAGTTTGTCAGCCAGGATTTAAAGGATGAAACAGATGTGATTTTATAGCTGTAGTATTATTTAGCATAATTGCCTCCCTTTATTTTGGATACGATGCTGCCTTCTACTGCAGTACTTAAAATTACATTTGCCTTTTTTGCCAGTCAGGTTCTATGTAGCCAACTAAACACTTAGCCAACCAAAATCTTCATGTCCATTTTTAAGTGAAGTACTGTACCTGTGTAATAGTGACCATTTTAATCATTAGTACATACTTAAAGAGTGATCAGTAATTAAAGACTGGTAATGACTTTTAGGTTATTTTGAAAGAAAGAGAGGAAAAGAAGGGCCGTTTAACTGTGGACCACAATCTTTTGGGATCTGAGGAACCAATAGAAATGCACTTAGATTTTATTGATGATTTGCCACAGGAGATTGTTTCCCAGGAAGGTAAGATCACCTCTTTCCCCCTTCTTCTCTTGGAATGCTTTAGAGTATTTTAATTGGTAGGGAAGCCATCATTCATTATTCTCCTAATTGGATCTAAATTTGTTTAGTTTTGTGAGTGCTGCTTTTATTTCTTTGGAAGATGCTTCTGTAGGGAGATATTTAAACGGAAGCAGCAATGTTATGCGGTAGGTTGATGGCATTTTTGAGACTTAAGTCCTGAATTTGTTGTAAACCCTCATAATTATGATCTCATCAATGCATCCTCTGTAACTGTTGTAGTTCTTCTCATTTGTCTTCTTTTATGTCTAGAACACTATTGTCTCTCCTCACAGGACTAATTTTCTTTGAAGAGTGTTCTTCTTGATTTTCTTTCTTCCTTTTAGGGAATTAATACGTATGACACAATGAATAGAGAACCATATAGCCTGTTGTAGTGCAGAGTCCAGTTGGTCAGTAAGATTCAGTCCCATTCAGTAGCCATCATATCAAGATTCTAATTGTGACCACAGCAAAACTATAGAGTCCTTGTAACATAATACTACTGTGGAAGAAAGATTTTAAGAGAGATCAGGCTAGGTCCCTTTTTCTGCTGGTGTAGAGTATTTATTCCTCAACTTTCTTTAAAACATTTCCATCTGATGTATGTGTAGATTAAGTAGTAGTGTTCTATTGTGTTTAGAAAAATGAGTTTACTTCTAAGGATTGTTTAGCTAGGACATACTTGGTTCCCCTTTACTCTCAATTACATACCATTCTCTTTGTATTTGGGAGTATTTATCCATCGATTCATTCAGAAATTGTTTACTGAACACTTATAGTGTGGGGGTGAGAAGGTCAAGAAATGTAATAAAGATATATAGTTGACTGGTCCTGCTATAAAAAGCTTATAATCTCGTAGTGAGATAAGCTATGTGTGTAACTTCACTAATTCATGGACTGGATATACAAATACTAACTCATTTCCTTAGTTTAGCTGTTTCAGAAAGAAGCAGTAACTTAAGGAGGCAGTTGAGAGATGGAATCTAATGTGGCTGCCTGAGCACAGAAGTGAAGACCAAATGAGAAAGAAATGGGTGGTGCCTGGAGAATCAGGAGTGGTGTAGAGAGAAGCAGTGAGGTAGAATTCATTATTGCCAGTATCAATGGGAATTTTTAGGCAGTTAAAAGTGATTTCTAAGAAATAAGTGGAAAAATAGAGATGAGGGAAGTGGGTAATATGATCTTATGGTATAGAAGTTAATATCCTTGTTTTTCAATTTAAATCTTCTAGGAATACATGCTTTAGATAATTTGGCCTTCTCTCATCTCTTCTGTGGAGACTTGTAGGTTGTGCTTGATTTTTAAGAGTATATTTTAAGAGCTAATAGGAAGACTTCATTTTGTAGTATATGAGAAATGTTTATTTGTAATATGAACAATGTCCAACTTGTTAGCTTCTGGAGAATTCCAAAGTGATACAAAAGACACCTGCCATTCTAAATTGTGTTGATTAATGTAGAGTTTTTCAGCATTTGAAATTTCTGAATTTTTCCCCTCACCTCACATCTCCACAGATACTGGACTGAGCATGCCCAGTGATACGTCACTCTCTCCTGCAAGTCAGAACTCTCCGTACTGTATGACACCTGTGTCACAAGGCTCTCCAGCTAGTTCTGGAATAGGCAGTCCAATGGCATCTTCAACAATAACCAAAATCCACAGCAAAAGATTTAGAGAGTAAGTTTTAGTCTCATTATTGAGGTTGAATAGTTTAAGTACCTTGATTGTAGTTCTGAATATAGTATTGTCATTATTACTTGGTGGGTTGAGCAGACAAAAGCACTGAAGATCTTTCAGTTCTTTGATTTTTTTGTTTAACACTTGTTTCTATTATATTTAAAGCATTTGCCTCTGTTAGATATCAGTGTCCATGTGAAAGTGATTTGACAGTAAATATATTCTTTTTATATTAGATATTATTCATGACTTGGAAATTTGGCTACTTACATCTTGTATATAAAATGCTGTACTATGAAGTTTTCCCTGTGCAAATGCTTTTGCTTTTTTGTTTATATTATTGGCCCTTCAAAAAACTTCTCTAACCAATTAATACCAAGTTTCTAAGACTCTGTTACGTGAAGTGAACTTATTACATAAAGCTTTTTTGAGAAGATATTTCTATGTTTTAAATTGCCCGTCTGTGAATAACTTTTAACTAACAGTTTTTGCTGTGAAGGATTTTAAGATTTTAACATTTGTGTAGATGAATTAATTTTACCTTTAACAATGACATATGAACGAATTACAGGGTGAGAGTAAAATCTGTGTGAATCCAAACGACATTGGTTTGTTCTGTTTCTTTTCTTTATGCTATTGCTTTTGAGTAAACACTTTGTGCCTGGATTTGGAAAGTTAATTAAATGTCAAATGACAGATGTGGCGCAAAGGAAACACTTGGAGAATAAAATGTTACATATGTATGAAATAAACAGCTTAAAGAAAAGCTGTGAAGAAATTTACCTTTTTTTTTAACTTCTTAAATTTATTTAAGTGTGTTTTTCCAGGACCCGTCAGCTCCAAGTCAAGTAGTTGTTTGAATCTAGTTGTGGAGAGCGCAGCTCACAGTGGCCCATGTGGGGATCAAACCAGCAACCTTGTTGTTAAGAGCACTGCGTTCTAACCAACTGAGCTATATGGCCGCCGGAAACTTACATTTTTGATGTTCTCTGATTGCATTTTTTAATTTTGCATACTTTAAATATGATAGTTATTCTTTCCTCAATCTGTCCAGTTATATTTTCTGTTCTGAAGTAGTGTCTTATGCTTATGTAAACATTTTTTTAAATCAACATAAAAATTCCCAAACAGAACTTTTTTTTTTTTTCACCCAAAAAAAGAGCAGGCCTAGATTTTTCCACTATATAATGGAATTTAGAAGTGGAAATTTGCTTGCCTCGTTATTCCTAGATTAGAAATTATACCAATTCTCCTCGTTAAGTACTTGCTGCTTATGGTAGATATTAGGAATGAGAACCAGAAAAGTAGAGTATGTAAGAGTACATAAACTTGAGTGACTTCCTTATCTCTGAAATAGCTGTAGTGACCTTACACTTATTTCCTTTCTGTTTTCGTGTTATAGCCATACATATCACAAAGAACCTCATTCGGTTGCTTTGCCTGATATTAGGTTGGTGCAAAGGTAATTACGGTTTAAAAGAAAAATAATTGCCGGGCCGGCCCGGTGTCTCAGGCGGTTGGAGCTCCATGCTCCTAACTCCGAAGGGTGCCGGTTCGATTCCCACATGGGCAGTGGGCTCTAAACCACAAGGTAGCTGGTTCAAATCTTCGAGTCCCGCAAGGGATGGTGGGCAGCGCCCCCTGAAACTAAGATTGAACACGGCACCCTGAGCTGAGCTGCCGCTGAGCTCCCGGATGGCTCAGTTGGTTGGAGCGCATCTTCTCAACCACAAGGTTGCCGGTTTGACTCCCTCCCACAAGGGATGGTGGGCTGTGCACCGCCTGCAACTAGTAACCGCAACTGGACCTGGAGCTGAGCTGCGCCCTCCACACCTAAGACTGAAAGGACAACAACTTGAAGCTGAATGGCACCCTCCACAACTAACATTTAAAGGACAACAACTTGACTTGGGGGAAAAAAAAGAGTCCTGGAAGTACACACTGTTCCCCCCAAAAAATCCTGTTCCCCTTCCCCAATAAAATCTAAAATAATAATAATAATAATAATGATAATAATAATAATTGCAAAAACAAGTTACTTTTGCACCAATCTAATATGTTTTGGCTTCAATTTAATTACTGAATTCATTCTCCATAGACATAGCTTTTTGGAGTTAGAGGGACCATTGAAACCATCTCACTTAACTTTTTATCTTTATGGTTGAGGAAGCTAATGCCCAGAGATGGTGACTTATCCAAGCATGGAGGATGAATTGTTGGTATTAGGGTATTCAGTTAGCATCTGCAAAGTTATATTCCTTTCCTACTGGAAGTATCTTTAATATTCATTGAAATGAAGTAACTCTGTATTTCCTTACCAAAAGCTTTGTCTCTAATAGCATTTTTTATCTAATAGCAGGCTAACATTTCATTTATATCCTTAGGCATTTCATAATGGGGAGTTTGGATAGTACTTCCCTAAGGCTGACCTATCCTTTACGTAAAAGCCAGCCTGTTGTAATTCAGAAAAACTCTTCTGTTTTTCTAATTGATTGAAGGAATAAGAGATTCAAAGTCTTGTTTTTTTTTTTAAATGAAAACCTCTTGCTAGATCTATTTTTTTCCTAAATTTATAATTCTAGAAAAATAAATTAGAATGGACTTAACTTATTTTTGGTTTCCTTTGTAGGTATTGTAATCAGGTTCTTTGTAAAGAGATTGATGAATGTGTGACTCTTCTTCTTCAAGAGCTTGTCAGTTTCCAGGAACGCATCTACCAAAAGGATCCTGTAAGAGCCAAAGCAAGGAGACGCCTGGTTATGGGCCTAAGGGAAGTTACAAAACATATGAAGTTAAACAAGATCAAGTGTGTTATAATTTCTCCAAATTGTGAAAAAATCCAGTCAAAAGGTATGAACATTTTACTTTTGAAGTGTTTTGATATTTATTTAGTATAATTGTAGGATATACAGTGAATTTTAAAGTGGCAGTCTTAGCAGAGTATCGGTATAAAACAATATTGAGAGCATGAGGAAAGAAAATGAAATCTTTTAGTACCTGAAATTAAGTAATAAAATTGAGATTGGATTGTAAAGAAAATTCTCATCTGTGAACACTAGTGACAGATTTAGGTTGGATCGATCAAATGTGCCTTCTGTTCTAATCAGAGTGGAGACTAATAAGAGTGCTTTCTTTACCTTTGCAAATATATTCTATTTTTTACATTTTTATATTACCTTTCTTTGATGGCCTTCTTCTCTTAAAAAGAATTAGGAAAAAGATAAAGGTCTCTTTTTCCTGCTTATGGTGGAGATTTGTCCCTTAGAGAAGAGCAGTTACATACAGAGGATCTCAGGTGAGCTGGCACTCAAGTACTTTGTACTGTGTCTTGCACACTTCCATGTCCATCCATGAAGGAGGCACTTCAGGTGATTGGAATAGACAGTTGCATCAAGTAGCAGTAATGTATAATCTTACTACATGTGGTAGATTGCTACTTGAGCTGAAAAAACCAGTAATGTATAATCTTACTACATGTGGTAGATTGCTACTTGAGCTGAGAGATTGGATAAAGCAATCAGCCACTATTAACAATTTTAATGAATTTATTTGTAACAAATACTTACTATTTTGAAATTTCTCTCCTGCTATGCTAATCCCTATGGAGAGACAAAAATACTAGCATTGAAGGAATTTGGAATTTAATTGGGGAAAAAGAAAATATGTACATATATACACATGTAATGCAAATTCAAATAGGAAAACCTGTGTCCTAAGAAAATGTGTGGCATTCACAGAATCCTTTGCTCCTGTTTTATGCTTTAACTAAAGTAGCTCCATTTTGGAAATAACTAAATTAAAACCTCTATGTGGATTTACTTTCTCAGGTGGCCTGGATGAGGCTCTCTATAATGTTATCGCCATGGCACGGGAACAAGAAATTCCTTTTGTGTTTGCCCTTGGAAGAAAAGCTCTAGGACGCTGTGTGAACAAGCTAGTTCCTGTTAGTGTAGTGGGAATCTTCAACTATTCTGGTGCTGAGGTAAGGCTTTAGAAGACATATACTCCCTCACTTCCCCCTGCCCACACCCAAATACTACATTTTCTGTTGACACATGCCAGTGTTGTGTTTAAGCATTTGAAGAAGTGAGATGATGACTCTCCAAGAATGAGTGGAAAATTCTTGGGTATTATGTTTCATTTTTTAGTGTTTAACCTTTACATAAGTTGGTTAACTTATGTTAACTTTATATAAGTTAATTGTACAGCATTTCGAAAAAAATTTTAGCTCCCATTTCTGTCACAGTGGTTTTTTTTCTTCTGGGTTCAACTGTGTAGTACTTGATAATTTATTTAATTGCTGGGTAAAGGTTATCTGATGTTATACAATGTAAAATAATTTTCTTCAGTCTCTGTGTTGGTTATATTTTGTGCTACTAAGGGTCAAGAGAAAAGAATCCTTTAATTGGAGAGGCTTTTTCTTTAGAAAATAAAATTCCTAAACTAGTTGTCAGAATAATTCTGCACGCATGATACCTTCGTCTTCCTCTTGCAATCAGCTAATCCAGTATCCTTTCCTGTCTAGTCATTGTGTTTGCATACCCCCATTCCCATATCCATTCAGTTTCTCCCCATCATCCATGAAGTTATCCATATACTCACCTACTCTTTATGAGTATATAATTAATATTTTGCTCCCACAGTAGCCCATGTTTTTCTCCATTACACATATGCTTTGCTGTAGTTGATGTATTTATTCCCCTTTAACTGTGAATTCCTTCAGGGCAGGCCCCTTGTCTTTGTTTCCCTGGCACCTTTCACATTACTTGAGCATTAGTAAGTGAAAGATGTTTGTTTAATAAATTCTGTGGTAAATGTATATCTGCCTGCTGTGTTAAACGACATGTGAGAATTTGGGTGATAAATACCTCTGTGAGAAAGAAGGGTCATATATAAGACACCTGATAAAAATGTACTTTTTTGTTCACTGTTAGAGTTTAGGGAACATGAGTGAGATCAGTCAGGAAAAGACATGTTTGTTTTTAATTGTATTGACTTCCTACTGAATTATATGTATCAGGTTATTTGTATGCTTGTCAGTTTTGTGTATAGATTGTTTTACTTGCCCCCTAATGTTTTTAGGTATGTAAGTTATTGTTTAAACCAAAACATACTGCTAAAATGGAGGTAAAGGAAATACTGATATATTATCGAGTGGATCCATTCGCAGTAATGTTTCCTTAGTTATTTTGCCATCTGATAAAACTAACCTTTGAAGTAAGTAAGCTTCCTGTCCTTACACTGACATTCAAGGCTTTTATTCCCTGATAGCTTCTCTCTTCAATTTCATTTTCTCTCTTTCATATTCTTTTATTCCCCAAAATTTCTGTTTTATTTATATTGTAAAAACAATGTTAACCTCAAAATCACATGTCCATATGCCTATTTTCTTTTTGTTGGCTTCACTTCAGTGCGTGGTTTGTTAAACATTGCAAGCAATTATTTATGAAGTCTGTTACATGTAGTACATAGGGGCTGGTTTTAACAGAATCCATCATCCCTGCTTTTTTAAATTAAATAAATCCTGAACATATTTCTCATATTACTAGTAGTTAGCACCCCACCCTCTTAAAAAAATCAACACAATTAGCAACAGTGTTTATTGTACCTGCTGCTTTAAACAGTTTAAATTGCAGCGGTGTGAAGCATGCTACTTATATTTGTTTTTTGTAAGTTTAATTTTCAGAGACACTATTTCATAGCAATATGACACTTTTTGCCATGCTTTCGTTTTATTACAGTTTATACTTAAATGGCAGTGCCTTGGTAAAAGGAAACAAAGTATACTGTATTTTTTCAATCTCATTGTCTGAAAACATAATTTTATATGTAAAATTGAACATATTTTCACAAATGTCCAGGTCATGTTTACTATCTGAAATTCTTTACTTAATGTATGGGCATGTTGCATTGTGATACTAAATCAGGACATTAAACAGGAGTAGAGTGTTGCTGAATTATGATGTAAGAACTACTAAAAGTCATTTGACTGCGTTTCTGGGCTGTGGAAGCTTCAGTTTTCTTTGGATATCATCAAACATCATTGTTGAAGTACAACTTGAATGCTATGTGAATTTTGCCATTTTTATTGACATGAATATGCTCTATCACCTAATTCACTGGAATTACTAATTCCATTCATGTTTATTTTTGTTTCCCTGATGTAAGAACTTCTGATTATTTAGCTCCACATTCCAGGCTCTTTACTCCGTTTTCATAGTTTGCCTTTCTTTCAATATCTTTGGCTTGTCTATCTGTCATATTTTCGTTATTTTCAAGGCCCCAGCTAGCCATGCCATCACTGACTTCTTTTTGGTCTTCTTCAAGTTTTTCTAACAAGAAAACATTATAGGGAACTTTTCATTTCTATGGAAACCTGCCATCTTCTTTAACGTCCTTGGACATCACCTTCCAAACATTCGTTCCCTTATATTCTAACTCGTAATAAGATTCTTCACTGCTCCCCAAACGAGCTTTGTTCTTTTTCGTGTCTGTATCTTTATTCATGGTTTTGCGTGGTTGGCTCAGAATGCACTCTCTTCATCTCAAAATTGTACCTATCTTTGAAGGCCTGTATCAGCTGTCATATTACTTCATGAATTCTTCACTGATGCCCAGCAGTTAAGATTTTATATTTTCTCCAAAGGCCAAAACACTTTGTACATCTCAGAGCACTTAAGATACCGTACCTTGAATCATAGCTGCCTCGTGTTGTCTCCTTCCAGCCACATAGAAGTTACCTTGAGCGGGGTGGTGTTCCATTGGTCTTTGTACCCACTGTACTGCCAGGTGCTGAAGGGTGCAATTGTTGAATTGATAAACTCTACAAGAATCAATATATCACGGTTAGTGACTAGTATTGAATCAAGAAATTTCCTCAGTTTTGTGAGAATTAAATACACAATATATGTAAGTTACAGAGTATTTTATAAGGTACTGTGCATGGTTTGCATACCATTTGGATTTTGTCCTGATTGAAAGTGTATCTGGTTGTGAAACAGAGATATTTATTGCTAATAATAGGAATAAAAAGTGTAACAAAAAAATGGGCTAATCAAAATATTTCTCTGTAGAGCCTGTTTAATAAGTTAGTAGAACTCACTGAGGAAGCCAGGAAAGCATATAAAGATATGGTTGCTGCAATGGAACAAGAGCAGGCGGAGGAAGCCTTAAAGAACGTGAAAAAGGTGCCACATCACATGGGCCATTCTCGGAATCCCTCTGCAGCAAGTGCCATTTCTTTCTGCAGTGTTATTTCTGAACCCATCTCTGAAGTAAATGAGAAGGAATATGGTAAGTTGTTACCTACCATTTTAAATGACTTAAACTTTGAAATAACTTTAGTGATTAAGATCATTTGAAAATGATTTCCTTTTGTTTTTATCTTAGTAATTATTCAAATTTGGTGAAATTTTTGGTTTAAAAAAAATTGTATTGAATATGTCCATTAAGAATTAGGAGAATATTTGGGGCTGAGGCTTTCTGTGAGACCCTGGAATTTAGTCCCATTTCCAAAATCTTAAAAAAAAAAAAATCTTAATTTTTAAAAAGCAAAATGTATTACACTGTGGCCTATCACTTAGTAAATTCTGGGGAGTTTATTTTAATACTTTATACTCAATTGTTAAAATTTTGTATTTTACTAAGATAAACAAAGACCTGAATATTATTCATTCTAAGCTTTTAAAACTGAGACATACGTTATTTGTCTTGAGTTAAATCTGATTGTAGTCAAAAAGAAATAGAGACAAAAAAGCAGCATTTGTGTGTAATGTTTAAAATAACATTATTTACTGCCGTCCGCGTCTTAGTAGTTTCCTTGCCTAGTTTCTGTAATACTTTTGACCTCTTAAGTTCTCCACTTTATTGATCTAGTTTCCACTTAGTTCCCCCCACTCTTTTTTGTTTTTTAAAACAGTATAGCCACTTCCTTCAACTTGGCTCTTTGCTTTTCCTTGTTTTTCTCTTTTTTAATCTATGTGGGAGTTTACCAAATACCTTGTTGCCACCTCAAACTTCACATGTGAAAAAACGGAATCCTCATTTTCTTCCTTTCTTCCCACACTCCATTTCCAGTCTTCCTGTCTGTAATTATATTAAATATTTGGAATGCCTTTGACAAGCTGCGGACCAGAGACAACGTATCAAGTTATTGTTGGCCTTGAGGAGACTGCTGGTCAGAGACAGGTGGCTCTGGCCTAGAGGCAGGCATGTCTTTTTGGGTGGAGTGGTGCTAGTTGAAAATAAAGAAGTAAGGTGCTAACTTTGTAAATGAGATCATGTGCCAGGTATCAAATGCAGACTGCAAGATACATTCATAAAGCTGTGGATTTGGGCAGATGGCAGTGATCTCATTTGGGCACATAGAAAAGTTATGAAAAGAGTCTCTCAGAGGTTTAAGAGATGTTTTCACAGAGCACCAGATCTAAAGTGTTCAATGATTGAAGCTTTGGCTTTTTCACACTTCGGCTGGGTGATTAGGCATAATTGATTAATTTCTGGGCCTCAGATTTCTCTTGAGTAAAATGAGGAGGGTTTTATCTAAGGTTCCATTCAAAACGAAAGTTCTGTGAGCTAATGGTTGGATCCTAAGGAGGGATTTAGAGCCTTAAAGATTCTGGCCTGATTAGCTGATTTATCAGGACACCAACAAAATCTTAAATAACATTGAGAACAAAGTGTAAAGTTATTCTGTCTTTTATCAGATGCATTCAGCAACAAACATAAAATCTAACTTGGCCTACGAATTTAGGATATTATTACACAATGTCATTAACGTCCCTAGCTCTCCCCTTCTTTCTGTTCTTTCGTTCTCAGCCTGTGGCTTCTTATTTTTGTGCTTATCAGCACATGTTCAAAAGTAGCTGCTATCACTCTGGGCATCACAACAGTAGTCAGAAACAGGAGGTTTGGACAGTTTATCAGTGAAGGAAAAATTTTTCAGAAGACTTTGGTTTTATTCGACCAGAGCTAATCACATGACTACGTTTAGCTGCATGCAAGAGAGACTAGTTGGCAAAGTGATATAGGATAGCCACGACGGTCTAAGAACTATTTTAATTCATCCCCTGGGACTGGGTTCAAGTCCATCCCAAATTTGGGGGTTCTGTTAGCCAGGAAGAAAATGGAGAATGACTGCTGGGTGGACTACAAACAGCGTCTCCCATGCCATCCTTGTGCAAGATTCTGAAAGGTTTTCTTTTGATTTCCACAGTTGAAAGGAAAAACAAAGCTGGGAGAGGGATGCAGGGATGCCAATCCTTGGTAAAATGGAAAGGCTTCTGTGATAGTCCAGTCTGCTTGTCCTTCGTGTGCACCTTAATTGTGTTCTTTGCTTATGTTTTTCTTCCACCTGAGCTGAGTCTCAATTCTGTCTTATTTACATAAAACAAATAGTTTCGAACATAAATCCCAACTAAACTGTAAGTTTTTTGAGACTAGGGACTTGGCACATAATGGGTCCTTGTTATATAATAATAATAATAATAATAGCTCAGTTACTGAATTCTCACTATGTGCTAGGCACTTTCCTAAGCACTTCACATTTATTAAGGCATTTAGTCATCTGAGCAACCCTACGACATAAGAAATATTGATGAGGAAGCTAAGATGATGGCAGGTACAGAAGCTGCCAGTGTCAAAGCTGGTAAGTGTGACTCGAATGTGCACTGTCAGCCACTGTGATGTGTGTTTCCTGCCTGTTGCATGAACTTTCAGTAGGACCACGTAATTGGTGCGTATTCAGCAGCCAGTTACGAGAGGAGGGCAGCCTCAGTTCATCCATCCTGAGTTTCTTGCTTGTGCTCTGCCACCACTCCTTCCTCCGTAGGCTCGTGAACTCATTTGCTTGTTTGTTTACTATATACAATCATCTAAGACGGACGGCGTCTTTATTATGTGGACTGACTAAAGGGAGAAGTACACCTCATCCTCTGACAAACCCACTAGTGACTCGAAAGTTAAAAAGACAATTTCATAAAGAACCAATACACAGAATAGGAACACATTGAAGGGGTTAATAAGCAAAGAAGAGCTTGATTGAATAAGTTCTGCTAAAGTAAACAGTTCAGCAGCAGGGCGGGTTTGGGTCAGTACCGTTGGTTGAGATCTTTGATCCTGCCTTTAACTTGCTTTCTAGTCTCTTTTCAGAAGTGGATTTCTAGATATTCTGTTCTAGCTGTAGATTGCCTGCATTCACACCCCTTCCACCCCCCACCTTCCACCAGATCTCCTCTGTCCCCCAGAGAAAGGTGGCACTTTTATACCTGCTGTGTTTCTCCCTGTCACGTTCATGTGTTTGCATGGTCACCTGCTCTTGATCAAGCTTTACCTGTGACTTTAAGGTGGGAGCCTGGGCCCTCCCCTGGGGATATGTGACCTGAGTAGCCCTTGATCATTGTAACAAGACTCTTGATGGCTGATTGCAGAGTTCGTTGTCTCTGCTTCCAAGGACATTCCCCCTTTCCTTTCCAAAGGACCCATCTGGCTTTCAGCTCACCTACCGCGTAGAGGAGTGCGCAAGGCCAAGTCTGGGGAGAGGTCCGCCTGGCTCTGTCTACTGACCTCTTTTCTTCCTTTGTTCCTGTTCCTTGAGGACGCGGTGGGCCTTTTTCCAGGTCCCCATGTGAATTTTTGTAGTATTTTTGAAGGAGGAAAAAAATTGTTGGAGAGAAATGTAAATGTACATCTGAAGTTTAAAAACTTTTTATGCCTTTGAAAGGTTTTTTTGCATCATATATATATATATATATATATATATATATATATATATGTGTGTGTGTGTATATATATATATATATGAAAAAAATGTTCATTTAATAGGGTTTTTCCCCCCTAGCACTTAATGTATACCAACCGTAGGGACACACAGATGAGCAGGAGTGGGAATGAGGAGGGAAGAAAGGGTGGGAAACACAAAACAAGTGCTTTAAACTGTACAATATGCAGAACGGGCCGTGGGATTTCAGGTTAGCAACTGTCTCTTAGGAAAGTCATGAGAGGCTTCACAGAGGAACTGACATTTAAGGGTGCTTATCAAGGATGAGTAGGAGTCTGAAAGGTAAAGGAAGAAAACACCTCTCCCAGGAAGGACATCTCCCAGCTCCTAGGTAAAGCAAGGAACTGTAAACAGAAAGTGTGTGGCTTCTGGGAGCAATGGGAATTCGGTGTGATCCAGAGCATGGAATACATGGCTGGGGGTCGGAATGATTGGGACCAGAAAGATAGATATGGATCAGATCATGAAGAGCTCAGGTAAGGCAAGCTAATGAGTTTGGATTACTAGGGTAATAGAAAGCCCATTAGACAGTGATGTGATCAATTCACAAAAACCAATTAGGAAACTATTACAGAGGTACAGCGAGATCAAGAAGACCTGAGCTAAGGCGGTAGTGATCAGATGTAGTAGTGTTTGAGTTAGAAGTGACACAGCACAACTATGAGTTCAGTGGAATGAAGGGATATAGCAAGGAAGAAAGATAGGATCAAGGATTACTACAAGGTTTCTTCTGTTTTGAGACTGAAAAAGATAATGTTGCTGAGAATGAGACTATAGGAGGAGGAATAGATTTTTTTCACGAGGTAGGAGTGAGAGTGGAAAGGACCTGTTGTATACTTTGAAGTAGCTGCAGGAAAGAAAGGATTTTTTTCAAACCATGACTTTACCCAAAACATGGTCTGTGTCTATATATATATAGTTGATAGATGACAATTAAATGGAATATATTAATATGAATAGGCTTGCTTATTACTACAGCTTGATCATTATACCTGTAAAATGTAATAGCAGCTATAATACAAAGAGAAGTGTATTTTTATTTTAAAAAAAATAAGCAAGTGGGACTATATCAAACTAAAAAGCTTCTGCACAACAAAGGAAACCATCAACAAAATGTAAAAGCAGCCAGCTGAATGGAAGAAACTATTTGCAAATCATCTATCCAATAAGGGATTAATATCCAACAAATATCAAGAACTCAAACAACTCAGTAGCAAAAAGCCAAACAATTCAATCAAAAAAATGGGCAGAGGGTCTGAATAGACATTTTTCCAAAGATATCCAAATGTCCAAGAGGTACATGAAAAGATGCTCAACATCACTAATCATCAGGGAAATGCAAATCAAAACCGCAATGAGCTACCACCTCACACCTGTTAGAATGGCTGTCATAAAAAAGACAGAACATAACAAATGTTGCCGAGGATGTGGAGCAAAGGGAACCCTTGTGCACTGCTGGTGGGATTGTAAATTGGTGCAGCCACTGTGGAAAACAGTATGGAAGTTCCTCAAAAAATTTAAAATAAAACTATCATATCCAGCAATTCCACTTCTGGGTAATTCCACTAACTCAAAAAGATATATGCACCCCCATGTTCACTGCAGCATTATTTACAATAGCCAAGATATGGGAACAACCTCAGTGGACAAATGGATAAAGAAGATGTGGTATATTTACATATACAGTGGAATATTATTCAGTCACAAAAAAGAATGAAGCCTTAACCATTTACAACATAGATGGACCTTAAGGGCATTCTTCTAAGTGAAATAAGTCAGACAGAGAAAGACAAATACTATGTGATCTCACAAAACAAAACAAAATATCAAGCTCACAGATACAAAGAACAGATTGGTGGTTGCCAGAGGCAGGGGTTAAGGGATTGGGCAAAGGGGGTCAAAGGGCACAAACTTCCAGTTATAAAGTAAGTCATGGGGATATAATTTATAGCATGGTGACTGTAGTTAATAGTGCTGCATGGCATATTTGAAAGTTACTAAGAGTAGATCTTAAAAGCCCTCATCACAAGAAAATAATTTGTTGTATGGTGATAATGTTAACTACATTGTGTGGTTATCATTTCACAGTCCATACAAATACAAATCATGTTGTACACCTGAAACTAATATAATGTAATGTCAATTATACATCAGTAATAATACATAAAATAAAATGATAAAATGGGGGGAAAAGAAAATACAGAGGCAGAGAGCTGTCTTTCGTCTCCCGATTCCTAGTAGAGCTCTAAACACCAGTTTAATTCTAAACTGACTTACTGTCATTTAAAATAATTCAGATTATCACCACTGTATTGTATATAATAACACTTTTTTTGGCTCTCTAAGTCACTTGGTAAGGCAAGTCACATACCTTATAAAGCAAATTTTCACAAATGTCAGAAATTCGTGGATAGCTTCTTTGCTTATGAATGGAAACAAGTCCTGTTAACAGACCAAAAGACAGCTCTTAGATAACTGGCTCAGGGAGCATGGTTCTACAAACCTGTCAAATCAGAACTGCTTCTGCTGGACATCTTGGCTCTGCCATCTGTGACTTGTGGATCTTTGAGCCCAGTGCAGCTCAAAGCCAAAAAAAAAAAAAGAAAAAAGTTAGGCAGTGTGTCGATTTTCATGAACATAGGGATTTTATATCTGAGTGTCAGTGAACTATTGGCATAAGGTCTTATGTATTGTCAAGCACTAATAGACTTATTTTTGCCTCCTTGTTTTTTATTTTAAATGCACATATTTGAGAATTGTTTTCCCTTTATAACATTTAAACTAGTACTGGAATAATCTAAGTTTTTAGTTTTCCCAGTCAGTTGGTGAGCCAACAAATTTCTGTTTGTTTTTTACCTCTTTTACGAGTTGCATGATTCTGAAACAGTGTTCTGGATTTTAAAAATCTGTTTGGTATTTGCAGAAACAAATTGGAGAAACATGGTAGAAACTTCAGATGGCCTGGAAACATCAGAAAATGAGAGAGAGGTTTCCTATAAACACAGCACGTCTGAAAAACCCGGGAAACTTCCTTTTGACACTGCGCCTGCTGATAAGCAGCCCTCATTAGTGGCCGCAGGCGGTACTACCTCAGCTGCAAACCCTGGGAAATCGACAGTGAGTGAGAAAGAGGAAGTGAAGCCAGATGACCTGGAGTGGGCCTCACAGCAGAGTACGGAGACTGGCTCTTTGGATGGCAGTTGCCGAGATCTTTTGAATTCCTCCATCACTAGCACGACCAGCACTCTTGTACCTGGCATGCTTGAAGAAGAAGATGATGAAGATGAGGAGGAAGAGGAAGATTATACTCACGAACCCATATCTGTAGAAGTACAGCTCAATAGTAGAATTGAGTCTTGGGTCTCTGAGACCCAGCGAACCATGGAAACTCTTCAGCTTGGGAAAACCCTTAATGGTTCTGAGGAGGACAATGCAGAGCAAAGTGGGGAAGAGGAAGCAGAGGTGCCTGAGGGGCTGGAGCCAGGGATGGACAGCGAGGCCTGGACTACTGACCACCAAGCAAGTCTGGGGCCGCAGAAGCCCGGCAAGTGCAGTTCTCTGAACATGGAGCACTCCAATTGCAGTCATCCGCTCCCAAACCTTTAACTCAGGAAATGTCAGCTTTCTGTCTCCAGCTGTGTAAGGGTTACAGCCATTATCTCTTAGGCTTCATCTCAACATTTTACACTGTCCAGTATTTAATACATGTTTAATTCCTGACAACATTTTTGTAGCTGTCTTTTTACTTGTTTTGTTATGATCTATAATAGCTTAGCTTTTAATTAGCATAGAAGTGTCTTTCTAAGTACTGTGTGGAAAATACAGAATTGTTTCAGCTTATTTTGTTACGGAAAATAATGATTAAAAGAAGAACAAGAGCACGTTTTAAAGGCAATAAATTTAAAGTACCTATTTAGAGTCATTTTGAAAGTTGAAGATCAACTTTCTAAAGTTGATCTTTAGATCAACTTTCTGAAGATCTGAGGATAGGAGCAGTTATCAATGTTTGCTTCAAGACTATGCTTTCAAATTGTTTGGGCTTCTTTAAGGAAGAACTGGCAGTAGAGTTAAAGAACGAAAAAAAAAGGCTGAGGTTACCAGTCTACAAAGTGTTTTGCGTTAAAAATTGATTCAACTTTTATTTGGTTCATAAATGCTTGTTTCAGAGGTCACTGATCATTGTAATCGATCAGACTTGGGATGGGTAAAAACGGAGCCTTTGATACTTAGGCTGGCAAACAAGCCACCGTGATAGGTTAGAGCTGGCCTTATATGTAGAAAGTGTTAAATATTGTCTTTAATAGTGAAAAGTCACCCATGATAGGACCTTCCAGGTTCTGTTTCCTATTTGCTTCTTACCTCAGGAATGCTTTTGTACATAGTCATAATTACATAGAGTAGGCAAATTTTGACATTGAATAACTGTAACTGATTGTATGACTGCAGCACTTACATGTAAACTATTGAGAAACAAAGTTTTATACTGATGTGTTCTCTTGCATGCTTCTGATTCAGGACCCTCTGAATTTGAGATATGGATTTGTTAGGTAGTTCAAACTTATCCTGAGTGAACAGCCATTTCACCTTTTAAAAATACATATTTTGCCCCTAGCCTCAAGCACCTGCCACGTAACACTAACCATAGTTACTGATAGGAGGTCAGGGAAAGGAACTTTACACAACTTACAACTTGTGTCCTGGTTAGTCAGGGCCTGGAAGAGGAAGTTTTGAAGAAAAGAGAAAGTTGTTCTAATTGTGCTGAAACTATTAGATGATTAAGAGTATGCAGATATACACAGATATTATTAATTTTTGATCAATATTATTTATCTCTACCTTTCTCTAGGAATGTGTATACCTGCTTGGGAGAAATTAAACTTACTAGCTAAATATTTTATTTGCTAGTCAGTCATCACCTGGTAGTGAGTGACCTTTATAAGTTTGTATAATGATGAGAGAATTACAAATTACCTATTATTCTGCCTTCCCTCCAACTGACACACACACACACACACACACACACACACACACACACACACACACACACACACACACCAGCTGTACATTTACAAGCTCCCATAAGCAGGCACTGAACCGAGGAAGGAGGGGTATTTTCCCTGCCCTGGTTTTATGGGGCAGGCTTTGCCTCACTGAGGCAGGCGGGAAGAATTGGACAGATTCTTTACTGAACTCATTGGGACTACTGTGCTAGTTTTGATGTTTTATAATGTTGGTATTTAATTATTGGAGAGATCAGATTTTTGGTTGATGGTTTACAATTTATGAATTGTGAGAGTTTAGGAGCATCGCTGTGTAGAAAATGTCAGTCTCTCAACTTTCTTAGTGTGCTAAAAGAGGACATTATTGTATTGTCCTGTCTAAACTGTTCAGTATAGACTTAGGCACAAAATATCCAGTACTTAAAGGAATACAGCATGTAAGGAATGAAGCCTCTGAAATAGTAATCATGGATTTATATGTGGCAGATCTTACTGTCTATACATCTGGAAGTGTCAGTTGATTTAAAGAAATGATGGAGTTTTTGAACTACTGACAATCTTAAGAGTGAATTTAAAGACTTTTCATACTTTTTAATGGTGTAAATTTTCTTTGCTCTGTGTCAGTGGTTCAGCAACTCTTGATCTTGATTGAGGTAATGGCTTTTCAAAGGTTTCGTATATTTTATATCTCTTCTGAATAAGAATTGTCATTTTAGATTTTTGACATTTGTATCGAAAGAGAAGTTGAGGAAATCTTGCAAACACCAATAACTTTTCCTTTTGCTATAGACTTTAGAAGTGTTCAATTATGTGTTCGATAAATGCTCTTGCACGTGCAGTATCTTCTGCCAGCAAACGGAAGGGACCACAGCCTTTTTTATATGAGACGGGTCACTGACCTCTAGAGGACACACCAAAATTTATTAAAGGAAACGATCCTATGTTGAAAGTATCCTGAAGTAAGTGTGAATAATGTCTTCATAATTTGTTTCCTTTAGATAAATTCTGGAATTTGTGTACATTATATACAAGAAGTGTGAAAATTAGAGAAGTGGCTTTTTTGGATCTAGGGTGAGTGGCTCTTGGGAGACCTAGAGAGAGATCTGATGGTGAGTGTAAGGGTTTATCATCACAAGAAATAAAACCATAGTGATTTTTTTCTAGTGTGTAGAGGTTTTACTGGCAATAATATTAGATTTCTATTTCAATACATAAAGTGTATGAATTGCACTCCCAAAACCAGATTTCTGGTTTAGTAGGTTCGTTTGCTGTGAAGATTACTTCTCAAAAGACAAATGTTCATATTAATTTTTGGTTTAAATATGTTTGTAAATGATGTAATATATTTCTTTTGACTAAATATGGGAAAATAATCTGATATACATTGAAAAGTTTTTAAAGGCTTTGATTGGAGGTCATTTTTGTGGAGATGGTATTTTATATCTTCCAGTATTTGGAAAAGAATTAGTCAAAAGGAATTCACATAGTTTAAATATTGAGAAATTAATATCCAAATAATGTACTTGTCTGATTTCTTAATAAGCCGGGGAGGTTGGGGGGTGGTAATTGTAATGTGCAAATGAGTAGTGAATTCTACACTCATTTTTCAGCTCTTTAACCTAAAGCTGTTGAATCTTAACACATCATTACTTTAATATATGTATAAAGAAGTATTTCTGTTTGTAAAGCTGCTGTTTGCTTTAAAAAAATCTGTCATTTAAGTATTTTCTGTATGTTGTGCCAACAGGTTAGAACATTAACTTATCCATTTAAAAACTTTATCTTTTTTTATTTAAAAATTTTTCTGTGAAATAATTTATTTACAGACATCTTCCTTTTCCTTTGCCCCGTCCAACCTTTACACAAATCACAGAATCAACCAAACTGTTTGCCTGATTGGAAATCTGAATCCTAATTAATCATAAAAATCTAAACTTTGTTGGCACATCACACCTTAAAAGTATGTGTTATTTTGTAATTTAATTTCTAAATATATCACATAAATATATAATTTAATGTCTTAATTGTAATGCTCTAATAAAAAACTAGATAAAATAGTATGCATATAACATGAAGGGATTTTCATCTTGTTCTTTTGCTGTATGAAGGATAATTATTATATCACATTTTAGGAGTAACAACAGCTTTTTTTGCACTATGTAAATACTAGTGAAGATCCTTCTGTAACTAATAAAATGATTATTGGAATGTAGTCTATCATTTCAGAATAGGGACCTAAGGAATTCATGACTTGCCCAACCTGTAAGATAGAGAAAAAAAGCCCAGCTTAGTGTTCTCATGGGTTTGCCAAAGAAGGTTATGAAATCAGCAGGAAGGAATTATGAGTAAAAATCTCCATTTGGGATGGTTGGTGTGATCTGTAGCATGGGCCTAGATATCTAGCCAGAAACCATCTTTGTGTTAGGAGAAAGCTCCTATAGCTTGCTTTTGTGCTACCTTGTTTCCCTGAAAGTAAGACAGCCGGACCATCAGCTCTAATGCTTCTTTTGGAGCAAAAATTAATATATAAGAGTTGGTCTCATTTTACTGTAAGACCGGGTCTTATATGATATAATACCAGGTCTTATATTAATTTTTGCTCTAAAAGATGCATTAGAGTTGATGGTCCGGCTAGGTCTTATTTTTGGGGAAACACAGTAGTTACTCTGCCAAGCATTGTTCTAAGCCTTTTGTCAATATTAACTCATTTAATTCTCACAACAGCCCTTTGAGGAAATACTGTTTCTCACTTTTTAGATGATGAAACAGTCATGGAGACGTTAAGTAACTTGCCCAACATCCCACACAGCTGGTAAATGGCGGAACTGGGATTCAAACTCAGTCCCATGGCAAGGTCCGTGCTTTTACTCACTGTGCTTTGTCGTGTCTCGACACAAAATGCTCAGAGGATGCAAAGTGCTTTCTTCCACTTCCTCAGATGTCTTCTGGACTGTGAAATGTGCCAGGGCGCAACTGATTACCTCAGAGACTGTATTTATTGAGCCTCACCTGATCACTCTTTCCCCAGAGTAGTCCAAGACCTCGTGTTGCAATGTGTCACTGCGTCACAATGAAACGTAGACGAATCTGAAAAGAATAGACTCGCCTGTTAGAAAATAGTAGGATTACTAATTTCCATAATGAAATGAATTTACTGTATTTTAAATTTTATTGGAGAACAGTGTGTTTCTCCAGGGCCCATCAGCTCCAAGTCCAGTCATTGTTTTCAATCTTAGTAGCAGGGGGCGCAGCCCTCCACCCCATATGGGAATTGAACCGGCAACCGTGTTGTTGAGAGCTCGTGCTCTAACCAACGGAGCCATCCAGCCGCCCCTGAAATAAATTTTTGTTGATCACAAAGAGAAAGGCAGGATGCCTCTCAGTTGTACCAGAATATTTCCTTTTTTTTTTTTTTTGACCAATGTTTGTACCACTTCTGATAAAATTCCTTTCCTAACAGTGTTCCATTTTTCTTCTAACTGACCAGAAGAGGGTGTGGTGTGCATGGCACCTGAAAACAGTCTAAGGCTAACATGTAATATTAATAATTTTTTTCAATGGGGAGAGCGGGGATAGAATATCCTGAACTATGGGCTTTGCTATAAATGGTGCTTAGCTCTCAGAACTCAGGAAGCATACCTGTAGTAGGGATTTCATTTTAGAGCACACCATCAAAAGACATTCTGATCACCTATTAAATAGTGCAGTCATTTGACATTTCTAAATAATCTTAGCAATTCAGTTAATATTTTAGCTTGGCTTGGGTTCTTCTGGTGTTCTTGGATTCTTCTGACATGTATGAAATATGACCTCTCGCTTATTACAGAGTAGGTATTAATGGCAGCCTTGTGGATCACAGGGCCACTAGGATATGCCAGTGCAGCTCCCACCGTGCAAAAATGGGAGATGGGCCAATTCTGGACAAAGTCTCAATGCCTGTATTTATTTCTCTCCACCCCATACCTCCCATCTTTTTGACACTTTGAATAATTATTTGGCAACCCTATCGCAAGTAAAGAGACATTTACTCTTGTAGAAATGGTTTAGGTAACTGCATGGCTATAATCTTGCTACCTGTATCGAAGGTTTCAGTCTGGATGCAGAGTTAGAGCAAGTAAGATACTGAGTTGCATGACATTTGGAGCTCCCAGCTAAGCATAGTGTTCTTTATCCAGTTGTGGAGGAACCAAATGATGCAATTGCGAGTTGGTGAGCTATGGTGGAGCCTGGTGTATGGTTTTCTGTGGAAGGAGTGAGTGCTTCATCTCAGGAACACCAGGCTTGGCCACGGCTTTAAATTGTCCAGAGGGAACAGGTTAACCACAGCCTTCCTTTTCTGGGACTCTGATTTGAGACAGTGTTAGTTGCACTCTTATGAGACGAGTGACTTAGTAAAAGTGGTACCTATTGAGGTGTGCACAGATTCCCCAGGTTATCTTTGCTTTTAAGTTTTCTGTTTACTTGAGTTAGAGCACTTGCATTGCTTAGCAAACCTTTGTCTTGAGACTGGGATAATGAATTGAAATTTAAGTAGTTAATTTTGTTAGCTCTGGTTAAGGAGGAATGAGAGAAAAGTTTGAAAAGCATTGGTTTCTCACTTGTAGGAGAAATGTTAGCGGTCATCATCCTTATCATTCTTTTTCCTTGCTTTCCCCTTCCCCAAACCAATGCTGTAAGGTAAATAGTAAGTTTTTGGCAAATGTCATAATATTTGTAATTAGGAAGGTAAGAAAGATCTATGTTGCTACTTTACAAATTCAAACAATAATGGCCAAGAAAAAGGATACAACTATTTCTTTAATTTTTTACTCTTTCCCTAATACTTCAGGTGCACTATTTAAACTGTGTCATAACTTTTAGATAGGGGGATCAGCAAGCTACAGCCTGTTTTTGTAAATAAAGTTTTAGTGGAACAAAACCACACCCATTCATTTACATATTATCTGGTTGCTTTTCTGCTACAGTGACAGGTGAGCCCTTGCCACAGAGACCACATGGCCCACAAAGCCTAAAATATTTGCGAAGATAAGTGTGCCAATCTTTAGAATTGAGATGATGTCCTACAGCACTTCTTTCCTGTGTGATTTTCCTCCGGTTCTTTTATTTCTCAGGACAATACAACTGTCATGGATTTACAGATTAAAAAAATGCATTAAGCTCTGCCTGGTAGAAGGCATGTGGATGCCTGGGAGGCGCACCGTCCGAAGCAAGATATGGTGCTTTGGAAGCATGGGGACTTGGCAGGCTTGGGCTCTTGTTTCTCCATTCTCTGCATGGCTCTGTAACATCGGTCAAGTCCCTTGAGTCTCTGGTTTTTGGTTTCTCCTTTATCAATGAGGGAGGTTCTGGTTGAGTCAGTTACAGGACCCTGAAACTTGGGTCTTCCTTCGGGAAAGAGTGAGGTAGTTCTTTGGTCAAGGATGGTTATGCGTTGGACCAGGGCTGGGCTCTTTGCTAAGGCCACCACAGCCAAAGACTGCCAGTACCCTCAAAGTGGCCTGGAACTGAGAATGGGCCATGGTAATTAAGCCAGTCTCCCTAGTTCCCTCAAAAATTTAAACTAGAGGCCAGAGAAAGCAGGTGGAGTACGTATGTGGAGACAGTACAGAGGCCATGAGAACAACAGAGCAAGGAGCTGCCTATCCTGACAGCTTTGCATTTTTAGCCTGTTCCTAGGCTTTTGATCAATACTGTTTTTTTCTTAGTTACGAGAGCTTATCTGTTTGTGTGTGTGTGTGTGTGTGTGTGTTTACAGGACTTTATTGGGGAACAGTGTGTGCTTCCAGGGTTCTTTTCCAAGTCAAGTTGTTGTCCTTTCGGTCTTAGTTGTGGAGGGCGCAGCTCAGCTCCCGGTCCAGTTGCCATTTATAGTTGCAGGTGGCGCAGCCCACCATCCCTTGCGGGAGTCCAACCAGCAACCTTGTGGTTGAGAGGACGCGCTCCAACCAACTGAGCCATCCGGGAGCTCAGCGGCAGCTCAGCTCAAGGTGCTGTGTTCAATCTTAGTTGCAGGGGCCACAGCCCACCATCCCTTGCGGGACTTGAGGAATTGAACCGGCAACCTTGTGGTTGAGAGCCCACTGGCCCATGTGGGAATCGAACCTGCAGCCTTTGGAGTTAGGAGCACGGAGCTCTAACCACCTGAGCCACAGGGCCGGCCCCAAACTTATCTGTTTTTGACAACCAACAGTCCCACATAGATGATCTTTAAGGTTCCTTCAGATGCACATGGTTTTATGGTTCTTTGAAGGGGAATTCACCATAAATGCATTGAGAACTTGCCACCTTCACGGTGATGTGTGCCAGGAACCTGCACTGTGTCAGGGTGGGTGACTAGGGGCATATAGAATGGCCCCAGGACCCCAGTGGGGACCTGTGCAGCTGTGACACAAGCTGGATCAGGGTCCTTCCTCCAGGCAGGCTGTGGACGTGGAAGCCTTTGAGCAGCTCTCACGCCCACCGCCACCATTACACCTGTATAGCATGTCCAGGCCCGACTGGCCCAGTGCCCTACGATCATCCTTGACCCCTTTTTTTCTTACATCCGATCTGTCAGGAAATTGTTAGTTTCACAGCAAAATAGCTCCAGAATGCAATGACTTTTCAGTGTCCTGTCTTCATTTCTACCTGTAATGTTGCAATCATCATCTCTGGTCATACTGTTTTCACCCTTGTCCTCCTATGGTTTGTGCTGAGACAGAGCATCTCCTCTGTTCTGAATCCTCCAGTGGTTCCCATCTCACCCAGAGAAGAGGCCTTCTTCCTTAGGTACAGTGGTCAGCAGGCACGTGCACTCACACAGAGTTACCCCTCTGACCTCATGTGCCTCTCCTCTCCCCCGACCCTTGCTCACTCTGCTGGCCGCCTTGCTAGGTCTGGAACATACCAAGTATGCTGCTGCCTCAAGGCCTTTGCACAGCCTGTTCCCTCTGCTGGAAAGTCCGCTCATCCCCTCCTGCACCTCCTTTGGGTCTTTGCTCAAATGCACCTTCACCGTGAGGCCTTGGGAGTCACGGACTACCCTATCCAAAATTGTAATGTCCCCTCATCACTTTATTCCCCAAAGTTGCTTTTTTTTTTCTTTTTACCATTTGCACTTATGCCCAAACCTGCTCTCCCCTCACCCCATGTGCACGTATCAAGCTCTAACTTCCTATAGAGCTTATCTTGTCTCTCCCCCACCCCCAAACACTGCTAAGCTCTGTGTCAGCAGGGACTTTGGACTGTTTTGTTACTGCTTTGTCCTCAGTGCCTAGCACAATACCGAGCACAAAATAGGCACTCAATGAATCGAAGGAATGAATGAAAGAAGGCTGAATGAAAGAAGGAAATTGGCCTTTGCAGTGCAGTCATGCTCTGTGCAGCCATTTCACTCCTAGTCGTGACTCCCTGACCACTCCTATTTTCCCACATTTATTCCGAGTTTGGCGTTGGAGGCAAAACTGAGCTGAATCCCAAATAGAGAAGCCTCACCCTACAATAGGGGGCTCCCCGAGTTATTCTGTACTTAATGGTCCTGAGTTGCTTATAGCTCAATACATGTTTTGTTTCGTAACTAATGATTCCTATATAGGAGGAGGTGACGAGTATGTGAGACATTTCTGTGAGATTAAATGGGAAGGGGGCAAGAACGCATAAGCAACTTCTAGTGTGTCTATAATGTTTTGTTGTCAAGCTGTATGAGCAGAACATGAGAGTGTGGTGTATTGTTCTTTGTATTTTTATATATGCTTGAGATCTTTAATAGGAATAACCAAAAGGAACAGGCCAACTAAAACGCAGCCATTTTCCATTCTGTGACTGACTGCCCAAACTTTGCACTAAGTCTAACTTCAATACGTTAACAAAGACAGTTAGTTAGTGGTAGAAATGGAAGTAGAAGTCAGGCCAAAACCCCTATCTTGATTGATTTAGCAAATCGTTATGATTTGATAAATAGCCAGTAGCTACTCATTTTATCTTCTTTCCATGGACTCATTTCACCCATCACCTGGCCTAATGCCCCTCCTGGAAATGAGAACTGTGGCTCACACCTAGGACTTTCCCATCTGCTCTCTAGCTGGAACGAGGTGCTTTAATCTTCATAGAAAGAGTGAAGATTGTGTTGGCAGCCCACTTACCTGGTTTCCTTACCAACCAGGACACAGTATTAAAATGGCGGCATCCCTTCCTCAGACTAGAAGTGGAGTGAGCCTGATCGTGGTGTCCCGGGTCTGCTCAGGACTGTGTTAACCCTTCAGAGACCCTTCCTCACTGGCAGTTCACGATGGCAAACCTCCATAGGGATAACTGTGGAATACCATTGTAGCAAAAGCTGTGGACCTGTGTCCATAGCCAGCTCACCCTGGCCAGCTATAGTGGCCCTGGAAGTGTCAAACAGTCTCTTTTAATTCAGGAATTTAAGAAAAATGGTCCGTGTCCTTGTAACTTGTACAGCAATTTAGGTATGCTGCCACCCGTTTCCGTGAAATCTGAGCAAGAATCAAGATGATGAAGCTCCTGGGCATTTAGAAAAAGCACAAAGTAAAAAGGAAAAGAGCTTTGAGAGGAAGTCGCTATTGAAGAACTATGGCCAGGCATCATCATTTTGTCTGCTTAGTATGTCACTTCTTTGAGGAATGGCTCCACACGGCCCCCGGCCCCATCCCCACCAGAGATATAATCTCTTTATTGCAACAGAAGCAGACAGTTAACTGATCCTGAAACCACTGATTGGTCTGGAATCCTGAAACAGTTAAGCCAGTCTGGGCCAATTGGTCTTTTCCTTGGGATTTTTGGATTTGGGACTGAGAAAGATTGGCTCAGTTGGTGCGGGTGCCTGGATTTTAAGACAGGAATTTCCAATGCCATGAGAAAGCAAAGTCTGCGTCACACAGTGTTAAACAGGTTTCCTTACCATCAGACAAATGTTTTAGAGCCTCCCCTGTCCTAATGTATTTTGACTGTCCATGAGGGGAAAGATTTATTGTGTGTTAGGCAGCATTTTCCTAATGTGTGGGACCATGGAACACAGAGTTCTCCGAGTTTACTTGGCCAGAGTCCTTTCTCTGTGCAAAAACTGTGAACATCCTGCGCAACTAGTTCATGTAACATGCATCAAAATATGTCGCTTGCACTGTGAAGGTCCAAGAGGATGGGATGTGCAAAGGCTGCGTGGACTGCTCTGACTCAGAGGTTCTCAGCCAGGGGTGATTTTTCTCCCCAGGGGACATTTGGCAATGTCTGGAAATATTTTTGATGAACACAACTAGAGATGGTGCTAGTAACATCTATTGGGTTGAGACCTGAGAAGCTGCCAAGCATCTTACAATGCACAGGACAGTTGCCCCCTCCCTCCCACAACAAAGAATTATCTGACCCAAAACGTCAATAGTGCAGAGACTGAAAAACTGAACCAACTTAATGCCAAGATGCTGGATTCATGTCATAGGGGTTCAGGGCCCTGAGTAGGTGCACATGTGTTCACATGATACAATCAGATGCTCGTGACCTCTGTTTCTGGCACATGGATAGACATTCTCTAATGTTCCTGAGTGGACTTAGCCAGACACATTCAGACCTGGACAGAACAAGCCTTCTCCCACCACTTCCTGGGAAGGGGACGAGGCGAGGACCCGGAGCTTCTGATGACATGCCAGTGCCTCCTCCCACGTCTCCCACTTACTTTCTCCCGTCCCATGTGGAGGTCTGTGAGGAGCCAAGGTTTAGGGAGGCACCTCTGGGAAGGACTGAATGAATGCTCCAAGAAAAGTATGCGTCAAGTGCTAACTGAAGGCCTGGATCTGGCCCTGACCACACAATTGCCTCAAGCAAGAGCGGTGAGGACTGTGTTGTATGTGACATGGTACCAGCCCCCTGCCCTGGTGAGCAGCATCCCCGAGGCAGACGTGTTAAAGCTTGGCACGGTACTCCAATCACCTCTCAAGGAAACGCGCCCCTTGGGAGGATCAGCGGATAGGTGCTTGGAAACGCCTGAGCAGCCTTTATATTCCCGGAGAGGAGAGGGGATCTCACAGCCCCTGCTGAATCATAAAGCATTCACTCTCAAAGTCGTCACATCCTGCTTTGCTGGGGCATTCCCAGATGTGGGCCTTACTTTTAAAATCAAGATAGTTCTGTGGAATTTGGGAAGAGTGGTCACCCTACTGTTGGAAGACATAGGGAGATTTATGAAGTCACAAAATGAGGATCCTTTGTTACATTTTACTTGAATGGCTTGATTTTTTGCTAATTATGTGCCGATGATTGAGTTAGGTCCCCTGGTGGGGTTGAGAGAGGTACAGGCAGGCCCTTCTCACACGTAGTTGTGTGCTGAGAGTGTATAAACACTCTGCTTGAAACTAAGAACATTTCCCAGAGAAACCATTTTAAAGTGCTGATGATACTTCCCAGCTAAACCTCAGATGCCCTTAAATATAAATCATATTGGAGTTGAAATGACAGAAACCTGAGCCCTCCCCCCCACAACTACAGGAAGCAATGCTTTTGCAAATACAGTGTTTTAGCTACATGGGTGGAGACTGGGTTTGTGATTTCCCCTTGTTTCTAGGAGAAAGTGAATTTAAGTCAGGATAATAGGTATACAGTCACCATTTCCTGGCCCCTCCTACTAACACGTACAAGTGAACAGATATGCACACACACATATGTACTTGCGTGTTTTTTACCCAACCTCCTACCCCAGTGGGATAGTGAGAATCAAGGATCCCTGGTGTGATGTCAGGACAGTGGCACTTTCACCTGCTGGGGTGTTTCCGTCACGATAGACACTTTCCTGTGTGTGGTCTCTAGATGCTGATGATGGGTGAGGAAACGCAGCAGAACCCCCAAAGTCTGTGGAACAGAGACTCAGGGCTGGCAGCATGTGGGTAAAGGCAGCGTGAACTGAACCCCAGACAGAGTTTCCAGGATCTAGGGTTTTTTCGTGCGGAGAGAACCGAAGAGATGATTCAGTTCCATCCCCTCATTTACAGATGAGGAAACTGAGGCCCAGGGAAGTGAAGGGACCTGCACAAGGTCACTTCGACTTTTGGAGGCATGTTAGGGGATTTTCTGATCCCCAGGCTCTTGCTACTCCATGCGATACCCCAGAAACTAGAAAATCCCCTGGGGTTCTCAGCCATTCCCCAATTCTCCTTTGGAGAAGAAAATTCTCTAAGGAAAGCTTTGTTTTCTGATCCAAATAGCTGTGCTTGCTGAATCGGGATCACAGAACTCCTCAGGCAGAGATTGCCAGACTTTGCTACCCTGTGACACCGCAGACATGGCAGCTTTCCTGCCCCGGGAATCTTCCTCTCACCAAGCAGAAAGCAGGACAGGGCAGCACCACCAACCCCGGGCAGCTTCTGCCATCATCACCATATTGACTTCCACTAGGTGGAGAGGGGCTTCCTTGCTGCTGCCCATTTTACCTCTGGAGATGTTCTTAATCCCGAGAGCAGTGAGACCACTCGCTGTGGGTGTGTGATGGTGACAGAAGGAGAAAGACAAACATTTGGCTGAAAGATTGCATTCCGGTGCTTCTTGCTGCTCTAGCCAGGTATCCACTGAGTATTCCAACTTCTTTCCTAACCAGGAAATGCCAGTTATCTCCCTCCAGTGTGTGCTGCCCTTTACAGGGCCTCAGGATTCCAGAGTGGGTGGATACACTCTGGATATGCAGCTGTGGTACAGTCATGTATTGAATGACAGAGCTGTTCGCACCTTGCAAAATGTTTTTGTGGAGATGATCTCGTTTGACCCTGTGGGGCAGTTAGCACAGCTATTGCTGTACCCATTTTATGGATAAAGAAGTGGAAAATAGTTTTGATGATTCTTCAAATTCATCCAGTGTCAAGAAGAAACCTGGGTCTCCTGGATCCAGTATGTTTTCCACCAAAAATGTAGCAGTCTTTCTAAAAAGTCTAATTGTTTTTAAATAGACAGTACCTTCACTTCATTCAACATTCAAAAGGTATAAAAAGGTACATAAAAAGGTAAAAAGTAAGTCTCTTCCCTGCTTCTGAGCTTTGTTCCCCCGAAGCGACTCCCTAGAGTTGCCTTCTAGAATTAATCTGTGTTAGATTACAGTTGAGCCTTGAACAACACGAGTTTGAACTGCACAGGTCCACTTATATGCAGATTTTTTTATCTTGTAATGACATTACAAGATAAAAATGACATTAAACTTAATGGTATCTGTAAATGCAGTACGGAACTGTAAATGTATTTTTCTTACAATTTTCTCTAGCTTACTGTATTGTAAGAACACAGTGTACAGTACATACAGCATACAAAATATATGTTAATTGATTATGTTAGCCATAAGGTCAACAACAGGCTATTCAGAGTTAAGTTTTGGGGAGTCAAAAGTTATATGCAGATTTTTGACTGCGCAGGGGGTTGGCACTTCCAACCCCTTGGGTTGTTCAAGGGTCAACCATATATGTTGTATCAAAATACATATATATGTGTATGTGTAAACATAAATTAAAGATAGCTTTTATTCACTTAAACATGTATTTTCCTCTTCTGCACATGGGGCTTGCTGCCTCCCATAAAGATCAGTCGTGCTCAGATGGTTGGGGGGTGGAAAGTATATCTTTCAGTTAAGTATGTGTCCACCGGAGACAGGCCGCAGGGTGTCAGAACTGGCCCTGACACATGCATGTTATATAACCTTTCTGATGAGTTTTCTCATCTGACAAATGGACCTAATAACTCCTAACTCATAAGTGAGACAGCGTCTGTAACATGATTAGCACATAATGCGAGTATTCAATCACTGGTGGCTATTTCCTGCGTGCCTACTATGTGGCAGACATTGCACTCGGTACAAGAGAAAGGAGATGAGTAAAACAAGGCGTTGGCCCTTAATATGCTTATAATTTAAAATAGGAGAAAGAACCATGCGACGCGTCACGTAACAAGTCGAAGGCACTGGCGGTTGCTGTCAGCTGATTCCACTGGTTGGTGGCAGTGGCAGCCGTGACGATGGGCTTTTTCCTGGGGAACCCATTTAGCTCTCTGGTGGGACAGCGCATCGGGAAAGTGCAGCAGAATGGGCAGGAAGCAATTTGTATAGAGGATAAGAGCATAGATCCTGGATTCAGATATTCTGGGGTTCAAATCCCATCCTGGATGAGTTACTTGCTTTCGTCTATAAAATAGGAATCATAATATAAAGTTGTGAGGATTAAATGAAATAATACACAGCAGATAAGACAGTGCCTGGCACATGATAGACCTTCAATAAAGATTTTAATAATTATACTATTTAATTCTATACATGAATAACTGCCACAATAGAAATATGTACCAGGTGCCAGGGTAGCACAGGGAGAGGGAGAGCATTGCAGAGACATGAAAACCTCCATTGTAGCCCCCGCCCTTGGGATCATCACGTGCTGGTCCCTGTCATGGACATCTCACCTGCATCTCAACACTCACAATCTCCCTGTGAGAATGGTGTTTATTGCCTTTCACAGGAGGAAACCAGGGCTTAGAGTACTTGTCCCAAGGTGGAGGCAGAAATAGCAACTTTCTTCTCATCCTCCTCATATCATCTGGCTCCCCAGAGAAGAGAATCACTAAGACCAGGACATCAGGGACCTGGAGTGCTTCCTGGACAACATTCACTCCTTGCTCTTCAGCCTTTACTGAGTCCCATTATGTCCAAGCCATTGGGTTGGGCCTGGGCGAGAGCTGGACAAGATAGCAGCACCAGACCTCCGGAGCCCTCCAGTCCTGTTGGGGGACAGACCACAGCCTCAGTATGCACCCCCTGGTTCACTCACAGTGGTGATAGTAAAAAGAAAGGGATGGGCTGGACCTGGGACCAACCCACTTCAGGAAGATTTGGGACTCCATCTCTGCCCGCTCTTGCCTCTCCTAAGTTTTGGGGAGAGGTTGGAAGGAAGAGGTAGAGAGACGAAGAGCAGAGGAGGAAGTCATTGGGCACGTAGTGCACCAAGGGGAGACCAGTCCCTTCTGAGCCTGGACTCACAGGGCAGTGTCCTCGTTGGGCTTCCTATTGCCCCCACTGTGATGAGCACTGGTTGTAGATAGCACCTCTCACATGTGGCTGCCACAATGGTTGCTGAATTGACAAAATGCCAGAGAGTGTAGCTTCTGCGACTGTCATCACCACTGCTGTTGATGTTATCCTTTACATCGTTTACGCGGCACCTTCTGGCTTACCCACCATTTCATTGTATTTTATAGTAGATTACAAAGTTTGTGTGCAATTGGGGTGTGTGGGCGTGAGGGGGAGGTTGTGAATTCGTCTTCCACATTACTACGCCTCACTCTATCTTAATTTTCTACCTTCTGAGGTAGACTGGGTAGGTATTCTTAGCCCCATTTTAGATAAGGAACAGAGGATGTGAGCATTTAAGTGACAAGCCCAAGGTCACAGAGCTTATTGACGGCTGAGCAGAAGCTTGATGTGCAGGGTTCTGGCGCTAACATGCTGGGAGGCCATGTATTCATCTCTTGGTCAGACCCCGCACAGGTTCTGGCCTTTCCAAAAAGCTCCTCAGTTCTGTGTTCTCTGTCAGGTATAACCAGCCTGTGTCCCACAGCCCATTAGGCTCGAGGGAATGCGGTTCTCATTGGCAGATTCCTCCCACTATGTTCTAGGCACACTCCCCCACCTCACCTTTGGCTCCCGATAAGGACTGAATTATATTCCCCCAAAATTCATTTATTGACGCCTCCACTACCCATGTGACTATATTTGGAGATGGAGCCTTTAAGGAGGTAATAGAGGTTTAATGAGGACATAGGGTAGAGCCCTCTTCGGATAGGATTGATGTCCTTATGAGAAGAGGAAGAGACACCAGCATACTCTCTCGCCACACATGCACAAAAGAAAGGCCACATGAGGACACCACAAGAAAGCAGCCATCTACAAGTTAGGAAGGGAGGCCTCACCAGAAACCAACCCTCTGGCATCTTGGTCTTGGATTTGGAGCCACCAGAACTATGAGAAGATAAAAGTCTATTGTTTAAGCCACACAGGCTGTGGTATTTTGTTATGGCAGCCCTAGCAGACTATTCCAGCTCCTATGACCTAACTCACTACCCTCCACCTCCACCTTGAGGCATTGAGGTTAGGTGGTTTACCCACGAGCTCCTCTCCAGCATTCTCCCAATTACTGTTTAAACTCTTCTGTCTCTTCTTTCTCACCGTCTCAGCACACATTGTTCACCTTCAAGTTAGCTTAAGTAACTTAGCTGTCCTCTGTTATTCTGTTTCTCATCAGCTTTTCTCTGGACCATTAGGTATTATTATAAGACAATGGGTCTCTTTTTTCCTCCAATTCTCTTACAGTTGCCAGTGAATTACTCAGTGTTGGTGGAGCCCAGTGTACAGGTGTAGCAATATCTGGTTTGGAGTTTCATCTTTGCCGTCTTCTAGCAGTGAGCTTTGATCAAGTCACAGCGTTGTTGGAGAGTAAGCGAATTAACGTACATGCAAGGGATTGTGCCAGTTGTAAGGTGCTACTGCAGTTGTTGGTGGTGAAGGTGCTAAGCAAGCTCCTTGGAGGAGCGCTCTCACTGAGCTGCACGGTGACATTAGGCCGCCATTGAGAAGCATTATTCAAAGCAGCCCTATGAAACTCACCCTGCTCTTAAAGAAAGATGTCCAGAGAAGTGCAGTGTTTATTTTCATACAAACTTTCTAAAGATGTTTCTAAAGAAATAGCTTGTGATCCTGAGAGACAAGTTTGTTTTCATCAGTGAATCCCATGAATTTTAAAAGTGATCATGTTTCCCTCTTTATCTAGGCTGCTTGGAGCTCAGAATTAAATCAACAGCTTATTTCTAGCAAGTTTGTTTGCCCTTCTGTCAAACACTGTATGTCGTCGCACTACTGTGACCTGACTTTCCTTCTTGCTTGTTATCTTCACTTAGTTCTTCAATGTAGTTATTTCACAAGTTAATGGAAGAATGCATTCTTGTTGTAAAGATGAAACGAACTCAGAATTACACAGAACAAAACTTGAAAGTATTTATTTACTATTTATGGTGTAGTACTCTATTTGTGCAAGCGGCTTCAAATCCATTTGGAACAATATTAGGAAGAATCAAGTTTTAAATAGCAAACAAATAAAAAACTGTATTTGAAAGCTTACTACCATGCTGGATATGTTCACATATGCTTTCTCTTCACATATGCTTACTTGAGTGGCAGCTCTATAAGGCAGATATCATATGCCCATTTTACAGATGGGGTCCTTGCATGAGGTTAAGTTAGCTGTCCAAAGTCATAGATAGTTATTGGCAAAGCTAGGAATGAAACTCAGGTCTGGGATTCAAAGTTTGTGTGTTAGCTCCTTTATATGTTTTTAACTATTTCACCTCTCTACAGCAAAAAGGAGGTTTACAAAATTTTTGTACAACTGGGGTATGTGGATGTGTTTTTGTGTGGCGGGGAGCCTTGTGAAGTGCTCTGTATTATAGCTACTCCTCACTCTACTTCAAGTCACTAGAATTATTTAGGTAATTCAGCCAAGTGCATTTTTTTCTCTTTAAGTGCCGACAGAGGCCTGGCCCGAGATGGCCAATCTTGTGCTAACTCCAGGAGAAGACACAGCAAAGGTCAGGTGTAAGAAAGTTAGCCTTCAAGCTTCCTGCTGATCAATGGGCTGCGCTGTCAGGCCAGAGTTCAGCATGGCCTCTCTCTTTTGGAAGAAGCAGTAGCAGCATCTGCACTGCTGAGAGCTGGTTAGGGTCTGGTGGAAAGAAATCTGGTCAAGTCCCATTCCTTCCCCTCCTGCACCCCCCAAACCCCCCACCAAGGGCAAATTCTTACTGCTAAATACCATGTTTGCCTGGGTCTTCTTCCTGGCCACCCCTTCCAGTAATTTGTGCTGGCTTACTCCCTCCTTATTTGCTCTGGCCAGAGGACGCGGCTATTGATATAAACACTGAAAATTCTATTTTCATCTGAATTCCCAGCATCTTGGATAAAGAACTTGGCCGTTCCTATCACCAGACCCCTGATGAGGGAGGAGGGCCTGTAGGCTCCTTCTGTAACCTTCCTTTGACTGGACTCAGAAGACAAAGGTGAACTTGAGTGCTGCGGGGACACAGCTTCCCTTTATGCTCCCACCAGGCCCTGGGGCTGTCTCCTCTCTAGCACTGAGGCCCTTTTGTCCTGGCGGGGCACCCACTGCCTGACTGCCCACTCTGTTAAAGCGCAGTTTCAGCGCCCTCTCCCCCTCCCGCGTGAGTCGCTGTGCCTGGAGAAGGACTTTTGAATTTTGCGAACGCATACTGGCCCTTTTCTTCTCTGGGCGCCTGCAGCTTTGATGCTGCGCGCCTGGCAGCCTGGCGCTCCGTGGATCTTTTTCAGGGAGGCCGTGCGAAAGCCGGGACAGGGTGCTCTTGCGGCCACCAGGCTTCCCGGGAGAGGCGCACCGCCCAGGGCGGCTTGGGAGCCGGGCAGGCAGCAGCTCCTACCGCGCTCGAGGGGAGGCAGGGCTGGCCTGTGGCCTGGGAGGAGCCCCGTCCCCCCCACCCTGCAGAGTTCATCGGGGAACTGATCATCCCCCTCTCATTTCAGATCTTGAAAACAGTCATCCTCTTTGACCCAGCAATGCTATTTCTAGGAACTCATTCTGTATACCAGGATATTCCAATTTTTTTCACTCTAATCTTACAAAAAATTTCAAACGAGCAAAAGAGTTGAAAGAATGGTCCAGTGGATACTCATATACTCATTATCTGGAGTCTGCAATTTGCATTTTGTACGGAAGGATTTAGCTACAAGAGCTACATATCACTGTTCTATTGTGTGTGTGTAGAAGCCTAAATTCCCCGCCCCTTGTTTAATTATGGCATATTTGCATAATAGTACTACATAGCAATGAAATAATATGGTATATTTACTGACATGGAAAAATGTGGGTTTTTTTGTTAAATAAAAAAAAATAGGTAGAAAACTGTATGTACAATATTATGTTATTTTTGTTTGAAAAAAATGTTTATGTATAGTAACAAAACCACCCAAAGGTTATATATTAAAATGTTAACACGATTGTCTCTAAATTAGGATATGGCTACATTTAATTTTCGTCTGGATTATTTTAGTTCTTTCAATGAAATAATTCTATGTAAAGTGAAAAAGGGGATTTAAAACTGTGTGGTCAGCTCAGGAGGCCAACAGGGCTCCCCAGGGTTATTCTAGCACCATTTATCTTGACGGAAGCCCTCGGCTGTCCCAGCTCCTACGTGAGCATTACTGCGTCACCTGTCCAGAGAGTTAGAACTCTGTGAGCCTCACACAGACGTCCCAGTTAGGGGCACCAGGCCCTCCTCTTCTCTACTGTCCTGCAGCAAACTGGTGTCCTCCTTCTTATCACTGACGTAGGCCAGGGGGCTTCGTTAGCCACTAAAGAGGGAACGTCCTCTCATGCTCCTCACGTTCCCCACTGGAAGGAAAAGTCTCTGGGATGAAATACCTCTCCTTAAAGAGAGAGCCAGGGATACACTCAGCAGTGCTACGCTTCCAGTGGCCCGTGGGCCGTCAGTTCTTTCTCGGTGAGAGGCCTGGCCCCAGTTATACACCAGGGGAGTGCTGCTTTAGTGTGCGTTCTTCAGGAGCCTTTAGGACCAGCTGGATAATGTGTTCATCACCATTCCAGCGATGGCACTTTCCGAGGTTACAGTAATAAGAGCTCACTTTTATTATGTGTGCACATATTTTTAGTTCACAAAGTAAATCCACACACTCTCTTGCTGCGGTCCCCAGAGCAATATCAAAAAGCATTTCAAGATGGACATAGAGCGGCCAGCTTTTATTTTGACATGTAAAACCATTACAAAAAAACCCTACTGTTTATGATTATGATTCTGTGATTATGATTATGATTATGATTCTTTCATAACAGAAAAGACATTTTACCACACATACAAAATAGGAAGGACAATTTCAAAATATTATGTTGAAGTAACATTAGTTAATAACATTAGATAAATGTCAGTTATATAGATTCTGTATCTGTATACACTATTGCATGATAACCACCAGAAATCTAGTTTCCATCTGTCACTGTATGTTTCACCCCCTTTACTCATTTCACTCTTCCCCCATCCTCTTCTCCTCTGATAACCACCAATCTTGTCTGTATCTGTTAGTTTGTTTTTGAAAACACAGTGTTTAAATTTAACTTTATAAAAACTCTTAATATAAGGTCCACCTCTCCCCCTATGAACTTTAAAAATTACTATTTCTATATAAACTGGCAAAAACTTTTTCATAGACAGGTGGTGGTTTGGGAACCAACATTTGAAACCATTTCTCCATTGTTTTGATCCTTATGATCATTCACTTGAATGTGCGGAAAGTTTCAGAGACCATCAGCTGATAAGTGGTTGAATTAGGATTCAAATTCAAGTCTGTCTTCTCTAGAACCAGTGGTTTCCTTCCCCCTATTCCAGATTGTGTCTGTGTAACCAGGTTGCCTTTGGTGGTTCTTCCAGGAAATAGTTGACAGAAAATAGGTTTGATTTGTTTTGCAAAGTCTTGGTTAAACTCTGGTTACCAGAGTAAACCCAGTGGATCAAATTTTATCTTTGATCCAAAAATCATTGAGCTCAGAATGTAATAGCGTTTCAGTTAGATTTCTCCCTAATTTCAGTATTTGCCTTATCAGCAAAGCTACCATCACGATTGAGGTGAATTGAGGCGATTGAGGTGAATAAAATCTATTTAAAGGCAATCACCACCTATATTACTTTAAAATGTTATCAATTGTTTGCCTCAGTGTGCAGGAAGAATCTGAGAGCAGGTTTTGAGAAGTTAAAAGATGCAATATTTGGGATCCGAGAAGATGAGGGAAAGGGTATGTGGGGTAGGGGGATTGTCCCAAATCCTCAGGACAGTTGTATCAGAATACCTGCATTTTTTCATATAGTTCCTTTGTCCTTGAGCAGTGGCCAGTAGCATGGCTTGTTAGAAATAGGATTTATAAAGAATAATGTGGTGATGGAAGGAGAACTGACTCTGGGTGGTGAACACACAATGGGATTTATAGATGATGTAATACAGAATTGTACACCTGAAATTATGTAATTTAATTAACAATTGTCACCCCAATAAATTTTAAAAAAAAGAATAATGACTGTAGAAGAGGTTGAAAAGCTAATTGGGGTTAGCCATGGTGAAGGATTGGAATTTGATCCTGTAAATCATAGGAGTCATTAAAAGTTTTAACCCGGGAACAGATATGATCATATTTTGAATTAGAAAGAAAGATAATTCGGACAAGAGTTTATTGGATGGGTCGGGGAGAGTCTCAGTATGAGAGATGACCAGGGTTCGGCCCATATGTAAATGTATTGTGAATAGAAAGTTAAATATAAAATCAAAAGGCAATTCAAAGGTAGAGCGGACACATTTGGTGATGAGATGTGGGGCGTGAAGAGAGCAATCTGAGATGACAGCTTGATGGATGGAAAGATTATGATGGTGATCAAGGTAGAAAGCTATGTTTTTGACTTGTTGAGTTTGGAGATTGTCAGAAGTTTGAATCTACAACTGTGAGTTTAGGCTAGAAAAAAAAAAAAGAGGTTTAGCAGTGTACTGGTTATAAATAGAAGTTATGGATATATGTATGATTGTTGAAGAACGTTGGAAAACCGCTCCACTACTTAACTATGTAGAGAAACATGGCATGGTTCACTGGAAGGCATCCTCTTCTATTACCATATGCTACTGCCATGAACAGAGCCACTGCCCAAAGAGACGTGAACACTCCAGGGCTTTTCAGAGCCACCAACAGTCCATGCCCAACGCCTTGGCAAAGAACATGCATTCTTACACCCATATTATTTTGTAGAAATGGAAGCTCAGGAAGACAAAACAAATTTTGCAATGTGTGTTTTAGGAACAGAAGATTAGATGGAAACACCTCCTAGAGTTAACCCTGCAGTCCTGACAAGCACAGATGCCCTGGTCCAAATTTCACATCCCTCACGTCTTCCCCTCTATCGACAAGCCCGACAAAAGCAGAGTGTGGGATAATGCATCTACCCTATTTTGTGCCCTTTCCCTGCCCCGCTTTTTTCAGGGCTTTTACTCCATTTCCAAGCTCTACCTATAGGATCAACATTATTCTAGGTTCTGGGAAAGAGAGCAGAGTATAATTAATTCCCATGTATCCATCATCTAGCTTCAACAATTATCAATACACAGCCCATTGTGCTTCACCTGTGCCCCATTTCCTCAGCTTTTTCTCCCTGGACAGATTATTTGAAAGTAAATTTCCATGATCAAATTGCTGTGTTACTCAATCCTGCCATATGTATCTCTAAAAGATAAGGACTTTTTAATAAAACATAATTTAGGGAAATTTTTAAGATGTTACAGATCAGAATGTCTGAGCTTAACACTCATTCAGCCTGGCTCTTGTTTAGTTCTGCTCCTCCCTTGGGCCTCTGCTCTAATAATAATGGCTATCTCGTAATGATGGCCTACTATGTGTCAAATACCCATTTAGTCCTTACAGCAAGGCTATATATGGTAACATTATTATCGTTTTTGAAAAGATGAAGAGAAACTGGGGCTCAGAGAGGGGAAGTAAATTACCAAAATGACAGAATGTGAAAGGAAGACTCAGAGACAAGCATTTGGAAAAGAAAAATTGTTTGCCTTATGAGGAGGTTCGGTAGGGAGCCCAAGCTTTAGAAAGACTAGCCTACAAAATGTAAAATACAATGATTATTTAAAGGGAAAAAAACAAAATTACCGTGGCTACTGAGTGTGCAGTGAGTGAGTCTCTTCATCGAGTAAGAACAGCAGTGTTCTTCCCTGAGCATCTCATCTGCAGAGGCCATTGCATACCGTCACTCCTGCTTCATTAGGGAGTCCTTAAGTTCCAACAAAGGCTTACAATAGCTTTTATTTGGGGCACTATAATTAGATGAGGCAAACCTTCCTCCCCTCTCCCCTTACTTATTTACTTATTTATTTAGATTGTTGTTGCTTCTTTTTAATCTCGGTGCAAAACTTCTTTTTATTTTTTGGCTCACAGTACAAAGTGTCTGTATTAGTTTCTATTGTTGTCAAAAAAACAAACAAGAAAACAAAACACCACAAAACTTGGCAGCTTAAGCAACACAAATCTATTATTTTAGCTTCCCACAGGTGGTCCATCTTCTGACCACCAGAGTTCACATCTGTCCTACATTCACCTTATCCCAAGGTCCCCAAAGTCTCAACCTATTACAGTATTAACTCAAAGTCCAAAATCCCATCATCTAAATCAGGTATGGGTGAAGCTCTGGGAATGAGCCATTCTGGGGCACAATTTCTTTCCACCTGTGGACTTGTGAATTAAAGGAACATGTTATCTGCTCTCAAAAGATAATGGTGGGACAGACATAGGATAAACAGTCATAGGGATATTTCAATTCAAACAGGGAGAAAATCGAAAGGATAAAAAGAGGCAGTGATTTCAAGTAATTTCTAAATCTAGCTGAGCAAATTCCATTCGGTTTCAAGGTCTGGGAATAATCCTTTTTGACCTGCTGCTCTGTCCCCTGGGCAGTGTTTCTGCTGGCATGATATTTTCAAGAATTTTGTGGGTCTCCCATGCATGCCATGAGGATTTACTCCATTAGCAAGAGTCTCAGTCACAAATCTTTCATAGAGAATCCCATGTCTATTTTTGGCTTTTGTAGACACGGCTGAGAGAACAGACCTTAAGCTCTCTAGTTTGTGGATATTTGTGTGGTACACTTTTAATCTAAGAGCCTCTTGTGTGACTTTATGCTGTGACCTTTAGGTTCTTCCAAGGTGTCACACTTTTGGTTTTCCTGTAGAGCACATGTTTCTGGAGTGAGTCTTTTAATTTTAGCATCTTTTATAGTCTGAGAATATTCAAAACTATCAAATCAAGGTTCTTGTTAGTTTAACCCTTCTTTCCTAAATTTATCTATTTCCTCTCTCATTTTACTAAAAAGAGCAAGAAGAAACTAGACCTCACTCAGAACACTTTGCTTGGAAATCTCCTCTGCTAAATATCCTATTTCATTTTCCCCCCCAGATCTTTATTGGGGAAGGGGAACAGGACTTTATTGGGGAACAGTGTGTACTTGCAGGACTTTTTCAAAGTCAAGTTGTTATTCTTTCAATCTTAGTTGTGGAGGGCACAGCTCAGCCCCAGGTCCAGTTGCCGTTGTTAGTTGCAAGGGGCAGAGCCCACCATCCCTTGCGGGAGTTGAGGAGTTGAACTGGCAACCTTGTGGTTGAGAGCCCACTGGCCCATGTGGGAATTGAACCGGCAGCCTTCAGTGTTAGGAGCATAGAGCTCCAACTGCCTGAGCCGCCAGGCCTACTCCCCCATTTCATTTTTAACAAATTCTGCTTTCCACACAACTCCAGGACACAATTCTGTTAAGCTTTCTGCCACTATACTCATATAACA
Source organism: Rhinolophus hipposideros (assembly GCF_964194185.1). NCBI lineage: Eukaryota > Metazoa > Chordata > Mammalia > Chiroptera > Rhinolophidae > Rhinolophus > Rhinolophus hipposideros. Next base: position 44,304,041 of record NC_138051.1, on the reverse strand, counting down.
TGGGTCTTCTTTCCTTTAGTTTCCAATAACACGTTTTTCAGTTTTTCTGAGACCTCTCTAGCAATATCTTTAATGTCCATATTTCTGATACTCCACTCAAAGAAATCTAGACTTTTTTGATAATGCCCCTCAAGATTCTTCCAGCCACTATCTGTTGCCCACTCTCAAAGCCACTCCACATTTTGTGTTTATTACAGCAGCACCCCATTCCTTGTCAAAATCCATGTTAGTTTTCTATTGCTGCCATAAAAAATTACCACCGGCTTAGCTAAAACAACAGAAATTTACTATCTTACTGCTCTGTATGTTGGAAGACCCATGCTAAAATCAAAGTGTTGGTAAGGCTGCCTTTCTCTCTGGTGGCTTTAGGGAAGGATTTGTTTGTTTGTTTTTGCTGTTGTTCATTTGGGTTGTTAGAATTCAGTTCTTTGTGGGTGTAAATATGAAATCCCTGTTTCTTTGTTGTCTGTCAATTAAGGGCCCTTCCTGGCTTCCTTGACTCATGGCCAGCCTTCCTTCTTCTTCAAAGCCAGTAACAGCAGACTGAGTCCTTCTGATGCTTCAAAGCTCTCCTCCTTTTTCTGTTTCAAGTCTCCTGGCTCTTATCGCAGCTGGGAAAGGTTCTTTGCTTTGAAATACTCATGTGACTAAATTGGACTCACCCACCGAATCGCCCCACCTCAAGGTCTGAATCTTAATCACCTTGCAAAATTCCTTTTGCCATGTCCCAGCTATTGGGGTGGACCCCTTCAGGAGCCTTTAGTCAGCCTACCATACTATCAGCATCCAGATTTGAAACCAGGTTGGTCTGACTCTGACTGCATTTGGACATTTTCTACTAGACTCCATAGTCTCGTCTCATAACTGCCTGGAGACCCTGCTCATCTTGTATCCCTGTTTTTGCCACTGTATTTGTATCAGATAGTAATGCTTTGGGCTGTAAGTCACAGGTAACAGCTAACTAAAAACCAGTAAAGGGTTTTTTTTGTTTTTTGTTTTTTTGTGTGTTCCCCATCCCCCATATAACAATGTATCTAGAGATGGTTGCTGGTCTTTTGTCAGTGATTTAATGATATTAAGACCATTGCCTTGATAATTTGGTTGGCCTTTCCCTCGTGGTTAAAATATGGCTGCCACAGCTCCAGATATCACATTTACATTTAAGACAGGAAGACATACAGAGAGATGAGTGGGCTCCATTTTTGTCTGCCCCTTTTAGCAGGAAAGCAGGTGTTTTCCCAGAAGCCCCCATCAGAATTTCATTACCAGATCATCATAGACCAGAACTGTGTCACATGCCCCCACCCCCTGCAGTTGCAAGGAAGCCCGAGAAGTAAGTAGTTAGCTTTTCCTGGTAAAGGAGGGCAAAGGAAAAGAGGATTGGAAATGAATTTGGCTTAGGCAGGTCTTAGTGCCAGAGTTTCGGTCTGTCCAAGGCCCTGTCTGTGCCCTTTTCTCTTTCCAGTCCACAGTTAGAGTCGGAGTCCTGCTCCTGAGTCACACACCTCCTGATGACTGTGCTCTGACGCCTGTCCAACACCCACTCGCTCCTCCTTGTAAGCTATACCTGAGCCCATTAACCATTTATACCGCCATCTGCAGTGGCCTGGATGCACTTCCTGTCACTGCCTGCTACTGGTCCTGGAAGCACCTGACTATCTTTCAGAGGCTTAGCGACTCCACCAGTCCCACTGGCAATGCAGAGGCAAACCTCTGTTCTGATAGGACCTATTTTTAACATATGGGTCATTTTTAAGCTGTGTGTGTGTGTGTGTGTGTGTGTGTGTGTGTAAAAGGGAAAATGGGCCACATTGACAAAGGACATTTTTGTCCTATGCTAGCTTTAAAGTCTATCTAGGTAGAAGGTCTTCTAAAAATATTACTGTGGCAGAAATACTGTTGTCTGCCAGAATACCCATTCTCTGCTCCTTCCCCAGTAACAGACTATGATTTTATGTGCAGCATCCATGGACCCAGAGAAAAGACTTTTTATTCTCAGATGAAGACTTCATTTTCTCTATAGCTAGGTGCAACCATATGAATAAGTTCTGGCTAATATGATGTAACTGGAAACATTGTATTAGGCTTCCAGGGTGTTTCTTTTAAGAGATTGGACATGTCCTTCTTTTACCGTTCATCCATTTTGCTGCCTGGTGTGCAGATGAAATGGCTTGAGCTTCATCAGCCATTTTGGACTCTGAGGAGAAGAGATACACTTTAAGGATGGCCAAGAGCTGACACTTTCCCTGACACTATTTCCACCTCCACGGAAGTAAATGTTTTGTTTAAGTCACTGTTCTTTTGGATTTTTATGTTATTTGCAACAGAACCTGACTCTAGGTAACTCATCTACTTTTCATCTGCATGATGTCTAATTTTTTTACCTAGTACTTCCGGGTATATTACAATATACAATATATATACAATATAGTATATACAACATTATATACAATTATATACATATATACATATATTATTATATACATATATTATATACATATATACATATATGTATTATATACATATATTATTATATACAATACAATATATACAATATAGTATATTATATTATATCTGTTTTTCTGTGCTGTTTCTAGCTGGTTTGGTTCTGGTTCCAGGAGAGCCAGTGAGGGCCAATAGCAACCATCAGAGAACTGTTTACCTACCAAGGTTGAAGACTGTGAGAAAACTGAAAACATTTGGATCAGGAGGCAAAAGGAAGAAAGGAAGATGTTGCTTTCAGAATTAATGACAACTCTGGGGGGAATGGACCTGCCTATTCTTTTTTGACAACTCCTGCCTCAGGTGTATTTAAACAAATAGCAACAGGAGGACGCCAGCCCCATGCAGACGGCAGCGCAGGGGTCACACCAATCCTTCTTTCCTCACGTCTTCAGACAGAGTCCTTTAGTCTGGGGCCTTTGTGGGGCCCGAGCACCTTTGGGAGCTGGAGCCTGAGCTTGAGCTGGACGTAGAGCTGCAGCCACAGCCAGGGGCCTTGGTTTGAGCATTGGCCTTGAACTTTGGCCAGTAGAGCAATGCGGGCATGAGCACATTTCTCAAGCTTGAGGTGGGTGATGTAGGCAAGTTGACTGAGCTTGCAGCTGCTGCCCTTTGGAATCTTGGGCTTGACCTCCTGGGGCTTTCCCAGGGCCTTGATAGCCTGAGCCCGTGCACTCATGACCTTGGCATTGTTGGCTGGCATCTTCTTCAGGCCCTTCTTGTACTTCTTGCCAAAGCGCATGTTCCTCAGGAACTTGGGGTCCACCCCCTTAAGATTTATATCTTTGTGCTTGGGGTTTTCTATTGCCGTTTCTGTACCATTTTGGGGACTGGTTGTGCGTGGTGTGGTTCTTGGACTTGGCCACATTTGCACGGAAGCCTGCAGCTCCCTAAGTGCTTGGGACCAGAAGCGAAAAAGCGGCTTGCCTCCATTTTTGTGATGCTAGGCCCTGGCTTTCAGAGACTCAACTCTTCCATACCATCTCACGTCCCATCCTTAAAGTGGTATTTTGGTCTCTGGCAAGAGCTTTATATAAATACTGTCTTGTGGAATTCCCCCCCTCCCTCCCTGCCGAAATAGAGCTTTAGCAATGTTTTCATTCCTCACTGATGGGCTGTTGGACTCATCCTCAGTGAAAATTCTTCAGGAGTAGGTCTTGCCCAGTTACAGCTCTTCAGTAGGTCTGCTTTGGAATAGAAATGGTATTTGGTGTCTGGAATAAGCGTCCTTGTGCTATAGCATTCTGATGCCACCTGCTCCACTTTGTTCCAAAGTGGCAATTGGCCTACATCCCCCAGGGTTATTTCTGTCTTATTCTATCTCCGCCTCCCTACTCTCTCTAGCACACCCTTCCTCCACCCCGAATCCCACAGTGGGTTTTTTTCTAAATCTGGGCAGACATTTTTACCCAGATCCAATTTCCCCTCACTCCTCTAAGAAATCCTAGCAGGACCTGGCTAATTCTGTTATGGCCCAGCCTGACCCAGCTCTTTCTTGAACCCTCCAATTCCATCCAAGAAGCCCAGCCAGAGCAGGCTATCCATTAAGAAGCTGGCATGTTGATTCACAGCAGGTGTCCTGGGAAGGGGGGATGTCTCAAAGCAAAGAAGGTATACCACAGTGGTCTAAGCAGAATCCTGCTTTCCAAGGGCAGGGATGAGAGGGGGTAATGGTACTCTGATGGTTTAATGACAATAATGGCTTTTCTTATCTATTATTCATGTTTTTACTCCTGGCAATCCTGTGAGGTATTTGGGGTAAATGTTATAGATGATGATGTCTCCAAGGATTTGGAGAAAGGAGCAAGCACTGACATTTTGTGAGCCTGAGTATGAGTTAGGTTCTTGCACATGCTGGCTGGTGTCACAGCGGGCGGAGGCACGTGGTTGGAGTGAGTCAGTACCCGGTTCTACACTCGAGCCACCACTAACTGGCTGTGAGGCTTAGACAAGCCAGTAAATCAGGGTGACTTACTGTAAACTCAGAGCCTCGACTGTTTCTTCTGCAACATAGAGATGGTAGGCCTGGGATCTAAACTTGAGCTCTCTGGTGCTCCCGGAAATAGCAGAGTACAGAGGCTACAGCACAGGCTTTGCAGTCAGGAACTGTCAGAGGACCTTGTCAAGTCACTGAACTTACTCTGAGCTTCTTTTCCACATGTGTAAGGTGGTGATGAAAATAGTCCCAGGCTGCAAAGGTTGTTATAATGATTGAATGAGAATACAGGTGTTAAAAAAACCAAGAGGTCCAAAATGGCATCACTCATGCTAAAAGCCCATGATACCAAACCTAAAGTTAATACTTGATGCAATTGCAATTTCAACCTCTCCCAGAAATGTAATCTTAATCAGTATGGAATTTTTTCATCAAGCACCAGTAAAGCAATCTGTCACGTAGGCATAGAAAAAAGAGGCAGTCTGCAGGACAAAAACCCTTCCAGTTCTCGTCGCCCAAAAAAAAGTGTCTAGGCCCCCAAATAATCTTTTCTCTTTTTTCTGGCTAATAGGTCTCTTGTCCCACCCTGCTTCCTATAAAGACCTTCCATTCTGTACAACACATTGCAATGCCCATCTAGTTGCTAGATGGCATGCTGCCCAATCAATGAATCATTTAATAAAGCTAATGAAATCTTCAACGTTACTCAGTTGAATTTTGTTTTTCAATACAGGTAAACTATCTTTTGTTCCATAAATAGTAGCTCCTTTTAGTATTATTTTCATCATTACTATCTAGAAAGGATGTTTTCATGTCCTAGCAAGCCAACCACCTACCTGGAATGGAAATCTATTCAATTACTGGGTCTTCTCTTGAAAAGAGAAGAACTAGGGAAGTTTTTCAGCCCTTGCCTTTGGCTGACAGCTGCTCAGCTGGGCTGGCTGGGGCTCTGAGGCTGTTTCCCCACTCCCCAGTTGCAGATCTGGTTTCTTTCACCCTCACAAAAGGCCTGGGCAGAGCTGCCTAGGAGAGCCAAGATCTCCAGGGTTGCCAGGGACAGAGAACAGACCACAGTGGCCATGGCTGCTTTCTTACCTCAACTGGTCCCACTTGGTTCCCCTTCCCCAAAACTCTCCTGAAATTCACTTCTCCAGAGGAATGTGGGCCTGTCTGAGCCCCTGGAATCGGACTGGTGAGGCGCATACCTGGATACCTAGGTCCCCTGGGCACCCCATCCTCCAGTCAGGAAGACCTCAGCAAGGATTCATATCAGCCAGTTGGGCTCCTATGGTTCTGCACCTTCTCCAAATCCACACAGTTGTTAGGAAATTGTTCGGACAGTGTTGGCTTTCTTGGCTTCTCCTAATTTGTGCCAATTTTTCTTTGTAATTGCCTAGAATTGTATAGAGTGTTGGGGTAAAAGTGTCTGCTTCAGGAACAGCTGGCCCTGGTTCAAATGGCCTTTCTTCCCACTGACTGGCATGTACTTATGAGGCAGGCACTGTATGAAGCATGGTTCCAAGTGTTTGCGGGAATTAACATTATCTCATGAACGCTCATAACATCTCCATTCGATAGCTTTCCCTAACAGATGAGGACATTCAGGCACAGAGAGGTAAAGTAACTTTCTCAAGGCAGCATAGCATGGGGTCTGCAATAGCAGGGAAGGAAACCCTGGGAGGGGAGGACAGAGAAAGAGAAGAAAGAAAAAGAGGAAGGTTACTTTACAATCTTTCCCAGAGCCAGTGTCTCCTCAGGGATGTGGTTTCCAAATGATTTAGCCACTCGCCTCAGTTTTTCCAGCAGGAGGTCAGCTGGAAGGATTGAAGGGAGAGTTTATGAAGATGCAAAAAGGCCTTCCCAAGGAAAAACACATCCTCACAGATCTGGCAGACAGGATGTGAAAAGGTACATATTTCTGCGGGGGAGCAGGAAGCCAGCAAAGATGCCTTTTCAGCAACCATTTAATTCAGAACCTGTGTTCGGATCCCAAAGGAGTTCAAGCCACCAAAGTCATGAATACACATGAGCCTAATGCAGCCTTGTGGGCAATAAGACAATGAAGATGGCATCCTTGATTCCTGTGGTTACCAGTTAGTTTCAATTTTTGAATGAATGAACAATTTCAGATATAAGAGCCTTGGCTCACCAAGAAATGTAACCTTCAGCAGAGATTTCCTTATTTCTTCTATGTGATTTCCATAACCTCCCAATGTTTCAGCAGTTTCCTCTTGTCCTTTCCTCAAAGAACCTGCATTTCCCTTCCCTGGCTTCCTTTCTGGCTTCCTGTGTGCTAAGCCTCTTGCAGTTTGTCATCGTGTCTTCAGAATGCTTTTGATAGGTACAGGAAGTGGCACCAGACGGCAGATGAAACCAGCAATCAATAAAAAAGGAACTATGTTTCTAAGAAAAATGCATCACTGGCTTCCCACAGGAGTTATGTACCATATGTCCTAATATCGGTGGAACAATAGATCTAATTTTTAGTTCTGCTTGGCTTTCCCAGCGCTCTCAACAGCAGCAACAACAACAAAATAGACCTTTTAACCTGATGCTGTCCAGCTTACCGAAGATTTGTAGTAAAGATGGCCTTTCCTTTTAACCCTTTCATTACTAATCACAAAATAAAATCTCTCTCCTCTCCCTCCAGCTTTCTTTCTCCCGGCTACTAGCTTAGTATATTTATGGCGCATGAGTCACCAGGCTGCTGCCTGATTGGCTAAAAACCAAGCACCCCTGAGACCATCAGTCAATTACAGCTATTCTCAGCTTCATTCACAGATTTATTAGCTTGCACACACACCCAGCGAAATTCATTCAGCAAAGTTCATTCATAAAAATTTCAACACTCTGCGTATCATCCTGCCCATCGCAGCCTGCTGCTGCCCACGCGCTCCTGAAAGAAGCTCTGAGACAGTGCAGGAGGGAGGGAAGCTCTGAGCGTGGATGGGCAGGCGGGGAGGGGGTCTGAGGGACACGCAGCGAGCCAAGTCCCCGAATGCTGTGCAGCGCCCGGTCGCTAGCACTCCTGGCTTGTGGCCCACACGGATGCAGGACAAGATCTTCCAAGAGAGGGCGGCCATCAGCATCCACGAACTCAGGCAGAAGGGCCTTTGGCTCACATATACCTTTTCTTTTTATTCCCTTTTTAAATGAACAATCACTGGAACGAATAAAGGGTTAATAGACCCGTCGTTGCCCCGCCCTGTGGGAACCGGAGGGAGCAGGTTTGAAAGTTCCTGTGTGCAGCGGGGAGGCTGGGGGTGGGGGTGGGGGGGCACTCAGTGTTTCTGCCGGGCTCCTGCACCGCTGGTGATGCGGCGGGACCCGCGGGCGGGGGCTCGGCGGGTTTCTGTGCCTACGAGTTGGCGGTAAGCGATCCCCGCCGCCGCGAGCCTGAACCCAGACTTTCCCAGCACGGCATCCAAGGCGAGAGCCCCGGGCACTGCAGCCTGGGCTCGGGAGGGACTGAAGTCAGCTGGGGAGGCGCTTTCCCCTTGGGCTATCTCCCCCGAAGGGGCCGGGAGCAGAGAGGGGGCCCCCGCGAGGAGTTGCGCGGGGCGTTGAGGCGTTTGTTTTCCGTGCCGTTTCTCCAGCAGACGACGAGGCGATTTATGCCACAGTATCCCGTTTCAGCATTGCCAAGGCTATGCGAGAACGCAGTCAGGACAGCCTGGGCGGACTCGTGCTGTATGTAGGACTCCTCGGGCACCCCGGGATGCTGCACAGGGCCAAGTACAGCCGCTTTCGGAACGAGTCCATCACGTCCTTGGACGAAGGCAGCCCCGGCGGCTCCGTCGGGAACAAGAGCTCGCAGCAGCCTCCTTACCCGGTCCTGGCTCCTCACTTGCCGGCGGAAGATGCCACCTTGGCGTCCCAGGAGAGCCCCACCCCGCTGTGCACCTTGATCCCGCGCATGGCCAGCGTGAAGCTAGCCAACCCAGCCACCTTGCTGAGTCTGAAAAACTTCTGCTTGGGTACCAAAGAGGTGCCCCGGCTGAAGCTCCAGGAAAGCCAGGATCCAGTTCCCAGCAGCCCGGCGTCCCCAGAAAGCAGCCTACATAGGGCCGGGTCGGCACCTCAGCCGCAGCAGGACGCGGGGAGGCACAGGGCAACCACTGTAACTCCTGATGCCTGCCCCCTTCCCGGCCCTGGGGAGCCAACTCCGGGGAGCAGGCAGGACAGACACTTTCTGCAGCACCTGTTGGGATTGGGCATGAGCTACTATGTGAGGGTAAGTCCATTCCCCTTTCTGCAGTCCTAAGAACTCCGGGGGAAAGGGGCGTCTTACCTGCTTTCTGCATGGGCTGCACAGCACCTGGCTGTGAGCTAGATTTGGATAAGGCATTGCAACTGGTCCAGGGGGAGGAGGGGAGCTGGCCTGACAGGTGTCCCTGCAAATATCTGGCTTGTGCTGGAGTCAGACAACTTTGGTTCAAGGACATGCACGGGTGCTAACCTGTAGGTAGTTGCCAGGTGAGAGGGCAGCTTCTGATAGGGACAGCCGAGATGGTGCCTTCTTGTCCCCACTGGCCGTAGCATTCTGGCCAAAAAGAGTCCAGAATTTCAAATCTGATTAGTGATTGAGACCCGGTAGGCTATACCGGCCATTGTATTCCAGTAGATGTTTCTGCGCTAGAAGAATACATAAATTGAATTATTTTTTTTTAAAAATAATTCAGCACTTAAGAAACACTTCACAAAACATAGCTGAGTGTCTAGCCTTGTATGAGAAGCTAGTTTTAGGTCTTCGGTGCTCGTTTTTTGCCTTTATTGCCTACACTGCAGCGAGTGGGCCTCATCCATGAGCTCTGAGTGCAATCAGGTTCCTTACTGGCCTCGTAGCTGCCCTGGTCCATTCCAGATCTGGGGAAAAGAAGAAAACAAGATTGGGCCCCTGCCCTTCTGGAGCTCACATTTCAATCGGGCAGACCCATGAATGCATGTGAAATAATAAGAGAAATATACTTAACAATAGATATCTGTGTGAGAATGCTGAGAGAATTCAGGAAAAGGAGTAGGTTGTTGTGGTCTGGGATTCATTCACATGGGAAACCTTCAGGAGAAGGTGAACCTTGAAAGAGATAGCAGATCTGAATTGGCAGAAGGGAAGAGATTCCTGGCAGGGCAAGAATACAAGCAAAGTCCAAAAAGCAGTAGGTTATCACTGGGGTGGCTGCAGGGGAGCATAACGTAAGCTGGGATTAAGTGAAGAAGAGGGAGAATGCTGCATGCTAGTGGGTGACACAGACAGTGGCTGGTACATAGTTGGTGCTCAAACAAACAGGAGTTGAATAAAGACAAATATACATCGTGGGTAGCTTGGGGAGGAGGAAGCAATTGACTGAAGCTCTTAAATGCAGAATGAGGAGTTTTTAAACACTGATTAGCAAACAAGATCCCTCATAGATTTGTGGGCAAACTATGGCTTGATGGAAGTGGGTTCAAAAAGATCAGTCTGTGGATGTATTTGAGATGGACCGAAGGAGGGAAAAATGAGAGATTGGAAGGCCAATAAGAAAGATACTCTGGAAGTTTAGGCAAGAGAGATGAAAACATGGATGAAGGTGGAGATGAGAGAAAGGGATGAATGCAAGAGACTCTGTGAGAAGCCTCAATAGTTTTGGATGATTGATCAGAACATTTCAGCTCATGATTTGAATAACAGTCATCATTTATTGAGCAGTGGTGGATTTGTTACTGTTGTTTATGGAAGTTGTGAATGACTAGTGTGAAGGGTTGTGAGGTGTAAAAAATAACTTCAAATTTAAGCCTCAGAATGGGATTAGTGATGTCAGTGATAGGAACCGTGAGTTGGGAAGGGAGGCTCATGCTGTTTGCTTTTGACATGTTGCAGTTGAAGGTAATAATATCTAAGTGGTACTTATTTGTAGGTAGGCAGTCGCATAAGACTAGCACTTAGATGAGATGTCTGATCTGAAGATGTAAATTTCAGAGCTAGCCCAATAACTGTATTACAAACAGGCAACTAAGATCGTTAGGAAGGCCAAATAACGAACACTGGAAGGGTTACAGAGACAGCAGGCTTGGGACAGCCTTAGCAAATGGATAACTGAAAAAATTTATGGGACACTCAGCTCTCGCCCTCCCCCACAGTGGCATTGCTCATGATAGAAACAGTTTTATGTATCTACTAAAAGTTCATGGGCACATTCTCATTTGTGCAGCTTATGTGTCTGCCGTCCCTAATGGGAAAACAAGTGACTCTCCAAACCCATGGTCTTTGCACCTGCCTTCCTATCACCTAGGTATCCTCTACCCTCTGCTGTGCCTTTCCTTCCCTCTTGTACCTCCTTCCACGCCCCACACCCACACACCTGTACAATTTGAAATGTGCAAAGAGTTGCTGTGTGATCTTCATTTTCCCTGGGGAGTGCCTCCACTGGCATTTTAGATTTTTAATGAGGACACCATCTGTCTTTTCCTGGCTATACTAACTGACCTCACGAAAAGGGCTGACCTGGGACTCAAGTGAGCCACACTATTTTACCAGTAGACAGTGACACGAGACACCAGTTAATACCTTTGGTAGGATGTCAAAATACATGGAAGAGCCTACTTTATTAATTTTCATAGAATCCTAACTTTGAGAGATGGAAGGGACTCAGAAGTTTTCAAGTTCAATGCCCCTGTAGGGAAACTGAAGCCCAGACAAATGATTTTTTAAGCCCACCCAAGGAGAGTCAGAAAAAGAGTTAGAGCTGGAACCCAAGTCCCCTGTGTGCCAGTTTTTGCTCTTTTCACCACAGGTTGTCATCCTGGTTGAGATTCTGTTTCTAAGAATTCTGCAAGATGTAAACCAATTTTAAAAAATGCAATGCCAACTTGTGAATTTATAGTGAAAAATATCAGACCATGTGAACCAAAATTGTGATCCCTGTATTTCCATGAGTAGGAAAATGCACATAGGAAGATCTAAATCAAAGGTTGCTTGGTGATGATGCAGTCAGAACAGAGACGTGGGAGAGGTGTTCTCGATGCCTACTGGATGTAGGACCAAATTTTGTAGGCTAGAGACAGCCCCATATTCTGCTTCCTTACCTATGTCATGTGTCTGCTCACCTCCCTGCCCAACTAATTTGTTTATTCATTCACTCATTTATTCAACAAATGCGTATTGTGAACCACTTATGAGACAAAAACTGTTCCAGGCCCTGAAGATATTTCAGTGAACAAAAGAGACCAGGTCTGAGTCCTGGTGGAACTTACATTCCAGCAGTGAGTGGAGATGGGTCCTGATTGAATAAATAAATCAATATGATATGTCACGTGTAATAAGTGCCAGGGAGATCAATAAACAGGGGAAGTAAGAACAGCAGTTGTGTGGGGAGAGATAAGAGGGTATTATATTCCTTTGGGGTGAAAATTGGCATAATTGTATCTACTCTTACTTTAGTTTCTTATATATTTTATCTTCACTACAGGAAATATATCTGCCATACACTTTAAGTTAGAGTTGACTTTCGGTTAAAAATCCTCTTTTAAAATGACTCTGCTTTTGGTCTTCTGATGTAAAATCAACTATAAAGCTGAAAATACTTTATGAATCCTGAGCACTTATTTTTGAGTAACTTTCGCTTAAGCTCAGGCCTTACACCTGAAGGTCTCTCAAAAAAGATGGACTAGCAAACCATTCAGTGAGAGACACTGAGCCAGAAATGGACTACCAGACCCAGGCTGAGCAAAGTAGTGAGTTGGATGAAATCTGTTAAACAGTGGCAAATGGTGACATTTATTTCCACTGCAAGATTAAGTCTCATTTCTTTATGAGTTCTTCTCACATCACTTCATCCACCAACAAATATTCACTTAGAGGTCTCCCAGGTGCCCCACGAAGTCTGTGGTGAGTGTGGAAATTATGCAATGTGACCAGTGCGCTTATTTCTAAAATGAGAGGATTGGTCTGTATGGTCTTGAAGGTGCCCCTCACCCACACCCACCACCCATCCCCCTGCACTAGCATTTAATAACTCTAGGCTCCTTTATCCACAGGGGAACTGTTTAAACTGTCAGTTTCCTTTCCCATCTCCTACCCGAAAACTTCCTACAATTTAGTTCAAAGACTAAATAAAGCAGAGACGAAAAAAATAGCCTTGGCAGAGCAGCTACAGGTAAACACAGTACTTCTCATAGTAACCCTCTGAGGGATGCTATATCCTCCAAGTGAGGAAAGAGACTCCTACATTTGACAGAACTACATAGCAGACAGGATTCAAATCCAGGTTTGTCTCCCTCCAATGCTCATCTTCTTCCCACCCTCTCTCCCTACATCGAAGCAGTACAGGCAGTCCTAGAAGTTTGTGATTGGAGTAGTGTACATGAAGGACCACACTGCAGGATAGCTTTATAACTGGACCAAATCATACAACTTGCTGTGTTGCATTCATTTTCATGATTTAGTCTCCTCCCATCATCCCAACCATTTCCCTAGACCGTATGGGTTTCCTACGACTGCTGTAACAAGTATCACAAACTGGGTGGCTTGCAACAACAGAAATGTATTCTCTTGCAATTCTGAAGACTAGAATTCTGAAATCAAGCTATCAGCAGGGCCATGCTCTCTCTGAAAGTTTTAGGGGAGGATCTTTTTTGCCTTTTCTAGCTTGTGGTAGCTGCCAGAAGTCCTTGGCATTTCTTGGCTTGTAGATGTGTCACTCTAATCTCTGTCTCTATCTTCACATGGCTCTCCCTCCTATGTGACAGTGTTCAAATTTCCCTCTTCTGATAAGAACACCAGTTATTGGACTAGGGCCAACATTAATCTGGCATGACCACATCTTAACTTCATTATATCTGCGAAGACTCTACTTCCAAATAATGTCACATTCATAGGTTCTGGAAGTTAAGACTTCAACTTACCTTTTTAGACAATGTAATTCAAGCCAGAAGTTCCCCCAAGAACGTTCATTGCAATGTGTTTGCTCACAAAGGTATTCTTGGATATTGGACTCATCAGCTTTTTGTGCAAATGGGAATTTGTGCTGAGGGATTTTCTTTATTTCCTTTGTAAGTCTCACAGTAGACTCTTACCGTCCATCCTCCCTTGTCTAATGTATCTTAAAACCAATAGATTAGTATTGTCCATTGTCTAGATTAGTGTGGTCCCTGGAACTACAATGTTCTGTCTGCCCCATGTATCTTTTCCACAGGAGAGCACAGGTCTAGGAGTTATGAGATCTGGGTTAAAGTCATGGCTCTGAAATTAAACAGATGTGTGACCTTGGGTGAGTCATCTTACCTCTCTAGGGCTCATTTTCTCATATTTAAAACAAGAAGTTTGAACAAAATGCTAAGATCCTGAGACTCCAGGTTCTCCTTTCCCACTGATGTTAAATCTCCTTCTATTAGGATCTCTTTTGATTAGAAAACAGATTTAGGACAGTTTCTTGAAGGAAATAATTTTTAAAATCGGAGTCTTGATAGAAAGGAGAAGGAATGTCCTTAGAACCATCTAATAAACACTGAGCTGGCTTCACCAGTAAAGCAGAAGGGGGTATTGTTGTCCTGGCATGGGTACAAGTGGTCTGTTTTAGAGAGACGGTGAGAGAGGAGTCAAGTTGTGGAACAGCATCTGAGTGTAGGATTCTAGGGAGGGGCAGAGGGTGGCCTGGGGCAAGGGGCAGATCTGGGTGAATGATGATGGCCGGGATCCTGAGAACAGAGCATCGCTCATGTTGTCTACCCAGCCAAGCCCGGTTGGGCTCGGGTCCAACCTGAGGACTGTAGGAGCAGCATGAGGTAACCCTTGTCTCTTCTCTGTGGACAAAGTGTTTAGACAAAAAGGCCCTGCCACACACATAGACAGTCGGGTAACTCTGACCTTGAAAGAGAGAGATCTGTAACTTCAGGAAACCCTTGGAGAGACAGCCCCATGGTTTGTGCAAAATAAAGGCAGATATGAGAGGTGTGGGTCAGGTACTCACAGCGAATGGAGATGACTTTCTGCCTGCGCTGATTTCTTTCTTTCCTAAGTTATTGGTAGTTTAAAAGGAGGTAGAACGGGTGGGAAGAAGTAATTCCAGCTAAAACTGATAATTTGGCATTGAGGGTATTATATTTTCCTTCCTGTTCCTTTCTTGGAGTAGATATACAAATAGATTCTGCTAGAACTTAAGAAAATCCTGGCAGATTTGACCTGTTGTTTCTGTTGCTCTCTTTAAATCCTCACACATGTCTTGATCTGGCTGGTCCTTGACACCCCTGGCCACTAGAGTGTTAGCTAGAAGAAAGAGTCTTGGCGATCACCAAGTTCAAAACCTTATTTACAGTTGAGGAAACAGAGGCTCAGACATGTGAAGTGACTTGCCCCATTCCACCCAGCAACTTAGTAGGAGAGCCCAGACAAGAACTCCCAGTTCTGTATACAAGACTCGGTTTTCTATACCTATCTTGCTTCACTTTCCCTCACTCCCTTTCCTGCTTGGCTGGCAATAATTTCAATTTTGGTCATTATTCGTCAACCAACCTCTAACCAGGATCACATAGTGAATCAGGAGGCTTATTTTGTGAACCTACATGGCGGAAAGGCCTTTGACCTTCAGTTTATTGTTTAGGATATTGATAGTCCCCTGAAGACAGGAGCTACCTCTATGTTTAGGCCCCGATTTTCACACTAGAATCTTTACCCATTTTGGAAACTCCTTGCTGAGAATCTTGCCTGGATAGCTTCCCCTCTAGCCATTCCCCTTAGGCGGTCTGGCCATTTTCCTGGGTCCCAGGCAGGATGCAGGTTGAGGGTTCATAGTGTTCAGAGACACCCCCAATGTCAACTAGCCATTGTCTTCTCATTTCCTGCCCCTGAAAGACGGGAGTACAGATGGCTTAAGCACACTAATGAGAAATCCAGAAGCAACGAGAAACCAAAGCGGGTGATGATGGAGGGAGGACATGTCAGAAGGGCACAAAGGAAATGACCTCCCACCTATGGAGATATTTAAGGCTGGGAAAAGAAGGAATAAAGTTTAAAGTGCTGCTTCCATTGGTCAGGGTCTGACACCGGCAACCAACGGTTCTGAAGGGAAAAGGGGCTAAAGGCAGTCCGAGGGAGGACTTGGAAATTATATGTCCTGTGGGAAGTTGATGGGATTGCGGGGGAGGGAGGGATGTGGAGGGGGCTGTGTGTCTGGGGGAGACAGAGAGGAAAGAATGCATAGTACGGGCTGTGTCCTACCCAGAAAAGAATCTGGAACACAGAGGGCATAAACCAACAGCTTAGTGACATGTTTTGTTTGGTCAAATTAGAAAAAAAAAATTTTTTTTGATTAGCTGCCAACACTTTTTTTTTTTGGGGGGTGGGAGGGGGTTTGTTGATTCTGTTCTGTATATGTGTTTTTCATCTCATTAATTTCTGCTCTTATCTTGACTCATTTCTTCAACTTATACTTATTTTTTTTTCCAAGTCAAGTTGTTGTCCTTTTCAGTCTTAGTTGTGGAGGGTGCAGCTCAGCTCCAGGTCCAGTTGCCAGTTGCACAGGGCACAGCCCACCATCCCCTGCGGGAATTGAACTGGCAACCTTGTGGTTGAGAAGATGCGCTCCAACCAGCTGAGCCATCTGGGAGCTCAGCGGCAGCTCAGCTTAAGGTGTTGTGTTCAATCTTAGTTGCAGGTGACAGAGCCCACCATCCCTTGCGGGACTCTAGGAATCGAACTGGCAACCTTGTGGTTGAGAGCCCACTGGCCCGTGTGGGAATTGAACCGGCAGCCTTCGGAGTTAGGAGCATGGAGCTCTAACCGCCTGAGCCACCGGCCGGCCCCGATTAGTTGCCAACACTTTAAAACCAAGAGATTCCATATATAACTGGATTTCTGGCTTCTCAGAAGAGTGGGTGGCACCGGCTGGCCATCCCACTTGTCAGCAGATAGCCAGAGCTGAGTGCTAAGCCCCAGTCCCCCCTCGTTTCACTCACAGTCACCTGTACCCCGAAGGTACAGGTTTGCATGCCTACCTGTGGCTTTGGAAGGAGAAGACATTTCTAACCTTTTTGTCTTTCATTTTCTAATTCAGAATACCTGGGAGAGAAGCTGAGGGAGAATGTCTTCTTGGGCAACAGACCAGGGCTTCATCCTTTTATGCGACAGGACCAAGTACTGGGGACTGGATGAGACCCACAGAGAAGGGATCCTGCCTTCTCAACCCAGAGAGCCTTTTCCCAAACTAACACAGTTGCAAAGTTTTAAGGGTGGCGGAGCTCCAGCACTAGTACAGGCCGTCCTTATTTTGTGAAGAGGTTGTGGGGTCAAAAGTTAGTTTGACGTCAGTTCTTGGGACAATGAATTTTCCCAGAGAAATCATGTTAAAAGTTGATAAGCTTTCTCATTTGGGTTAGGGAGAGGATTAAATGAGAAAATATATGTAAGGAGTTTAGCACAGAGGCTTTCACGTAGCAGGTCCCAGGTGGAGGGAGGAGAATGAACTTTTGAAGGTTCAGGAGTGCTTTTGGGCAAAAACATTTGACGTAGCCTTAGTTTGGTTTTGGCGGGCCACTACACCCCTTTGGCATCCTTTCTCCTGAGCAGCAGTACCACCCGGTGGAACTTTGCCCCCTAAACCTTTCCCATGGAGCGCTAATGGCAGGCCTGCCCTCCTAAGGTTGCCTACGATTTCTTCACTGGTTAATTCTCCTCTTCCCTCAGGGCAGCAGAGGGAACAGTATTTGCTTTTGGAAAAATATTTACTTCATTGAATCTTCATTGTAGTATTTCCCAAAGTTTTTAAAGAGTGGCCTGTATCAGTTAAAAAATTATTAAAAATGTAGATTTCCAGCTCGTCTTCCTAGACACACTGGATCAGAATCTCTGAGTCAGGCCCAGAAACCTGCCTTTTTTAATAAGCTCCCTGTGTGATTCTGGGGCACAGAAAATGTGGGAACCTCTGTTGAGTCCAGTTAGTGCAGTGGTACTCAGCTGAGGATGATTTTGCCACTCGGGACATTTGGAAATGCCTGGAGACATCCTTGGTTGTCATAACTGATGTGTGTGCACGTGTGTGTGTATGTGTACGTGTACGCGAGTGCTCTCCTGGTCTTTAGAGACCAGGGGCCAGGCATGTCGCTAAGCATTTTACAGTGCACAGGACAGCGCCCACAGCACAGAATTCTCAGGCCCCACATGTCAATAGCATTGAGGCGGGGAAACCCCGAGCCCGTGGGATGAAGAACAGAAACCTGGGATGTACATTAGGAGGTAACAGTGAGTGGTAGAGTCAACAATTGAGTAGCCAGTTGGCTTCTGGAAAATCTAACCAAAGCTACTTCTAGTTTTCTTGTTTCTCCTCTTTAAACCCACAGATTCTCTAAATGTCATAGTTCTCTCTCTCACCCCCACCCAAACAATACTGCTTTGGTTTCCACATCAGGATTTCAAGTGAAGGGAATGAGCATGGGGACAAATCAGCCATACGTGGCTATGACTCACTTGTAGATCAGATATGTCCATGTGAGGAGCAGATTTAACCTGAACTCAGGTGTACTCTGGGCTAAATGCTGTTCACAGGCCAGCTTGGTATCCTTCCCATGGTATCCTACCATGACTGTCCCCTTCATTTCCCTAGGGAAATGCATTAAGAGTTTTAACAGCTAACTTACAAGGAAATTTTAAGAACAGAGCCTGTTTGGGGGTTGGAAACTTCCTCTGGTTAGAGGGGAGGAAGTGACAGAAAGCAAGCGGCTTGAGGAACAAGCCCGAGGGTTTTAAGGACAACCTCAGAAATTGAATTTTTCCCTTCAGTGTCATCAGATAAAAATTTATATGAATCATTCATTAGGAAATGGTGAAACATACCATTTAAACTTAATTTTTTTTTATCTTTGCGGACTCTAGGTTTTTGAAAGGCACTGCCCCTTCCCCTCCTCTCCTTTCAGCATTGTTCCTTTAACCCTGGACTTAGGACTCAGATGGATACATTAGATTACAAAGTTCTATTTTATAGTGAATTAAGCTATCCAAGGCCTCAGGACTCATCAGCAGTGCAGCAAGGACAAAAAAATTCAGGTCTCCTGACTCCCAGGTCAGTGTTCTTTCCCTGCCTTTTGTGACTAAGATAATTCTTGCATGAGAAGGTTACAGTGTGAAAGAGAACAACGATGTCTGCACAAATTACTGTGATAGAGGGCAGTGTATAAAAAGAGACCCAAAGTGATACAAGTAAATTATGTGGGAGTTCAGGGAGGAAAGGGGACTCCTTCCATTTAAGATGATTAGAGAAGTTTTCATGAAGGCGGAGGAGGCATCTTAAATGAGTCTTGAGAAATGGGTAGAGTTTCCATGGGCAGAGATGGAGGAAGAGCGTTCTAGGCAAAGAGAATGGCAGGAGTGAGGCATGGAGGTGGGAAAATGGAGCATATATTTGGGGAATAGGGAGTAATTTGATTTGGTCAGAGATCAGAGGAAAAATAGGATAGACGGATGCTATAACAAGGGTGTATCGGAAAAGTTGGGTTTTCCAACAGAAAACCATTAAATATTTTTTTAATAGGGCAATGACAAAATCAGAGATATGTTTTAGAAAGATTGTATGGTCTGCAGTTCTCAGAGAGAATCCAGTGGAGGGTGACTGGGGAAAGAGAGCCCAAGCCCAGTGAGAAGCACTGGGAACAAAGGCAGTGGCAGTAGAAATGGGAAAGATGTGAGACCCATTAGAGAAGGAAATGAGGGGGCAGGCAGGTTTTGGGGGTTAGTTTTATTTTGCATGTGTGGCATTCAAGGTGACCTCAAAGCATCCAGGTGGAATCTCCAGCAGAAAATACAATAGTTAGGACAAAGGAGAAATTACTTTTGTTCCTGTTATCATTAAGCCTCGTGGAATGAACAAGTCTATCAAAGGAGAATGTAGAGCAGGAAGAGAAGAGAACTTTGTGAGTGCCACACCTAGGTATCCAGTGGAGATGAAGAAAAGGCATGGGTGACAGTGAGGGGACTACCCTGTTTCCCCCCCCCCCGAAAATAAGACCTAGTGGGACAATCAGCTCTACTGCGTCTTTTGGAGCAACAATTAATATAAGACCAGGTCTTATTTTACTATAAGACCAGGTCTTATATATTATAATATAAGACCAGGTCTTATATTAATTGTTGCTCCAAAAGACGCAGTAGAGCTGATTGTCTGGCTAAGTCTTATTTTCGGGGAAACATGGTAGCAATGTGAGGAGCAGGATGGAGAGAGCACAGGGTCATTGAGGAGGGAGGAGAAAGAGGTTGGACAAAACAACGTCAGAACACATGGAAGATTCAAGGAAGATGAGAATTGAGAAAGAGTCAAGGATTTGGCCTTGTATCTCCTTACTGCCCCTCTCCACTAAGATATTCAATTCAACTGTTGCAAACCAAACATCACCAGATACCGACACCTCCACTCCTACCTCTTGCTCTCTCAGTGAGTGGCATCTCCCAATTGCCCGAGTCAGAAATTCAAGAGTCATTCCAGACCACTCACTCTGTCTTACTCCACACAGCCTTCAGTTATCAAGTCCTGTCAATTTCACCTTCATGACATCTCTCACACACACCCATTTTTCTCCATCCCCACTGAAAGTCCTAAGGTGGGGACTATAGTAGGCAGCATTTTCAAACTTGTTGTTCAGCTCCTCATGGAACTATTATTTGTGAAACACACTTTGTGAAATGACTGGTGTAGCATTCCTTTCAAACTAACAGACGAATAATCATAATACAAAGTAGAAAATGATACATACCTGAAGAAAATAGTCAAATACATCAGTGTTATGAACTCTAAGAGATAGAGACAACTTCTAGCTGGGTGGTCAGAAAAGGTTTCGGAGAAAATTATGGCATCTGAGGTGGTACCTAAGAATGGACAGAAGTTCAACCACAGGAATATACGTTTAAGAAAGGGTATTCCAAATGGAGCGGACATAGGTAAGGAAATACAGGTTGTATACAAGGGAGAGCACCAATTTTAGTTTGGTTAAGTAGCAGCTGCTTGGAAAAGACTGGTGGATAACACATTAAGATTTGAGCCAGATTACAGCAGGCCAGAAATATCAGGCTAAGGAGTTCGATGTTTGCGTAGCGGCATCAAGATTCCTTTGCACTAAAGCAGGGAGTAGCGGGAGGTGGGGAATCTTCTTTCAGAGGCTATTACAGTAACAGTTCAAAGGAAAAGTATCTGTATCAGGGTCTTAATAGAGGGAGTGAAGTTAAACACTGGTAGAAATAGTATGGAAGAGAAATTTGAAGAGAAGGTAAAGAGGGAGGACAGATTCCAATCCATCTTGCCTGAGGTAAAAGGCCTGGGGTGCGGTGAGAATAGGCCAGTAAACGACACGGAGGAACACAGGAGGAGAACAGCATTGAGAGGGAAGGTAAGAGGTTTGATTTCCCATATGTTGAGCTTGAAGTCACAGAGTCATCTAGAAGAGAGGGTGGTGCCCAGCAGACAGGCAGAGTTGGGGAGAGCCTCAGGACGCGTTTGCACTTTCGTAGCCAGGCCGACGGATCCAGCGTCCTTATCTGACAGTTGTCCCATTAAGGCAGAGATTTTAGGTGATTTTTGAGGATGGTAAAGAATGGAGTGTTTCTTAGTCTTATATAATAGAAGACCTCTTCTCTGATGAAAATGTTTCAAATGTTCTTTTGACACTTAAGTTAAACTTACTGTGTTTCCCCGAAAATAATAAGACCTAGCCGGACAATCAACTCTAATGCATCTTTTGGAGCAAAACTTAATATAAAACGGGGTATTATATTATATTTATTATATTCATTATCGTATCGTATCGTATCGTATCGTATCGTATCGTATCGTATCGTATCCTATCCTATCCTATCCTATCCTATCCTATCCTATCTTATCTTATCTTATATAAGACGTAGTCTTATATTATATTGAAATTATACCGGGTCTTATATTAATTTTGGCTCCAAAAAATGCATTAGAGCTGATTGTCCATCTAGGTCTTATTTTCGGGGAACCATGATATATAAACGTGCTTTTGTGTTGTAGAGTCAAACCCTTTCCGTTTTATAGATGCAGCGATTACTATACCCTTTCATCGTGACTGCATACATTCTACCCATGGTTTTTCATCTGCATGCCTCCGTTTAGTTTCTTTGAAGTGAGACGAGCTCTTAGAGTCATCTTCAAAGCAATCTGAGTGCAGAATCTGATTTTAGTTTTTAAATCTTTTAGAATTGTCTTATCTACATCTAACATTATTTTTAAAAGCAACTTGCCTTCATACAGTCTTTCCAAAGCTTTTGACTTAATTTTCATAGATATGAAAACCTTTAAAAAAATCCACACTCATATTTTATCAATTTGTTTAATATCTATTTAAATGATGTGATTTCAATAGTAAGTACAATTGCCATATACAGGTGTGGCACAAATACAGTGGGATTCTTGGTAAGTCCACAATTCCAATGGTGGCAGCAAAAGGTATGGACATTCCAGTAGCCTGCTGGCTGCAGGGAGTTGGTTAAGTGGCAGCCAGTTAGCAGAGTTTTATTGTATTACTGTGTGTTAACAATTCAGCAACTTGGTTTGTTATATTTCTCAATGCATTCATCACATATAAATG
Source organism: Rhinolophus hipposideros (assembly GCF_964194185.1). Taxonomy (NCBI): domain Eukaryota; kingdom Metazoa; phylum Chordata; class Mammalia; order Chiroptera; family Rhinolophidae; genus Rhinolophus; species Rhinolophus hipposideros. The sequence goes on along the minus strand of NC_138051.1, from coordinate 44,282,044 downwards.
CTTTGCTGCACAGTGGTAATCAATGAGCATTTTTACATTCTACTCTTTTCCCTCCAGTGAACTGACAACATCTTGCCCTGAAGAGCAGACAGCATTTAATGAATACTCTTGTATTTACTCTTCAAACGGTTTCTGTTCCGGGAAAGTGATATATAGAAAGTGTCCTAAGGCAAACTAGAAAATAAAAAACCCAACTAGGAATACAGCAGATATCCTGACTACCCTGCAGAATCCTATCCAAGACCCTGTTTTCAGAAGATAAAACGGAATCAGAAACTAGAAGGGTGTCACCCTGGAGATGGAGGTTTAAATTTAGAAACTCATCTATGACCCAGAGTCTTTCCATTTATAAAGAAACCCCAAAGCATGTAAGATTGGAGATCACCCCCATTGTTGCCAGCATTTTTACCCATTTGAGACTACATGAAGACCTTCTGTTTTTTGTTTCTCTTAGCAACAATCTGCATTTTATAGGGTGCCCTTCGTATCTCGATAGCAACAAATAGAATAAGTTTGTAACAAGGGCAGATGTAATTTGTTCTCAGGAGCTTTTATCATTTGGAAAAAATACATATCTTTCTTGGGTGTGATAACATTAACTATTAGAAATATGCTCTAGCAAAAGTTAATTTGGTTTTACGTGTCTGTTTGCTAGAAACCAAGGTACTTTACGCAACAAAATGGATATATTTTAACTCTTATTCATCCAGCACTGCTAGGTATGCAAAGACTACCCCATCCTGGTGAATGAGATTGTTCTCTCACTGGTATTGTTTAAAAATGGAAGAATAAGGAAGGAAGAGGAAGGAGGACTAACTCTCCTGAGTTCTTTTTGTTCGATCTGTTTTTCTCTATTGTATTTTCTGAAATGTCAAAGATAATACATACTAATTTGGGGAAAAATTCAAACAATGCAGACGCTAAAAGGTGAATGCCCCTTTTCTAGGTTTGTTTGGTATTCTTCAGACTTCTTTCTAAGCACTGCATGTTTATATGTACACACGAACTTGTTGACACAGTTAATGACATATCGTGCACACTCCTCTGCAACGCGCTTTTTCCTCTCCAACTGGTGGATTGGGCCACACTTGCACAGCAGTACATGCTGATCCCCCAGGCAGTATAGTGTCCCAGACGAGGGGGACCTGCTTCCTCTCCTCAGGGAGAGACGACTCCTTGACTTCCTGACCCCGAGAGGAGACCCTCATCCACCCTGCACAGTTTTAGCTGGTTTTCTTCTGCCGTTAGCTGCCCTCCTCACCTGCATACATCTGCTTTGCCACATCTGGCTCCCGGGAAGTAGATGCTCCTAGGACGGGTGATCCTGGTCCTCAGTCTAGGGAATGCTCTTCCAGTTACTGTGTAGCTGGAGATGCTGAGGTCCACCAAGACAGACCATTTCCCCAAGGAAAATGAGAGAGTCTTAACTAAGATTAGCCACCTTGCAGCAACTCACCCCAGTGTGTGGAGGCAGGTCTGTGCGTGTGAGTGTGTACATTGTTTTAGAAAGCAAAACCTATACTTTTGTTTGATGTGTTTCTATTAGAGAATAACAGTGGAATTCAATAAATTCTGGTGTGCATTTTTGGCTGTTAATTGTTTCAGTCTAGTATATCTAGCTTATTTAGGGCTAGAAAGGGTGACATCTTTTTAGGCTCTTGGTTTCTCTTTCACTATTTAACTTCAACTCAGCTTCTAGAAGTCAAAACTAGTTGTATGTGATAACCCTTGAACAGATGAGCAAAGGTGCAGACCGTGGAGGGATATCTCTGGGCAGGCAGGGTCCCCTCTCTCCTGCCCACTGACTTGTGTGGCCTTGCTGGGGAACAAACAAGACCTAGTATTTCAGCCAGGAATGGAACCTGCGGGTAGGATGGAGGGGAACCCTGACCAGAGGCTCATCTATTTTTATGGTGGTTTTCTTTTGGTTTCTGAAATGATGTTAATGATACTTAGTCTGGCTAAATAAAGAAATGCTTTGAAAGAGTTTTTGCTTTGAAAATGAAATATCTTAGAAGTACTGAAAATTTGAAATAATGCCTAGAACTTTTCATAGTAGCTTTAACTGCACCCTACGCTGGCTCCCCGACATGTACATCATGGATAGACAGCTCATGGGAGCTAACACGTGCCCCTGTGCATACGGCTGGACTCAGGACCTAGGTTATTTCAAGTATCTCTTCTCAAACCCTTCAAATACAGAGATGAGGTTTTAAAAATATGTTAACCCATCTGGAGTAGCTCTAAGCTGTTCACTCAAATACAAAGAAACCCTTACTTAACACCAGATCTTAAATTCTTTATCTTTTATGACAAGCAGTAATAAGTTGCCAAGTTCTGTGAAAATAAAGGCTGAGAGAGCAAGCACCAGTCCACTGTGCCTAGTGCAGTGATAGGAATGTTTTGTGGTGGACTGTTCAGAATGTATTGTATAGAGGGCACGGTAGGTAATTGGTGAGGTGGGAGAGTGCCAGACAGAAAACCTCAGCATGAAACAAAGGAAAGAGTGGAATGTGTGATGCAATTGCCGAATCTCCCTTCAGAAAATGTAAGAACCAGATTTTCTCACTAGGCTATCACCTATAAAAAGATGGAGGAAGGGGAGGAGGAGAGGAAAGGGGGAGGAGAAGGAAGAGGAAGGATGAGGTAGGACATCACATTGCTGTGGGAGGCCCTTGGGTCTTGGCAAGGAATGAGTATTGATCCCAGAGGCCTCCAGGAAGCATAATGTGCGTACTCACGGATAATACGTTTATTGATGATTTAGACCCTGCTGACTTCCAGAAAGGTTTTGATGTGGCTCACCTGCTAGTGAGTTAATGCTTCCTACACACACTGAGCAACGCTGAAAAGAGTGAAAGGGCAGAAACTCTGTGAGTCATCACCCAGCTATTTAAGTGAGCTGAGTGAGAGAGGGGCTGTTTCTTCTGAATGAGGTGCCCACAGGCACTGTCAACACCCACTGGTAGGAATCCTGATACAGTCAAGCTCATTTAGTTGACACCACTAGAAAATCATTGAATCAAGGAAGCTTGTCCCTTTAGAAGCTAATCTTCTAAAACTTAAAACATTTTACAAGGAAATCTCTGTTTAATGAAGATTATATGCTTCTTTCTCTTCAAAGACTCTTAATAATTGATTGAAAAGAAATTTTTGAGAGGGAAATGACACATTTTTTCCTCTAGATCTATGCGTTATTTTTGTAGCAGTTTTATTGAAATATAATTCATATACTATAAAATTCACCCGTTAAGTATACAATTCAGTGGTTTCAAGTATATTCCCAGAATTGTGCAACCATAACCACTATCTAGTTTTAGAACACGTTCATCACTCCGAAAAGAAGCCATGTACCCTGTAGCAGTCACTCCCTATCACCCTCATCCAGTTCCTGGCAGTTAGAATAATCTAGCTATAGATTGGCTTATTTAGTATATTTCATATAAATGGAATCATATAATATGTTGTCCATTGTCTCTGGCTTCTTTCATGTTTCAAGGTTTATCCAGGTTGTAGCATGTATCGTACTTCATTACTTTTTATGGCTGAATAAGGTTCCATTGTATGGCTGTACCGCACTTGGTTGATCCATTCATCAGTTGATGGACATTTAAGTTGTTTCCATTTGGAGGTTTTTATGAATAATGCTGCTGTGAACATTCATGTATAAGTTTTTGTGTGGACATTTGTTTTCAACTTTCTTGGGTCTAAGAACCACCTGGGAGTGCATACAGATTGGAATGTCACCTCCTTTCCCTTCTGGTAGAAGTGGAACCTTAATTCTAGCAGCCACGATGCTGTGTTGGAACCCTGGGTGTCCTCTCAGAAGCTAATGAGTGCAATAGGTTAGTTGCCCCTGAAGTCCGAGTCCCCAAATAACCAAACTTTCTAAATTTTTATGTGTATATTTTTGTAGTATTTGGATTCCTTCTGCTTAGACAGCTGTCACTCTTTGCTTGTGACAGTGAGCCTGTCTCCAGGAGAACCCAAAACTTCACTTTGAGCTTCTGAGCTTCAGAGAAGACAACCTGTTACAACTGATTCTAAATCAAGAGTAAATGGTCTCCGAATGAAAGACTAAGGTGATCTTTTAGGGAAAAAAAACACAAGCATAAGCTTTGGTGTTGACTTAATTAAAAAAAATCTCTTTGGGCCTTTCTGTGTTCTCATGTTTAGGATATTTGAAATTGTCAAGTATGAGACTTCCATTTAAGGTGTTATTGTATAAAACCTCTACTTTCAGATAATAGGGATTAAAATGTCACTTTTGCTGGCATATAGGAAAATATACTTAAGGACAGCTGAACTAATTATAGTTCGAAGCCTTTTCACAGAGCTCTTGTTTGGTAGGAAGGGAACTGCAGAGGAGCCCTGACTCCTCGGCTGCCATCTCCAAAGCATAGGTTAAAAGGCTTCTATAGGTGCGGCCAGCAGCTCAGTTGGTTAGAGCACGATGCTCGAAACATCAGGGTTGACGGTTCGATCCCCACATGAGCTGCGCTCTCCACAACTAAATTGAAAAAACTACGTGGCTTGGCTCTGATGTGTCCTGGAAAAACACACCTAAAATACATAAAAGTTTAAAAAAGGGGGGGGCCTCTGTATTTCTTTTGATTAGATTATTATAAAGACTCAAATATCTGGAATTTAAACAAGACAAAGATTTGCTTTTTCATTCATGTAAAAGAGATCCATAGGTAGACAGGCCGTGCTATCTAATGGTCCCACAGTCATCAATAACTGAGGCTCCTCCCATCATTCTCTTTGGCCATCCTTAAAACATGGCTTCCACCCTGACTCACTCAAGATTGCAACATAGCCACTGGAGCACCTCCTATCGTGTCCATTTTCCAGGCAGCAGGAAGAAGGAAGGGCAAGGAAAAAAATAGTGTACCTCCAGGCTGAGTCAGCCCTTTTAAATAGCTTTCCTTGAACCCCATGACATTCTTTTGCAACTCATTGGTCTCCTGGCTTCAAGGGAAGCTGGGAAATGGTAGTTTTTAAGCTGGGCACGTTGAGGGTATTGTTAGTGAGGAAGAAAGGAGGAAAGGGAAAAACAGGGAAAGGATATAGATAGGTAACCCCGAGTCTCTGCCCTGGACTCCTAAGAGCTCATGGTTTCAGATGGATGAGATAAAGGTGGGTCACAGAGAGTTACAGACAGAGCTGTGCAGAGCTTTACAATGGCCTATTCCTGGACCACTTCAAAATTTGTAGGCTTAGATTGTTGAAAAGGATAATTTTTGGTGATGGTTGAATTGTCCATCTCAGTTCTTCAGTGGGAAGATCAGAGGACTTTCTGGAGGATATGGAATTTCAGAAGGATTTTAAATGAAATGATGCTATGAACAGAGACGCTCTTCAGACATGGGAATGGCTGGCCTAGAGCCATCTACATGGTGTCATCTACTCTTCTTGGTTTCCATTTGTGAACTCAGTGAATGCCGTTGGTCAGGGGTATTCAGGGCAATGATTGGAGGTATGATGTGTAGTCAATGGCTGGGGAAGGAAAGAGGCTTGTTGATTTCCATGAGAATCTCAAACCTGAACTAGACTCCCATTGTTAACTATAACCTATTGACCTCTGCCTGCCTATAGAATGTTACTTCACTTTCCTGTGTTTTCGATTACTTGCCTTGAATTATAGAAATATCAACTAGTGGATCACTCCTTTCTAGCTCTGATGATGACGGCTCTGTGATTTAATTCTGAAGCAACACTTTGGTTGCTGAAATCATAGGATTATGCTGCTATCCACCATAACGTTTCCTCTTACACAAACTTAGGCTCAGTTCTGATAATTTATAAGAATGTTTAAGATTTTCCAAATAGTATCCAGACATATGGAAAGGCCAAGTGTTTCTTCCAACTTTGAAAGCTATTTGATTTGGGCACTTGGAATCTGACTTATTATTAAAAGAATGTATTTGAATCGGGCCTTACACATTTCTCGGAGTGTCCACTTCTGCCTCCCCACGGACTGTGATCTCTCCGTTCTCTCCCCTTCTGTTATTGTCAGCCTTTCTATCATATGAGCATATGCAAGTCTGTTCCATCCTTAAAATACCTCCTTCACTTAGCTTATCTTTCTTGTTTAGTTAAAAATATAAATTTCTCAGAACAAAAAATGAGAACAAAAGCACGATGCTCACTGGTTTACCCCTTCACCTCGATATCACACTCGAAATGTCTTGCTCTCTGGCTTGTACTCCTTTACTCTACTGAAATCGCTCCACGAAAGCCAATAGGTAAATGAAGCCAGTAGCTGCCAAATTCCGGTAGACATTTTCCAGACCCTTAGCCTCTTGGTCCTCTCTGCGGCCCTTGATTCAGTTAACGATCTCTTCTTTCGTGAATCTCTGTGTGCCCTTGGCTTCCACCATATCATAGTCTTTTGGTTCTCTTTCTACATTTCTGACATCTGTTTCGTGTCTTTAGTAGTCTCTACTCTGAGTGCCCTTTAAATGCTGAGTGACATCAGACAAGCCATTTAATTGTTTACCCATGAAAAATAGAGGGGTTGGAATGGATAATCTCTAAGGTCTCTTCAAGCTCTATTATCTTTTTAGTCATACTATCAGGAGTCAGAATTCATTGACTTGAGCTACAGAAATCTATTGTGTTCCATGTAAAAAAAAAAGTGTAATGAGAGATGATTAACATTTGGGCTGCAATTCTGCAAAGACATATTGTTGGCAGCTTCTTTCAGAGAAGTCACAAAAACTGAAAACGGGCGACATCTTTCAGCAGTTTACCACCATGCGAGACTGACTAATGTGATTTGTGGTTTCACCATCACAGAACAACTGACCATTCATGTTGACTTCAGTGCTGCGACTTGAAGGGGGTGGTGGTGGTGTGAATGAAGTTCTTTGGCCACCATGACCTCCAGAAATGACCACACATTGGGCATAGTTATAGCCCTAGAGACCTGGGAAGATTGAAATCACCATTATACAGATGCTCCTGCTGGGACATTATATTTGACTAAACATGGCAACTGAAGACAAAAATATTGGCCTCTTCCAATTGGTCTTTTTCAGCAACAATTAAATGGTACCTAGTTTTTAGTCATAATTTAGTTATTAATACTGCTATCCAAGATTTCATGTTTTCCCCTGAAAGTGGGATTTCATTTGGTAGGCAGTGGCAGGAGCAAAAGTTCAAGGGTATTTGAATCTCTTAAGTGGGGTGGGTACAGACACTGCTGGATGAGGAAAAGGGAATAGAAGAGAGAGTTTGATAGAGCTGCTGAAGTTTGTCTCCCTTGTGGTAGTACTTGCAGATGTTCTCATTTGTGATGTGTATTGTCCCTCCAATAAGTGTTTAATTTAACCCAAAACTCTAGGTCCTAGATACTCAGGGCTGAGTCAGATTTGTGCTATTTTGGGGCGTAGAGTATAATTTATTTAATATTTTTTGAGGAGCTCAGAACTGAGAGGTGAGGTCGTAAAAACCCAAAGATGTAGGAATTTAATTGTAGTATGGGTTGGCAGGAGAGACCACACACGCACTATCACTATTCGATTAGATTAAGTTTCCAACTGATTAGACTAGAATACAAAATATAACTGGTAGGTCATCTGCTAAGCCATTCTGTAAACGTGTTGCCTTGACTATAGCAGTAACCAAATTAAGGCCATAATCAACAAGATGGTGGACACATTGGACCACTGAGACAATAGGCAGCGCCCTATGCCATTTTCTCGAGTGCCCTTGTCAGCCTCTATAGGGTTGCACAGGGCCTGCTGCTCCTTGGCCCTCTGAAAGGAGCCTTAGAACACCAGATGGGCCCCCAATGGCAGGCCTGGGAATTGCATTAGATTTATCTGCACAGTGATGGTGCTGGCATTTTGCCTCACCTTTCAGAGCAAAGGACATCCAGCAACATTCTCCTGGGAAGCAGATTAACTTCTGTGAGTCACTGCTTTTCCATCTCATTTATGATTCATGACCTGGGCGATATTTTTAGCTTGTATTTATTTGGGTCTGAGAAGTGGGCAGGGTAGAAGTGTTGTTTGGAAGCTTATGGAAAAATGAGAAGAAATTGGCATCACACTTAAGCTTAGGTGCCTGAAATTTGGTTATAGTCATCAGAAATTCTCTGAATGTTTATTGAGAGCCCACTCCGTGCCACGTACTGTGCCAGACTCTAAGGATGCAAGGTAAATGGGACCCAGCTTCTGGCCCCCAAGAGCCCATTGAATTGTGCCGGCAGACAATGAACTAGATAACTGACCTACTGTAGCCCCTGCCTATACCCCCAACCATATCTCTGGATTTTAGTCATATTGAAGAATTGGGTGTTTGGGGAGCACCCCTATCTTTGCCCTTACCTTTTATACATGCTGTGCCTATTGCCTGGAAATCCCTCCGCCAAACTCTCCTTAGCTGCCCTTCATGACTCACACTAGCACCCCTTCTTCTGAACAGTCTTTACTGATTCCCTGAAGCTGCACAGTTCCATGGCACCTACGTCTGGTGTTTATCACACTCCTAACAGAGTGCTCTTGATTGAGATCCCTTCATGGTAGTTGAGGCTTATCAATCAGGTCCCCAAATGAGGAGCCAGGTGAACCTGAAGAGGCTGGGGAAGAGCAATGCTGTCATCCAGCATCGTCACTGCCATTGGCCAGTCACCGTGCTCAGCACCACACATGCATCACCTTATTTGAGCCTCATAATGACTCTAAGAAACAGATAAAACAGGTACGTTGTTGTCCTTGTTTTATAGATGAGGAAACTGAGGCCCTGAGATGGAATTATTTGCCCAAGGTTTCACAGCTAGTACATGCGAAGCTGAGATTCAAACCCACGCCTGCCTCTCAGAACCCATGCTCCTAGACTCTGTGGCACAGTCCTTCTCCCCTTCCACGGTTACTGTATCAGTCAGGGCAGACTAAGTCATGCTGTGTGAATAAGTAATCGCAGCATCTCAGTGGCTTACACACAAAAAGTGTACTTCTTGCTTATGCCATGTATCCATGGTAAATTGGCTGGAGGGCTCTAATCTGTATCCTATACCCTTAGGACCAGACTGAGGGAGGCTCTGTCTTCATGCTTCCCCAATTGCAAGAGAGCGAAAATGTGAAAAATCACTCCCAATGTCATAGTTCGCTTCAATATCACTGGCTAAATCAGGAGCCACACACAACTTCAAAAGGGCAGGAGAAGTGCGGTCCTACTATGTGCTGGGAAGGTGAAAAATTGGAAATATTTGTGGAACAGCATTAATAATGCTCACATTGTATTATGTAAAGAAAGGAGTGGGACAAGTGTATAAAAGAAAACAAAAGAGAAGGATAAAATGTCCAGAGGAATGAGAGCCTTCCAGGGAATAAGAGAAAGCTTGCCTTTTTCACCATTGGTCTCTAGTTAAACGGTTGTTGGGATCAATTATTCAGCTTTTCTTCCTGTAAGCAGCACCGTTAAGGCTTCTTCTCTTCTGAATGCATTAATGCTTTGACACAACCTGGGATCTCGCTGGTCCATCAAGAGAGGGTAGTCAATTGCTATTACAAACGCCAACTTAATCTGAGTAGGACCAGTATTCCAATTCTCATTTTCATTATGCAGAACCAGTCCCACCAGGTTAGAAACTTTCTCCAGGAACAGCATACCTGGTCTCTTAGTATTATGCCTACACAGTGATCTAAATCTCATAACAGTTTCTTAGTAAGCTGGGGCACAGTGCCAACACGTGCCCCTCCCCACAAAGGACTTAGCTTAAAGCTGTTGGTTGCAACTTTTGAATCTCAACTTTAAAATTGAATATAAGATACAGGGCATTCAAGGAGTTTCTGCAAAGAGCACATTGAGAATATTTTGGTCAATTTACCTTTGTATGGTAATTTTTCAAGAACACAAGGGTGATTAACATGGTGTGGAACTGAGTGTCATAGGGGATGGAGGCAGCAGTCATTCTTCAGGTCACTGTAAGTTATTATAGAATATAAAATGTCTGCCACCTATAGAAGATGCCTGGCTTTACCACTCTTCTTTCTCTGCATGGGTGGGTGGAGGAGAGATACAATGCTGTATCTTTAATCCGGAAGTTTTCAGTTTCCTGAATTCATTTTCATTTTAAATATCTCCTGGGCTGTACCCATCGTGGAGCATGGGGCATTACAGCAGAGCTAAACATCATGGGGAAACTTCTCCTACCTGACCCAGGCACCATGGGGGAATTGCTGTCAGCCGGTGTCTCATTAATAGGACGAAGCACACTGGAGTCTTCAGCCAGTGTTCAACATCACTGTGTACCATCTTGTACTTTATAGATACAGGGCTTGAAGTCTCCTCTAGATGGGAAACTTCTCCAGGTCAGGGAGAGGAGGTGGAGCTGCACAGCTTTAAACATCAAAAGGTCTGGGTGGTTCTCCATGAAACACCCCTGTGGCCCTTGAGCAAGACACCACATCTCTGAGAATCAGATTTCCCACCTGTTAAAGAGTTATTACACACCCGTTCAGGTTCTATCACTGTTTCACTGTGAGGATCAAATGAGGTAACACTGGTGAGAATAGACGGACTATAAATCTCTGTGAAAAAGCACATGATCACAGAGGCTGGCTTTTCTGGCTGTGCCCAGTGACAGAAAGAGCTAGTCGTGTCTCCCAACACATAGGTGTAAAGGTTTTCCTCCGAGAGGTCCTCCAAAAGCCCTCCAAATGCTCTTGGTGTGGGTTTTGCCCCAGGAATGACCTCCTTCTGAGTGACTATGCCTATGCTCAGATCTGTAGGCAGAGATGAAACCTCTCTCAGTTCAGAAATTTCCCCGTGTGTAAGGGATTTTCAATGAATGAGAGTAGGACTGTTGGTATGAGACGCCGCATAGCCGCCTCATGTGATGCTGATGGTTGCCATATTTTCCTTGCCCACAGACGACCAGTACTTTTTTTCAGATGAATTGGAAGGTTTTTGGGGGGACACTTGTGGACAGCCTAAATCTTAGTGTATTACAATTGGCAACCAGAGTGCCAACCAGAGTGCCAACCAGAGCAAGGTCTTTATTGTTTATCTGGGCTTCTGGCACTCAAGACACTCTATTTTCAGGATCCTGGGTAACCACTGTCAAAGAGGAACTTTTCTTCTGAATCAACTTAAAACTTTCCTTATTTAATTCTAAAATTTCCCAGGACAGTCTACTTCGATGTGATCAGGTCTTCTTGCCTTAGTGGACTAGGAGTGGACTTTAAAACAAATAGGCGCTCGCTCCATCTATTGCAGACAAAGGAGTCTGCTTAGCAGGGAAAGGGCATAGAAGGTGAGGGTTTGGGCCAGAGTGACAGGCTTTGCTCCCTTCGCAGCCCTGCTTTGGCTTGGTCAGGATCCCTGAAGAGGGGAATCTCACTTGCGGAAGAACATGCACAAAACACAATTACTTTTAGAAGATTCCTTCTTTTTGTGGGCATTAAGGACCTAGAGGGTTGAAATTCCCAGGTTGCCAAGACCCCAAGTGTGAATGAATGAACAAGTTCAGATTTTCGGGCTTTTGAACCTGGAACAGAAGAAGGAGCTTTCATCAGGGTAGATGTTTGGATTTTTAAAAACACGTTCAATTCAATCAACCAACGTTTATTTTGAGGGGCTACTGTGTGCCAGGCAACATTCTAGGTGTTGGGGATGGAGCAGTCCCAGCTCTCTGCAACTAACCTTCCAGTGGGGGAGACAGACAACAAACAAATACATAATACTGTCAGCAGTAAGTGCTCCGAAGAAAAACAAATACAAGAAGACAGACAATGGTGGAGAGAGGGAAGGTATCAGCAACCCTGTGCTCTTAGATGGGAGGTGTCAGAGGTGCTGTGTGATCTAAGAAAAGTTGGTGTTGGGCAAGAACACCTGTGCCTCTTCCACTGAGGCCTGTCTCCCTGTTTGTCTCACTGACCTCCCTCTAGACCTGCTCTCCAATATAGCCCCCCATTCAAGAGACAGCATCCCTCATCCCCACTCTCTTCCTGCCCAGGTTTTCATTAGATTGGTGCTGCACTAAAAGGGAAAGGGCTTTCCGTTCCCTCCCCACATGATGTGCCTTCTGACGCAAACCTGACACAAGGAGGGCTTTGACCAGCTTAACTTCAGGGTTATTTTAACTGACAATATATCCCTTTAAGAAGGAACACATTACAGATGGTCCAGTTAAGATGCAGGTTATTTTGAGACTTCCTGAACATCATTTCTTGGCTTCTTCGTTCAAATAAATCATTTATTGCCCTGTAAGAGGTGCTGGTGGTAATGATGATTAAGACTCACTCCCTGCCCTTGAGAAGTCCAGAGGCCAGCAGTGGGTGTAGATGGTTAAACAGATAAATTGCCACACCACTGGGTGAGTACAACCTTGGGGTATGACTGAGATGCTCTGGGAGCCCAAAGGAAGAGAACTGAGCTCACCTGAGGAAGCTGAAGAAGATTTCGAATGACTGTAATGATTCCTGATGCCTCATTTATTTATCCATTCACACATATTTCCTGAATAGTTGATATCAGGGTCACTGCATGCTGGATACTGCTTGTGTGTCCTGTTATTCTTATCGTTGTTCTAGCTCTATTGAGATAAAATTCACATGCCCTACAATTCACCCATAGAAAGTGTATAATTCAATGGCTTTTAGTATTTTCACAGTGGTACCGTCACCAATATTAGAACATTTTTAGCAACCCCCAAAGCAATCCTGTACCCTTTAGCAGTCAGACCCTATCCCCTCAACCTTCCAGCTCACCTTTCTAGGGTACAGGACTGATTTGTCAATTCTGGACATTTCGTATAAGTGAAGTCATGCAACATGTGGTCTTTTGTGACTGGCTCGTTTCCCTTAGAATAATACTTTCAGGGTTCATCCATGTGGTACCATGTGTCAATGCATCATCCCTTTTTAGTGCCAAATACTATCCCACGGCATGATATACCAGTTTTTCTTGATCCATTTATCAGTTGATGGGTATTTGGGTTATTTCTACTTTGTAACTATTATGAATAATGCTGCTATGAACATTTGTGTGCAAGTTTTTGTGTGGACATATGTTTTCAGTTTTCCTGGGTGTATGTCTAGGAGTGGAATTACTGGGTCACATGAAAATTCCAAGTTTGACTTTTTTGAGGAAATGCCAAGCTGTTTTCTCTAGTCGCTGCCCCATTTTACATTCCCATCAGCACCGTATGAGGGTTCTAGTTTCTCCACATCTTTGCCAACACTTGCTATTTTCAGTTTGTTTGTTTGTTTTTTAAATTATTAGGGTGTGAAGTGATGTCTCATTGTGGTTTTGATCTGTAATTCCCTAGTGAGGAACGATATTGAGTGTTTTTTGTGTGCTTATTGGACATTTGTGTATCTTCTTTGGAGAAATGTCTATTCAGATCATTTGTCCATTTTAAAAATCGCATTATTTATCTTTTTTATTATTGAGTTATAAGCATTCTTTACATGTTCTAGATGCAAGTCCCTTATCAGATGTATCATTTGCAAATATTTTCTCTCAGCAAAGGAGGCTGAGATAGAACAGTCAGAGGATAAAGATGGGGAACCAGAAAATGCTCTCAAAAAAATCAAGACAAGAGAGAGGTTCAGAGTAAAGAGAAGGGAGTGGCGAGACATCATCAATGGCAGATGCCCTAGACAGGTGAACAGAAAGCTGAAGAACAAGAATAAAACAGTTTACCAGAGTGGCCTTTGGGGAGGTGGTTGGTCTGCTCAGGCAGTTTCAGTAGAGTCTTGAGTCCAGAAACTGTTGTAGTGAGTTGAAGCCTGAGTGGAAGGTAAAGAGGTGGAGACAGTGTCTCAAGTTTATGAAGAGAATATCCTCTCCCCACTTTCCCCCCTTTTGTAATGGGAAAGACTATGGGAAGTTATTTAAAGGTGGCAGAAAAATCCTGCAGTGTCTTTAGGCCACATTGGTGGCCTTTATCATTGTTGCGCATTTATTGCATGAAGGGCAGACCCTTGTCATAGCATAGTTGATTATATACTGTTCTTAAGCGTCCTGGTTGTTCCAAAGAGCCATGCTTCCTTGTCTTGTCAAGTGTGGGGCCCAGGCCGTAAGCAATATTCCTCCATACTCCTTGTGCAGGGGCAGGCATGTTCTAAGGAAGGGAATATGCCACTGAAAAAAAGGGGCTTTAACCATACTTAATAATCTGTGGTTCCTAGAGTTTATGTGCTAGGCTTTATTTAATTGTTTGACTCTACAGTAATAGGACCTACTTATTTTCAAAAATATAAACAATATAAATATAAATAACAATACAAAATATAAACAATACAAAAATGTGAAGTAAAAAGTAAAAGGCTGCCTCTTTTTCATTCCCAGAGTAGCCACTGTGAACATTTTGTGTATCCCTCATATTCTTTCTGAAGATATAAGAATATGTCATTCCGTAAAAGTCAGGTTGAGGAGTTCCCATAAGCTAGCAATGGGTTCTCTAAAAACCCCAGTAATTTCTTTTTGTTTTGGAATGCAAAGCCTAAGATACACATGGCCGTGAATAGGCTGTTCACCTCTCCCTGGGAGCAAGTCGTTGAAGCTTCCACAGTACACAAATATTATTACTGCCTTGGGGCACAAAGGGAGATGTGAGCTGGGAGCTAGGAGAGCCACTGTCAGGTGCTGAATGGGGAGGTTGTCTGAGAACTGTTGAGCTCCGCCACTTTCTCACCACCCCCTCTGCCTCTAAAACAGGCCTTCAGTGTCTTCTCGGCACAGGGGAAGGAGTTAGGGAGTGTCTTCTGTTTCACATGCTGCCTCCTTCAGTCCCCAGAGGAGCCTGGCTTCATGCCTGTCCTTCCCAGGTGGCCCCCAGGCTGCTCACCTTCTTACCCACCTGCAGAGACCAAAGAAGAGTCAGTGGGAGCCAGCTGAATGATCCTTTCCCTTTTTGGCTCCCATACAGGGTCCCAGAAATGGACAGTGGACTCGAGAATAAACCGTGATTCAGTCTCCTTGAATCAATGAAACCAAGCCAGGCAGTTTCCTTTAATAGGCCTTCATTTCCTCATCTATTAAATGGAATTAACAACAATGACTAACCTCATAGAAAGAAAAGTCATCTCTTTCACGGTTGTCCTGTGACTGGGGCTGGGTTTCTTAAGAACAGAGACCATGTCTTACGCACATCTGCATTTGATAAATGAATGAGAGGTATTGTCATCCCCAGTTTATACCTAAATCAACAAACTTCTCCTCCCTCAGTCCTCGACATTCAGCCACTATCCACTTACGCAGTAATCATGTACCTAAACAAAGAAGTGGATAGTTTATTTTTATGTGCTCCTCGCTCCCTGTTTTCTCGCAGCAATGGTTTCGGAGTGAAATGGACTGTGTCAGTGAATGGGGAGGCCAACCCTATTCTGGGCTTTGGGGTAATTGTGGCAACAATCAGGCATATTGATTCCATCCCTTCGCTTAACTCGGAGTGGCTTCCTCTGCACAGGCCCACAGTGGAAGGGGAAATGTACTCATTGTCGTGATCACCTCAGGCCATGACTCACATTTCTTTAGCAGCTTCAGCTTATTATACTAAGGCTGGCAGAAGGTGTCACCTGTTTTGTTGCTTACAGACAAGTGTGTGAAGCAAAGCAGAGGTTGCAATGAAGGGAAGGGAATTGGAAGCAATGCCTGGGCCTGCCTGAGAAGGAAGGAGATGGGTGGTTAACACCATGAAACGTGATTAAGGACAAAAGTTTGGAAGACCCCTCCTCTCTCCCTGTCCTCCTCTCCCACTCTGTAGTAAAAACCCTTCTCCTCTTTGATAACCCAAATCCCAGCATTGGTTAGATTCACTTGGCTGAGAATTACCTACCCCCCACCCCGCTCCCCTTATACACTCTCTCTCACATGGGAGGGCTCATTGCCATTCAGGGCTCTCCCAGTTTCCTTGCCCCAGAACACTTGAGGGGCACTGTTCTCCCCACCTCACACTTCACTACAAAAACCCCTCTGCTTAGGTTGTTTGTTGCCAATCTCTCTGATGGGAGAATGACAAAGATAACCTACATGGAAGAACTAAGAAAGAAATCCATAAATCTTCCAAAGGTATCATCCTGACCTATAATTCCTGAGTCTCTTTCTGAGTCCTCAGTTCTCTTGTCCTCCTTACTTATCTACCTGGATGGAGAGACCAGTCAAACCTTCAGTGCCCTCAAGCTCTTCTCCCTCTCTCCGCTCATTTTAAAGATACTGTTGGAGTTGAACAACAGAGGCTGTATTCACTCTTTCAGCAGTATGTACTGAGTGCCTGCCTTGTCGCAGGCACTGTCCCAGGTGATGGGATACAGTAGTGATTCTGGTGCCTACTCTTTTGGTGCTTACAGCCAAGGGAATGAAGACGGGTAACATGCAGATTAACCTGATAGTGGCATAAAAGTGACAAATGGGATCTGTGATGAATGGGGACAGGAGGGGGCTTCTGAGGCAGTGACATTTGGATTAAAACCTGACAGATGAGAAGGAGTCAGTCCTGCAGAGCACGGGGCGGTGTGGGAAACAGACGGAGGAGGCTCAAGTGCAGGGAGGAGGGGAGATCGGGGAGGAGGTGCAAGGGCAAAGACCATGCGTTTGGAAAGCGTTGGGTGTACTTTAGGAAGAGAAAGCAGGCCCATGAGGCAGCAAATTGCATAGGGGGACATGGACACATATGGAATTGAAGGGGCAAGCAGGGGCCAGAAACACAGGGTCTAGGGGTTTATAGTATTGAGTTCGTTTTGATAATAAATGCCAAGAATTTTACGCAATGGAGGGGCAAGTTCTGAGAATTCATTTTTGAAAACTCACTGTGGCGGAGTGTGAAAAATGTAGGTGCGTGGCCGCATTTTCAAAATGTGTGCCCTGATAAGCTGAGTCACCTCATCTTCTATTGATGATTTATAGCTGAAGGGAACGATGATACCCATCTCTGCACTGACAAGGAATTGGGTGCAGCCCAGACCTGTCTCCCAAACCTTTGTGGGGAGTCCATTCTTTCCTCCATGAGGGATGCAGGAAACAGAGCAGCAGGAGTTATGTTCTGGAACAAAAGAAGACATTGAAAGCCAGGAAAAGTCAGAGCAGCCAGTGAGGATGGGAAAACCATCTTATCAATCTATCCTGACATGGAGCTTGGACCGTTGGAATCTCCTTTGATGACAATTCTGAGATGGGCTTTATACCATACCCCCTAAATCTAGCTTTCCTTTCCTAATACGTCTTATGGTTTATTGAACAGAAATCTCAATTACTTCCTCAAGCCTTTGGAATTTAAGTCTGATTGGGACTGGATAAAATATCCCCCCCAAGTTTATGTCATTATCAGAGACCCCAAGAGGAGTGTGACAAACAGGAATCAGGCTGAGAATCATCAGGTGATTGTCCTGGCCAATGTGCTCTCCCCAACACTGGGCTCTAGGCAACCCTTGGTGGACCGCCCTGCTCTTAGGATACGAAATCTATAGAAATTACTCAGAAATACTACACGAAGTGTCTGGGGATACACCGTCTGGCTCTTGCCATCTTTCCTCAGTGCTTTTGCCATTTCCAAGTAGAGGGAGGCTGGAGGGCTTCCAAAGGAAAGCTAAACAGGAAGCATATAATTTTCAAGGAGCCGACATATCACTTTCAATCAGACGGTTTGGCTTTCAGAACATTTCCAAGCTCATTCTCAGAGAAACACTCTCCCTCCTCAACTAAGGCTCTGCTAAGAGGATTTATTCCCACAGCCTTACCTGGTAAAGCCACACAGATGACTACTAAATCTGCATGCCCAGGCTTAATTCTTCTCCACAATCCCAGAATCCAATTTTCAACTGCCATCTTGTTATTTCCTGGATACGCCACTAGTGTATTTCAGTGAATGGGTCCCAAACCAACTCATCTTCCCCTCTCCTGACTTTCCTGTTTCTGTTAATGGAATCACTGTTCCCTCTGCTACCCTGGCTGGAAACGTCTGAGTCATCCTTGACTCATCCTTCTCTCCTATTCTCTACATCAAATCAACTGCCGAATCATGTAATATCTATTTCCGCAGTGTCACTTGAATCTGTCCCCTCCTTTTTACTGCCACCATCCCTCCTCAGCGTGGGCTGTCATTACTTTCCTCTCAGGAATATCCTCACTTATTATCTCACTATTAACCCACCTTCATACTGCTTCTGACATAAGGCTCCTTAAACACTGGCTGGTCACATCACTCCCTTACCAGTAGTCTGACATGGCTCCCACTGCTGCCACGTTAAATATAAACCATCTTTGACCTTTATAAGTCACAATTCCTTTCCAATAGTCCATGTTCAAGCTAAGTTTACTCATTCCTGGTGTAGGATATAACTTTTTTGTTTTTGAACTTCCTTAATAAATGAGTTTGCAAAAAGTAAGAGCTTCTATTACTAAATTGTATATTACCTGTATTTGTATACTTGTTTTTCTCTCCTTAGAAGATTCAGTGTTTCTGTATTATTAGTCTCACATTTATTTTTGCTTGTTCTAATATTTGAGTACATGTAGGTACCAGGCACTGCTTTTAGAAGACCTGCATGAGCTAATTTAACTCTCTTAGTAATTTTAATTGCATCCTCATTTTACCGGTGACAAAACAGATGCAGAGAAGTTAAGTAACTTGCTAGAGTCCACACCTAATAAATGGCAGAGCTAGGATTCAAATTCACATGGTCTGGCCCCGGAGCCCAAGCTCTTGACCATTGAACTCACCTTTGTCTTTGTAACCTAAATTCCTGATATAATAGTTTGGATTTAGCTAATGTTTTATAACTGAACTGAAACATAAGGCATGTGTCCATTAATGGTCAGAAATATCAATGGTAGCCTGCGTGTGCAAATGTAACTTGGTATCAGGAGCTGATTTACCGTGTTTCCCAGGAAATCACTCTGAAGCTAAGAGACATCTTTGTGCTATTTTTCCTCTTACTTCTTCTGTTTTTTTTTCTTCTTATTCTAGTACATGGGCTGTATTGAGGTGCTACAATCAATGAGGTCACTGGATTTCGGAATGAGAACCCAAGTTACAAGGTAAGAGAACAAAAATGGGACGGACTTTGGGAATTATAGTTTAAAGTCACAAGAGTTTCCCCCACAAGAATTTCATGCAAGCCTTCAAAGTTACCATGGGTTTTTTATTTATGTGACTGGAAGATAGAGCTTGGATGAGTGGCTTCATCTCATCATGTGAAAGATTTCCCGATTGTGTGGCAGAACATCTGCATTTTATATAAGAACTGATAAGATGATATAACCATAGAAATAACTGGTTTCCCAGGTACCAGCAGTATTTAAAATTTTGCCTAGAAATAGGACCTTACAAAATTTGAGAGCTGTTGAAGAAGTAGCTGAAAAGAAGACCAGGGAAAAATTTCCCACGTCAGAAATCCCAAGCTCTCCCCATTATGGCATCTGTGACATGAGAACTTGTTCACTCTTTGTTTGGGTCTCCCTCTTCTGTGTACAGTGAGCTGGATGGAAGAGTTGAACCGGGGCATGGGGGTGAGGGAGTGCCTTACCCATGGTGTAAGCTTAGGGGAGGAACCAGAATCATTACTACACTGAGTATAAGTCAGAAGCAGAAATACAAAGCATGGTTCATTAAGGCCAAGTTCAAAGCAAGGATGGAAAGGAGAATAATTAGGTGCTAGACTGGTAACTGGGAAAATTATGAGGTGAGGAGGGTGAGGTGAGCGAATGGATGGAACGAGTGATTCAGAATGAAGACTTGGGCATCTTTTGTACGTGGTGCCAATGTGTGTCTCGGGTGCCAGCAACAGTGCCCATCTGTATCCCTGGTTGCAGGCCACCTGCTCCAAACGTGAATGTGCTCAGGGAGGATAACTTTTCCTAATGTTCGTCCATCGACCTCTAGGCCTAGAAAAAGTGTTGTGTTGGCTTAAAAGCTTTAGGCAAAGGAATCTTATTTCTCTTTAAGAAAGTCACAGTAGACAGTAGCACACTAAAGATTCTAGAAGTCCTGTGCTGTAGGCTAAGACTAACTTTATCTCAAGAGTTTTTAAACTTGTTTGGCCACAGAATTCATTTTTTCATGTAACATAAATGAACATCCCATGTATCCCTTACATTCCATGAAATGCACTTTAGGAATGGACTCTTTTGTGATGCATCTAAATCTTTTTCCAAATGTCTCACCAATCTTTGGTATTCCCTCTGGAGTCAAACAGATGACATCTAATTCTGGTGTGTGTGTGGGGGTGGGGGTGCTGATGAGGAAGGGTTGTTTTGTGTGTTTTTTGTGCGTGTGCTCTTGGTGCCTACCTCAGTCCCTGGCACATGGAAAAGGCTCCATAGATATTTATTGAATAAATGCGTGGTTCTGCCTGACTAGCTTCCAGGATCTGGAGATAGCTACATTTCTTCTTCCTTTTAAGTCTTCTCTTTCACATTTTCAGTCCCCTCAACTATCCTTCAAGTGACATGGTTTCTAGACTACTTCTTACCCTGTTAGCCCTACTTTGGGTACACTTCAGACTTTATTCCATCCTGATGATCCAAAATCTGGAGAAAACCCTTTGTTTAATCCTGAGCAGGTTACAGACAGGAAGAAGAAGATTCCCCCGCCCCCCAGGTTCCTAGAATAAGAACACAGGACAAAGGAATGCCCACTGTCCTTACCTGAGGATGATGGATTTTCTGTTCATTCATTCATTCATTCTTTGACTCATTTTTTCACTTGAATGTTTATGGAGTGCCCATTAAGTGCCTGGAACTCTTCAAGAATTAAGGATATAGAAGCCTCCGACCTTATGGAACTTACATTCTATCTGGGGAAACAGACTGTGTCAAGGAAACAAATACACAATATACTTTAAGGTAGCAATAACTGCTCTTACTATAATAATAAAGATGGGTAAGAGGATAGAGATATATGGGGTAGGCTTTTAATTTGTATTTTCTGATTATAAAAATATTGTAGGTTTACTTAGACTATTTGGAAAAATATGGAAAAGCGTGAAAAAAGAAAATCACTCATAGTCTCACCTAGAGATGATGTCTACTGATATTTTGTGTTTTGGAATATCTTTCCTGTCTTTTTCCTATACATGAGCTTACAATGATTTTTATAGAAAATCGAAAAAAATTTTGATACTGTTTCCTCTTGAGCATTTTCCTATTGCTAAATATTCTAAAGCACTCTGATTGTGGGAAAATATGCATAACATAAAATTTACCATTTTAACCATTTTAAAGTGTATAGTTCAGTGGCATTAAGTACATTCTCACTGCTGTGCAAGCATCACTACCATCCGTCTCCAGAATTGTTGCATCTTCCCAATTTGAAACTCTACTCATTAAATAATTACTCCACATCCCCCTCCCACTGCCCCTGGCAACCACCATTCTACTTTCTGTCTATGAATTTGACTATTCTAGGTACTTCATATAAGTTGAATCATACAGTATTGTCTTTTTGTGATTGGTTTGTTTCACTTAGCACAATGTCCTTAACGTTTATCACTAGGCCAAACAATATAAATATCACGAAGGCCATTGATGTGTATTGCTAGATTGTTCCACAGAAGAATTGTGCTAGTTGATACTCCTCTCTTCTAGCCATGTGTCTATTTTTTGTTGTGATCTATATTTTTAAATGGTTGTAAACTTATAAGTCTATATTTTCCTATTGTTTAGTAAATGGTAAAAGACTATTATTTTCCTTGCCATGAAGTTTCAGTTTATGACCAATGTACACACCTTGTATGCAATAATACAAGGATATTACTCCTTGTAGATATGTCTGTACGTATTTCAGGCATGGCAGATTGTGCTCTGGGCAGATCTGTGGAAGCTTGAGGGTGGTAGTTTTCTTTTTAGATTTGGTGGGGAAGGGCTGTCTGAGGAGAAGACACTTGAGCTAAGCCCTGAATAAAGTGAGGGTCCAGCCCTGGGAGTGTCTGGGGGAATACAGCTCAGGGCAGAGGGAAGATGGCTGTGCATACTACTGATCCATAGCATCCACACTGACAATGCCCACAACCCGGGTGTGTTGTTTGGTTAACAGTGTGAATCTTCTTCCAAGAGTGGATACAAAAAATGTCCAATGGGCTCCAACTCAGGGGAGGAGAGGCTGACTGGATGGGAGGATCAAGGTACAAGATGACCTATGGCGCTAAGTGCTTTGATTGGTGTCAGGAGACTCCAACCATCGTTAGCCCAGGGACCTTGTCTACAGTGTGGCTTCAAAGCAGTGAGGCCGATTTCCATCCACCAAGGCCAAACATCAGTCTCCCTGCCTCAGAACCATATGTTCTCGGCTGCCCCTTCCCAACCCTTGAACCTCTTCCCAGGAGTTTGTAGAGTTTGAGGTGCTGTATCTTATAGCTGCCTGGGCTCGGCAGCATACCTGGGACTCTCTAATTCAGATGGCAGAAGGGGAAAAAAACCATTAAGGAAGGTTAGATAGAAGACATGAAATACGTCTGTCCCACTTTAAACAATTAACAAAAATCTAAGTTTACTGAACAGAGAAATTGTCATTCAGAATTCACCTCTGGATTCCTTTAAGTAGTGGATTCCTCCCTGGTATTTCAAAGAAAATTTAATATACAGAGGAAAGTATTTTCACTTTTTTCCCGCAGGAGCTCACATATTGCTGAAAGCGAGAGTGATCTTTGAAACTCTAGGTCTTGTGGGAAATTTTACAAGTAGATATAAGCTTAGACGTTTGTGCACAACAGTAAACGTCCCCATATGTTACCTGCGTGGGAACATTTTATTTTAGAACAGGATCTTTTCTTTAGGTCTCTGTCTCACCTTGATGACTGCCGCATTCAGGGAAGTGTGTACCTCAGAGCCATATGTGTGTTTCTGCCCCCAGTATATGATTTCATTGTTCTCATGTGATTAGCATAAGAATATGGTTCACTTTCCCTGAAATCTCTAGTTCCTGCCCTGTTTCCCAAATATTTGCTCTTCTTTATTAATTTTTTCTTCTTTATCTCATTCTCCTATCTTCTCTCAACTTCTATGTATTTTGACATTCCGCCACTACTCCAGTTGCTTTATTACCAGTTATATTGGATATTTTCATTGAAATGTTACTGTTGAATCAATTTTCAAATTGTTTCAGATTTAACCTTCACATAAACACAGTTTCATTTTGCTCATAATCCTACTTAACGCAAGAAAAAAATTTTCAGCAGATCAGTTAAAATTCCAAAAGAAAGAACTTATTTTGCATGACCACAGTATCTCCTGACATTTACTATAAAACATAAGATCAATCAGGTGTGAATGCTGATGAATTTGTGTAATTAACTGGTACTACAGATACAAACAATTGTATTCAGGCTGATGTCCCACATTGGTAAATGGTCTTACCATCTCTATCATAGTGAAGCCATTATTTCAGGTAATAGGGAGACAGCAACATGAAATTCCTGGTAATAAAGGAGGAGCCATGACTGGGAAACACCAACTGCGTCAGCATTTGAGACAGAGGAAAAAGGTGGAGTACAATTCTTGTCTTTATGAGAGACCTTTCTGCCAATTGTTTGAGGACTGAATCCACAGGACCTAGAACACAGGAAGTACTCAAATAGAGCAGAGAAAAAGAAAAGGACAAGAGGCTGTTCACCTTCAAAGCTCCCATCACACTTCTATACCTCAGTCCAGAGTTAGTCCCCTAGAGAGCTCCGTGTGTGGCTCTGACAATTGTTCCTCCACTAATTCTCACCCAGGCATTTATCTTTGTGACTGATTTAGGACCAGATCTCAATTTTGAGTAATTGAGTATTCATGCAAAAGGGCAAAGGAAGAGGTTTTTCTTCATAATAAAGAGAAGCAAGATCATTAGGAAAACAAAGGCTCACAGTCACAGTTGTCTTCAAAATGTCTGGAAAACAGTATCAAAAGGAAATAAGAGAAGGGGGAAATGAAAATCATGCTAAGGGTGATACAGTCATTTGTTCTCTCCTACAAAAATGTTCTCATCGTGATTTTTAAAGCAAAGCTAAAGAAAACAAAAAACCTCCTCACACACACACACACACACACACACACACACACACAGACACACATACAAAATCAGATCACTCAAACCTAAGCCTAAAGCCCGACTTCCCTCCCCTGAGTAAGCATTCATATCATTTGAAGAAGGAAAAATCTTCTTTCTCCCCTAAGGATGCCTCCCTCTTTGCACCTAAGTGGGGACCTGCCTCAGACACCAAAGGAGGAATAAACCCATCAAAGGGAAATCCCGTAAGTGGAGCTGGTGAGACAAGGCTTGGCATCCAGCCCTGAAGAACAGAACTTCATAGGAGCCTCTTGAGGGGACACTTAGTTCACCACCATAGGATGCAGTTTATTCCAAGGGGCAAGGCACACTGCTGGTGGAAAGGACCTCCAGATCGTTGGCTTACTACTGTCATCTTCCTGTATTTATTGCTTTACGTTTATAAGTCATATTTGGTTTAAAAAAAACCCAACTCATCAGTCAGACTAAGTGTAACTCACCCAGCATGGGATGTATCCATGCTGGGCTCCAGGACAGCTGGGAAACAGCAGCTGACACTGGGTTTGCCTCATTTGGTGACTGCCATCCCGGGGGGGTTGTGTGGAAAATGGGGAGCTATTAGAGAAATGGGTGGTGAACACTCCCTTTTGGGGTCCTGGCCTAAGATTCATTGTCTCTGGGTGATCATAAGGTGCTGCATATCGCGGATTATTTATCTGTCCATTCCATTCCATGGGGGAAGAAAAACTGACTAGCGTTGTGTTTTTGTACTGCTGTTATACACAATAAGCAAGCTGTTAGGGTAATTTGGTACTAGGTAAAGCAACAAGGATGCAGAGATCATAAATCAGAGGATATTGTAATTGGACTAATTTCCTGTTTGAAACGTTATTGCTCCTGAGCAGTGATTCTGCAAATTTAATTCACTAGCTTGAAACTTTGATTCTTTGGCTTCAACAGGACATTAAAGGCAGTTCTTCAGAGGCAAATGCATGCTTCGTGAGTGTGTGTGTGTGTGTGTGTGTGTGTGTGTGTGTACAAGCAACCATGAAATGCAAAGCAGGTCCAGGATGCAGCTGGACATTTACATAAAGGCCTATGCGTGTGGTTTCTAAGAAATGTGAATGGCAGGAAGGCAAATATTCTGAGAGGTCCAATATCTGCATGTTAGGTAGCTAAATGAATGTATCTGTTTGAACACAGGCTAGAATTTACCTAAATTTCTTGGGGATTGTTAGGAATGGGATTGGTGCAGCTAGCATGGATAAGTGTCTGTACTTTTGTGTAAAACTTGAAGTAACCGTACAGCATCTAGTGTGTGGGTTCTGTGTTGACTTGTGAGGAGGCCATGGAGTTAGGAGTAGGATTGCAGCCCAGATGCCAGACAAAATAGACCATTGGGACGGAGGGGGGCAATAAAAGGCCAAGTCTGTTCATTTGTTAGGCAAGGGAATGCTCCCCAGTGAAGACATTTACTAAGAAGAGTGGTAAGGAGAAAAAACTGGGGAGTTTCAAAGTTCTAGTTCTTAGTGGTCATGCGAAGTATTGAAAATGAGCACCGTGGCTAAGGCCAGATATACATGGTTGGACAAAATAAATTTCATTGTGCATTGGTCAAGAACGAAAGTTAAGACCGCAGTAAGGGTTTGGTGTTCTAGGGTCAAGGTTTCTGACTTATCAGCTAGTGAGACAGTTACAATAAAACCTAACAGTCAAACACTCCTAGGCAAGCACTGCTGTAATGGATACTTCCTTTCACACATGTGTAGATGTCAGGAAGCCCTTGCTGGAGGTTTTGGGGTGTGTGTGTTTGTGTGTGTGTGTGTGTGTGTGTTTGTGTACGTGTACATGTACAACCACCACCTCTTCTAGTTTCAATTTCCACTGTTCTCCAGCTTATTTAGGACTGAGATCTCACTTCTCAGATATCTGAGATGAAATAGCCAATTAAATTCCTTTTAGAAGTCTTACAAGATCTAGTAATAGAAAACAAATGCTTCCAAGCAGTTGGGCGTGTTCTCTTCATGAGAGCATGACAGAGCCAGAGGAAGAGAGAGGACAGGAAAGGACAGGAAAGTCAACAGCACCTTTTGCTCAGAGTCATCAGCCGTGTCCCAGTTAAGCGCCCAGTCACTGAGTGAACAGGCATAAGGCCAAGAAGTATAGTTACTAAAGCAATCCACAGAATGGGAAAAATATTTGCAAATGATATATATGAAAAAGGGTTAATATCCAGAATAAATAAGGAACTCTTACAACTCAACAACAATAAAAAACAAACAACCCTATTAAAAACTGGGCAAAGTACTTGAATGGATATTTCTCCAAAGAAGATATATAAATGAGCAACGAGCACATGAAAGGAGTCTCAATATCACTAATCATTAGGGAAATGCAAATCAAAACCACAATGAGATAGCACTTCCCACTCATTAGAATGGCTATTCTTAAAAAGAAAAAAAATAGAAAATCACAAATGTTGGTGAGGATGTGGAGAAATTAGGAACTCTTGTGCATTACTGGTGGCAACGTAAAATGGTGGCAGCCACTATGGAAAAGAGTATGGGAGTTCCTCAAAAAATTAAAAGTAGAATTACCATATGATCCAGCAATTCCACTTCTGGGTATCTACGTATCTAAAAGCATTGAAAGCGGGACTTGAACAGATATTTGTACGCCTGTGTTTAGAGCAGCACCATTCACACTAACCAAAAGGTGGAACTAACCCAAGTATTCATTGACAGATGAATGGATAAACAAAACACAGAATATTAGTTGGCCTTAAAAAAAGGAAATCCTGCCAGTAGTGACAATGTGAATGAAACTGGAGGGCATTATGTTAAATTAAATAAGCCAGACAGAGAGACAAATACTGGATGGTATCCTTTATATGTGGAATCTCCAAAAAAAAAAAAAAAAGAAAAGAAAAGAAAAGAAAGAAAGAGCAAGAAAGGAAGGAAGGAAGAAAAAGTTTAACAACAAAAGTTGCACTCATAGAAACAGAGAGTAGAATGGTGGTTATCAGGGGCTGTGGGCTGGGGGAAACGGGGAGATGATGGTAAAAGGGTACAAACTTTCAGTCATAAGACGATTAAGGTCTGAGGACCTAATGTAGCTCATGGTGGCTATAGTTGATAACACTGTATTGTATACTTGAAATTTGCTAAGAGACTAGATCTTAAGTGTTTTCAACAGCAACAAAAAAAGTAAATAGGTGATTGAGGTGTTAATTAACTTGATTGTGGGAATCCTTTCACAATGTATACATATGCATATATCAAATGATCACGTTGTGCGTTTTAAATATATTACAATTTTATTTGTCAGTTATACCTCAGTAAAGCTGAAAAAAAGGGGAAGGAAATTCTGGCACATGCTACAAAATGGACGAGCCCTGTCTTCATCTCTTTGGACTACTACAACAAAATGCCACCGAGTGGGTAGCTTATAAAAAACAGAAATCTATTTCTCACAGTTCTGGAGGATGGATTGTCTGAGATCAAGGTACTAGCATGGTCAGGTGAGGGCCCTTTTCCGAGTCACAGGCTTCTCATTGTATCCTCATGTGGCAGAAGGGGCTAGGGAGTTCTGAGATGTCTCTTTTATAAGAACACTAATCTCATTCATGAGGGCTCCACCTTTGTGACCTCCTAAAGACCTCACTTACTAATACCTCACCTTTGGGAGTTAGTATACAATACTAATAATTTGTATGTATACTAATTTGTTAATATACATACAAATTTAGGGGAGACACACTATTCAGACCATATGAAATTATGCTAAGTGAAATAAGCCAGTCACAAAATGACAAATACTGTATGATTTCACTTCACTTCATTTTACTATGAGGTACCTAGAGTGGTCAGATCCAGAAACAGAAAGTAGAATAGTGGTTGCCAGGGGCTGTTACGGGGAGAGTTAATGCTTTAACGGGTACAGAGTTTCAGTTGGGAAGATGAAAAAGTTGTGCTGATGGATGGCAGTGATAGTTACATAACAATGTGAATGTACTTAATGCCACTGAACTGTATACTTAAAAATAGTTACAGTGGCATATTTTATGTTATGAATATTTTACTACAATTTTTAAAAAGTATAATTACTAGATGATATTGGAGTATTCAATATATTGTTCAAATTATTTTATTTTGTTGAAAGGGTGCAAAGCCAGTAAGGGAAGGATAACTGAGGCTTCAGGGCCTGAGTTTCTAGCAGGTCCTGCAGTCAAGAGAATTTGGTAAGGAGTGGCTTCTTCTAATTTCTTGACAAGGAAGCCCAACCAGAAGTCACACTGGCCAAAAGGGCTGCTGTAGGACAAAAGGAGAGCGTAGCTCATGTTTGTTTAGCACTGCACAAAGCTTTTGCATCAATGTTCTTTCATGAGCCACACAATCACCCCAGGAAGAGGGTACTACAGGTCTGCATTTTAGAGCAGGGGAAGCTGAAGCTCAGAGAAGTTAACTGACCATCCCAAGACCACACAGCTCTTTTGCTGGGGCTCAAACCCAGATACTCCCACTTAAGTCAAATCCTGTCCTAATGACTTAGTGTTTCCTAATGATAGCACTTAGTAGTTCCTAATGACATTGCTTTGGACTGAAGCTAAGAAGCTGCTCTTGTAGCTGTGAGTAGGCTAAGATGGTGGGAGGCAAGGGAGAAAAGGCAGGCCTGAGTCATCTTTAAAAATCAATTCTAAGTGAAAGAATGACATGGCTGTGATCACCATCATCACTGATGTCAGTCCTCTATGGGACATCTGACTCTTAACATTTTTTCATGATTTTTTTATCCTGACTACCAAATGTAAATGTGGCTTATTGTGGGAGTTGGGAAGTAGGGTAGAACGAAGAAAAACAGACAAATCACTGGAGATAACCAGGAGTCATAGTTTGGTATAAAAGTTTTCCAATTTTATGTTCAAACACTAAAGTGGCATTATATGGTACATATTAATTTGTAACATATTTTTGTCATTTATTATGCCCATTTTCTAGGTCATTAAGTGTGAGTAGTACTTGCTTTTGACCTGAGCTTTAAGGTGGAAAAAATAATTTTAAGTATATCTACTTGCCATAGGTGTATTTATTGAGTCTTTTTGGCTTTAAGTAACAGAAAATGACTCTGCCTCGCTTAAACCAAAAGAGGGATTTCTTAAAAGGATATTGGGGCAGTTCATGGAAACTGAGGAACAGTGAACAAACCAATAGAAATACCGGGGTCTGGACTTCCCAAAGCCTCACCTGCAGGAGTGTGGAGACTCCCCGTCTCTGGTTCTCTTAGTTCCAAAAAATCAAATTATCAGGTAAGCTGGTGATTGGCACCTAATCCTGGACCACTCATCTTTGGCCAGGACAGAGTTGCATTGTGGCGATATGGTAGTTCCATAAAATAGTCATATATTGGAAAGGGAAGTGGGGGCAGGAGGAGGAAGAGAGGAAAAAGCAGTAGCAGAAAGAAGCTTGTAAAATGGAGGTAGTAGGTGCAATCAATACAAAATAGATTTCTACCTCAAAGGGAAACAAAGACATTAGATCAATTTCTTTGGACACCTTAAAAAAGAGAGAGAGGGAGATTGGACTATTTAAATCATCCCCAAAATGCTCCATTAAAATCTAAGGTTTGCAAAATTGTCGATCAAATGTTTTGTGTTATTATAGCTAGCACATTAATTTTAGGACATAATTCAATGGAGCTGTGTTTTTATATAGTGAAAGAAATTTGAAGACTGCATGGATAGGTATTTTATGTTTATGCCACTTTTATAGAACCTAGGGCACTGTTTTAATACTTTAGATATTTACAGATGTTTATAAAATGGTCATTATTTTTGTTCTATGACAGGCTATTTACAGTATCTATATTTTATTTGTCAGGGAGCCTTGGTCAGGAATGAAACTCCCAATTATAGCATCTTTTCCATGGAAAATATGATCTACTTTATGGAGTGGTTTCTAAAAATATATTGCAGCTAACATCCAGGGCCTGCTAATTTATCCATATGAATCTATAGAAACTTACAGATGTGTAGATATTATCATACAAACACATACACACACAAACACATACTCTCAAATAGGTGATATACGTACATTCACTGACCCAATTGAGAAGTTAGTTTTTTGTTCACGTCTAAATATGGATGGTAGTGAATGGCCTCAAGTGTTTGAGGAGACACAAATTAATTCAGAGGTTAAAATGCATGAATGTTAAAGCCTTTGCACTTTGGGGAGACCTCAATATTTTTTTATTTCTGATTGCTGAATGAAGTAGCATTCTATAGCTATTCCCCCGCGCCCTCTTTCCCCCACCACCCCCAGGCCTTCTTTACCATGTAGAGTCAGATGAGAATGGCTTCTAGTATCTATCTCCCTTTTGTGGCCATTTTTGGGTTTTCCTTTAGCAGTCAATACTGAATGTTGGTAGCATCTCAAGCATTCTCAATTATACTCTGTGCAAATGTTCTCCAGGCACAAGAGAGTGGATTTCGAATTTTGATTTTGATAGACACCTCCTGGTCTGAATCATTTAACAATGCAAGTAGAATAGGCCTTTGGAACCACTGTTCCTGGAAACGCTAGCCCTGCAGTTACATGGGAGCCTCCTGAGAAAGCTCAGAGGGTGCCCCAGAGTGTGGCTGGCCTAGAGGGATTGGGTCCTCTATCACTGTATTTCAGCGGAACAATCATAAGGGCTCCGTCATCTATCATCTTTGGGCTTTAAGGTTCTCCCTGGTCCATGAGCCTAGTCCATGGGCCTGGCATGTTTCAGAGCTAATGCCTGGGACGTAGTTGGATCAATAAATATTTATCGATCAACAGAAAGGTTTCAGGGCTTCTCACAGGTCTTGACATGACTGTGGAGGTCTTGAAGATTCCATGGTCACTGCTAGCAATCAGAAAAAAAGAAGAAAAAACCTAAACAACCCACAAACATGGACTCTGGTATCCTGAACTAGGCTAAATTCCAGAATGAGGAGCTCTTAGACAACTGGCTCAGGTCCCTGGCTCCATGGTAGCGAGTTGGGTACCATTTGTATATATTATTGAACAAAGGAATAAAAATAAATTCACTAAAGATACTCATTTTGGTTCAGAGACTCTTGGGGTCCAAGGAGTCGATTCAGATGAAGAGTAGGATTTCTCAATCCACATGGAACTGGCTGAACTTCAACCTCTTTCTAGTTTAGGGTCTCAGGCATGTTTTCTACCATTAGCAAGCAATCTACAGAGCAGTTTGGTGTTAGTTAACAGCTACTATCATCATCATTGTCATCATCACAAAAATTAATATTTATAAAATAGATATGACTATTAATCCTATTGTACTCATGAGGATACTGAGACTTATAGAAATGACAGAACTCACCAATGTCACTTAGCAAGTTAGTAAGTGGTGGAACCAGAAATCAGATCTGCCTGACTCCTGTGTACTAGGCCTCAATCAAAATGAAACAATTTGAAGAAACACAACTCAGGGAACGCTGAAAGCCTAAAGTGACAATAAGGAAACGTTCAGTCCTCAGGTTGGAATTTATCTTGGGTAGATAGATTCCTGGTTTGTGAGTTCTCTCTGGAAGGGATTTCATAAAGATGCTCAGAGATCTATACGTGAGGATACTTTTAGTTTCCTTTTATGATTTCTAATGAGGAGAAAAAAAACCACCTCAGATTGTGTCAATCAGTGGTTCTTAAACTTTAGCATGCAAGAGAAGCAGTCACTCGGAGGGCTTGTTAAAACACGGAATGTTGGACCCCACTCCCAGAGTTTTTGATTCAAGAATTTGCATGTCTAACAAGTTCCAAGATGATGCTTCTGGTCGGGGTCCACACCTTGAGAACCACAGGTGTAAAGGAAACCTATGCACTGATTTCACAATGAGGTCACCAGCTGGACCGTACATCTTATGGAAACCCCTTATTTTTGAAAAGGTGGTTCCCCAGGAAATCCCCAAAAGCACCTGGAGGTTTTTATTGTTTTATTTTTAAGAAAGGACAAGGGCAAAGCTGAGGGAATACCAGAGCAGCAAGTTTTAATTCTGCTATATGTATATGTATATATAGCCAGAAAAATCAATGATACAGTTCCTTTTGGGAGGAGTGAGGTAGATGGGGGCACTCAAAATTCATTAGAAATGAATCTCAGCTTGAGAGAGTCCTTTCTGGGATAAAAAGAGAGCTTTGTGGCCCAAGGAAATGCAAGACAGTTAGTGTATCTCTACACCTGCCAGGCAGATTCGTTTCATTTCCTATTAGTATTCTCCTTAGGAAAACTGAGAAATGCCTAATGGAATAAGTGCACAGCTCTGGCTCCTTAATTAAACATGGGTTGTAGCATGTGAGAGTTGCACCTACTCTAGGAAAATGTGTATTTTCAAGTGTGTTTGAACAATGAGAAGGTGGATCTTTTTGACCCAAATCATCTGAATCACTTACAAGAATTTCTCTGAAAACAGTTTTTTTTTTTTCTTCACTATCATCTGTGACAACAGAGATTCTTGAAATGGAAAGACATCCTCTGGTTACGTGTATTTGCCAATGTAAAGTAGCATAATTCTGGCAGCAGCTCATTAGCAGCCTTAGGCTGCATCTAAAAACAGACTCTGAGATGAAGAGTTAAAGCAAAAGGGTTACTGGGAGGGCGCTCAAGATTAACACGTGAGGGAGTGAGGGGTGCATGACTGGGCAGGGGAGAGGTTCAGTAGTGATGCCATCTCAACAAAGGCCTTAGCAGATCTCAAGAGCAGGCCTTCAAACCCCATATTGACCTGCCAATGGTTGCCTGTTGCCTCTGGGGAGGGGACATGTCTGTGGGCAAGGTAACTGCCTTAAAGAGGACAATTTCTGGGGAAGGAATTCAGCTGTGAGCCATTAACAGTGAACACTCCAGCAACTGGGGGCAGTGACTACCTCTGTTCTGAAAGGGGGTGTGGGTTATATAAGGAGATGAGGATCACACTTTGTTTCATGCTATAGAACTGTCTAAACATTTATATATGACTATATGCCGGGGGTGCCCAAAAAATGTATGCACATGACTTGTGTTCATCTTTTGTTATTGGTATATATTGAATATTACGATTTTAATAGTTTTTCCTTTCTTAAAATATGTACACATTTTTTTGGTACCCTCTGTATTATGTCCAGAGTAGCCTACTAGGTGCCATGGAGTATCCAAAGAAAATCAGGTAGGCATTCTGCCTTTCTTGAAACCTGTATTCTTTCTCTATTACTATTTGCGTAATAGACATAATTGGACCACTAGTACAACATATTATCTATAGCATTTCAGTTATAACACACAAAGTACTCTGCTGGGTACCAGGCATTGTAAAAAGCAGGTTAGACCCAGTTCTTAAAGCAGGCAGACATTGTAAGGATAATGCAATAATAATGGCTAGCATTTACTGAGGCATTTTTCAAAACACTATTATTATACCCACTTTATATATTTAAGAAATTGAGACATAGGTAGCTTTAAAAATATGCCCAAAGTCACAGAGCTTGTAGGAGACAGCTAGATTTTGAACTCTGGCTGTCTGATTGCAGAGCCCACTTAACCAGCCTTTCTTCGTTCTCTATTATCATAGAGGAGTTATAGATAAGTTAAAGCCTTCAACTTTTTTCCCTTTTAACGTTTACTATAATTTTGCACTTTTATTTCTGTGTCCCCCAAGCACATTTTACTGGATCACGCATATAGTATCACATAATGAAGTTTAGTTGAAATATATAATATATAATATATAGTATATATCAATTCTCTCTCTGTCTCTCTTTATATATAGATATAGATATAGATATAGATATAGATATAGATATATAGATATATGTGAAGAATTTCAGTTCCCCTCTCCCTACACTGAGTGCTGGTAGGAGGGACAAAGAATGTAAGATGATAATTTACAGTTTGTAAAACTATATTTACATAGTAGAAGGAAGACTCATCTTTTATAAAACCCAGCCTCCTGTACCAAGAAACTGAACAAGACCAAGTCCAAAATACATATAACTAATCTTTGTCTGTAAAGATTAAAAGGTGTGTTCTGGTATGTTTCCTGCCATGCACAAACGAATAGCTGACCCGACCCCACAACCTCTTAAACTCATTTATGGTCTGCTCCAGAAGGGGCAGCAAGTCACAGCCTGCAGGCCACCTAGCCTGCCTGCTACCTGATTTTTGATTTTGCCACCTTTTGATCCAAGAATGATTTTTGACATTGTTTAACGGTTGGGGGGAAAATGAAAAGAAGAATATTTTGTGACATGTGGAAATTATATAGAATTCAAATTTCAGTGTCCATAAGTGTTATTGGCATACAAGCATGCCCATTCGTTTAAGGATTGTCTGTGGCTGGGTTTTGAGCTACAACTACAGAGTTGAGTAGTTGCAGCAGAGATTGTATGGCCTGCAAAGCCTAACATTCCTACTGTATGGCTCTTTGCAATAAAAGGCCTGCACACTGCTGTTATCGAGTGCTTCTCAACCTCAGCTCTGTTGGAGACACCTGAGGGAACTTTTAAAACTCCCAGTATCCGAGCCCCGCCCTGCACCAATTACCTCAGCACGTCTGGAGATGAGATGCAGTCTTCAGGATTTGTTAAAGAGCCCCGTCTTTCTCCAATGTGCAGCCAAGGTTGAGAACCACTTCCTAGAGTATGAATGCATTTTGAGGGACAGATGGACTAGACCTCTCGACATCCAGGCTGCCAGATGGGAGAGAGAATGTAGGTCACTCATTACCACGCGTGTGTATAGGGGGTAATGTGAGCAAAGAGGTTTAGGACCTCCACATGCCCTCTGGTGAAGCCTTTCCCATGAGGAGATGGCAGGGATGAAAGGGAACCAAGGGGAGAGGAGAGCATGGATTATATGAAATATCTATTCCAGTGTATTGAGTGACCAAGTTGAAGACAGATTTTCTGTCAAATGGAACATGATCAAATGTACAGGTGGTGTAGCCGTCCTTCCCTACCCTAGCCGCTAGAAACAGGTGACCTAATTCCTTGGCATCCGCTAACACAACCATCTGGTTGAAGTTGTGCAGTGAGTCCAAGTAGAAGTTTTAATCAGCTGCATGGCCCATGAACTGATCTGCTTCAGAAAAAGAATTGGAGATTCTTAGGCCCCACCCCAGACCTGTAGAGAATCAAAGTCTCTAGGAACAGTCTCAGGAATCTGCATTTTAACCAGCATCCCAGTTGATCCTTAAGAACTTTAAAATTTGATCACCACATACCTAAATGGTTATACTGGTGAATTTTTAGCAGATGTGCAGGCTGCAGTGGTCCTACCTTTAATTGCCACAGTGGACTGAACAGGCGAGGCCAATATTGATTCCTTCCAGAGGTACACACATACTCTTAAAAAATAAAAAGAGAGAGTGATACCACCAGATAATTTCTATAACGTATTTTTTTACCAGGTAAAATCTATAACATATATCTCAAATGGCCCCTAAAAAAAACAAACCAGTCACTTTTTAAAAAAACAGTGGTGGAAGTTATACACTCATTCCACCAATTGCTGTCTTCCTCAATATTATTGGTATCTCTTTGGCACACTGTTATAAGTGTCTAATCTAGTGCCAAATCTTCCTTTTTTTTTGAAGATAGGCCTGATTGTTGTAGTAGATAAATATCATCTGGAGTGAAATGTGGTGAATAAAATGGGTGATTAAGTTGGATCTACTTTGGTGTTTTAAGAAAATGAGCTGTGACTCTTAAGTGACAACCTGAATGATCAGTACATTCTATAATTCCAACAGACATACTTTCATAATATTTTGAATATTCTGTCTAAAGCAGAGTTGTTTTAGGAATTTCCAGTTTATCCCCAAGTAAAGGAGAACAGTCTTTTGGATTCACAAATCCCAGTATGTTTTGTAGAAAATCATCTGCATTTCTCTTGTCATTTTCATAAGGCTTAAACATATAAGGTGTATAAGCTATCAGTTGGTGGGTGTAGGTGTTTGCAGTTTGAAATATATGATTTTTATCACAGGAAATCATTGTGGGATAGGAGAAAACCAGCATTTCATTTCCTTCATTCAATAGGGGAGACTTGTAGGAGAGGTGCCATCCTGGGGACAAGATGGTCTTTTACTTCATTAAAGTGCAATTGATGGGTCAACATTTGCATCAGAGCCAAAGAGCAGAATCACGGAGTAGACAGAACAACCTGTGTATTGTGGTTGCTTGCACTGAGTAGAATGGTGAATGTACTTCAGAATCAGATTTTAAATATAATTCAGGTTGAATGCAGTCGTGAGATAAGTCAAGGTAAGAGTAAATGCTGTGGGCAGTACTGAAAGGTTTTATTTGACCACCCTGGGACCCAAGTGCCTGTTTCTAAAAATGAAAGGATATATTTTATGGGCTGAGCCTGCCCTCCTAGAGTGCATGGGCGATGCCCCTTGATAATAGCACAAAGGGAGTTTGAAGCTCTCCATTCTCTACTGGTCTCTGGGCATTGACTGCATTCATTGTGTGCTTATCACCGTGGAAGCAGGCTCATGTTCTAAAGTGCCCTGTCTGAGGGCTTGCCACATTCTTGGATGGCTTTAATTTCACCAAACTGGACGAAATTGAACACATAGATCACTGAGCCTTGATGTTCTAAAGGCAAAGATTTCAAAAAAGAAGGTACTCGTTTCCCTGGGACAATTGGAACCACATAATACCACACTGGTGTGGAGTCTGTGTGACACACAAGTCCCTTCATTCATCAGTATGAAGGCCATTTGAGTCATTCAGGTGACAACTTGTCTCTTCCACATTGATCACTGATTTCTTTAAGGATTCATGTTGGAGATGAAAAGTAAGGGATAGTCCCTTGGGAAATACAGGTGGCTTTGTTCACCTAAGTATTTTTGAGTTTTATTTTGGAAGGGCTCTTGCTGTGATTAAAATTTATTCTCGTTTCTGTTTGGACAAAACTGAAACCACTCCCAGAGGGAGAGGAAGAGGGGGAGGGGGAGAGGGAGGGGGAGGGAGAGGGGGAGGAGGGAGAGCGAGAGGGAGAGGGAGAGGAGGAGGGAGAGGGAGAGGGTGTGTGTGCGCCATGGTGGTGGTGGTGGTGGTCGTGGTGGTAGGTGGGGAGAGCTGCTTTTAACTATTCCTGGTTTCATGTTACACAATTTCTGTCTTTCCTATCTACTGAAGAATTGCTTTTTGACATTCACTACAAATAATCTGTCCCACAGCCCCTCCTCCCAACCCCATTAAATGTTCCACTTTGTCTTGGATTGTGATATTGCCTTCTAAACTTAAAAAATAAAGGGGAGGGGATGAAGGCAACATTGCTTCCAGAGGAGTTTAACTGTTTAAGGGTTAAAGACCCAGAAAAATTATAACAAGTACTGTAGCAGCTAGGGGTTGCTGAAGAAAGGTGGCTTTGTTTGCATGATTAGTTTGGACTCTGTTAAGACAGACAAAATATCTTTTTTAGGTCTTATGGCGTAGGCAGGGTTTTATATGCTTAAAAGCAAATCTTCATCTGCATTCTCATTCTCTTACATCAGCCCACTTCTCCCCTTCCCTCTCATGTGGCAAAACAATAAACAAAGTGGCCACTGTTGGTGCTGTGAGGCGTTTCTCCCTCTTTCCTTCCAGTACAGGCTCCCAGGGTGGAAATCTTTAGCCATTTAAACTCCCCAAATTCTGCTCTTCTGAGAGGACATTTGCTGAATGTTTGTTGGCTGGAGAATGTCTCAAGGCAAGTCAGTACCAAAGGATTATGCAGAAATCCAGGCTGCTTGGACAACTGGGATGGCGGGGGCACCCCAGGTCCTCTGAGGAATCCCTACTTGGGGTTCTCTGTTTTCTTTTTCCTCAGCATTTATAAAGTCAACGCTTTAGGTGGGAGGGTATAGCTAAAACTTCAGAAAAGCATTGAAAGTACTGTCTGTTCTTGAAAATGTTATAGTTAATCTCTTGGTCCCAGTCTGAGGGGAAGAAAAGATCTTTGTAAAGAAAGGCAACAAAATGCAGGCATGTATCTGTCTTCCCTGGATGGAGTTTCAGGAGATTTGTTAACACTGCTATCAGCAAAGAAAACAGAATTTGAGAGGTTATTTTAAAGCAGTGGTTCTTAACCTGGGATCTGTGGATTCCTAAGAGGCCCACACATGATTTTCTGGGGGTTAGTTATGATGAGGTGGGTTGTGGGCACTCTAAAATTGAATACAAAAGTTTGTACAATCAGGCCTTTTATTGAAAAGAGAGTCTGTGACTCTCTTTAGTCTCAAAAAGAAAAAAAATTAATAATGAATTTTGTGATGGTGGTGGTGGTGGTAGTAAAAATACACAGAACATGAAATTTACCATCTTAACCGTTTTTAGGTGTATATTCAGTGCTATTAAATAAATTATTGTTGTGTAGCCATCACTACCACCAAATCCCATAATTACTTTCATCTTGTAAAACTGAAAGTCTATACGCATTAAACCATAACTCCCCATTCT
Organism: Rhinolophus hipposideros; assembly: GCF_964194185.1. Classification (NCBI taxonomy): domain Eukaryota; kingdom Metazoa; phylum Chordata; class Mammalia; order Chiroptera; family Rhinolophidae; genus Rhinolophus; species Rhinolophus hipposideros. The sequence continues at coordinate 44,243,638 of NC_138051.1, read as the reverse complement.
CCCCTACCCTCAGACCCCTGACAACCACTACTTTCTGTCTTTATGATTTTGACTACTCCAAATACTTTATATAAGTGGGATCACGTAGTATTTGTCTTTTTGTGACTGCCTTACTTTACTTGGCGTAGTGTCCTCAAGGTTCATCCATGTTGTGGCATGCTGCAAAATTTCCTTTTCTGGGCTGAATAGTATTCCATTGTGTGTATATACAGTACCACATTTTGCTTATCCAGTCACTTGTTGATGGACACTTGGGTTGCTTCTGTGTTGTAGCTGTTGTGAATAATACTGCTATGAGCGTGGTGTACAACATAACAACTACTTTAAAAGCAAGTTCATAAGCACAAGTTTCCCCTTTTTTCTTCTGAGCAAAAAGTTGTATATCAAGAGATTTTCAGAATCTGTGAAGCTTCCGGTTCCTCAACTGACATTCAAGTTCTGAGTGAGTGAGCCTGTGCACACACATGAGTGCTTGCCTACTTGGGCATATGGCTGGGGTCTGGATGCTATTCTCTTCCATAGGGAGATAACAGCCAAGTATAGAAAGCAAACGGTTAAGCGAGGCTAGGGCCATCCATGGGAGCCATTTCCAGAGCGGATCCCTGCTACTTTGCCCTGTTCCCTTGGCAGTTTACCTCAGCCACATTGGCATTAAGGATTGGCCAAAAAGGCCAATCCCATTGCTCACTCCCTCACTATGTTGGGGAGTGAGCAAGGGAAGGACACCCAGTATACCTCTTTCCCTAGACCCTCCTTTTCATATACCTGGCAATATGGTGCCTCCCTGGGTGAATGTGAGTTTTGAAGTTAGACCTGGATTTGCGTTTTGTCTCTCCCACTATCAGCCACATTATGTGGCGGCAAGTATTTAAATTCTTTGAATTTTAGTTTTCACATTTGTAAAACGTGGATAAAATACTTACCTCGAAATGGCATTGCTAAGACTCAGTGAGATGCTTAGTACTGGGCCTGGCCATATAGATAGGAGCCGCTCGTTCATTAAAACCCAGGCTCTCTGCTACAGCATCATGCATCATTCTGAAGTAGGGATTTCTAATATAAAAGTGTTTTAGATCTGGTCAAGACTGTTTTCTTTATGAAACTTTGGGGGAATGGAAACAGGCAAGTCTACCAAATAAACTGAGAAGATAAATCTGGGTTTAGGGGCTATAAAGATGGAAGAGTTAAAGGCTAAGCTGGGACAGGAGCAGAGAGAGAAATAAGATGTGTTATCTGTAACACGAACGTTGTCCCACTTCTCTGTGGGGGTTGGCAAGAAAGAGAGAAACTCTGTCACCTCCCCATCCTTGATGGGCCTTCACATCGCCCCAGCTCAGGAGCAAAAGTCCTGCTGAGGGGACTTACTTTGCATTTCTTTGAATATTTTAAAAGAGAAGAGAATTTATCCAATCAACTGCACAATAAAGGTAAAACATTATGTTGTTTACATCTAAACATTCATAGACTCAATAACAAGAAATAAACCACACTCACACACACACCACCTTAATCAACTCAGTTTATAAGTTCTTTCTATATCACTATTTATACAGAATTAATTTTACATAGCTGCTACCAGTGTGTATATACCATTCAAGTTCTACTTTTTCCCACTAATTTATGTAGATCCCCTCATTTCAATAGTCTTCCTATCATACTTAACATTCCAAGTGGCAATATTTATATTGATATGTTGTATATCTATATCACAAGCTTTGGGTTTTTTTTTTTACTCTATGATAAATGTTTCTTTTATATAAATACTCAATGCTATTTCAATATAAATTCTCCCTCGCTTGTCAAAAGCTTTGACAAATTTTATGATGTATGTTATCTTTTATCAACTTACTCTCTAGAAAGATGGTATTAATACTAACCATGGCCCCCAGCAGTGACTATACCTAAAGTGGAATTATTCCCATTTTTCCCAACACTGAATTTTGTAATTTTCATTTTTGCTAATTTAATGAGAGTGAAGTATCTTGTACTTGTTCTAATTTTTAGTTTTAAAATTATAATGAATGTGAACTATGGCCCTTGGGCCAAATGTGGCCAGCTGCCTCTTTTTAGAAATAAAGTTTTATTGGAACACAGCCATGTTCATTTGTCTACAACGCTTTTGAGCTGCAAGGGCAGGGTTGAACAGTTGCAAAAGAGCAAAATCTAAAGTACTTACTATCTGGCCTTTTACTGAAAAAGTTTTCAGACTCAAATTCACTTGTCGACACTCTTGTCCTACCACACTTCATGCTCCAGCAATATCAAAGAGGACCAGTGTACTTCCCCTCATATTATGATAATTTCTGTTTTGTTATCTTTGCACATGTTCTTCCCTCTGTCTGGAATTTCCAGGCTCCACTGCCAGAAAGGTTCATGCTTCCAAACCCTCTGTGAGCAGTGCTCATGGTATAAAGCATTATCTTTAATTCAAATTCACGGCTTTACTTTTTGTTAGAAGGTATTGACAGTTGGTATAAGAATGAAAAAAACCCACAATGTCTGGGAAAGCACTTTGTAGAGAGGGTGCTAATAAAAAGTAACAACTTCTAATAATAACTGTTATCATATTTAACAGCATCAATGCCCACCTTTGTTTCTACTTTTATTTCAAACCATTTACAAGGAGTTTTTTGGCCAAAGTCCTCCAGTGGACCAGTATGCTCTTATGGAGTAAAGGATCTGATAATACCCTATAATACCTCTTTATTAAATACCAACAACATAGTGGGGTTGGTATTTTGGCACTAGTTATTTTGGCAACACCAGAGGCCAATTTTGATCGATTTTATGTGCCTCATCAATTATTGAATAACCATTAAGGTGACTCAAAACATCAATCAACCACACAAAAGAGCCCAACCCTCTATGTTATCCTTCTATTTCACTCCAAAGACAAAGTTTAGAATCCTAGAAAAATAATAAATATAAAATCCTGTGAAAATATGCTGAATCAAAAAGTCATTCTATCTTTTGGTTGCAGGTAATTATGCACAAATCAGACGAGCTAATACCTTAGAGAAGAGTTTCATTTATCCAGAAAAAATGGAATCTGAACTAAAGCATACATTATAAATCCAAAATGATGCCTGGAATCTTTGGGAATTCTGCTTATCTTTCCAAAGTGTCTACCAGATGAAATATAAAAACTGCAGTGTGTGTGTGTGTGTGTGTGTGTGTGTGTGTGTGTGTTAATATAGTTTACCAATTTAAACAGTGATCTCCAGGGCACTTGGCAAAAAGCTTAGAGATTTCCATTTGCTTTGTGAAAAGTTTAATATATGCATTGAAAGCCACAAGGCAAAGGCTCATATTACATGAGTGAAAGCTTGGGCAGTTATGAATGTTGAGTCCCAGACACAAAAGCTCTTAGATCTAACTGCATTTCTGGAGTGGAGGGCGCCAGTTCGTTCACCACTTCCATTAAGGAACAACTACTTATTTTAGTGGTGCCTTTCTCTCAGGAAATGCAATATATAGTAAGGGCAGAAAAATAAGCAAAGGAGGAAATTTGTTATTGATTTTCATTTCTTCTGTGAAATTACATGAAAGCTCAATGGCTTGCAGCAATAACTTAGTCAATAAGGCTCCATTTGAGACCACCTTTAAGTTCAGTTCTCTCCTGATCCTTTTAAACTTCCTCTAGTGTTGGTTTCTTTTTTATTTAATTGTCTGTGGTGCTGAGTTGAAGCTACTACAAAGCTTTTTATTCATAACACCATAGAGAGGATTTTGCTAAAGGTAAACTGTGCAATATTCCCAGACAATAAAGTTTCTCCCCTCCCTTCTGGTTAAAAATCAACAACACTAAAAACCAAAACTGAAAATTCAAGTTAAAAAAAAGAGATGAAGAAGGTGAATGGTAGGACTCCTTATTGTAAAGTAATTTTTCAGTACTAGGCTGTTGCTGGGTTTTCTTAGGTTCAAACTACAGAAAGACTAAGAACGGTGTTTTTCTCCTATGGGGGTGAAGGAAGGTTGTTTATGTCCAGACTCACCATTATATGTGTGTACATTTTAGTCATAATACTTGCTAACATTTATTGAACACTTACTGCGTGCTAGATAGTATGCTAAGTCTCTATATGGTTTCTGTTCTGTAGGGAAGCAATAAGTCGCCTGTGTGAAGCTGTTCCTGGGGTAAACGGAGCCATTAAAAAGCGTAAGGTAAATATTGGTGTGGTTTTCTTGTTTTATATTTCAACTATGGGAGAGATAATATCAAAATAGTTGTTAGTTCATTCCAAGATATGACCTAAGGTTCAGAATGGCCTTTATTAATTGGCGTGATAACCAGAGATGCACTCAAAATTGTTCTGATCTCTCAAATTTTTCTGACTTGCCTGACACTCTCTTAAATGGTGATGCCTAGAGTGACAGAGCAGAGAAAACACCTGGGTTTCAAGTCAGAAAATCTGGGTTCCATGTCTGGGTCTTTACTTTTCATTGAACATGCTATCTCATCTCTCTGCGACTCCATTTTTGTTCCCGTAAAGTTGTTGAACCAGGTGACCAGTTTGGTACCTTCCCAGTTGAATATTATATAATGTATGTATTCTACATTTTAGCATTTTAGATTTTTAAAACTCCTTGACCTATTTTCAAGCAGAAACATGGGTGGCTTGTAGATGTGAGGTAATAGCATATGGGTAGAGGAAGATTTTTCATACTTGGGTTTAAATCCTGCTTCTGCCACCTACTGTTTAAGAACAAAAATTCAATCAAATAAACTTAGATCTAATTGGCTTTATGAGTGATTCATGAATTGAGCAGTGTCCCATCTAGTAAATAGAGAGGTGATCTGAGAAGCTGTACAATATGGAAGGCTTTTATAGGCAGAACTGTCGGACAAGAAAGTTATTAGCAAAAGAAAAGCAAGGATTGTTTCAGGCAAGGTTACCTTCCTTTAGGGAAAGGCAGGTGTCTTATCAGGCAGATCAGCTTCCTTTGTGGGATGGGGAGAAGGCGGAAGGTGAGAGATTACCGCTTTGGTCGTGACCAGAAAACTCCAGATTTACCAATTCAGATTACAATCCTGGAAAAGGTTGAAACTGCAAATAGTTCAGGTGTTACGTTTGGGTTTAGTGTCATGGGCTTTAGCATAAGTGACGCCATTTGGTTTTTTCTTTAACGCTAGTAACTATGTGATCTTGGACCAGTCACTTCACCTTGTGGACCCTTGGTTTCGTAATCTGTAAAATGGGAGAAAATAACACTTACTTTATAGAGCTGTGTAAGAATTAAATGACGTGATGTCTACAGAGTGACTAACAGTGTCTGACATACATTAGACTTTCAACAATAATGGTAGTTAGTATTATTATCATTAAGTAGCTATTAACCCTAAAATGTTTAGTTGCTTTGAAAAGTCCAAAGGGGATGTGTAAAGGTTCTTAAGATAACTATATGAGTATAAATCATAGAATTGTAAACTGCGGAAGAAGGAAGGAATTTTTAGATTATCTTCCAGTGGAACCCTCTCCTTTCTCCAGCTACTAAACTGTGGCTTAGAGAAGAGATTTGCCTTGAGTGACAAGGACAGCGAAGATCAGAGCCCGCCTTGGAAGGCAGGTCTTCAGATTCTCAACTTAGCCCTCTATTTCCTTGCCACCCTGCCTCCTTTTTTTATTGTTCTTTATCACTTCGCATAGTGCTGAACCCAGTGTAACCCAGAATGACTCAGATGAGCCACATGGTATAGAAAACTCTGATACATGGCCTTTGAATAATATCAGAACTCCCTATTACTAGTTTCTCTGACAGAACCCATGGCCTCAAAGTAGCCTCGAGCCTCCTCTGCTTTCTCCTAACCTCTATGAATAGGATGCTTCAACTGAATGGTCCCAACAAAAGACTCATTCATTGAAGACTTTTTCATTTCAGGAGTAGGGAGCCCACACCCCAAAACAAAACAAAACAAACCAGGCTATCATTGTTCCACAAAGTACACCTGTAAAGAGAAAAAAAAAAGAAAAAGAAAAATTTGAGTTAATTTCTTTTGACAGCTAGCGTTTATTGAGTACTTAATACATGCCAGGGATTCTTCCAAGCACTTTGTGTTTTTTTAACTCTTTTTTCCCCCAGTTTAAAAAATGTGGTAAAGTACACATAATATAAAGTTTACCTATCAACCATAAAAAGTGTAAAGTTTAGTGATATTAAGTACATTTATGTTGTGCAGTTATCATCACCATCCATCTCCAGAACTCTTTTTATCTTGTAAAACTGAAACTCTATACCCATTAAATAATTACTCCCCATTCCTCCCTCTCCCTTTACTCTGTGTGTGTGTGTGCGTGTGTGTGAAAATCTGCTTTGTTGGAATAAAGACGCTAGGCAACAGGAATCACACTTTGTCCACTGTTCTACTTTCTGTCTCTGTGATTTTGACCACTCTAAGTACTTCATATAAGTGGAATCATACAGTAGTTGTCTTATTCATTTAGCATAAGATCCTCAAGGTTCATCCACGTTATAACATGTATCAGAATTTCTTCCTTTTTAGGGCTGAATAATATCCCATTGTATGTATATACCACTTTTTGCTTATCCATTCATCTGTCAGTGGACACTTGGGTTGCTTCCACATTTTATCTATTGTGAATAATGCTGCTATGAAGATAGATGTCCAAATATCTGTTTGAGTACCTGCTTTCAGTTTTTTGGGGTACATAAGAAGTGGAATTGCTGGATCATATACTGTGTTTCTCCGAAAATAAGACCTAGCCGGACCATCAGCTCTAATGCGTCTTTTGGAGCAAAAATATAAGACTGTATCTTGTATTAATTTTTGCTCCAAAAGACGCATTAGAGCTGATGGTCAGGCTAGGTCTTATTTTCGAGGAAACACAGTAGACAGCAACTTTTTTTTTTAAAATACTTGTGTTCAAAAGGACTTGAGAATTCAGCTAGTTCAAGCTCTCATAGGAATTCCTTTTATATAAAGCAGGCCCCTACTCCCAACACTTGGAGAGAAAGGAATGTCTGAGAAAAGTTCTGAGGGCTCAAATTTCACTACTTACTGAAGAATTTGCTGCGTTCCAATTTTTTAAAAAGTTTTTATTTAGAAAAATCATTTCATTTCCTTTGATTTATGTAAAGTAAAATAGAGACGAAGAGTATGGGCTTTGATCATTTTTAACATTTATAAAACAAACATTCATTCTGTAACAAAATTCATAACTGAGTGTTGTTTTGTTATTTTTAAAGCCTCCAGTTAAGTTCCTATCAACAGTTCTTGGCAAAAGTAATCTTCAGTTTTCGGGAATGAATATAAAACTGACCATCTCAACATGCAGCCTCACACTGATGAATCTTGACAACCAACAGGTAAGATCATGAATGTCATGTAGAGCTTAACATATTATCTATTTTTCTAGAGGAGCCTGGGCATAATAGAGAGAATCAAGTTTCAGACAGAGTGTGCCTAAAATTGACTAAAGCACAGGGGTACAAAATCGCCTACGATTTATGAATAATAATAATTAGAACAGCATTTGTCACCCATCAAAGGGGCATTTAACTGCCTGCATACTTACCCCTACCTAATTGGCTTTGTAATAAGAACTAAGGCACAAAGAATATTGTAAATACCATTTGACAGCTCAGATCCTTGAATCAGTCATTTATTACTCTCCACCAACCCTCTCCGAAGAAGAGCAATTTCATTATCAGAGCTAACAGACTGTATGTTGGGGGGTGCAGCTGTAGGACAGAGAGGGAGGGTGATGTGAGGGTTAATGTTCTAGCTAACTGAACTTGAAGCAGAAAATTCTTTCAACCTGTGAGAGTGAAAAGCTTTCCACAATTTAAACATAATCGTTTTCATCTTTATGATAATATGGTCTGTGCCTGAGTTTTCATTGTGAACCTTATTCTCAAAAACCAGCATTGCTAAAGCAAATGTAAAAGACATACAGGTATTGGGCTGAATGTGTATATTAAAAAAGGGACACTTTTGGACGTGCTTTTTTTTTTTTTTTAAACTAAATTCCTTGTGTCAGGTTATTTATATGTAGCAAAATCTAATTTTTCTTTGTCTAATATGTAGCGATTCAAGGCTTTTAATATTTAATACTTAAGGTTTTACTCTATGGAGTGTGCTGTTGATCAGGGCCTCAAGGAAGGTTTAACGTGTACTTAGCAGTGAGAAAACACTAAGAGATTTTTGAGGTCACATATAGGTTGAAATCCTGGCTTTGCCACTAATAAGCAAGTTACCCTGCCACTCAATTTTCCTCATCAGTAAAATGAAGATTATAGTATTCATGGAGTTTCTGAGAGGGTGGATTAAGCAATATTGTAGTCTATATCTCATAGGGTTATTTAAAGGATTAAGTAAGATAATGGATGGAAATCACTTAGCACAGTGCCAGTCACATGGTACTTATTATTATTACTCACTCAAACATTCTTCCCTGAGAACTTTTTATATACTCAGTACTTAACCGGGGAAGCATATTATAATATATAATTATATATTTATCAATAACATATAAGTACAGTTATATACATTTTGGCTTCCATTTTTTGCAAATAATTTCACTTGTGGTTTTGAGGGCTGCTTTATTTTCTAAATTCAAAAGCAGAATAAAATACATTGGTTACACAGTAGTATAAGTCATCATAGAGGAAAATGCTTAATGTGAAACAGTTCAAAATAGATTCTTGTCCAGTTGGATCTTTATTGGTTATCCAAGAGAGCTAATACTGTTAGTATAATGACAGCAGAACATTTGGGACTGTACTTGGAAGATGCAATTTTTGGGTAGAAGGTAAAACATTCATTCAGTCTTTCGGATGCTGTGCCCTTAAGACATTTGCAGATGTAAAATTTATTTTTAGATTTCACCCACGTATTTGGTACCAGGGTTACCTAGTGCTTTTAGTTATGAGATCTCATTGAATATAGGAGCCTTGAATTATGAGTTTTGTAGGAGAGGAAGAGTAGGAAGAACTAGAGCCATTATGTTCACAGTCATATGTGCAGAATCTAATGAGCATTTTTAAAAATGGCTTTCCATTGGGTGACTAAAAAAATGGGTGACTTAGGAAGAATAGGGCTGTGGTGTGTGGTAGGGGGCTTAGTTTATTCTTAGCATTTCTCAAATTCTCCTCCACGCCGTTTTCCCAGGCCAATTAGAGGTAGTATTGCCCCACACCCATAATCTTTGTGGCAGAATAGTAGGGACTGTGCGCATGGCTGGATTCTACTACCTGTAGTTATAGCAATGAGGCACCTTTGGGAGTGAATCACCTCTTCTGCACTGGTAGCACGGAATGGAGTTGTATTCAGCCCACTGTTGGAATGGGAATGAAAGTCAGGATCTCACTGATAAAATGTAATAGCTCAGGGGCGGCCGGATGGCTCAGTTGGTTAGAGCGTGAGCTCTGAACAACAGGGTTGCCGGTTCGATTCCCACATGGGCCAGTGAGCTGCGCCCTCCACAACTAGACTGAAGACAATGAGCTGCCATTGGGGTGGGCAGATAGCTCAGTTGGTTAGAGCGCGACCTCTCAACAAGGTTGCCGGTTAAATTCCGGCATGGGATGGTGGGCTGTGCCCTCTGTAACTAAGATTGAAAACAGCTACTGGACTTGGAGCCGAGCTGTGCCCTCCACAACTAGATGGAAGGACAACGACTTGGGAGCTGATGGGCCCTGGAAAAACACTGTTCCCCAATAAAACAAGAAACAAAACAAGCCCATAAGCCATAAAGTGAAGAGCAATAACTGAAGAAGAAAAAAAGTAACAGCACAAGTAATTTTGAACTATTCTGCAGGCCTGAGGTAAATGGCTTGGGGTGTGGGGCTTATAAAAAAACAGACGTGTCATACTCTGGATGCTTCAACTTGAGAAACTTTATATATCCCATCAAGAGGGCAACTAAGACGTTCAAGGGGTGAAGGCAGCAGAGACGTGACCTTATGGATGCAGCATGAGAAAAGGATTTATTAAATTCTCCTTAAAGAAAGCTACCCTTTGAAGTTCTAAGATAAATACAAAGAAATACTAATGTCCTCCTCCCCTTATCGTCTAAGATATACTTTGGACTGAAAACATAAACAGGTTCAAGTTTGTAGAAACATTCATAGATGACAGAGCTTATATGGATCAGATGGTTCATATTTATTTTCAGCCACTGAGAACTTCAAAAATAGAACCGATTCACTCCCAGAAAATGTCTCACAGAACCTCAGAGGCAAAAAATAAAACTATATTAAACATGTAATGCTTGCAATTTTTAAAACTTACCACATTTTGGGAGGGGAAAATACATTTTAGAAAAGCAAGTTATAGGGTTATTTGTATATTCCTTGTTTTAAAAACTTAAAAAACAGACTTCCTTGACATACTTTAATGTATGTAGTGTTTTAAACAAAAAACACTACAAAAAACAAAAAAGGAGCTTCCACTCCTATCTTTGTTAATTTCTACACTTCTCCCACCAACTTTAATAGCTACTGAAATTGAGAAGGGTAATAAAGAAATTAAGAAGGTAAAACAGGCAGAAAACTTAAGCCATCCTTTAGTCTCAAATATCTAGAGGCCAGGCAGGTAATGCAAACTGTTCAGGTACAAGAAAAAACAATGATGCAAGCACAATGATAAATGGTGAGTGCCACTTGAACACCATGTTGGGGAGACAACATTGGGGAAGATGGAAACCAATACCTCCCCTATATAAAGGTGAATCAGATACTTATAACCATGTCACTAAAGGTCAAGAGCTGCCAGATCTTCCACTTTTGAAAAAAGATGGAAATCTAGGAGTTTTGCTATTCTCTCGAATAAATGTTGGTTTTTAATTAAAAAATTAAACTTACAAGCATGAACCAAATGAAACAGATGTGTCCTTAGGGCAGCCAATGTGGGACATCTGATTTAAGCAAACACTTATTGTACTTATTAATAGATTCAGTAAATGCTCCCCAAATCACACTACATGCTCATAAACTTCAAGTTCCCTCTCCTCACATCACAAAATCAGGATCAGAATTTCCCCAGAACTGCTGTGTTTAGTTCCCATCAAATGAAGAGATACATGTATCTAATCCCTATTTTTTGTTCAGGACCCTGAAGCAGAAAGATTAAGTAATTTAAGCTAGTAAGTAGTGGAGACTAGATTTGAACCAGGTAGGTTAGTTCCAATCTGTGATAATTATAATAGAAACACATTTGATTTTATACCCTTACAAGGAGTATTAAAAATATTACCATTTTCTATCTTCAGTAAATTAACAAGTGTTAATTTCAGTGATCTCTCAAGTTATTGCTTATTTTTTAAAACCAGCAACCATCAGAGGAATCAGCTGCAGAGTTCAGCAGGTCTTTCCCCACAAAATAAGCCTTCAAACCCAACAGGGAGTGGTTTTCTTTTCCTGCTCCCTACTTAGTCCCAGAGAAGTAATCACACCTCCAGGTTTGTAAACCTTTTTTTTCTGAGCCAGTTTCCTGGCATCTTTACCTAGAGGTAAATGCAAGTAGTGAGTTCATTGTGTATTGGCCTCCAGTTTTTTTTCAGAGTACTGTTAATTCACATCACCTAAGCAATTATTTATCCAGTCTTCTGACTGCAACTACAAGTTGTCTGAAAATGCAATGAAGGAAGTGAGGCATTGGGGAGGCAGTGGGATTAAGACGTTTGTCACCTCCTGTCTAGTCTTTCCCCCATCTATCTTCTGCCCCTCCAAGCTAGTGTTTGAGTGATTATTGTCATCCTTGTTAGTCCCCTATTTTACAGAAAAAAATCCCTCTGAAAGAAATGATGACTGTACAATAAATTAAGGTTCTGAGTTGTCCTGTTGTATTGGATGTGTCCTCTACAGCCATAATGGAGCAGGAACACCTAGTAGTTTTATTTACTGGTCACAGGCTTCAGACATAATCATCATAGAACTTTAGAACCTTAAAACAACAGCAACATGCTCATTAATAGTGCAGGTTTTCCCAGGTTGGCAAATTCTTACAGGAATTTACTGTTTAGTTTCCCCAGTTAATTTGTAAATCAGGTTTTGAAGCTGGAGCACGTTCCCTTATAAATTGTGGTTAAATTGAAAGCATAAAGTGGTTGCAATAATAAAATAGTATAATACAATAAGAAATAGTATGTAAAGTATGTATGCAATGCTATTAGCCAAACAAAATACACAGAACAAGAAATTTTATTATCTCGAATGCTGGTGCATAACCAATAACAAGTTTCATTAGAGGAGGAGACAGAGGGAAACTTCAGGTGGATTTCTGGACAGGTTTAAAAACTTTTAAAGGTTGATGGCATAATTGTTCATAGTCTTTTTTAAATGTAGGGCTTTCCTTTTACTTGACAATTTTCACTTAACAATTCTTGTTAAAAAGTTCAACCAGTCTTTTGCCTGTAAAGTTAAATGAAAACCAGAGAACCAGTAAAACAGAAAATTTCTCTAGTATATAACAATGTTAGAAGTTTTTCTTTGTACTTTCACATACATTTTAATGTCTAAATTTGAAAATTTATTAAGGACTTTTTCATTTTTGACTTTTAAAAATGGTCAAGACAATGAATTTTCTTGAATGACGGATCACAGTAGCTTTGTAAATGATCAAGATACGCGTACAAAATTTCAGATCCTCTTGGAAAACATTTTAGGATACAGCACACATGATACGTATTTCTTTCTGGGTTTGCGTATCCTTCTGGGAATACTAAGAACATTCAACTTATCAGACCCTAAAAATCTAGCCTTCGATTGATCACAAAGTGGAATCTGCGAGGTTTTCTTATCAGGTTTTCAGTCCAAATAACTCAAAGACATCTCGTGTCCTAAGTTGGAAGTTGCTTATTCTTTTGTCATTAGTTATCAGTGGGCTCTTGTACTGGCAGTTTGTCCCGGTCACGATTCATTCTTGCAAAAACCCTCGCGTAAAGTGAAAATAGGAAAGTAACTTCCCCCAACGCAAAGACAATAATCTGGGTTAATAACAAAGTCAAAGCCAGACGTGTTTCAGGACGTCCTTGGAAACAGGTTTCGACAGTCCTAAGATCCTTTTTCCTTGTTTTCTTTGTCACAACGGTGCAGTCCCAGCCCTATTCTAGTCTGCCAAACAAACAAACAAACAAACAAAAAAACAGCACACGTTTTTCTTTTGAACATCAAGTTCTTCGTTGGCACGGAACTCTCTGGAATAACCCCCCGAGACAGTGGAGTGCCGGGTCTCTCCTCCAGTAGCCTCCTCCTCTGCGGGCCGCGCGTGACTACTCTCGGTCAATAACCTCGTCACAGCCGAGTTCTTCGGTCAGACGATTGACAACCATGAGTGAGAACAGCTCTTCAATGAAAGCCAACTGATCAAACGGGGTCTTCTCGTAGTGCATCTGAAAACCGCCATCCAGGGCGGCTTCTCTCGCTCGGGACGTTCTCAGAAACATCTTGTTGGCTTCTTCCAGGGCGGCGGACACTCGGTAGCCCGCACCGCTCAGGGGCTCCTCTTCCGGGTAGTCGTACTCATCCTCCCACTCGTCAAACTCCTCGCCCTCGTCCTCGCTCTCCAGGTCAGGGCCTGCGATCTGGCCTGGCTGTTCCCCGGGGTTGGGGCGATGAGCAAGGCTTCGTTCCCCCTTGGGCGCCGCCATTGGCTGCGCCGCCTCCTCCTCCATTGGGCCTTCTTCCTCGAGCTGTGGCGGGGCCCCGTGGCGGGAGGGGTTCGGGGATGGCTCCCGGCTCCCGCTGCCTACCTCCATCTGCGGAAGGTCACTCTCGCCAGGCATCACATCCATCTGCAGGTCGTTGCTCTCCTCGTACAGCTCGGACAGCTCGTTCATTTCCGACATTGTGCAAGCGGCTCAATCTCCGGCCAGGCGATTTCCACACGATCGGAGTTACGCGGCCCTGGGGTTGTGCGCGTGCGCAAACGGCGTGCGCGACCTGTGCGTCGGCGTGACCCCCAGGCCCCGCCTCCCGCTGCGCGCGCGAGTCGGGCGGGAGCCGCTCACTGTCGTGCCCCGTGGCTTGGTGGTTTATGTTTGGTTCGGTGCGAAATTCATAGCTAAAGACTGCATACGAGAATATTAATTCGTCTTCGCCTTACTTAACCGTTCTGCTGCTTATGAGGCTGTAGACGGGAAAATATGTGCCGGCCGTAACAACGCTCGCCCTCTCCTTCTGCCTTCCTCCCCCGCGTCCTTCCTTCTGCTCCTCCGCCCACCACCCCGGGCAGTCGCGTCGGCTCCTCGCTGTTAACGACCATTTACTGTGGCGCTACTGGCTTCTAGCTCCGCTCCTCCAACCACACACACTGTCCTCAACCACAAATCAGCATGTTAAGAACTGATGCATTAACCATGTTTTCAATTTTTCTCATTAGAATAAGCTAAATTTACAAATACGTGTATCATCCGTGTCCTCCTACAAAAGTTATACTGAGAAAATACTCGGTCCCATTTCTTTTTACACGAGGTAACCTTACACTGTTACCGGTGTGTATCCTTTAAATCCCTTTTCTTTGCCTTTACATGGATCTTAGGTCCTCGTGGAAATATCTTCCTTTCTTAAAAACACGTCTCACATAACTGCCTTCAACGTACAAAACAAACCCCTCAGCAATGTCCTGAAGATTTAGCTGTGTTAATACACATATTTTTTCATAGCTTTCTATTTGTAAAGCTGTACTATAGATGACCTAACTATGCAAAAACAGTTGCCCATTTTTTGGGCAACCATAAACTGGATAAATGAACGTCCACACGTGCCAGTGCTTCTCTAGAATAAATACCTAGAAGTTGGAAGGTGTAAGTGCAGAATATGGATACATTGGTTTTAATAAATACAGTCAAATTGTTCTCCAAAGTTCCTGTACAAATTTAAGCTCTAGCCAGCAGTGTTTGAGAATATCCACACCCTTGCCACACACAATTTTGTTGAACATGAACAATTTTATCAATTTAATGGTATCTTGTTTTATTTTGAATTCTCTTGATTTCTTGGAGATTATTTTTAATAGGCTTATCGAACATTTGTATTCTGAAAATTAACTGGCTTTGTTTTGGGTTTATTTCTTTTTCTTATTGATTCATAGGGATTCCATATGAGCTCTGTATATGAATACTTTTCTTTTACATGTTCCAATATATTCTCTCTTCCTGTCGTTTGTCTTGTCCCAGGAGTCTTTTCTTACAGAAAAGTTTTAAAATGAGGTTGTTTTTTTTTTTTTTAAAGATTTTATTGGGGAAGGGGAACAGGACTTTATTGGAGAACAGTGTGTACTTCCAGGACTTTTTTCCAAGTCAAGTTGTCCTTTCAATCTTAGTTATGGAGGGTGCCATTCAGCTTCAAGTTGTTGTCCTTTCAGTTTTAGTTGTGGAGGGCGCAGCTCAGCTCCAGGCCCAGTTGCCATTGCTAGTTGCAGGGGGCGCAGCCCACTATCCCTTGTGGGAGTCGAACTGACAACCTTGTGGTTGAGAGGACGCGCTCCAACCAACTGAGCCATCTGGGAGCTCGGGGGCAGCTCAGCTCAAGGTGCCGTGTTCAATCTTAGTTGCAGGGGGCACTGCCCACCATCCCTTGTGGGACTCGAGGAATTGAACTGGCAACCTTGTGGTTGAGAGCCCACTGGCCCATGTGGGAATCGAACTGGCAGCCTTCGGAGTTAGGAGCACGGAGCTCCAACCGCCTGAGCCACTGGGACGGCCCTAAAATGAGTTTTTAAGTAATCAAATGTAAAGGTTTTTGTATGTCTCTTTCTGTCTATTAAGATGGATTTTTCTTACCTCAGAGACCACAAACATAATCTTTTATCTGTCTTCTGATATACTTGTAGATCTTATATGAATCAAACATTTGTCTATTTATACAGATGAGGACAGGATTTATAATATTTATATATTTTTACCATATATGTAGCTAATTCAGCCAACTCCACTAATTTAATCACTTGTCCTTTTGTCTGCTGTTTGGTGCCACATTTATTATAGACTAAAAATCCATGAATATGTGAGACTGTTTTTAGACTTTGTATTTTAATGAATTTCTATAGTTTTATAATATGCCTTGCTAATAGGAAAAAATAATCTCTTTGTTCTTTAAAAAATTGTTTTAGCTTTTTTTGCATGTTTATTCCATGTGAATTTTAGATGCAGCATGAAAAGTTCCCTGAATGACATTAGTGGAATTTTTATTGGAATTGCATGTAAATTACAGACTAATCTGGGGGGAGAATTGACATCTTCACAATACCCAGATAAAGAAACACCATTTGCAGGGTCCCAGAAAACCACTTGCTCTCCTTTCCTTTGCCCCAGAAGTAACCAGTATCAGACTGCAGACAGAATAAAATAATTTTGCCTGTTTTTGAACTTTATATAAATTAAACTATGTGGCATATATTCTTTGTGTTTGGCTTCTGCCCAAGAAACATGTTGTTGCTATGTAGTACTTCATTGTTTAAATATCACAATTGTCACCAGTGGGATTGTTTCTAGTTGTGGGCTATTATGAAAAAGATAGTCATTTTCTTTAGAATATCTTTTGGTGTTCATATTTACACAGTTCTGTTGGGATATCATCTAGATATCCCAGAACTGCTTTGTCATCTTATAGAACTGCTTTGTCATCTTATAGAAGCAACTTTAATAACTCAGAATCTACTTCTGAAGTATTAGCTAATAGGTACACAGTTGGTATTTTAATGAACCTTCAAAACAGTATGACAAATGCATCTCTGGAAATTGGTCATTATGCCGTGGGGATTACAAACAAGCAATCCTAGAATATCAACTGAAAGAGATAGTCTTCTTGGCTAACTAATGCAGTTCACTCTGATAGTCTTACTTCTTATTGGAAATCTTAATGTTAGTGCCTTAGAATACTTTTGGTGGAGAATGGCTGCAGCCCAATTCAAACTAATTTATATAAAAATAAATTAATAAGTAATATAGAAAAAAAAGATAAAAGGTGACGGGAAATGTATTGGTTGAAAGGATGAATCAAATGTTACCACCAGACTTTTTTCTATTTTTAAATCTCAGCTGATTTTCTCCAGAGAGAAAGCTTCATTTTGCAGCAGGCTTTTCCCACATGTCAGCAAAAGATGGCTGACTCCCAGAAGCTTTGGGCTTACACGGTCCTTAATGGCAGAGAGAAATGTAGTCTCTCCTGTTGTCCACATCAGTTCCTCCCCAATGATATTGATTGGTTCTGCTGTATCGAGATGTCTTCTGATTGGCCTAGGTCATATGTCCAGTTGCAAGGAGAGAGGCAATGAAATGAGCATGTCAAATACATCTAAGTGAGATTATTATAGAATGTGGTGAAGTGGTTTCCAAAGGATGTCGTTCAGTCAAAAACAAAAAGAAATGTACATTACTGTTAGATTGTATGTAACTAGGAATAATTAATTTAGAGCATCATATGTGTTTAATTTATGTTTTCCAGATTATTGCAAATCATCATATGCAGTCTATTTCATTTGCCTCTGGAGGGGATCCTGTAAGTATGGATTCATAAAAATTCTTCTATAGAAGTTAAAAGAATTTCTACATAAAGCATATTAGACACTGCATGTCTTTTCCAAATATCTTATTATAATTTGTGAATAGCTACATGTAACAGGTAATCAAAAATGTGGTTTGACAAAATATTTCCTGTTACTGATTTTAAAAATATTTGGATTAGTAGATGACCTAATAATACTTCATTGTGTTATTAGCCATGGAGTTATCTTTTGAGAAACTTCTTGTAGATAATATCAAAGTCATGAAAAACAAATGTGTTATACATGTGTTGCAAGTCCTTTCTCAGAATTCTTCTCAACACAGAGTTCCAAGTAAATCCTACTAATCATTTGGATTTGGCAGGTGAGGAGAAGCCTATGTGCCATACATGGCAACTAAGTCTAATCTAGAATGAACAATGAGGTTTGCAGAAACTTATGGAGGTAACGCTCAGCTGGGGAGAAAGAACTGCAGTTCCTCCCTACCACGAGGCCATGTAGTGCTCATGTTCCATGAATGGTGCAGGACTGAGCCCAGTGTTCTCTCTACAATCTACTTTGCAGAATGGAGGGTCATTCTCTGACTCTGCACTGCATCATTTCTGGACCAGAGCAAAAGGAGAGGGGTAATGAAACGAGGAAGCCTGTGGCTGAACAAGATGCAAATCTGTTTAAACTAAAGTAGTAGAAGGAGGTTTTTGCTCTTCCGTGACATCGTGACATTTTTCTTGTATCTGCAAACATACAGAAGACTAGAGGAGGGCAGAGTCTGACTTTCATAATAATTGAACATGGGGAACATATACTGGCCTTATCCTTACTGACAATGTATTACCTTCTTTTCTGCAAAGCATTTATTATTATTAAAGATTATATCCTTCAGAAATGAGGCAACAAAATCCGCTTTAACAGTTTTTTTTTTCCTCCATTACATTTAGTTTCTTTCTTTCAACTGAGGAATAAAATTTAGGATCATAAATGATAGGACCCATAATCCAAGAGAGGTATGCAGTGGTAGTAAAAATGAAATCTGTCAGCTGATGTTACTGCAGCTGATGTCACTGCAGAGTTTTGATTTATTTTATCTTGAAGCTAAATATTTAAAAGGAAATCAAATTCTGAAGTTACTTTGTTTAATCATTCCTTCTTTTACTGGCATCTAAAGTATTTAAGCAAGTTCTTCCACTTGGGTGGTGGTGTAATTTTTGTGTGTGTGAAATACATAGTAAAATGCTGTTTAAATTAGTTCATTTTTTAAAACATTTCAGTAATTACTTGTCTTCCCATTGGCTAATAGTGACTCAGATTATTTAAACATGTCAAACCTAGACAAACTGCCTTCCAAACATCCTTGAAGCATATGGAAGAAAGGCAGCCTTTACAGAATTTCAAATCATTGTTTTTTTCTTTCGTTAATGCCTACTTAATTTTCCCTTTAGGATTCACTACTTCCTCACCTTTCAGCTTTGGGTATGGTTATTTTCAAATGACTATCTTAGTTCCATGGTGCCAGCATTTAAAAGTAAACCAAATTTGAAGAGTTCCACGTTTTCCCCAGTAGATTCCACCGATGGCTAATTGTGGATTCAGTAGCAAATGGGGACATGCAAGGTGCCTGGTGCTTAGCAGCTGCAATGTGAGCCCTGTACTAATTCTGAACTCTGATCCATCCAGCCTTGTAATCTGGCCTCACAGCAACACCAAGGGATATGGTTGGTGACAGAGTGAGTTGACTGAATCCAGCCTGAAATGCCAGCACTGCCTTTTCTCATTCTCGTTCAGTCATTCATGAAGGAACTCAAATACTTTCCTTAAGATACTTAAAGTACCGATTTCTGTAAGTGTAATGTGAGGAATAGTTTTTGCTATTTAATTTGCCTTAAATTTCCCCTTTTGAGTTTCAAGAGTTGCTGTCATTTTTAGGATTGGTTCGCAAATCGTTTTATTTACCATGAGCATGTCCTGCGTGATGTCTCTAGAATCATGGTTCAGAATCCTAATTCATTTTCGACTGTCTTCATGTGTCTTTACTTCTGTAGTTCTTTCAACCGACAAAAGTATTGCCCCTACCAAAAATAAATAGTAAAGAATTTGCAACTGCTGTGGCAGTTTGTACCTCCTGAAATGAGTGGGACCTCTGTGCTCTGTACAGCTGTGGAGAAAGCCTGCTGATTCGAAATTAAAACTGGAGCCACCGTATACATTGGCATTAGAGGTCCCGAGTGAGGTTTTACCCTCAGGTCAAGGTGGCAGTAGGGAGGAGTGCCAGCTTTCGGAGCCACGTAGGCTTGACTTATTTATCCTAAGTTTCAGGATCCTCGTCTATAAAATGGGGAATGATCACCCTTGCCTCACAGTGTCGTGAAAATTAAGTGAAATGGTAGCACAGTGCCAGGCACAGAGTGATAAGAGATGACAGTCAACACTGTTGCTAACACATGTCCATTTTTATTTTATTTCACTGAGATAATTTACAGCTTCACAGCTAACTCGGTACGAGGGGTAGGAAGTGAAGTCTCCATGGCCCAGTATAGTACCCTTCTTTCTACCCTATTTTCTTCAAAGTTGAAAAAATACTGGGTATTCTTCCTCACTTCTTGACCTTTGCTCACCCTCACCTTTACTTTCTTCTCAAAAACAGTTTACTTGTCTTCCTTCTATCAGCCCTGAAGACAGTTCATGGTAATGCTTCTGTATCTACATATACTTTCTCCATTTTACAAATGCACTAATGAGTCTCGCCAAGTTAAATACATTTTCTTACATTTCCTCCCCGCTATTTGTGTTTTACTTTTAACATTCTTTAAATCCTCCCACATATTTACAGTTAAAGAATTTTAGAACTATAAGAATGTTGGACACTTTTGAAGATGAGGAAACTGAGGTCTGGAGAGGTCCTGTGACCTCTTTCCCATCATCTAATTGCCAGAAAATATTGCTCGTGTCATACCACCTCTTTAACTTTAAAAATGCAGCCAAGCCCCCAGCAATTGTGGCTTTGCTTCTAAGTTAGTATAAAACGAAGCTGATAGATATGACCTTTTTAATTTACAAGATATTTCAAACCTTTTCTTTTTGCATAAAAGAAATTTGCTTAGGTATGTATTATTTTTTAAAACAACTGAAGATGAGTTATGCTGACCCTGAGATCTGCTTCCTGTATGATTCATTGTAGGTTATTAAGTGATTGTCCTTGAGGGTATTACAAACATGGGCTTTTATTTCCTGCCAGTTGATTGTATCTTCCCTCTAGAGAGTCATACTTCTAATCTGCAAATGGCACTGTGTATTTTTTTCCCTGAGAACTGAGATAACAAAAAGCATCTTTAATTATTAAAATCTTATTATTAATTAGCTTAGTTGTTTTCCATAAAAATCAGAATTACCAAGTGGCTTTTGGTTTTACAAAGTCAGCAGCACATCTCTTTTTTAACAAATTAGGTTTTAATGGATTCTCTTTTTCAAAAATGGTTTTTCCTTTCTCTATATTGATCAAATAAATTCTTGTATGTCTGTTTTATTATTCCTTAAGTTAACTTGCACTACGCACAAGCCAGCCAAAAACAAAACCCAGTGTTTTTTTTAATTTTTAAAAATATTTTTTATTTTTCAATTATAGTTGACATACACTATTATGTTTCAAGTATATAATAGTGATTAGATGTTTATATAACTTACAGAGTGATCATCCCAATAAATCCAGTACCCATCTGACACCATACATAGTTATTACAATACTACTGACTACATTCCCCATGCCATACTCTACATCCTCATGACTGTTTTGTAACTACCAAAATTGTGCCTCTTAATTCCCTCCCACCTTCACTGATCTCCCTAACCCCCCATCTGGCAACCATCAAAATGTTCTCTGTATCTATGAGCTTGTTTCTGTTTGGTTTGTTCATTTATCTGTCCTCTAGATTCCACATACAAGTGAAATCATATGACATTTGTCTTCTTCTGTCTGACTGACTCCACTCAGCACAATACCCTCTTGGTACACCCATGTTGTGACAGATGGCAAGATTTTATCCTTTTTTATGGTTGAGTAATATTCTATTGTATATATGTACCACCTCTTCTTTATTCATGGATGGATGCCCCGGTTGCCTCTATATCTCGGCTGTTATAAATGATTCTGTGATGAAAATATGGATGTACAGGTCTTTTTGAAGTACTGTTTTGGGTTTCTTTGGAGAAATACCCAGAAGTGGGATTACTGGGTCCTTCTTTGTCTCTTGTTATAATTTGTTTTAAAGTCTATTTTGTCTGGTATAAATGTGTTGCTACAACAAATTTTGTTTTAGTTTCCATTTTCATGAAATGTCTTTTTTCATTCTTTACTTTCAGTGTGTGTGTGTCCAAAGTGTTTCTTTAATCCATTTATTTTCTGATATACGTGGCATCTATTTGGACACCTGGAAGTCATGATGCCACATCCTAGTTTGTGACACCTTTGTGATAACTAATGTAACCCCTGGTATTTCAACTTTGAACACGGGAGAGTCATAGTCCCTAGCCATTTTTTAAGAATCTATGTCCTAATATATTCCCTACCTGCATTTTCTTTTATTCTTAGTGGTATGGTCTGCCTTTACATTTTTAATCTTCAGATTCTGTCTCCAAAGGGCAGAGAACGTGGACCCCACAAGTGCTAAATTATATAGTGTATATTTGTTTATGTTCCTTCCTAAGATGCTTTCCTTTTCTCTTTAAAAAGAAACATTAATATTTAAGTGCTTTCCTCAGTATCGTGTCCTAAATGTACTCTTATTTTTCAACAGTACAATCCATTCATTTTAAATGCAATCATTTTCCCTTTTTTATAGGATACTACAGACTATGTTGCCTACGTAGCTAAAGATCCAGTTAATCAACGAGGTACGGAAAGCAACTTCCAGATTTTCTTAAGAGCTGGTATATACCAACTTTAAAAAGTAACAAGCAGTTATTTTCAGTATACAGAATGATGAGGATCACTAGAGTGCTATGTTGGGTTCTAGGACTGTTATGTAAATTTCAGTTGGAAATAAATAGCAGGACAAAGTAGAAAAAAAATACATAGGTGGGAACTAAATCCCAATCATTTGAGAGAGACCCATAAACCAAAAGGCTTATTATCTATTTGTTTAATCGAAAGAGAAGCTGTTTTGGTTATGAAAGAAAGGACTGGCTGCAACATCTGCAGTGGACAAATGAACTACACATAAGACCCAAGCTTGTGTGTTTATCAGCCTGCATTGGCTTCAATAAATGTGTGTGTGTGTATGTGTGTGTGTGCATGTGTGCTCGCTTGCACATGCATGCATTTATGTGTGTTGAATGTATGCTCAACTCAAGAGCCTGGCATATCATTTTGTGTGTTTGGCTTCTTATCATTTGGATCTTAGTTTAAATGTCTCTTCCTCAGAGAGAGCTTCTTTGGGTGAGAGCACCACCCATCTCCAGTTAGCATATCCCACTCTGCTGTGTCTTAACACTTTAATTCTCTTTTTATTAACACTTCTCCCACACTTGCATTATTTTATTTACTCACTTGTTGATGTGTCTAATGTCTGTATTTATTTTCTACTAAAAGCTCTATGAGGGCAGGAATCTGTTTATCTTTTTCACTGTTGTTTCCCAAGCACTCATTACAATGTTTAACACATAGGTAATACCCTATAACTATTTTGTTGAATGGCTGAGGGAATGGAAGAGTGAGTTGATTGGATTTCTCATCTCAAGATTTAGCAAGGTTCCTAAGAAACCCATCTGCTGGCAACACTTTGGGTCATTGGACCTCTCTAGACAGACGCGGTTAGAATTGCTTCCTTGGACCTAAGTCCAGGTCATTCAGACTCCTCTTCAGGATGAGTGTTAGGTCACTTTTCCTCTTTAACTAGAACCTATTGGTTGGGCAGCATCCTCTGCCATCCCAGAGATAGAGAGTTTTCCCCAAGACATTTATTAAGTACACCTGGAATGGAATTTGGAAATTCAATGAGCTATAAGACACAGAGGTAGAAATGCATGTGGCATGCGGGGGAGCAAATGAATAGAACATAGTAGATGTAGATTGTGTATGGAGAAAAAAAGAGAGTCTAAAGGGCATCTTGAGGGCATATAGGAGAGAGCTAATAAGTAGGGACTTAATCCTGTGGCCAAATGATTGGAGAATGCTGTTTACAAAGCAGAGCTTTAGAAAGATTGGTTTACTAGCAGGATGCAGTAGATGAACTCAGAGAGAAACTTAAGGCAGGGAGATCCACTTGGAAGCTTTTGTGATTGTCAGAAATGAAATTAGGAGGACCAGCTGCTGGCACAGAACCTGGCACATGGTAGATGCCCAGTAAATGCTTGCCAAAAGAACATGTCCTTGATAAGATGGAGAGGAAGGAACAGGTGGCAAATACTACGCAATACTCCATTGAAATTGGTTCACTCTTAATGATACAATGAAGAATGGGTAACGGTCAAAGAGTGAGTAGGAGCGACAGGAACTAGTGAAGGGAGAACGGGGGTGTAGGTACGGAACACAGCAAAGGATACCAGAAAAGAGCAACCTTTTTTAATTAAGCCTGAGCTTCCCTAAAGAATAACTACATGCTATTTTTGGGAAGGCCTCTGAACAACAAAGTCTTTTATCTTAACCTGAAAAAGACAGGTTGAAAGAAAGAACAAATCAGGAAATCTAGATGTTTAGTAACTTTGCCATCAGTTACTGAATATCTCATTGTCATTGTTCTTCATTCAGCAAATGCTGGTGAGGAATTCAAAGATTACTGCCGGTAGCTGAGGGTAATGCCAAACAGGATTTACATGGTTGTGCATATCCCCCCATGCTTAAATGAAACAGGAGAAGCAGGAAAATTATGATGTAGCTCACTCACTTTGAAAGATCCTGTTTTGGTGTTTTAATAGTTCACCAGAGCTGAGCTGCTTAAAGGGGATCCACGGATATTCTGACATAGAGATCCTGAGAAGGCATTTATGAGAACTTAAGTTGACGGAGGTCATGGATGGAATTTGAAAGAAGGGAATGGACTCAGAAACAGTCAGATAGGCTTCAGTTTTTTCTTTCTTTAGTCCACAGACTGTATAAAAATAAGAAAGATGCTGGAATCAGTTGGACTGGGTAGCAATCATTCTTTCATTATCTCACCATATGACCTTAGTCCAGTTGTTTCACATCCTTGAACCCCAGTTTCTTTAAGTGGGAATAGTACCTTCTACCGCTGGTGGTATTGGGAGGAGTAACTGAGATGATACACAGATAGCATCATTTCCTTTCCTTCTTCATCTCAGATTCTTTCTTTTTAGGGAAACGGGTCTGTCTAGTAGATAGATGACTTAAAAACACAGGGTAATTTTCTTGTATTAAAAAGTTAGTACCTCCCATCACTTATCAGTCCTTTTCTTGTCCCCCTGTACTTATTTTGGTTATAGAGGCCTCTGTGAGAAGCCACTCTGCTCTCAACATATTCCTGCTTGCATAAATCCTTTCCCCTCACCTGAGCCTCTGTACTTTAGTTTCTACACAATGGTACTGATACAACTTTCAAGCCCACAAACAATTATTAATTATATATTAATATACAAGGAGCTGAGCTAATCACTATAGAAGAAACACAATTCCTGGCCACCACGGGCTCATCATTTAGTGGGAGAGAAGCATAGCCTGTAGGATACTCACTGAGAAGGAGGGCCTAGAGAACAGTACCTGGAACATAGCAGGTGCTTGTCAGGATTTGTGGGAGAAATTAATAAAGGCCCAGGTAAAAGAGCCATGTAACGAGCTTTGGGCTATGTTTTTGGGTGGTTTTGTGGTGTGTTTGTGTGTGTGTGTGTGTGTGTGTGTCTATAAAGGTGGTGTTGCAGAAAAGATGTGTGTGAGGTGTGATCAAAAATACGGTGACTGCTTAAATTTAAAAACCATATTACAGTAAAAGACACATTACCATTAATTCCCCTCAGAATACTCTCCCTCGCTTCGAACACAGTTATCCCATTGTTCTTGCCACTTTCTGAAGCAGTTCTGGAAGTCCACTTTCATGAATGTCTTTATACGCGTTTAAGAAATGTGCGTAGAAAATGGCCTGAGAAATGGGCAGTGGTTTCCCTCATGACAATGTTCTGTGTCACACATGGCTTCTGGTATGACAATTTCTGTCAAATAAAAACATTATGGTGTGGCCTCATCCATCTTATTCACCAGATCTGGCACAATGCGACTTCTAGCTCTTCCCCCAAATCAAAATGACCATGAAAGGTAAATGTTTTGAATGTATTCAGGACATCGAGGCAGCCACGACAGCACAACTAAAGACACTCACGAAAGAGGGCTTCCAGAACTGCTTCAGAAAGTGGCAAGAATGATGGGATAAGTGTGTTTGAAGTGAAGGGGAGTATTTTAAGGGGGATTAGTGGCAATGTATCTTACTGTAACTTTTTTTTAAATTTAAATATTCACTGTATGTTTTGACCACACCTTGTTGTATAAAGGTGGGGTTGGGAGCCTTCAGATGTGGCTGAAAGGATAGGTCAGAAACAAATTGTTGAGGGCTTTGAATGCTGGTCAAAAGGTCATTGGGAGCCATAGAAGATTCTGAGCTTTATAAAAATTATTCTAGCTTTTGTCATTCTATTGAAATTGTAAAATGATAATGGGTGTGTGTGTGTGTGTGTGTGTGTGTGTGTATGTGTATGTGTGTGTGTGTGTGTGTGTGTGAGAGAGAGAGAGAGAGAGAGAGAAAGAGAGAGAGAGAGAGAGAGAATATGAGATCAGGCCTTCAGTGCAGGTTTGGAAAAACAGCAACTTCTTAGCCCTAAGGGTGAATGAGGTCACGAAGGAGTAACCCAAAAAGAAGAGGGCTGGGGTACTCAGGGAGTGGGAGAAGTCAGAGGAGACAGTGAGGCGCCAGAGGAGTAGTCAGCGAAAGGGAAGAAAATCAGGAGTTGAGTAGCACCTAAGAAGGAGGAAGAGCAAGTTTCTCTGGGAGAAGAAGACACCTTGGAATGTCTTATCCTGAAAAGGAGTTAAGGAGAATGAAGGTGGAAAACGCCATTTAGTCCAGCAGTTTATGCCACTTGTCACCTTGGGGAGCACAGTGCCAGTGGACAGGTAAAGACAGGAGCCAGACCTCAGGGATGAGGAGGGCATGGCTGACAGGAAGTGAAGGCAGAGGAGACCAGGCTTCATGCTAACAGTCCTGAATGTTTCCACCGTCTGCTTGATTCACTTTTAGCATTAGTGCATTCAAGTCAGGGCAGTTATCACTTTTTTCCAGCTTGGTGAGGACTCTTTAGTGAACTCCTCATTTTATAAAAGGCCTTTTTTTTTTTTTTTTTGTAGAAAAGGTAAATTCCACTAAGAATGTTTTGAGTTTACTTAGTGACTAATACAGCCTGCCCCTCTAATTGCCATAAATAAGGAAATCTCTTCACCTCTTATTCCAAATGTGCAACAGTTCAGGAAGGTTTAAATACTTTCTCTGAATCTAGTCTAAGAGGCCCCGGTTTACCTGGACTACCTGGATATAGGAAGGTCATGGTTCTGAGTCTCTGAAAAAAGTTTTAAAACAGACTGTACAACCAATTTAAATTAACCCGTTTATTTAGATTTATGTTTATGGTTGTAAAATACACTCACTACTGTCGTGGTGACATTAGTTAACTGGACTGACTGCTGGCTTGCTTCTTCCTAAGGGATGGTAGACTCCATGCTTCGATCCCACTGCACCATCTTGTGGTTAATCTGAGAAGCTGCATTTTTAAAATTCTTTTCTAGTAACAAAAACAAAAAGCAAACAAAACAACAACAAAAAAACGGGTCCATTAAAAACAAATATAAAACAGTAAAGAAGGGCCCGTTATCCTCTAAGAAAAGTCTCAGCCCCTTGTTCACGACTATCTCATTAGTAAATCAAATGTGAAAGACAGAAAACTGTGAATCTAAGATTCTTTTAAATCCTACTTCATATAGTACCTGATACCCAAGGATAGAACTGTGGGTCTATTTAGCTACAAGGTGGAGTGAAAAGAACCCAGATCTCCATCTGATTCCACACACAGAGATCAACGCTCAGGCCTCCATGCAAAGTTACATCACTGGAAAAATCACATTCTTTTTTGGGAATTGGAACTTTTTATATAGTTGTCTTTCTTCCTCCCATTAACTGAAGATTGGGCAATTCTTAGCAAACTGGCTGCTTATCCGAGCTTTTGGAGATGTGTCCCTTTTCTGGTCCATGACCAACTTAAAAAATAACAGACTATTTCCATGGAGCAGTGTGGAATGGCAACAATAGTACTATCAAAATGTGAGTGTTCCTGAAGGTGGTGAGGCTGCACAGAGCATCTGCACAGGGTCAGCCTTTTTGTCCAGTGTTCTTTCTTTCATGGAGGCAGGCACCATGGTTCCCCCCCCCCCCCAAACATATAAAATGGCAGTAACAAGGTTTCCAAAGTAAAGCAGAAAATTACGTTGGTAGCATCGGCCCAGGAACAGGACCAAAACTTCAAAGTATCAGACTATAAAACATTTTAGAAGTACCTGAGAAGTGGAAGAGGACAGTTGTGGGTTTGATTGATTCATTCATTTCTGCCCCCCCATGTGCCTTGCCCTGTTCCTAAGAGGGTTTAAGCTGCTGCTTAAACCTTCCTAAGAGGGTTTAAGGAAGGATAGGATTTCTATAAAGCAAGAAGGGACTTCAAAGATCATCCAGTGTCCTGTCTTGGCAGCTGAGGTCCTTGCTGTAGAGTGATTTATTTGGGGCCACAGAGATGGTGGCATAATGGAAACTTCAACTTGGATCTGAATCTTTTCACAGAGTTCTTTTAAACATCCTTGTTCTTTCATCCCTCTCATGGGAGGCACATTTTAGTCCTTCCTTCCTTCCTTCCTTCCTTCCTTCCTTCCTTCCTTCCTTCCTTCCTTCCTTCCTCCTTTCTTTCTCCTCCTCCTCCTCCTCCTCCTCCTCCTCCTCCTCCTCTTCCTCCTCCTCCTCCTCCTCCTCCTCCTCCTCCTCCTCCTCCTCCTCCTCCTCCTCCTTCTTCTTCTTCTTCTCTCTCTCTCTCTCTCTCTCTCTCGTTTATTTATTTAGGAATTTTCTGCCTCTTCTTCCCCATCTTTATCTCCAGACATCTCTTTGATCTTAAGAAAAAATAAAATTACAAAAACTGTCATCTCTGGTTTGATATGATTTCTGGTCTTTATTTTTAAGTCGACCAGGAATTTATGAGATGAAAACAAAAGAATTCAAATGAATTACCATTTTTTATCATAATGTAACACAACTCTTTTGGCTCAACTGGAGGGTACATCTCCGAGGGCACTTTGCAGGTTTAAAAATCTGAGGCCTGACCAGGAAGGAGACCATTTCCACAAATGACCCAAGTAATTGTTCATACCACTCAATGGCCGTAAGAACCTGCCCCACTATGAGAGCTCATTGCAGGTCTCATTTCAGTAAAATTGAAGACAATTTCTCACAGTAGAATTATTGATGTGCTTCAGGGAAATCAGTATTTATTCATTCAAAATACATTTTTAAAACATCTGTGCATTGTCACTATGTGAAGCTACTGTAGAGAAAAAGAAATGTCAATAAAAAATATCAGTCTAAAGATAGACCAAACATTTTCTTTTGGTAGAAAGAATGTAAATTTATAGATATTCTTAATTGGGTTTCTAAAACTATAATTAGCTCCTTGTCTATTTCAGGATCCAAGTTGCTTCTGTAAAGGGACAACTTTATAAGAAATGATGAATAACTCTTGGAGATTTGACACCGTAGCATTGTTTGATTTAGTAATACCACACCCATGCCTTCCAAAAGTATTCAAAGACATAAATAAATCCTTTACGTAAACGTCAAGCTAATCTGAAATGACAATAATCTGATATTCTTTGAGATGATTATCAACATAAGGCTAAGAAGCACCATTGTAGGTTCTACAGTATAACCTGGTGTTATAGGCTCTTCAAATTCGATCAGATGTGAATGAATTGCCTCTTACTTTAAATAAATACAAAAGTATCCCAAGAAAATGCAAAGCATAAAATCATGATTCTAAGTCAACACAGTTAAATCATTCCATAAACACAGGTATCCCTTTTAGTAATGTGTTCCAGGATTGGTTTCATGGTTCTCAAGACCCACGATGATTCCTTGCTACCTAATTTAATTCCCCATGCACTCACTTAAGACTTTCTTATTCTCAGAGGATAGCTGACAGGTTTTTTTTTGTTGTTGTTTGTTTGTTTGTTTTTACAATATTCTTGTATGTATTTAACTGTTATCAAGCCTTTCCTCATCCCTCAGTTGTTCAGGCTATACAATATATATTTTAAAAAATTTCTCAGGAGACATTGCCTCTATCTTTGTCATCCTTAGGACTGTTTCTAAGCCATCTTTATGAAACTTCACATTCAAATAAATCTGCATATTCCAAGACCCTAAGCACGACATCATACTTTAACTGAGGCAAGAATGATATTCCACATAGTACGGAGATGAACGTATAGTCCCTGAACACATGCAGTCTCCTGTTTTTCTGTACAGCAGCAAATTTGTTAATTCATTTGTGATATTCTGTCAGCTGCCCCCTTCACAATTTATTTCTTCAATTTGTTGGTGAAAATGAGACCTTCCCAGTAACTACTTCTCAGAAAAAGTGTCTAAGAAAAAACATTTATTATCTTCTGGTAATGTCATCTTCATGAAATCTTGATTTTGATGCTTATTGAAGATACTTCTTCAGTGGGGTTTCAAAGGTGGGTTACCATACCATCACTGCTAGCTAGCAAAGACGGCAAAGGGATGGCTAGAGGATGAATATTCTATTATAAAGCTCCTATCTTCACTAGTAACTCATCCCACATTTGGAGGGTGGTGGGGAGGTTTGGAAAGTTGCCTTTTTCCAATCTTCTGTAGTATACCACGCCAGGCAAAGACTGACAACCTCATCTTCCCTTCAGATTGCTGCCCTAGCAGCCCTTGTATTGAATTTTAAAGCTAACACTGAAATGAATATTAGTCAAGATCAGTCTCCTTTTATAAAAATGTGGGCCCAAGATACCTGCCTTGAGACCAAAATTTGTAAGTGTTTTGAGATATTTAGAGGTAAAATATAAATGTTTCTTCTCTTTGAAACATAAGAAATATGAGGTATTGTTACACCATTTTAGAACCGATGAGAGTTTGTAATCCTACATCCTTATATTCAATTACCAGTCATGTTCTGGAAGTATTTTGACTTTATATAATCTTCTCTTACTGAAAATTTATTATAATTCTTTTGTATGTCCTTTTGCAGCCTGCCACATATTGGAATGCCGCAATGGAATGGCCCAAGACGTCATAAGTACCATAGGGCAGGCTTTTGAGCTCCGTTTTAAACAGTATTTGAAAAATCCTTCTTTGAATACTTCTTGTGAAAGGTCAGCTAAGAGTTCTGTAATTATTTGACTTATTATATTTTGTTTAATTTTAAAATTAATATGGCATTTTAAAATTGACTAATGAAATTAGTAATTTTTTTCTTACAAATAGGCACTGTTCCAGTACAAACTAATAGTGACATTTTCTATTTTTCTTCCATTCATATTTGTCCATATATTTCTTTTTGTGCTTAGTAATAAAATTAAAGGAGACACTTGAAGTGAGAAGGGATCAGCCACGTTTCTCTGATGTTATACAGAACTATGAATTAAGTAGTATCATAAAATAACAAACATCAACAAATTTCTCAGATCTGTTTCAATCCGAAATCCCTTGCATATCAATAAAAAAAATCAAGAATGAAGAGCAGAATAATAAGAATCAAATATTTACTGCAGGAATTCCTGTTAGTTTGCTGGTTTGCAATGTAAATAGACCAGCTCCAGTTAAATTGGCAGGGGTGGAATACACCCTGACCCAAGGATCTGGTTGTTCTGAGGCAGAAAGGACAGAAAGTTCGCAATGAAAGCTGAACCCTTTCAGGCCTGTCAGACCCACCACATGTGGAATTCAGTGGGACCCCTGGCTCACAGAATTCACGCCTGAGAAACGAAACTCTTGGGCACTTTTAAATGCATTTCTCCCCCTAATTGATCATTTTGTATGTCAACACACACTGGGTTTGGAGATAGCCCTGTATGAGGTGGTTTAGGATAGGGATTACCAGAAGGCCTTGATGTTGAATTTTTCCTGGGATAGTACTTACATCTTAGTGCTGTCATTTTGTTGACATGTTATGAACCCAGCAAAACTGTGTGTGTTGTCAGTGGAATTGGTTCATTTCAAAAGGACCTGATTTATTCTTTTTTCATAAGAAACTTTTATTAATTTCAATTTGGAAAAAAAGTACATTTGTGGGTATTTTTGGGGTTTTTTTTTGCCCTGTTTCAATTTTAAAAACAATGCATGTTTATATAAATCTACCCACTTGCCACATATGGTTCTAATATTTTTTTATGAATCCCATATACTCCTCCACATTTGTGCAGACAAGATAGCTGGCCATAGCTGTTTTTTTTTTTTTGTTTGCATCTTGGTTTAATAAACTGGGCCAGGCCCTCTCCCTGAAAATGTCTAAATTTTGAGCGAAACATTTACGAAATGTTACAAAGCTGGAGATACCCAGGAAAACTGTATTTTTATCTTACTGACAAAAATGCTTTATATTCAGGGAGTTCATATGTGTGTGTGTGTGTGTGTGTGTGTGTGTGTGTGTGTGTGTGTGTGTAGATATATCTGTATCTCTCTCTATATATATTTATATACACACCGTATATAGTTCATATGTATATATACTTTTAATTACTGGAGGGGAGACACAAAAGCATTTTTTTTTAGCACTTTTTGTTGGCTTACCCCACTTTAATTGTCTACAGAAATCTAAATAGCTCAACCATCTGGTTGCTTCCATCCAGATGTTTGATATCACTTAAGCACATCTGTAAACTTACGACATGCATGCAAAGTTTTTCAGGATGATTTGCATGGTTCTGATTCCTCTGCATACCCTACAGCATTTGAATTCCCGCCCAACCTCTTGGGGATTCTTTTTTCCCTTACAGTGAGGTGCGCACTGATGGCCCTCCTGAAGAGAGAGGGGATCATGAGTATTACAATGAAATACCGGGAAAGCACCCACCCTTAGGTGGTGTTTCAGACGTGCGGATCAAAGTTCAAGCCACAGAACAAATGGCTTACTGCCCCATACGGTGTGAAAAGTTGTGCTATTTGGTAAGTCATGTTTTATTGTTATTGGAACTCGCAATGAGATTCTGTCCTTATCACCAGAGAGCTTAATTTGAGGGTTTCCAAATGCTAGTTTGGAGAAAGTATCATCTTCCTCCGTACACAGCCAGACAGTGACTCATTGTCAGAGCCTGTAGTAGATCAGTTTTCCTCCTAATCCCCCAACCTCAGCCTCAGTCCATGACCTCACATCTCGCTTCCCTGGGAAGACTAGCGTGGTCCAACAAGCTACGTCAACTTTGCCCTTCCCATCTCCCAGTCTTCCTGTGTTCTCTTTGTTCTGTTCCTTAGTTACTGTCTCCACAGCTAATCTTTCCCCTGAGCTCCTGGTTCCATCCCCTCCTACCAACTCTGTGCCCTTGTTCTGGCCATCAACCTCTGTCTCAATCCTTGTTCTCTGCCTACCGGTTCTTTCCCTTGTGTCTGCAAGTAAATTTAGACTCCTCCAACTCAATGAATAATGTCCCACCTCCTTCTCATCTTCCTTTCACCCACAAATTTCTAGAAAAACCTGTCTTTATCTCTGCGTTCACATCCACACCACACATCTAAGATCTGAACTTTGCTTGACAACTTGAGAGAAGTTACTTTTCCATTGGTCACCAGGGTGTTTTTTTCTTTTCTTTTTTTTTTTTTTTTTTGGTCACCAATGGTTTAAACGCTAAATTGATTTCCTTCGTCAATATTTTGACTGTCTACATTTGTAAACAGTCAAATGTAGGCTGCCTCTTCTTTTCTTTTTGACCATTTCTGCTAGCTTCTAAAACATTTCTCATTTAAAAAAATAAATAAATAAATAAAATAAAAAATAAAACATTTCTCATCCTGCATGGGTACTTGCTGTTTTTCTTTCTTTCTTCGTGTTTTCCAAGTTTTATTATGAATGTTTTCAAACATACAGGGAAGTTGAAGGCATTATACAGTGGATACTCATATACTTACCATCTAGATTCTATAAGTAACATTTAACTGTATTTGCTGTCACCCTATGCAGTCATCTATCATCCATCAATCCATCTTATTTTTGATGTAAGTTGCATCTTTTCTTTTTCTATCCTGAACCTTTGCATCCCCTGCCTGGGGAACCCAAACCCCTGCCTCACCACCATACACGTACTTTTCGATGCTCTGCTCTTTGGTCTGGTTTCTTCTGTGGCATGCCACCTACATGTGCACTCCTCCAGCTTCTCTGTCAGTACCTCGCTCTCCAGCTATAATGGCATCATTGCTTGTTTATATCAAGATGGAAGTCCGCATTTTCTCCTTGACTCTGAAACAGGTTCCTCTGCTGAATCACTCATGTTTATTAATGGTACTGCTACTCTTTCACTAATCTACAGTCATTTGTTTTTCTCACACTTTGGGCCCCATATCAATTCAGTCTTTGAGACCTAGGATTCCATCATGAAAATATCTTTTGAATCTACACAACCTTTTCCATTCCTATTGCACCTTTTTAAGTTCTGGTCCTCACTTGCCCAGATGATTCTGAAAGCCCCTTCCTTTTCTCATTTTGTTCCCTTGAACCCTCCTGCATGGTACTGCCGGATTACTCTTTCTAAAACATAGACACTGCCCTTCTCAAAGGCATCAGTGGATCCCATTCCATTATTGAAGAGAGCCGTGTGTAGAAGGGATAATTGAAGCCTTTTGATGGCATGAGACTTTTAAGGATTGAAAAGTGAGGCTGGCACAAATCTCAGCAGAGGAGGGCTCCAGTCTGCCACTTCATGGTTAGACAGAGGTTTGCTAAATGGCCAGTGTTTAGACAAGTATCCTGGGAATCACACTTTCTGGCTGAGACTTGGATTGAGCCCTGGAAGGTGACCTCCCAAGCAGAAGCAGTGACCTTCAGGATACAGACCTCACGGTGGCAGCCTTGATGACCCCTATCCCAATCAGACCCATCTCTGCAGCTCCAAACCAGAGTATAACGAAAGGAGTTTGCACAGCCCCCCCAAATCTCAGTCTTTTGTTTTCACCTGTCAGACACTTGCTGTGTCAGAAAGTGATGTCTGCTGTCTTCTGCTGGGGCTATCACTAATGTTTTGTTTGGTTTTTTGAATGTTTATGAATGCACACTGTGTTTATAAATGTTTCACAATTTGTTGTTCCTGCAGCCTGGAAACTCCAAGTGCAGCAGTGTGTACGAGAACTGTTTGGAACAAAGCAGGGCGACAGGTAGGTACAATTGCCTTCTGCATCTGCCACTCTCCTTATTCCTTTTAAACCATGTAGTCGTGTGTGGCCCTTGCCCTTAAATACTTCATGGAAAAGGCAGGTGTATATAACTAAACACATAATACTGCAGCTGCAGGCTTCCCACATTCTGAGAGGCCCACAATGCCAGTTGTGTGGCACTTGGAAGGCTCATGGTTCTCCCGCTACCACACTATTGTTCTGCCTTATGGCGTATTTCACTGCTTTGACATCGTGAAAACTCTCACTGGAAGGGTACTTTCTCTGCTCAAAACTCAAGGGAATTCTACATCAAAGATCAGACAGTAGGCTAATGTGAAAATTAATGCTTGTCAAATCCATGAGGATTAAGATAAAACCTTTATTTCTGCTTGCCAAATGGAACAAAAAGAAATCTGAAATGTGAGACTCCCACTTAGGGTCCCTTCCACCCCATACTTGCCAGGGCATTAAATGTCTTATTACTGCTCATGATAATTGACGTTGGGCATAGGTTTTCCACAACGCAATGTAGGGCATCAAATATCAGATTGGAAATATATGTTCTTTTTTTTTTAAACTTATTGGGGTGACAATTGTTAGTAAAATTACATAGATTTCAGGTGTACAATTCTGTATTACATCAACTATAACTCCCATTGTGTGTTCACCATCCAGAGTCAGCTCTCCTTCCATCACATATATTTGATCTCCCTTGGAAACATATTTTCATAAAAACAAGTTATACTGCTAGGTAGTTCATTTTATTCTGATAACTCATTGAAAGTCTTTATTTCTTTAGGAATTAAAGCTTTGCAGCTTTAGATGGAGAGATAACTGGACAGTATAAATAATTCAGTGGAGGGTAGAGTTGGATAACCACACTTAGGGACATAAATTAAATTAGCAGGAACTTGTCCTCTAGGAGGTAGTCATTTCCAAGGATACTTTTGTATTTCTTAGGGAATTATGCCAAAGTACTCTATTAATTGTGTTATTTTTATACAGTGAGGAAATATGAGGATACTGTTTTAGGTACGCTATGATTACCACCTTCCTCCGGTCTGCAAAAATAATAGGAGTAGTGTGCTAAGGCAGTATTTAAAAATCTTCAAAAACATGGCTCCTTTTCATAGAAATTAAAATTTCATGCCATTCTTTAAAGTTATTTAAAATTTCAAACGAATTGTTAATAATACGACTAAAACAAATTAAATTAGTGGTAAGTATAAATGTCCTTTTAAAACTGTGCTCCCTACGAGATATAATTCCTTCCTCCCTCCCCCCTTCCTTTATTCTGTAAATCCCTAACCTAAGGATTTAATAGTCAGGAACATACTACATATGCCCTGTCATATTGTAACTATTTTCTACCCGTGCTGAAGCCTACTTGGAAATATCTCCATGCTCTGTTTTATCTCATTTGATGTTCTTCATTTATTCAACAATTTACTCAATGGTTGTTTATGAGGCCCTGCTGTGTGGGTCAAGCACTGAGCTACAACATTGTTTCCTGAAAAAAGTAGGTTCTGACTTCTGGTGGGAAGCAGATCGCTAGGAAGCCATATCCCCCAGACCTCAGCCACTAAGACAATGGAGGGACAGAAGTGGCCTTCCTATTGTGATAGGAAGGATTTTCCGAACTCAGTGTCCTTTCATCCACGGACACCCAGAAATTAGGTGTTCCTGTCTTGGGGCCTGCCTGTGACTACTTGGGCATATGTTTAAAAAGTGATCTGAAATTCTTGACCAGTGAGCAAATTAATAGCAGTTGCTATTAATAGCAAATAGACATTTTTATGGGTTTTCCCAGAGATTCATACGTAAGCATTTGAGAAACACCTATACAAATATTTTCAATAAGTTTTGGCTTTTCCTCCCAAGACATTTATTTATTCAAATATTGACTTAAAACTTGAATTCCGGTGTGTTATAAATACTGCAATAGGCTTCTGGTTGTTGAAGGAGTTAATTGTATTTATTGCCAGATGTATAAAAGATTTCTATCCTTCATAATAAATTCCCTTATGGAAAAAATAATTAGCAAAATAGAATAATATTTCCCCAACCTTCAACTTAAAATGGAAATGTTGATATTTTTAATCAAAAAGATGTTAAATTCCCACAAACCCTAAGGGCTTGCACTTAAAAACATTGGTACTTATAGTATCTACACTGTGCAGATATTTATTTTCTGCTACAGATCTTCTCTTAAGCAGGTTGGATAGGTTCTCAGAGTAATACTTGGCACAGAGAACTTTTGAAATGCATAATGGCTGGCATGTGTGGTTGAGCTTTCATCAACCACACACTTTACCCTAGAAAGATTTTAAATTTGGGTGCAAATTTGGGCAAAATTTTTAAATTTGAGATACTTTTTTTTTTAAATTTAAGACAACATTGCTGACTTAAATATAATGGCACATTTTTGAAAAAGGAATGGTAGTTTTCACAAGAGACATTGGCGCTTTTGTGCATAGTCAACTTGATGTGGTCAGCTCACGTCAGTGCTGTGTGAGGGGCAGACAAGTCAGCGCCCTGTGCTAAAGGTTGGCTCAGGGTCTTCAGAACATGGTGGGATCAAATATGCTAAGAAAGGAAAACTGGGTAGACATTCAGTCATCTGTTCACTCAGCTGACAGATGTTTTTCTTTTGTGCATTGTGCTTTCTACCAGGCATTGAAGATGCAAAACATACACTGGTAAAGCTTCTAGTCTCTCTCAAGGACTTAAGGAATCTGTGGTCTCCAGGGGAAGACAGACAAGTAAACAGATACCTACAGTTTATCATGGAGTGGCATCTTACCCAGTCTTGGGGAGGGAAGGACTTAAGGGAAGGCTTCCTGAAGGAGGTTAATTCAGAGCAAAATCTTAAAGGACAAATGGGAGTTAGCTAAAGAAAGGGAAGGGGTGGATACTGTAGCAAGAGTTAAGCATCATATGCAGAGATCCAGCATCAGTGAATAAATGCACAACTGAGCAGTGATAGGAACTATTCATTGAATGTCTGCTACGAGGCATGTGCTCGTAGTAGTATGCTCAGTGAATGTCTCACCCACATTCTTTCATTCAATCCTCACAACTGTATTTTAACCGAGGCACCCCCATTTTACAGGTATGAAAACTGACATTTAGAGGGGTTAAGTAATTTTCCCCAGGCCACACAAATAGTATGAGGCACCACAGGAATCTGAACTCGCGTCCATGTTAATTTAAAAGCAAATCTCTTACAAACGCTTTTGATCGTATTCCACTTTCAGTAAACTTTTAGGAGCAGATAGTCCTAAATAAATGATAATTCAATCATGTATAAGTTATATACACATACTGGTATATTATGCATATATTATGAAACACAAAAATAGAAAATTTCAGTTAGAGTTAATAATAAACATTTAAAGAAACTCTTGCTAATTACAATGGCTGAATACTATCATTAGATAATATTTCAAGGCCTGATATACATTTAGAGTATTAAATGATAAAGAAAATTGACATGTATAGAATTGCATGCAGGGAGAGAGGACAGAGTAAGGGGACAGGAGGAGATAACCTGAGGGGTGAGTCCTTTCTGTTAAATAACAATGAACATCAGCAGTTGGTACAAGGCTGAGCTTGGCAACATAAAACTCTGGGCATAGAGAGAAGTTAGACTTCCTGTTCTTAATAATTTTAAATGAAGTAATGAGTTTTTTGAAAAGGAGTTTAAATAATGATATTCAAGGTCCACAGGGCATGTGTGTTTTCTGTGTGCCTGGACTGCAGTCCTGAGAGTATTGTGTGCGGGTTTGTGCTGTTTGCTGGACATCAGCCCCTCCCCCCACACTTCTCCTCTTTCGGGCTCTTCCTGCTCCTTTCCTGTCTTCTGTAGAAACAATGAGTCAGCTGAGGAGAGGGCCAGGGAGGGGCAGGAAGGCCAATAACAGGGAGTTTTGCTTCAAAGTCCAGAGCATATCTTGTTTTTCACAAGTCACATCTAAAAGTCAGTATTCAGTCCTTATATGTGATGGGGGTGACTTTTCTCCTCCTATCAATTCTAGACTCAAACATGATTTTATTTATTGTTTGTAAAGCAAAAACATGATACACTGATCATAACTAATCACTACAGGTAATGCCCATGAGAGAGGGGTGCAGGCCCAAAGAGACACCTCATTAATGAAGCATACGTGTCGAGTGGATCTCTTCGACGACCCCTGCTATATTAATACACAGGCTCTTCAGAGTACACTTGGCTCTGCCCGAAATCAAAGCTCAGCTCACTCACTGGGGAGCCCATGGCACTGTGAAAGTAAGTACCTACTCACTGACTGTATTAGTTTCCTATGGCTGCCATAACACATTACCACAAACCAGATGTCTTAAAACAGCAGACGTTTATAGTTTCACAGTTCTGTAGGCCAGACACCCTAAATCAAGATGTCAGCTGGTTGGTTCCTTCTGGAAGTTCTGGAAGAGAATCTCTTTCATGCCTCTTGCCTAGTTCCTTGGTTTGTAAGCACATCTGTCCATTTCCTGCCTCAGTCTTCACACCTGTGTCTCCCTCTTCTTTCTCTTACAGGAAAACAGTCTCTGAATGTAGGGCCCATCTAAATCCAGAAAGATCTCATCTTGAGATCCTTAATGACATCTGCAAAGACCTTTTTTCCCTAATTAGGTCGCATTCATAGATACTGGGTGTTGGGCCTTGAATCTATCCTTTTAAGGTTACTATTCAACTCACTACACTGTCTCTCATTTTGAAGAAGGTTATTTTCTTGGCCTCATTTTCAGGGAGCTAAAAAGGATACTTTCTTATCTCGATCCCTCACCACAGTTAATAACAACACTTTGTGGAGATGTTATGGATTTCAAGATTTTGGGACTTTGATTTTGAATAATCTTTTAAAATAC
Organism: Rhinolophus hipposideros; assembly: GCF_964194185.1. NCBI lineage: Eukaryota > Metazoa > Chordata > Mammalia > Chiroptera > Rhinolophidae > Rhinolophus > Rhinolophus hipposideros. The sequence continues at coordinate 44,203,870 of NC_138051.1, read as the reverse complement.
TTTAACTCCCAACTTTTGGTTTCTGCTGTGTGCTCTTGCTGAAGGAAGGGCTGTCAAAGCCAGGAGATAATTTTGAATTTGTTTGTTTGCATGAGGAACAATGGCCATGATTTTGGTTCTGTTTAGTGATGGTGTTAATTTTATTCATTACAAAACCCCTTAGTAAGTCATCTATCTATGCAGCATTAAAACAAGATGGCTCCTTTCTTCAACCATACATTGTGAATAAAATGCAGTAAGATTTTAATATTAAAATGCATCACTCTCCTGCCAAATTGCTCCTAGGGGTAAATGCATAAACAGGAACATAAATAAATAAAAGCAAAATAAGCCAAAAGCCTACAATAAACTGAAAAATAAATAAACAAAAAATGCTTTTCATAACATATTGAAGCTTATTGGGTTCAGAGATTGGGTTGGTGTCAAATTTGATTCATTCCAAAGATGGAGAACCAGTTGCTGAACAAGTCCTTTCACTAACCCAGGAAGTCTTTCTAGACCTGCCAAGGCAACTTGACAGCTAGCACGGCCAAATGACAAGGTGAAATTTAAAAGGAAATTTTGCTGAGCCTGGACTTAACCAGATCACCTTAACTCTCTGGAGTAAGAAACAAAGGTCTTCATTGCCAGCCAGGTGGCCAATGGGCCATCTTCTTGCAAGCTCTCCAAGATCACTCTTGGCTCCCAGACAATCCTGTTGGGTTCTCTGGAAACAGACACTGAGATGGGCTTGTCATGCAGGGTCTTTATTGGGATCTGTATAAGGAAGGGAGGGGGAAGAAGCAGGCTTGGGTAGAGGGAGAGATGGAACTACCGTGCAGGCCTGACAAAGCCTCAGCCAACCCTACAGGCAGCAAATGGGCCTGTCAGAGTTGCCCAACATTGGGCCCAAAGGACTGGGCCTTTTAGCCCCACTTATCTCAGTCTTAGGATATGGGCTACGTGAGGGCTTGCGGGGCAGCTCTCTGCCGCTGAGGCAGATCCTGAAGGCTGGCTGCTGACACCTGGAGCACTTGGTCCTTCCTTGAAGGGCTCTGGATAGTGCATCTCTGTGTCCACCACAGAGGGCATCTTGTCCCATGGATAATGGGATATGCCATTATTTCTGCAGTGAACTTCATTATGGAGTATCCTATGTGGGTAAGGTAACATTTGTTAGAGGGACAGCTTTTTGAAAAAGGGTTTCTGGACCTCAGGCTTTAAAAGGAATTTTATAAGAGTATATATTTGATAGGTTCCATTTTATGGACTTTTCAGAGCAGCAACATATTATTAGAAATATGGTACAAGTTAGGTGATCTGATCTATTCCTTGATTCACAATTGCAGTTCCTTTATAATCAAGTCTTTAATGTTAAAAATCTTCATAACTCAAGCAAAGAAACTTTGCCTTTTGTCATAGACAATTTAATAATATGAAAAGGCAAAATTAATCCAACCTGCCATTGGTTGAAAGTCAGTGAGGCCTGCTGTATCCAAAATTGTAATGTCAAATGTGTTTTCACTGACTCCAGACTTCTTTTTTCATCTTTTTTTCCTCCCCCTGACCTAATAGCAACATGTTGGATAATTTAGGCCTCTAATACTCTCTCGTTTTTTATTTCCTATTTGGATTTAATGTACTATAGCTCTCTTGGGCTTCTTACTATCCCCCTGAGATTAATTTCAGCCTAGCATCACTCCCTCCAAAAATTTAAATCCAATACCAAAAGTATAAATTGACTTAAGAGTCAATTTATGTATAAGTTATGTATAAACTTAAAAGTATAAGTTGACTTAAGAAAATTGAGTAGAGTTGGAGTAGGAATAACATTGTGCATACTTTTTTGCAAAGTATCTTAAATACCCATATACCTTTTAACCTTTCTCCCCTACTGTTTCCTTCTATTTCTTTCTTTCCTCCCTCAAAAATCCTCTTTTGCTTCTCCGGTCATACTTAACCCCTCTTATTCAGGCAAAAGCTTACTGACTAGTTTGGTAAAATAAAGCAAGAGTAAATCTAGAGACATGAACCTAATATCTGTCAAGCATGCCTTCAAGGCTTCTCAATTCATCATAGCACATTACCAACATAGCAAGAGCTCAGACACAGTCTTAATTCTTGTCAAACATGGCAGAATACATTAGACAGTATGCTGTCTAATTTTGATATTGATTTATTATTAACTTCAGTTTCAGCTTCCATAACAAAGAAACCCTCAAAATACCATAGTGTAAAAAGGACTGAAGTTAATTTATTTTACCCGATAACCCAAAGATTGGTGGTACAGGTCTGGTAGGACCTTTGTCATTCTTGACACCTGGCTTCAGTTTGTGATCTAAGATGGCTGCTTGGGATCTCACCGTCACATCTGTGTTCAACCAGAGGGAAGAGAGCAGGGCAAGAGGAATGCACATACATTCCTTTAAAGGACACGACCCAGAAGTGGCAGACATCATTTCTTTTCACGTGCTATTGGTGGAACTAGGGCTTGTGGCCATCCCTAGCTTCAAAGAGGCTAGAAAAGTGAGTCTAGCTGGGTGGCCATGAGCCCAGCTAAAATTTAAGAGTTCTATAATGTAATGAAAGGGAGAATATATTGGCAGACAACAGTCTGCTACAGCACACTTTTCTGCTACCCAAATACCCATGAACTCTTCTTTTCGCATAGAACATACTTGCCCCCTCCCAAACAAAGACATTGCAATACCCCATATGATTACAACATCCAGCCTAAAACTCCATGGTGGTGATGTGAGTCCTCTCCATCAAGATTGGGGAGGGAATCCTTATAATTTGTCACTTGTCTGCCCTCTCCGCAAGCGAAATTGGTGGAATTGGAATAAGATAACCACAATACAAACTCATATTCCCAAAAGGGAAGCATGCACAGCACACAGCAGTCACTGGTTCACAGTGATTACCAAATTCTGCCAGGCAGTGATAGTAAAGGCTCCCTGAGATGGAATTACACAAAGTGATTTGCTTGGACTCTGTTTTCGCTTTGTGAGAGGAGCCTCCTTGTCTATTGTCATCTATGGGCTGGGTCTGTGCCTTCTGTGCCATTATCCTCTATGTGTATATTTCAAGTGGATGCTGGAGAATGCGCCCTTTCTTGGGGCTTCACCACCTTTAAAGCCCATTTCCTACTGGTGTGAGCTTGAGAGATTGGAGTTCACTTTAGAAGTCTCACAGCCATAGACCACCAGAAGGGATTGTGATTTCTTTGGCAATGTAATTTCCTAAAAAACTTAGTAGGATTTTGCTTTATTCACTTAGAATCAGTTCTGCATGAAATTTCCCATAATATTCCTTTATTATTCTCTTGCTGCCAGAAGGATGCCTTCTCTCTTTCTTGTTATTGGTACTTTCTATAGTCTCTCTTCTTTTCTTGATCAGTGTCCATTGAGATTTGTTAATTTAATTGATCTTTCCAAAGTATCCAGGTTTTGGTTTAATTTTGTCTATTTTTGTTTTCTGTTTCATTGATTTCCATTTTTATCTTTATTATATCTTCCTTCTATTTGCTTTGGATTAACTTTTTCTCTTCTTTATCCAGCTTCTACTATATTTTCTTCTGTCAGCTTTATATTTTTATTTCTATAATAAGACATGTATTCCACTTGAACTTTATATTTGATATGAGGTAGAAAGTCTAGTAATATTATCTATGTAAAGATCCAGTTTTCCAAACATCATTGACTAAATCTCCTCTTTCTTTAATGTCAATCTCTATTGTACTAGATTACTCCTATGTATGTTAATCTGTTTCTGAGCCTCCTAGATATGTGAATAGTTTTTCTATTGACCCATTTGCCTGTTCTATACCAGTATATTAATTGCAATATACTAGTTACTATGGCTTTGTAATATATTTTAGTAGACATGTGATTCTTTCTTTATGTTACAGATAATTTTTCTCTGGGTAGTATCTTAGCCTTTCATTTATGCTTAACATTTTATGTTAACATCTTTTAGTAGCAACTTCTTAGACACCTTATAGAGTGGTCATAGTTTTTCCCCTCAATAATCCAAGTAAGTTCCTATTTGATAATTTTCACACACAAGTGACCCATACTGATAAACAATATACAGTTGATTCTTATTATTCATGAATTCCATATTTGAGAATTTGCTCAGTCACTAAAATTTATTTGTAACCCCCAAATCCAAACTCATGGCACTTCTGTGGTGATTTGTGGACATATGCAGAGCAACAGAAAATTTGAGTTGCCCCGTGCACACATTCCCAGCTGAGGTCAAACAAGGCAGTCCTTTGCCTTTTTGTTTTAACTTTCATATTGTAAACAAGTGTTCTATTACTATTTATTTAGTGCCACGTTTTCCACATTTTGTGATATTTCTTGATGATTTTGCTGTTTAAAATGGCCTCTAAGTATAGTGCTGAAGTTCTGTCTAGTGTTCCCAAGCTCCAGAAGGCTGTGATATGCCTTACAGAGAAAATATGTGTTAGATAAGCTTCATTTGGGCATGGGTTATAGTGATACGGGCTGTGAGTTCAGTGTTAATGAGTCAGTAATATATAGTAAATGTGGTGTCTTGAGACAGAAACACATGTAAAACAAGGCTATGTGTGATTGATAAAAATGTTGTGCCTTGAGGCTTGGAGGAACTTCACCCTGCAATTCCCCTAGGGACAATGGTTCACTTTGCACTAATTCAGTGTTCATGGCAACTTTAAAAATTGTAACAACATGACTAAAGAGAATTGGCTACTTGTGGTCCTCCTGAATCAGAGATGAAGTCGTTGTAACATGACGTGGGGAGAAAAGGGTACACTTTTCTTCTCACAACAGAAAACTGAGGATTGTCCCCTAATCCTGATACTCTTCTCACAAGTTTATATCCTCTTCTGATTTTTTTTTCAGTTATGTGGTTATCCTTACTTTTGTGTATATTTTTAATTCTATACACAGTTATTTCGCAGTCCTTTGATAATATAATAATCAATATTATCAAAAATATCTTTTCACATGTGCTTTTAAAAAACTGAATGCATCAATATGCTGTCTTCAGAGTTCACATTGGTTTCTTTAAATGTCTCACCCCCCTCCCTTACTTGCAATTGTTTATTTCAGATTTTACATGTTAGATTTTTTTCTCTTTCCTAAGCTGTATTCCCCCTTTCAAAGGTTTTGTGCATCAGATACATATGGGTGTGGATATTCATATGTATCTTGTGTTTTCCTGAAGTTTTAATTGTGAACAATTTGTCTTTAGTTACTAATGGAACTCCAAGATGATATGATTATTTTCTTCCATGATCCTCTCACTTTTCGCTTTTTTGGTTTCAATTAGAATGACCTTTCTTGCTGCTTCCTTAAACTTCACTACTTCTAAGAAAATATATCAAGCCAACAATTTAATATTGTATGGAAATTATATATAAATAACTACATTTAAATTATGCTTATTGTCCTCAAACTCAACTTTGTGTAAGGAAAGGACCACGATAATAGATAATGTACCACCATGTTAAGAGTGGTTATATTTATTGATAGGACCACTGGTGATTAATTTTCTTTATTTTTTCCAAGATTTGAAAAAATTATCATGTATAACTTTTAAAATTCAAACAAAAATTTACAAAAGTCTGTGAGATATTCTCTTTTAGTAGAAATAGATTTTTAGCAAATGTTTGAATGATTGAAATTTCCTAGCACAGTATATCTTGTCCTTGTGCTAATTTGGGAAACCATGTTAGCAAAATAATGTCCACATCCTCTGGCTGGCCCATGATCTGTTGCCTCTTTTCAAGATGATATAATGTCTGTTTTTCTTTTGTTTTGTCCTTGTCTAAAAGCTCTCCACCATAATCTCAGAATAAACCAAAAGCCATCGTGCACTGCGATGTGTGTGCCCACACACATGTATGCGTGCTTCTCCTCCACACTTGCAAAAACACTTTCTCTCTTACACACATAAACACACACAACTACTCATCAGAAGTTCCCCATTATGCTTGAAAGCAGACAGCACTAAGTCCAACCTCAAGTATTATTCATCAAATCTAGACACATTTCTTTAGGCTTTTTCTAGTGACAATTGAAAGACCTGATTGTTTGTAAAAGAGAATATTTATAGCCACTAGACATAGACAAAAGATATTTTTAAAAGATATACTTGTGAATGTGGCATCATGACTGTGTTATGCAGAGAGAGTTCTTAAGGAGGGACGAAACTATAACATATTAACAGGAGAAGTGCCTTATGTCCACAGGGTACTTGTTCCCTGTATCAGCGACTTTATAGGATTGTCACGTATAAGATGTAAAACTCAAAATCAAGAAGGATTTTTCATTTATGAGACCCTTGCATAAGGACACATAAACACCCCTTTGCATTTATAAATGCAAAGATATCTTATTTATAAAGATAAAGGCTGGTTTCTACTGCAAAAGGTCTTTTGCATTTAAAAAGACAAAATCTGATTTCTATGGTTATTTTCCTGGTTAATTTGCTATATTAAACATATGACTTTTAGCTAGATTTAGACATAAGAATTTTATGTTATTACTTCTGGAGATGCTGTAAATCATCCTGATAGCCTTGTTAAATACTAAGGACCTTGGTGAGTACAGGAGTAGAGTGGCAAGACCAGTTGTGGAAATAGAAAGATTTTTCAATCCAAAGCAAGAGCTTTAGAGTGTGGTGATTAATTACTTGGACTTGGGAGTTGGATCTTGTTTCAAATCCCAGGTCTATAACATATTAGCTGTGTGACTTTGGGTAAGTCATTTGGACTTTTTAAAGATCTGTTTTCTTGCCTGTCTAATTTTAAGAGTCAAAGAAGATAATATAGCATTGAACAGTGCCTGTCATGTTCGATAAATGGGAACAATAATGATTATCACTGTCAGTATCAATAGTACTGTTAAGTGCTACTTGGAAGTACCTGGTCATCCTCAGTGCCCTCGCTCTGGATAATACTCATTCTGCAGAGCGTTGGGGAGCTGCCTCAATGTTTTGCCTTTTTTTTTTTTTAACCTGATTGACTCTGTTTTTTCCAGGCAAGTGAATGACACAAACAACAGAGTGGTCATTTAATAGGAATACTCTTAGGATCAGCATAGCTTTGAAGTGCTTGGTCAGAAGCATCTCTGAAGCACCTTAATAATTTGGTTTTAAAAAAAGCTGAATGCTAAAAAATAAGCATAGCGCAAAGTTACTGTAGGCATTTTCAGAGTTTGGAAAGTCTTAGAAGCGCTCTGTAATTCAGATACAGCATAAACCTCTTTCTCTTCAACATATAGCCCTCGGGACATAAAGAGCCTGTCTCTGCAGTTATAAAAGCAGTTCTCATGGGCCAGTTCCTTTTCTCATCTGAAAGGAAAACTCCTACACCTGGACAAGACTTTCCTGGTAACAATGTTTGGATCGCTTATTAAATTAGAGTTGTTGGAAGTTCTGAAAACATAAACCTCATTTGTTTTAGAAACAGCATTATTTAAATAGTGCCCAACACACAGTAGGGCTTGAAGTTGTATTTGCTAAGTGAATGAATGAATGAATGAATGAATGAGGAGATAACTTGATGATGTCTCTCTTTTGTATTTTGACTTCAGAAGCACCAGAAACTGTTCAGCCAGGTGCCATGGCCCAGCCTGCCAGCTCACATTCTTTGCCACACATTAGGCAGCAGTTGCGGAATGAAGACTGCTACCACGGCAAGCTGAGCAGGAAGGCAGCAGAGAGCCTCTTAGTCAAAGACGGGGACTTTTTGGTTCGAGAGAGCGCAACATCTCCTGGCCAGTATGTACTGAGCGGACTACAGGGAGGCCAGGCAAAACACCTTCTCCTGGTAGATCCGGAAGGCAAGGTACCACTTATTTCTCCTTGTGGTCCTTGTAGGGTCCTGTGAGTAAGGTTACTCGGAATAAGATCCACAACCTTATTATATTATTATATTGAAAAGTGTTCAAGGTTAAGGGTTTACTTTTTTTTTGAACCTTCCAGCTGGAGCAGGAAGTGCTAAATCAAGGTTAGTGGAGGGGTTTGAGTTGGATCCACCCTGCAGGATCAATTCTGCCCTTCTCAATTCAGTTCAGTGAATTAAATGAATATCTACATGGAAGTACAGGGATTTACAATTGACTATTGCTCAGTATCACATAGATAGTCCTTGCTCTCAGGGTACTTACAATTTCATAAAATAGATGCTTAAATAATTATAAGGATGAATGACATAAGAATGGTTCTACCAAAGCACTATGATGTTTCTCAGGATAGAGGAGCGCTCTAAATGAGGCAAACTGAAAGGTTCCTTGCAGGGTCTTACATGTTTGATGAAACTTGATAGAAGGCAAATTTTAGAAAGGGGGTACATTTGAAGTGTAGGGAAGGAACCATAGAAACAGACAGAGCAGTAGAATGGTATTATGCCAATAAAAAAAATGTATGGCTGGAACAGAGGATACCTGTAGACTGAAATGATCCTGGACTAAAAACAACAAAATAGTAATAATAAGTCCTTCCTTGTCAATAATTACTTTAATTGTAAATGGTTTAGACACTTTCTCTAGTCAGAAGATGTGGAACAACTAAATGGATAAAAAAAAGGTAATCCAATTAAATGCTTTCTATAAGAGGCTCACTTTAGATTTAAGGACACACATAGGTTGAAAGTGAAAGGATAGATAAAGATATTCAATGCAAATGATAACCAAAAGAGAGCAGGGGTGGTCATACTTATATCAGACAAAGTAAACTTTAAGTCAAAAACTGTTAAAAGAGAAAGAATGACATTATATAATGATAAAAGAATTAATTCACTAGAAATATATAACAATTATGAATACGTATGCACCTAACATCAGAGCACCCAAATATATGACACAAACATTGACATAACTGAAGGGAGAAATAGACAGCAAAACAGTAATAGTAGAAGATTTCAATAACATCCAAACAGAAGATGAACAAGGAAACAGAGGACTTGAAGAACACTATGTAGATCAAATGGACCTAATAGATATGTACAGAACATTCTACCCAACAGCAGCAGAATACACATTCTTCTCAACACACTAGAAACATTAACATGTTAGGTTACAAATCCTAGGATAGGTTATATGTTAGATCACAAAACAAGTGTTAACAAATTTGGGAAGATTGAAATCCTACCAAATATCTTACCAAATCACAATGGAATGAAACTAATGGCAGAAAGAAAACTCTAATATTTACAAATATGTGGAAATTAAACAACATACTCTTGAACAGCCAATGGGTCAAAGAAGAAATGAAAAGGGAAATTTGAAAATATCTGGAGACAAATGAAAATGAAAATACAGCATACCAAAACTATGGGATGCAGCAAAAGTGACATGAAGGAAGATGATAGTGATAAATGCCTATGTTGAAAAAAAGGAAAGCTCTCAAATAAATAACCTAATTTTACACATCAAAGAACTAGAAAAGGAAGAACAAACTAAATCCCAAATTAGCAGAAGAAAGGAAATAATTCAGATTAGAGCAGAAATAAATGAAAGAGAATAGAAAAACAGTAGGAAAAATACACCAAACTATGAGTTAGGTTTTGAAAGAATAAACAAAATTGACAAACCTTTAGCTAGGTTAGCTAATAAAACCAGAAGCAAGACTGAAATAAAATCAGAACTGAAAGAGGAAACATTACAACTGATGCCAATTTACAACAAAATGGAGGGAAATTGAGAGTATTATACTAAGTTAAATAAGTCAGATGGAAAAGTATAAGAACCGTATGATTTAATTTATATGTGGGATATAAAACAAAAAGCAACAAATGAACAAAGAACTGATTCAACAGAAATTAAATGATTATAAGAGATTACTAAGAACAATTATATTCCAAGAAATTAGATAACCTAGACGAAATGGATAAATTCCTAAAAACATACAGTCTGCCAACATTAAATCGTAAATAAATAGAAAATCTGAATAGATAAATTATTAGTAAGGAGACTGAATCAATAATCAAAAACTTTCCAATAAAGAAGAGCCCAGGACCAAATGGCTTGTTTATGAATTCTACCAAACATGTAAAGAATAACTAATGCCTAGGCTTCTTAAACTTTTCCAAAAAACTGAAGAGGATGAAATACTTCCAATCCCCTTTTATGAGGCCAGCATTACCCTGATACCAAAACCAAAAAAAGACACTACAAGAAAAGAAAATTACAGGCCAACATCCCTGATAAACATAGGTGCAAAAATCCTCAACAAAATACTAGCAAACCAAATTCAACAGTGTATTGAAAGGATTGTACACGATGACCAAGTGGGAATTACCCTAGAATGCAAAGATGGTTCAACATATGAAAATCAATGTGACACACCACATTAGCAGAATGAAGGATAAAAATCACATGATCATTTCAATAGATAAAAAAAATCATTTGACAAAATTTAATACCTTTTCATGATAAAATAGATACTCAACAAACTAAGAATAGTAAAGGCCACATATGTAATGCCCACAGCTAATATCATACCCAGCAGTGAAAAACTGAAAGCTTTTCCTCTAATATCAGGAACAAGACAAGGATGCCCACTCTTGCCACTTTTATGTAACATAATATTAGAAGTGCTACCCAGAGCAATTACACAAAAAAAGAAATAAAAGATATCCAAATTGGTAAGGAAGAAGTAAAATGATCTCAGATGATATGATCTTTATGAAGAAAAGCCTAAATATTCCACAAAAAAACCTGTTAGAATAAACAATTTAAGCAAACTTGCAGAATACAAAATCAACATACAAAAACTGGTTGCATTTTTATACACTAATAATGAACAATCCAAAAAAGAAATTAAGAAAACAATCCATTTACAATAACGTCAAAAAAGAATAACATACTTAAGAATGAACTTAACCAAGGAGGCATAACACTTGTGCCCTGAAAACTACAAAGCAATGCTGAAAGAAATGAAAGAAGACACAAATAAACGGAAAGACATTCCATGGTCATGGATTGGAAGATATAATATTGTTAAAATGCCTATACTACCCCAAACAATCTACAGATTCAATGCAATCTATATTAAAATCCTAATAACATTTTTTATGGAAGTAGAAAAATAATCCTAAAATTCATTTGGAACTGCAGAGGACCCCCAATAGCCACAACAATCTTGAGAATGAAGGATAAAGCTGGAGGCATCACACTTAATGATTTTAAAACATAAAGATACAGTAATCAAAACAGTATGGTACTGGCATGAAGACAGACATATAGACTAATGGAACAGTATCGACAGTTCAGAAACAAACCTATACATAATATGGTCAAATGATCGTTGACAAGGTTGCCAAGAATGGGGAAAGGATACAATGGGGAAAGGGTAGGCTCTGCAACAAAAAGGGGTTAGAAAAACTGGATATCCACATGCAAAAGAATGAAATTGATCCCTTGTCTTTATACCCTACACAAAAATCAACTCAAGATAGGTTAAAGATTTAAATATAAGACTTAAAACTATACAACTCCTAGGAGGAAACATAAGGGGAAAGTTTTATAACATTGGTTTGGCAATGATTTTTTGGATATGATACCCAAACCAAAACACAGACAACAAACGCAAAAATAGATAAGTGGGATGACATCAAACTAAAAAGTTTCTGCACAGCAAAGGAAACAATCAGCAGAGTGAAAAAGCAACCTACTGAATGAGAGACAATATTTGCAAACCATGTATTTGAGCAGGGATTAATTTTCAGAATATATAAGGAACTCCTACAACTCAGTAGCAAAAACAAAACAAACAAAAACACAAATAACCCGATTAAAAAATGATAGACAACTTGAATAGACATTTCTCCAAAGAAGATGTAAAAATGGCCAACAGGTATGTGAAACAACAGTATCATCAGGGAAACACAAATCAAATTCACAGTAAGACATCATCTTTCACTTGTTAGGATCACCATTATATATAAAAAAAGAAAACCCAGGAAAGAACAAGTGTGGGTGTGCAGAAATTGGAACCCTTGTGCTCTGTTGTGAGAACGTAAAATGGTGCAGCTGCTATGAAAATCTGTATGTAGTTTCCTCAAAAAATTAAAAATAGAAGTCCCATACGATCTAAATATTCCACTTCTGGGTATTTATCCAACATACATCCCCAGGGGAATGGCCAGTCAGTGGAGCAGTCAGAACACATACAACATTTATCAATTAAGTTTTCCATTTTATATGGGTATGGTTCATGTTGCCCCCAAGCAATTACAATAGTAACATCAAAGATCACCATAGCAAATATAATAATGAAAAAGTTTGAAATATTGTGAGAATTACGAAAATGTGACACAGAGACAAGAAGTGAGCAAATACTGTTGGGAAAATGGTGTCGGTAGACTTGCTTGACACAGGGTTGCCACAAACCTTCAATTTGTAAAAAACGCAATATCTACAAAGCATAATAAAGTGAAACGCAGTAAAACAAAATATTCCTGTATAGTGAACACTTGAAAATTTGTTCATCAGGTAGATCTGTGATGTTTTGTTACCACACACACACACACACACACACACACACACACACACACACAGCCTGTGTGGTGGGGGTCACAGTGACAAATGTTTGCAGGGCCTGGCCAGTGCTGTAAGTGTGTAAAACTGGGAAAGAGATGGAAGGAGCAAAGGGTGTGGTGGCCGTGACGAACTGAAAGTGCATGTTTTGTGTAAGGAGGGTGGTCACCACTCAGTGCCAGTCAGTTGCTGCCGTTTGGAGTAGGGGCTGCTGTAGCCAGCTTTGATTTTTCCAAAGAAGCCACAAAACTAGATTTTATATGAAATCTCCTCATTTTTTTTATTCAAAAAACTTAAAAACTCTTCCACCTTTTTCCCGGCAAACTGAAACACCTCTTGGTGTATTCACCCAAGTGGTTAGTTTATAATCCTGGCACTAAAAAGATTAATTTGGTATTTGCATGCAAGATCCTTTAGAGAGAAAGGGGTAAAACCAAGGAGAGAGAAAGTAATTAGGGGATTTTAGGTTAAAATCTAGTGAAAGCTTGAACCAGAATGGAGGCAAGAGAAGTACAGAGGAGGGAAGAGTGAGCTGAAATTAAGAGCACAGACTGACAGAAGTGACCAGCTGATTTGAATTGGGTTGGGGATGAGACGGAAGAGGTAAAAACATCTTCCAGGTTTGGGGCCATTTGAGAATAAGTTGGAGATATCGTGCCCTTTTCCTTTTCATCGGTGAGTGTGTATTTTCTAAGAATAGGGATATTCTCTTACATAGCCATAGTACCATGACCACAATCAAGAAATTAAAACACTGATGCAATATCATTATGTAACTCACAGTTCGTATTCAAACTTATTTCAATAAGTGTGTGTGTTTTATGCTGAAAACCAGTATCTAGACAGAACTTAAAGAATGTCTTGAGGAAATGAGAGGTAGCAGAATTATGTAATAGGGTGCTCCCTGGCTGCACTCCTTCCCTCTCCTGGACAGTTCCCAGCCAGCCTCCGAGCAGGAGTATGTTATGGCCAGGCTGCTGAGCCAGTGGATCCATGATCAAGAGTAATGTCTTCTGCCCGTGCCTAGGGTGAGGATATAATTACACTAGGGAGGAAAGTCCACAGGAGAAGGCAGACCTAGGGCAACTGAGTTCCCTGAGTTTGGCATGCAGGGCACGAAGTTCTGTGTAACAAGTATTTATGAATCACCGACATGAAGTCTGCAGGAAGGAGACACATACCTGTTAGAAAGGTCTGAGAAGGCTCTTGGAAGGCACAGGATTTGTGTTGAGCCTCCAAGGAGAGGTAGGACCTCTGCAGAAAAGCCTGCTTCCTGCACAAACAAGATATTATGGAAGAACTCTGCTTGATGAGATTTAATCATAATCCTGAAATTCACGCTTTGATACAACCCTCTTAAATATTTATAGGAATGGTGACATGATAGAAAATAGGAAATTGTCACATGGCAAAAAGGTTGATTGCAAATTTGGATTGGGTGACAAATGCTTACCATTTTCCTAACTGGGAAGGACAGTTGCTTTACAAATGTAATGGGGAATGAAAAAATGTTTACTGAGGGATACAGAGCTAAAAACTACCTTTTATTTTATTCATCAAAATAGCTCCTTCAGGGATATGTGTTCTTTTGGTTCTTTTTCCCCCTGATTGTTTCGTCTTTTAGGAGAACTATTGTCATTTAACCTAAATACCTCTGTATTTCCTTTTCAAGGTGAGGACCAAGGATCATATATTTGATAATGTCGGCCACCTTATCAGGTACCACATGGATAATAGTTTGCCAATCATCTCTTCTGGAAGCGAAGTAAGCCTTAAACAACCAGTAAGAAAAGATAATAATCCAGGACTTTTGCATTCAAACAAATGATAGTAGGGAAATACCATCACACTGATACTTCAAGAAACTCCATTTTGTGTTAGGACACAAAGATAATTCAAACTTGGTTTCTAGATAAAATAGAACACAAACTGTGAAGTGCATCTTTCTGAGACCATCATGGATTGGATCCTTTATAAAACAAAGAACTAACAAAAATTGATCATCAGAAAGTGAAATATCAGAAAAGGAGAAGAGGATTGGTCCCTTTGAAAAGGAATTATACATATGCACGGATGTCACTTTTTAAGGCCATATTGCATTGATAACAAGCTAAAAGCACAATTAAAATTTCACATGCTAAAGATAACTTGAATGAACTGCTGGGGCAGTGGTATGTGCCTTTCAACTTGATAATTTGGGGACATTTTCATATTGGGGAGATTAGTTCTAAGTGTCTTCATATTCTATAACTACAGAACCATTTGCCAAAAAAAAAGTTGTTACAAAAATAAGAATCAATTTGCTTGATGGATATTAACTTTATTATATTTTCTGTTTAGTAGCACTTTCACTGCAATATTAAAATAAATCTGACATTGAATTCGGACTGTGTCTATGCCAGTGGAATCAAATCAAAAGCCACTAAAAGTGTTGGTCTGCTCCATTGGCTTGTCCCTTTTGCTAGTTAAAGGGTTGGGGCCCAAATTATTTGGCCTAGTATTTCTCAATTTTTGCTGTTTGAACTGTTTGTATGCAGCATGTGACAAGCCGAAGAGGCCAAATCTATCAGTCATTTCTGATATCATATTTCTCCCTCCTCCCATCCCCCCACCAAAAAAAGCTCATGAGCACATGGATTTAAAAGACGGCAACCAAACCAGTGTTCTTTATATTCAATATCCAAGTTCGTCCTGTTGCTATTTAAAATACTGGATTTATTTGAAAGGGCAGATATCCTCTTGATTGGCTGTGACTGAATGATAGTCCCTCACCGACGTGTATCCATAGCACCTTTTCTAGATGTGACCAGACAAAATGCAGAAGGGAGTAAACATAGTAAACAAAACAGTTGGAAAGTTTTGCCACATGCAGACGCACTGGTAAACAGGTGGTGTAATTAAGCGTTGTGTAGGAAAGAGTGCTGGACCGGCTGTGATCACTGTGACCGTGAGCAAGTTACTGAACCTGTCTGGACTCCAATTTCCATGTCTATAAAATGAGAGAGCTGGGCGAGGTGAATTCAAAGGTACGTTTCAGCCTTCACATAATATAGGTCCATAAAAAGCAAATTTTCCATTTATTATGGATCAGTGTTGATGACCAGTCCATATAGTGAAGGTGAAAACTGCAGTGTTTTCCTTTGGTCTGTGTTTGTACTCAGCATGAATTGCACAACTGAGGTCAATATGCAAAAGGCAGAGCCCTCAAGCCTTTCAGGCAAAAACATTGAAACTTGGGAATAAAATGAGTGAATATGGTAGAAGGATTTGGTTGTTTTAAGTAGCAAAAAACTGCATCAGTCCCTTACTTGCCCTTGCATAGAGAGATACGGCCCTTATTTTAGACTGTTTTTTATCCTGAGTTATCTGGATAATTGCCTTAACTCCACTTCATTTTGGCTATATAGATACAACTTAATATTTGTAATGGTGATATATTTGCTAAGTTTTAAATAAAATATGGGAAACTTCTTTTGGATAGAAATCATCAGAAACCAAGCACACTGAACTCTTAATATTTTTATGTAAAGGTTTATGATTTTTATTTTACTGCTACTGCTATTAATTTCTCACACAGGTTTGTTTCCTTTTATACAACTAGGATATAATGTATTTTTCATCAGTTTTGCATACACCGTAGTTCTTGATTATCTCTTCATAATGATCAAGAGAGATATAGATCATAGAAACTGATGGGTGATCTAATCACCTTCCTCAGAGAAGGGCTGTGGTCTCAGTCTGGCTGACCAGAGTGTTCGCTGGGTAGCAAGAAAGAATTCTTGATACAAATAGATGCAGAGAGTAAATGACGGGAGCAGGACACATAGATAATCAGTATTTCAACTGTAATGGCATAGTAGCTGGATGAGCAAATACTGCACTTAACGAGTGCTGCAGACGCAGTTAAAAGAAAATGAAACAACAAAGGAAATGTTTGATTGCATGTGTTAAAGTGGAAATCCATCTGCCTATAAATACCTGTAAATGACTTTTCAAAAAAAAATGATTATTGCTTTGTGATAATTGACAGTACATATCTGATGTTTGGGATTTAGAAAATTTGTCATTTGTAGGCTGTGTCATGCAGTCCTGACAGGAAACAGATGGCTCGCTTACATTGGGTAATTTGAGGAGAATTTAATACTGGGACTCTGTTTTACAAAGGTGTGGGAGAATCTGGGAAGCCACAGGGGAGGGTGCAGTGCCCTAGGGCCAGTGAAGGGGTGGAAGGGTAGTAACAAAAGGAAGGGGAGCTGTGTGGAAGGGCTGCCTTTTAGGAGCTGTGGCCTACAGTGGGGGGCTCAACCAGTCCTGTGAGTCAGAGAGTTGGAGGCTGGGGCATTTTGCTCAGTAGACACAGGATAGTCTTTTCAACAGATGGTGCTGGAGCCATTGGACACCTGTAGGCAAAAGAATGAACCTCACACTTTACATAAACATTAACTGAACCTGATGGTGGACTTAAATGTAAAATGTTAAACTATGAAACTTTTATGAAAGAAAAACATAGGGGCCATTCTTCAGGCTATGGGGCTAGTCAAAGAGTTCTTAGACTTGACATGATCCATTAAAGGAAAAACTTGTACATTGTATTTCATCGAAATGACAAATGTTTGCTCAAGAGGATGAAGGACAAGTGATAGACTGGGAGGAAATATTTGCAAACCACATATCTGAAAAAGGGCTAATATCTGGAATACATAAAACACTCTTAAAACTCAACAGTGAAAAAGTCTAATTAGAAAATGGGCGGAAAAACATGAATAGACATTTTACTGAAGATGTAGAGATGGCAGATAAGTACATAAAAATATGTTCACCATCATTAGCCAGTAGGGTAATGCAAATTAAATTCACAAGGAGATATTACTGTATACCTATCAGAATGGGTAAAATAAAAAATAGCAACAACACTAAAGGCTGACTAGGATGAGGAGAAAGTGGATCACACATTCCTGGTGTGAATGAAAAATAGCACAGCTACTCTGAAAAGCAATTTGGTAGTTTACTAAAAAACTAGACATGCAGCTAACATTCAACCCAGTACTTGTTCTCCCAGGCATCGATCACAGAGAAATGAAAACTTATGTTCACACAAAAACTTTTAAAGGAATGTTCATAGTAGCTTTGTTTATAAGGACCTACAACTGGAAACACACTATGGTACATCTATACCATGGAATAGTACTCAGCAATAAAAAGATATGAGGTACTGTTACAAAAACTTGGATGAATCTCCAGAGGATTATGCATAGCAAAAAAGCTAATCCCAAAAGTTCATACACGGTCGAACTACATTTATATAACATTCTTGAAGTGATAAAATTATGGAAACGGAGAACAGAGTAGGGGTTAAGGACAACAGATTAGGGGATAAGTAGGAAGGAGGGAAGTGGACATAGTTATAAAAGGGCAACATGAGGGTTCCTTTTGTAATGGAATTGTTCTGAATCTTGACTGTATTGATGTGGATATCCTTGTTGTGATGTTGTACTATAGTTTTGCAGGATGTTATTATTGGTAGAAACTGGGTAAAGCTGACAGGAGATCTCCCTGTATTATTTCTTGCAACATCATGTGAATCTGCAGTTTTCTCAGAATAAAAAAATTAGTTAAAAAAATGTTGGAGGTGAAACTGAGATATGTCAAAAGATTTTAGGAAGCTGGCTACTTTTTAACTCTTGGCAGTTTCCCTGAATATACTAAATCCACAGAATATGATGGTAGGGTCATTTTGGCGCTCCTGGTTCCATTATGCTGGGACTAGGAGGGGATGATCTGCATGAGAGGCCTTCATGAAGGCCTCAAATGGAAATGCATAATATCATCTCCAGAGAAATGCTAATAAGATCAAAGGATGGCAAACGCATATGTCGTTGGAGACACGGTCAAGCTCCCCCAGACCCCACTGGATCCCTGGAACCCTATCTGTATGCCCCTCCTTTGGCCTCTGTGTGTTTTGCTCCTAACTGCCTGCCCAGTGACTCTGTTCATTCTGAGGACAGCCTCAGGCTAGGGGAGCTGCTTTGAGTCAGAGGCACCTGTAGGCTTCCTTTTTCTATCTCCTGCCGCCATCACTGGTGCAGGAGTGGGAAAGCCCAGCTCCCTTGCCCCATCCTGATTACCCTGCAGAACTCCCTGTGAGCCAGGCTGGGTGGGCACCTCTCTCCCAAAGACGCCCCCTCCCCCAAAGGCACTGCCCCTTCCCTGATGTGCTTCCTCACCCTTTGACAGCTTTCTCCAGGTAGCCCTTCCTTAATAAATCATTTGCACCCAAATTTTCATCCCATGGTTCACTTCTGTGAAGAACCTGACCTAAAACAGAAGAAGTTCAGACAACTTTAAACATGTGTCCCATTACTGCACTATGCTGTCTATTTGTTCAAATCCATTAAAATTTAAATCCTGTAATATTTCTATGAATGGTATGATTATATTATGTTGTATTTTGTCAATATGTATTGAACGTGTTATAGAAGCATTTAAAATACATACTAATTTAAATCTTGTTTGTGTATTTCTTTCCTTTCTAATCAGAATGTTTCAAGAAACGTAAGTGGAGTGGCCTTTGGGAGGGTGTGCATTCCATGTTCAAATATAATTTCTGTAGAACTGTATCTTTGTTAAATGGTCATCATCACCTCTTCGGAGCTTTTACTGGTTTTCTGATTTAAAAACTCATCATGACTGAAAATCCTAAATATTAAATCCAGGCAATTGGTTCTCATATGTTTCTGGCCAAAGACTATTGAAGATGCAAAAGACCTACCATTCCACATACATTTCATCCCCCAACCACCACCCCCCTTTTTTTTTTTTGGTAGGGAAAAAGTAACTCAACAAGAAAGAGCTGGAGAGGAAAAATAGGAATTATTTATTTTTAAAAGAAGAATATGATCTCAATCATACGATTTTTATATCTCCAAATACTGCCTCATAAATTATTCAAAAAACTTAAGTAAGTTTATCACTATTAACATCCTTCTCCCCAAAGTGGGAATTTTAATTATCTTCAAGTGTATATGAGCAGGAGCTTTGCAATGCTGTGCACAGAAATGACGAATAACCTTTCTCGGTGAACTTGAATAATGTGCTCATTTTAATTTATGAATTCTAAACATTAGTAACCCCTAATACCTTAGTTGGTAGATTCCTAAACGTAAACCTTAGCTGTATGTAAAGATAAAAAGCCTATACAATTGCAAGTTATTTTTCCATGATAACTGAAGAGATGACTTGCATGTTTGTATCATTTAATGGTCCATCAGGAAGAGCCTTCAGTCCTACCAGTCTGCCGTGGATGATATTTGGAGAGTCTTTTCTATTTTCAGATTGGGACTTTGAGGCTCAGAGAGGTTAAAGCAATTGTGTGGACAAAAGCCAGCAGGTAGGAGAGCTGGAACTTGAACTTGGATCATCTTTAAGTTCAGTGCTCTTTTGAGGATAGCATTTCTCATTTCATGATGGCATTGCTTTGACCTGATAGTTTTATACCAAAGAGAAAGTGTCAAATACTTCTTAATAGGAGGGACCACATCTCATCAACAATATGATATTTCCATTTGAAATGTAAACAAGTCTGGTACAGGTAGCGTCCTTCCTAGCTCCTAGGTGTGTCTATTTAAAAAATGCAAGGCATTCCACAAGTAATCTCTTGTTCAGCATACCAGGTGTTAGGGAGTTTCTCTCTTTTCCCCGACATTTGTCTTTATTACCCCAGAATACCTCTGCTTATGTTTCTCTGGACATGTTCATTCCTTGTGTGCCTCATACCTTACCTCTGTAGAATGCCTTTCCCACTCTAGGCTTCAAGCTCTTCTACTGGCTACCTTCTTCCTGCCTACTTCTCCAATCTTACCTCTATATATCAGAATCCTTCACTTTTGTTGTTTTGGCCTTCACATTGCAATCACTCATGTGAATCAAACTTCCTATTGACTCTTCCTCTAGCAACCTTCCCTGATAGATCCTTCATTAGATATTCACTTGCTCCCTTAATTATTGCCTATTCTACTCACAGCACAGGTAGCAAACTATTTTTGTTTCTTGTTTGTCTTTTTATGTAAGCATCTTGCACCCCAAATAGAGTGTGTGTAGCTGCCTAGGTAGGGGTAGGGGTCCTGCCTCACACTTTGTATTCAAGCACCGAGGCCAGGAATTAAATAGCATAGGCAGTCAAGAAAAGTTTATTACAGTATATTCATAACTCCACTCAAATCCATTTTTAGAAGCAAGGGACTCCAATTCTTTATTTAGCATCTTTTGTGACTTAGGTGCTTAAGCCTAATGTTTTATATGTAGTTACAAGCTCTAGATTTGGAGGCATAGGAACTGGGTTCAAATTCCCTCTTTGTCTCACATTAGCAGTGTCAACATGGACAAGTCACTTAATTTTTTTTGTCAGTTTCTTCCACTGTAAAATGAGATACTAATACCTATCCTAGGTATTATATAATAACAGTCCACCTGGCTGTTGTGAGGACCAAATGGACTAGTGTCTGTGAAAAAACTTACCAAATTCTAAAGCACTGCGTAAGGGATTATAAACACTGCCTCCTCATGTGCTCCCCGCAACTTACATCTTTTATGTTTTCATCCCTTTAAAAAGCAGTTGTTTGAGGGCAGGTATCACTTAGCATTCTCGCTGTAGCATTCCATCTTAACCCTTAGTACAGGACGCTGCAAACAGCTTGTTGATGGACTTCAGTGAGATACGAAAAATCCCTAAGCTTAGTTCTCATTAACAGATACCTTGGCTCAGGTTTCAACAACTGCTGTGTACCTGAATGCCTTTGTTTGCTTTTGCTGGCACAAAAATCCTTCATTATTTGTTCATTCATTTACTCATTTAACAAATTTGTTTTGAGTGCCTACCAGGGGCCATGAAACAAAGAAGCAAAATAAGAACCTTAAGATTTTAACATTGGCTTGAGTGAAACCAACACACAACTAATTATAGTAGATAGTAAGAACTATAATAGGATATGTGCACTGTGTACAAAGGTGGGAAAGATTATTTCTGCCAAAGGAGGGATATGTGTGTCATAAAAGGCTTCAAGGAGGTGCTCACTTATCTTCAAGACTGAGTAGGTGGGGAAGTAAGATAGGGTAATACAGGTGAAAGAAATACCTCCAGCAAAACAAAAGCACTGTGGGAACCATAGGCAGCTCAGCCAGTGATTTTACTCACTCTGCTGCTATGGATTGAGTACCTATTATGCGCCAGAGACTTATGCTAATTTATGGAGTTATAGGGGTCATTGTAGGTATCACAGGTGCGGGATGGTGAGGTAGCAGAGGAAAACTAGCCAGGTTATGAAGAGCCTTGAACAATTATTTGACTCCATGCTAGTATATATGGAAAAAGGTTAAAAGGATATGTGAATCTGCTGCTACCAATTCCTTGATAGCCACTGGAACCCTTTTAACCATGGAAGGTATATACCGTAACGGGCTTTGCTGCAGACTGGGCAGTGCTGTCTTAAGGGACAGGCTGACATATACCTAAATGACAAGAACACTCACACTCGAAATTCAAGTCGTGAATAAACTTGTGCGAAAATGTGCCATCTAATCAGTAATTAAAGAAACACAAATTCAAACAAGGCGTGACCAAGTAATTAAGAAGACAAAGTAAAACAACACCTAAGCTGTTTAGGTGATGGAGAGGCAGGCACTTTAGAGAATCAGAAGGGCAAATGCAAAAATTTCCAACGTAAGAGTTCGATGGGGAAGTGAAGGATTCTCTGTGCTGGGGTTAAGAAGTTGCCAGCACAGGAGGCACGAGTCACCGCCCCAGTCTCCGGCACCAGGTGGTGCGGGAACGGGCAAGAGGCTCGGGCATGGCCGGCTCATCTTCGCCAAAGGCAGCAGGCAAAGCGCTTGGGTTTCTCTAGGCAACTGATAAACCCGCCCTCTCCAGAGTCAACTCTCTTGTAATTGGCTTACGAATCCCCCAATGGGCGCACAGGAGGAGCTTCCCGCCGCCTCTGGCGCCCGCTTTCAAACAGCCGCACATTTGTAAGTGCAAGAGGACTTCTCAACCAAGCACGGGCAAGGCGGAGACTTTCGCCTCCACACCCCACCCCGCCCCTGCATGGCCCCGCCCACTAGACGAGCCTCTGGCCGGCGATTGGAGGAGGCAGCTGCTCCTCAATGCCTTCAGGGCTCCGAAGTGCGGTTGTGACTAGGAAGGAGCTAGCAGATTAGAGCTAGGGTGAGGGGGTTTGCTAGAAGTTGGTCTTCGATCGGGGCTAGGGTTTCCCCACGGTGACAGCATCCGCAGCCTCTGGTGAGTTTCGCTTCGCGGCTGGGCTTGGGGGTGGAGTTACAGGGGATGCGGGGGTCCTCGGGATTCTGGCTGAGGCTTCCAGGGGGGCTGATCACCCCCTCCCCAAATCCCGCTGGCAGACGGCTCGAGGGTTGCAGGACTCAGTGTTTGACTTTGAAGTGTCATCGAGACCCCAAGATCCTACTTAGCAGTGACATCTGAGAGGCCCTTTCCGCCTCTTCAAGGCTTCTGGGGTAGCCCTGAGACCCTACCCTTGGGACACCCCCGTGGTCACCCTTGCGCTTCGCCTGGCTCACAGTGGGTTCTCTGTACTCGTGTGTTGAACGAGTGCCTGTGACGCTGGCAGCCCCAGCCAGCAGCCCCGGGCATCCTGGGCTCTGCAGCTTTGGCTTCCCGGTACCTATTTGTTGTGCAGTAGTTGACGCCAAATGGAGTTCCTTGGTAAGGCCCTTGATTTATTCATTCGTGCAGCCTGTGGGTGCCCACTCGCGGCATCCTCTGGGCATCCTGAATCGATTTGTCCAAGCTGCTGTCGTTAGCACTTACCACGGATTATTGTCATCATTTGCGTATGTTTATTTTCTTTCCCTCCACCAAGCCCTGTTAATCTTTGTAATCTTGAACAGTGCTTGGTAAATAATTGTTGAATGAATGGATAGGCTTCCTAGGCTTGCTATTGCAAGTCTAAAACACGCTGGTGTGCTCAGACTATTCCCATTCTAGAAAAGAAGCTAGCATGTAGGCAAGTAAGTAGAATTTACTAACTCTCAGGGCACTTATCAACCTCTTTTGTGGCACTTAACCTTTTCAGTTGTAGTCATGGATTTGAGTGTGATTTAAGCTGAATTTCTCCATATCCTTCACAATGCATGACAATTTATATGCACTCCCTAGATAGGTGAGTGCGTTCAACTAAATGAGAGGCTGAAATTGAAATCATAAGAAAAGTACGATATATAGACCAAAAGTGCAAAAGAGTTATTAATTCCATGGGGGAACTGGATTGGGAGGTCACCTTGAAGGGGGTGGCATTATTTGAAATAAGGTTTCCCACAGGCTGCACATTTACCTTTTCTCAGATATACTGAATGCTCTTTGTTCCTTTAACCTGTTTTGTAGCTGGCAGATCCCCATTCATCAGTAATAATGTCATAATAATAACTAAACTAAAAAATATGGGTTGGTGTACAGTGCTAAGCACTTTATATGCTTTATCTTATGAATCCTCATAGCCAGTCTTTGAGGTAGTTATTGTTTTTACCCTCATTTTATTAATGAAGAAATGGAAACAGTTTGCTCAAAGTTGCACAGCTGATAAATGGAAGAGCCAGAATTGCACCCAGGTTGTCTGAATGAGTGCCCTCATTCTTAACTACTTACAGGCTGTATTGTATCCTTTAGGATCTATTTCTAATTAAGTCTTTCTGTGAAACTTCTCTCAACCTTCCTTTCTTTTTAGGCAAAGTTAATATTTGCTATGGGACTTTTCTCTATCACACAATTTATTACAATGTATCATTGTAACTATTAATTTATATCATTGTTTCCCTAAGGGACTGTTAGCTCCCCATGGCTGGTACCAAGTCTTAGCTACATCTGTGGTATAACCTGGCATACAGTAGGTGCCCAGTAAAATTTTATTGAAATAATGAATCCATATAGGACATCACAAATGTATTATATTCATTCACCAAATTTGTTGGGTGCCTACCATGTGCAAAGGGTAGGGGAGACATTTAATTTCTGCCTTCAGAGTGCCTGCAGGCTATTAGACGAAACAAAAACAATGCTACTTTTGATTTTGAATGTTTTGTCAAACTAAACACCCACTGGTCTTTCTTCTCTTTGCAAGGAGGGCAAAGACAGCATAACCAGGAACAACATGATTGCTGAGGCTGAGCCCTTTCGATCTGAGTGTAAAGGACAGAACATAGTCTTGTTAATAGGTTCAGAAAAAGGTATCTGTCAAGAAAGTATTAACTAGCTTGCTATTAAAATAAGCCTATTGTACACTTATTCTGTGTCTTGATGTTTTTAATGGTCAGTCAATAAATATACAAATATTTAATTATTTTTATTAGTGGCATCATATTGTTAAATGTATTCGAAAGTACTTTAAATTGGGCAAATGTTTTTACAGCATAATGTTAATATCAATATTAATATTGATAGTTCATGCTTTCACCAGCAACTCATGAGGATGCCTGTTTCCTATAAAAGGGGCACCACTAGGTGTTGCTGAGTTTTTGTTTGTTTGTTTGTTTTTAATTTACTGGTTGAAAATCATTTTTCATTGTTTAAATGGCACTTTGAATTCTGGATGAGCATAAGCATTTTTTCAAGTTAATTTGGGCATTTACATATTTTTCTTTTAATGAATTGTCATGTCAGGTGCCCATTTTTAAATTGGTTTTTTTCTTATTATTTCTTTGTGAGAATTGTATACCGTATTAGTACTTTGTCACATGTTTTGCAAATATTTTTCTCATTATTATTATTTTATCTTTTGACTTTGTTAGTGATGTATTTTTCCATACATAGCATTTAACTTATTAATGTTGTTTTTTTGCCATATACAAACTTTATTTTATCATGGTTAAGTTTCCGTCGAGGTTTTCCTTTATGGCTTCTGAGTTTCTGTGTTGCTATTTTTTTTTTTTTAAATCGCTTATTGTTCTGAATAGTATAGTAAAGTCTCTGACAGCAGTGTAATTAGTAGTGATTAATAGGTTGAAGAAAAACATTAGCTTTTATTTTAAATTATAGTTAAAATATTAATTATCCTTTTAGTCCTTTTTTTTTTAAACCACAGTAAGTTTATCAAATTTCCCGTTATGCCTAAAATAGTTTCTTAAGGTCTCTGGTAGTTTGTACTTTTCAGAAGGAAAACCTGTTTGTATCTTTTCTTCCCCAGTGGAGAGAAATTTTGGCCTGCAGATATTTTCAGATTTCTTCTTTAATGACATCGTTTGAATTTAAAATGGCATTCAAGGAAAGATACACTTTGGTCTTTTACATTCTCTTTGCTTAAAAATGAAAATACCTCGTAGAATTCATTATTCTCTATCTTAGTGTTCTTTTTCAATATTCAACAGAAATTGGTGGCAGGTTAGTGAAAGACTGAAATAAACACCCTCCCTTCCTTTACCTCATAAAGGAGAAATTAACCCAAATTCCATTTTCTGGCTTTAACTGTAAAATGCAAGAAGAGGTGGAGAATACTATAAGACTCAGAGGCAGGAAAGACTATTCATGCCTAGAGAATCCAGGGATATCTTTAAGGTCCAACTTAATCTCATTTTTTTTAGGGAGCCAGGATTTAAATGGTCTAGTGTTTTCATTATCTATAGGTTCCATAGACTTGATGTTCACTTCCATTAGTGAAAAAACCCCAGAGACATGAGCTCGTGTATTTTCCCCTCATCATTTCAGCTATATTATAGATGCTTTATCATAGTCAGATCTCATCTTATGCCGGTATACAAGAGGGTACTTGTAGCTGCTGGATGGAGAAAAGGTTCAGATTTCCCCAAGCTTATATATTTTCCCTTTCAGTGAAAAAGTGCACATGTCCCTTCCTCTTTTTAGCCCTGGGACAGAAACAGCAAGGAGCAGTTCTGGTTCAAGAAGCAGAGGTCAGAAGGGTTTACTGTTGATGCAAGGAGTCTGAGATGATAGATTTGAAAGGGATGAGTTAGGTGTAGGGACCAGAGAGCAAAGGATAAAAAAAGGTGGGCTGCAAATTAGAGTTTGGCCAAGAAATGTACTTCAGTCCTTGAAAAACAAAAACTGGGCATATGGGGATTTCATCATTCGAAGTCACATTTGT
Source organism: Rhinolophus hipposideros (assembly GCF_964194185.1). Taxonomy (NCBI): domain Eukaryota; kingdom Metazoa; phylum Chordata; class Mammalia; order Chiroptera; family Rhinolophidae; genus Rhinolophus; species Rhinolophus hipposideros. The sequence continues at coordinate 44,177,238 of NC_138051.1, read as the reverse complement.
GTTCATCTGTAACACCGTATTGCACCTATTCTACCGTGCACATTTTCTTTTTACATTTTAACATCCACCAAGGCAGGCTGCATTTTAACATTAATGCCATGTCATAATTTAACTGGCCACATCTTTTCTTAGTGGTACAAATGGAACTGTGGCATACAATCCAGGGTGCCTTAGATCTGACGAAGTGGAATATCCTTTGCTATAGAGCTATTGGCTTGCACCAACGTGCATGATCATAGTTCTCAAACGTTAACATGAGGGAGTCGAGTCCTTTCTGGTAAAATGCTTTTGGCTGGCTGGGTCTATGCTGCTTATTTTACGTCCAATTTAATGACATTTTGGAGGCTGAAAAGTGTAGCGAATGAGCTGTGGCTCAGGCTCACATCAAAGTGCATTTCACTGGCTTGCAGACCAGGGGACTGAACGGAGGGCAGTATCAGGCTGGGTAATTGATGACGCCCGCCTACTTTTTTTTTTTTGGTCAGAGCTTTGAAATTCTGAGCAGTGTCTGTGTAGTGTCATGATCCCTAAGTGTAATTCAAATCATCAGCAGCCTTTTGACTGTAAGCACTTGAAAACCCATTTCCTGCTGTTGCTTCTGCCACAGCAGTTACCATTCTCCAGGGAACGCTTGCTGTTGCTTTTGGAACTCCACAGTGGTACAGCCTCACAGCCTTCACTTCTGTTTTTCCTGAGGGTTTTTTTTTTTTTTTTTTTGCTAGAACCTGATTTTATCAAGCTGTATGGAGTTGACCAGATTCTAAATGGTTTTTGGGTGGCAATCATTAACTCAGGATTTTGTAGCTCTCTTTTTGTAAAACATGAAATTTGGATTTGTGACATTCAATGGATGAAGCAAATTGTGGAGGATAACAGCTGTGCTGTATTGAAGACATCAAATGAGAAACTTTGAGCACCGTCTTAAAATTTTCATGTTTTGGCACATTTCTAGTGGCTTATTATCTTGTTTTTCTGTGTGGACAAAAATCTTATTGTTTTAAGTTGTGTTTTCCAGACCACGAGAAAGGTCTAGTTGTAAGTCGAGTAGCTTTTTGCGTTTTTCCCCGCCATGAATTGCTATCATATGGCTGTTTTCTGTGAATCGGTTAGTTTGACAGAACTCTCTTTACATGTGAAGTCCTAACTATTTGTCATACATGAGTTGTGTGTGTCTTCTTCCTGGCTGCTGTTGTCTGTTTTCATGTATGACATCTATTGTATAGTTTGGTCTTGCAAGATTTGGGGGATATTTCGAAAACCAAGCATCTTTCTCTTCCTGCAGGCAGACCATGTCATTAGACTTTGGCAGCGTGGCCCTTCCGACACAAAACGAGGATGAAGAATATGACAGAGAAGACTATGAAAGAGAAATAGAGGTGAGTTGCCGAGAAAAAAACAAACAACTCTAAACCCAGTCTTAAACAATTTTATCTCCTGATCAAAATTATGTCTTCTTGTGTCATTTTGAAGGAATTTGCAATTTTTTTTTAACCCCTAAAACCTGATCGGCATTTGGACTTTTCAAAGGTGGATGAGGGGAATGCTTCCTTTTTTGAGACAAGAATAAAACACAACTGTGAATAACGCCATCAGATAAATGGTTAGATTCTTTTCATTTAGGCGGTAGTAACTGGCTTTGGAGGCAGAGGGTTCTAGTTGCTTGGCACACGGCCTTGACCAAGTGTGGCAAGGTTCTTTGCTTTGGGTAGCTTATATCCTAGTGGAAGCCGATCATAAACAAGTAGACATATGAATAAAGTAATTTAAATGAGTGATAATTCAGCACTGATCAATGATAAGGAGACAAATTGGGTGATGTTAAAGCAACTGGTAGGGAACTGGTGATGGAAGTTCTCTTGAAGGAGGAAATGTTTAAGTTAAGACTTATGAGAAGGAAAAGCCATGCAGATGCCGGAGGAAGAATATTTAGACCAAGACACCAATGAGTGTAAAACCCGGAAGTTGGGAAGAGACTCTGTGTATCTGCAGAATAGCCGGAAGGCGGTATTGTTGGGATTGTATGAGAAAGGGGTAAGTGGTGGAGATGGGGCAAAGAGGTGGGCTGGGGCCAGATTGTGGTATGTCATGGTAAGACGTTTGTAGTTTATTCTAAGAGCAATGGGAAGCCAGTGGAGAATTTTAAGCAAGGAAGTGATATCTGATCATATTTTTGAAAGATCTTTCTGAATGCTGTGTGGTGAGTAGACTAATGGAAAAAAGGAGTAAGAGGAGATTATATACATATATATATACATATATATATATATATATATATATATATATATATATATATATATAATGTTTAACAGAATTCTTGACAGAATTCTTGAATAGTAACTATTCAGTACGCAGTGGCAACTGGAATAGTAGCCATTAGTGGAAGTCAATTTACTTGTTAGGATTGTTTTTACCTTGAGTCAAATTTCTTGATTATGAAAACAGGCTTCTTTTGGACTGAGACTATCCTAGATATAACCCATTTTCTAATATGTAAAAAATACTTTTTAATAGTTACTGTGGACCATTAGTATCAATAGGAAGCAAGGGATAGGGTCCATTTCTATGTCACTGGAAGTGGAGCCAAGGTAGGGGCAACTCAGTGGGTTTTGTCCATAGACGTGTATTGTTTGGTTGCGCATTGTTTTTAAAAACTTGAATCTATATTTAAAGACTAGAAAATTTCATGTAACAGTCCAGTGCTTCCATCTTCTCTTGAGACATCCTAAGCCCTGGCCACATGTGGCTTGTGCCCGCACATGGCAGCAGGCAGGCTGGAGCTGAGAAGTGGCTCTCCTTTCCCAGCTGGCCACTGTCCCACCTCTCACACAGACACGGGCTTATGCATTTGGATGTACAAGCTTCACTCTTGTAAATTCTCTGCCAGGTCTCTGAGGACCTTGGATTTTGTGACCCTGGCCAGGGTTTCCAGATTTTGACAGGGTCCTTCACAACAATTGTGGCAAAGATGGGGATGAGGATTTTCTGTTACTCTGTGAACTCACAGCATGAGGTATTCATGACCCCATTGGCTTTGGATGGTTTGCTGGAATTTAGCTACTGGGATTTTTGAGAGGATAAGTTTCAGTAATTACTACAGTTGACTTTAAAGAAAAAGAAAAAATAATCTGATAGGTGATTTTTTTTCATTGGAAAAGGTATTAGAGTGACGGGTGGGGTATTAGAGAGAACTTACTGCTAAGTGTATGGTGTGTTGAAAGTTATAAAGGGGTTATTAGTTAAGGAGCAGTTAATTCTAGATAATATAGAAAAGAGCCATTGGAATCATGTTTTGATAGAATGTGTGCTGAGTAGGGAATTTCCAGGGGCAAAAGAGCTTTTAAGAGGTGAAGTATCTAAGAATGAGTGTTTCAAGCAGAGTGGAAGAAAAGAACACATAGCTAACTTGACTCTAACATGGTGATTATGGTTTATGTTAATAAAAAGTGTTTCTACATTGTTTTAAAAAATTGCTTCCAGGGAAGAAGTGAAGTCAGAGGCTGGAGAGTTTCAGATTTTCAGCAACAAAATTCAGAATTCATAAAAATCCATATATATATATATATATATATATATGTATATATATATATATATATATATATATATATGGTCATTGCAAGTTAAAATGACAAATTGGCTGATCAAACCTAAGTTTTTTTGCATATCCACAAGCTTTTTCAAACCTCCTCAGTCTCCCTAACCCTATAATAGCAGAGCAGTTCATAGCCATGAGAGATCTTTTCTTGCCTTTCTAGTTGTTATCTTTGGGATTGTCAGCTGGGTTATAAGTGTTAGCAGTAAGGGAATGCATATGGCTTTCTCTTCTTAGTGAATCACTTCGTATTCAGGTCACTTATGAGGTCAGACAATTAAGTTCGCGAACTCATCCTAGAAAAACTGCTACATACCTCATTGCCAAATATCACCACGGTCACCTTTGAAGTACTCCCCTTGGGAAGCTATGCACCGACGCCGGCGCCTAGTCCACGCTTCAAAGCAATTTGGGAACTCTTTTTCCAGAATGGCCATCAGAGCTGTCGTCTGATTACCCTTGATGTCCTGAATGTCATCCAAATGTCTTCCTTTCAATATTTCCTTTATCTTCAGGTAAAGAAAGAAGTCATTGGGGGCCAGATCAGGTGAGTAGGGAGGATGTTCCAATACAGTTATTTGTTTACTGGCTAAAAACTCCCTCACAGACAGTGCCATGTGAGCTGGTGCATTGTCGTGATTCAAGAGCCATGAATTGTTGGCGAAAAGTTCAAGTCATTTTCATCTAACTTTTTCACGCAGCCTTATCAGCACTTTCAAATAGTAAACTTGGTTAACTGCTTGTCTAGTTGGTATAAATTCATAATGAATTATCCCTCTGATATCAGAAAAGTTTAGCAACATCGTTTTGACTCTTGATTTGGACTGACAGAACATTTTTGGTCATGGAGAATTGGCTGACTTCCATTGTACACTTTGATGCTTTGTTTCAGGGTCATATTAGTACACCCATGTTTCATCACCAGTGATAACATGGCTTAAAACATTGTCTTGCCTCTCCAAAATGTCTTGGCAAACTTTGACTCTCCTTTGCTTTTGTTCATCGGTGAGCTCCTTTGGGACCATTTTTGCACACACCTTTTTCATGCTAAGATTTTCAGTTAAGATTTTCCTAACTATTTCTCTATCGAAGTTTACTTGATCTGCTGTGCTTCTCACAGTTAGCCGACGATTTTCATGCATCATTTGACGAATTTTTGCAATGTTTTCGTCACTTCTGCTGGTTACCAGCCGCCCTGACCTCTCTTCATCAGTGATGCATTCTTTCCCCTCAGAAAAGTGTTTAATCCATTTGTACACTGCTGTTTCCTTTGTGGCGTTATCCCCATAAACTTGGACTAACATGTCCCTGATTTCACCTCCATTCTTGCCAAGTTTAACAAGAAATTTAATGTTCGTTGCTCTAATTCAAGCTCAGACATTCTCGTGACGGCACACAAAAACACGCAACAACAACAATGAATGCCATTCAGCAAGACACCACCACACGTCCTAACGAATACAGCTGTGAAGTTATGAAACCTTACTAAGCTGTTTGTACAGTGCTGCCAATGTAAGCGCACGGTGTGGCAAGTTCGCAAACTTAAATGTCAGACTGTGTATTGGGAGGAATACCCGTATCCCCGAGGATGTGCTGTAGGGCTTGTCAGCCGTGCATATCTGATGTACAGTCTATGCTACTAAGGATTTTGAGATCCTCTCTCTGTAAATGGCATAATAATCCTGATTTTGACCTCTGGTATGAATGGCCAGTTGCTAATATGAACACACTTTACCAAGCTGAATTTTAATCTTTGTGCTTTGGAGTCAGTTGGGATTTTGTCCACACTTTCCCATATGTCAGTGACTAAGCCATAGACAAATTCCAACCTCCATGTTATCCTATTTATAAGCTCAACGATTAGGATCTTGTCTTTTCCATTTTTATTCACTCCATTGTTTGCACTTCAGAGCAAATGGAGAAAATGTATTTAATCTTCAGAAAAAGAAAGGGTTTAGTAAAGTGATTCAATTTTCAAAGGACATTTAAATCAGTGGAATCTCAAGCCACGGCCCACCATGAATAGACTCATATTTTGAAAAAAACTCCAAGGCATGTGTAATCATTTCTAGTTGTTACAATTCTAAATGGTATGTTGGTAAAAGTTTGGCCACTGTGGGTCAAGGCATGGCGGGGAAGTGCCTAACCCAGTGTTTCACCTGCAACTCCATTTCCCATCCAGTAAACAGAACAGATCAGGGTGCAGGTAAGTGAGGGTGATGATCGTGGGGATATGGTATCATGCCAGTTAAAATTTATGTCACATCTTATTGGAGCACGTTCCCTTCTTGCTGTGTCATTTGAGAACTACTGATGTAGTTGTCCTCATTGCTACTTAGTAGATGTCCTCCACAGTATTTTAGGCAAAGTTTTACTTGTAAAGCTGGCCCAGAGAAGAGGAATCCAAACATCCTTTTTCAGATATTATAGAAATATAGTGTTACTGTGACAGGAATGGTTGTTATAAGCTTCAAAGTTATTCAAAGCTTAAGGCAGATTGTCATTTGGGACTTCCAGTTTGAGGAAGTACACGTGTGCTCTGCTGTCACCAGAATTAGCTCTGTGATCATTGTTTGGTTCTTGATAATAAAATTATGTATGTAAGTATTTTGGAGCTGGTGGTTTGGGTCAGAAGTACTTAGTAACACAGGTTATCAAGACAATACTTGCTGATGATGGTTCATTTAGTGATGATCTATTTGAAACCTGGAAAATGATCTTGAGTAGAAAGGTAGGTGATTTATGTAGCAGATGATGGACAGAAACTTGCACCTGGTAGTACTGATTTGCGTCCCTCTTAGTTTTTATATTGGTACTCCTCTAATACAATAATAAAGCTAAATTGAGCTTGGAATTGTGTATTTTAAAGGTAAAGATCCCATTGCTTAGCCTTTCACTTTTAAAAAAAATCTTTATTCAATTATTGAGGTGACAATGGTTAGTAAAATTATATAGTTTTCAAGTGTGAATTTCTATAATACGACATCTGTGTATCACACTGTGTGCTCACCACCCAGAGTCAGTTCTCCTATCACCATATATTTGATCCCCTTTACTCTTTTCTGCCACTCCCTACCCCCTTACCCTCTGATAACCACTAACTTGTCTGTGTCTATGAGTTTTTGTTTGTTTGTTCGTCTTTTTCGTTTATTGCTTTCAGTTTTATATCTATCCCACATGAGTGAAGTCATATGATTCTTGACTTTTTCTATCTGATTTATTTCACTTAGTATGATAATCTCAGGATCCATCCATGTTGTTGCAAATGACAGTATTTCATCTTTTCTTATGCCAAGTAAGTTTCCATTGTATATATGTACCACATCTTCTTTATCCCATCATCTATTGAAGGAGGCTTTGGTTGTTTCCATGTCTTGGCCACCGTGAAGAATGCTGCAATGAACATAGGGGTGCATATATATTTTACAGATAAATGTTTTCAGATATTTTGGGTAGATACCCAGAAGAGGAATTGCTGGGTTTTATGGTAATTCTATTCTTAATTTTTTGAGGAACCTCCATACTGTTTTCCAGCCTTCCACTTTTTTTAACTCCCTTGCTTGATGTAATTATGGAAACATTTTGGTATTTTTGTCCCCACTAGAGGGAGTTGTAAAGCTACTACTTGTTTACATTTTATATTTGACTTATTTTGTGGAATTTTCTTGTCATCACCCAAGAAAATCAAAGAAACAAATGGTTGAATGTTCATATTATATTTTTTTCTGATGTTTTTCTTTAGCAACTTCTTATACTTTATCTAGATTGTACCTTTTAATCTTTCCCATAATGTACAGATATTTTTCAGGGACTGTGACAATGGGAACAAAAACCGAACTCTGACAGACAGAAGTGTGATTATGTACAAACAGGTGGAAATTAAGTGTATTCCAGTGACTGACTAAATGTCATGTTGGAGAAAATAGGAGTGGGAATGGAGAGATTCAGGTCCTGGGACTATAACTGTCACTTTTCATGGGCCCCTTACAGGTACCTTCTTTGGGCCTTGGTTTGCTGACCTTGAGAAGGAGTGGTTTGGCTGGGAGGAGCACCAGTCCTTTTAGCATCAGGCCTAAAGTTCTATTTATGTGTCATCTGTAGTGCTGCAGATATTTGTCTAATGCTGCTGTATTTCTTTTTCAGGTATATGGCAACCTAGTCAAAGTCTTCCCCACTAACATAAAATTTAGTTTAACTAATGGAATGGATTTTTTTTTTTTTAATTCTGCGTAGAGTATAATTCAGCAACTAAGGCTCTAGCTGCCAAGTTATTTGGCCCTTTATCAATCCCATATTGGGTCTTTTCAAGATGTTTTTAACTTGGCCCGTAGGTTAAATAGAAGATTCTGTGTAGTTCGTATCCATGAAAGCATTATTTAACAATTTATATTTTAAAATATCGGAATCTTTTCAGCATACTTACAAGGCAACCTGTTCAAAGGCACGTGAATGTTGGCTAGTCCACTTGCTGCTTTTCTCTTGGGAGAAGATGTACAGTTTGTAATCGGAGAAGTATTGCTTTCATGAATGTCGAGGATTACAGTCTCTGACGACAGTCTGCTCAGTTAATTTAGGTTGAAAATCTTAACAAAAAGTTTATGTGTTCTCTGTTTTACATTCCCCCTACACGTAGGCTTTTTGGATGTTCCACATGGGCTATTGTAGAGTGTTTTGTTCCTGAAGTAAAGTGCTCTCATTTTTTTCCTTTCTTTTTAGGGAAGAGCCATGTGAAGTGGTGAAGGGAGAAGGGTTTATAGAATAGTTTAGAATGCATTTCAATAGAAGCCTTAGAAATGACAAATTATCTTTTTTCTAGGGAAGGTATCTCTTTAATTATTAAACTCAGTTGATACTCAGTTATATCCCAGTGAGAAGATTGTATTTGCAACCTGAAAGCAGTCTGATGAATTTGAATGTGATGAGTGGACTTAAATCTTGCCATTTATAAGGATTGTTATCTTTGCCCTTGAATCTATTTGGTAGTTGAGTGGATGTTTAATGAGGAAAATGTATAGTTTTTAAAATTTTCTATTTGGTAACATGCATAAGTTGATTTGGTAATTCTGTATTTTCCGGCACAAGCTTCCATGACCAAAAGCAATATCCATTTGACAGTGACTATGAGGACAGTGTGACTATCAAAAGTTAAAAATTTATTTTCAATTACAGTTGAAATTCAGTATTTATTAGTTTCAGGTGTACAACATAGTGGTTAGACATTTATATAACTTACAAAGTGATCCCACTGATGAGTCTTGCACCTCCCTGACAGCATATATAGTTGTTACAGTATTATTGACTATATTCTGTAAGATGTACTTTACATCCCTGTGACTATTTTGTAACTGCCAATTTGTACTTCTTAATCCCTTCGTCTTTTTCACCCAGCCCCCTGCCCTTGTCCAGTCTGTCAACCATCAGTTTGTTCTCTGTATCTCTGAGTTTGTTTCTATTTTGTTTTATTTTGTTATTTAGATTCCACATATAAGTGAAATCACGTGGTATTTGTCTTTACCTGACTTATTTAGTATAATACCTCTAGGTCCATCCATGTTGTCACATATGGTAAGATTTCATTCTTTTTTATGGTCGAATAATATTCCATTGTATATATGTACCACATCTTTATCCATTGTCTTTTGATTGGAGTATTTAATCCATTTACATTTAAAGCAATTATTGATAGGTATGCAGTTATTGCCATTTTATTGTTTCTGTAGTTCTCTGTTTCTTATTCTCTTGCTGTCTTCTCTTGTATGTTGATGACTTTTTGTAGTATTGTGTTTGGATTTCTTTTTCTTTATTTCTTGTATATGTAGATTTTTGGTGTGTGGTTACCATGTGCTTCATATATACCAAGCTATGTTTACAGCAGTTTATTTTAAGTTGATTGTTGCTTAAGTTAGAACACATTCTAAAATCACTACCATTTTCACTCACCTCCACGTTTATGTTTTTGTTATTATTTTTTATTTCTTGTGTGAGTGTGTGTGTACGTCCCTTAATTTACTGTTGTAATTACACATAATCTTTCTATTTTTGCCTTTTAACACCTTTCTATTAGCTTTAATGTTGGTTGATCCACTGCTTTTATTATGTTTGCCTCTTTCAGTGAGAACTTTTTTCTTTGCAATATTTTCTTATTCATATGTTTAATTTTTTTTCTTCCTCTTCTTAAGAATTCCCTTTAACATTTCTTGTAATACTGGTTTGGTGGTGATGAATTCCTTCAGGTTTTTCTTGTCTGGGAAGCTCTTTATCTCTCCATCGATTCTAAATGATAACCCTGCTGGGTAGAGTAATCTTGGTTGTAGGTCCTGGCTTTTTATCACTTTGAATATTTTGTGCCAGTCTTTTCTGGTCTGCAAACTTTCTGTTGGGAAATCAGCTGGTAGTCTTTGGGAGCTCCCTTGTAGGTAACTAACTGCTTTTCTCTTGCTGCTTTTAAGATTCTCTCTTTGTCTTTAACCTTTGGCATTTTACTTGTGATGTGTCTTGGCGTGGGCCTCTCGGTTCGTCTTGTTTGGAACTGGCTTGTATGTCTGTTTCCTTCACCAGGTTAGGGAAATTTTTAAATCATTATTTCTTCAAACAGGTTTTCAATCCGTAGCTCTCTCTCTTCTCCTTCTGGTACCCCTATGATGTGAATGCTTGATGTTGACCAAGAGGTCCCTTAAACTCTTTTCATTTTTAAAAATTCTTTTTTCTTTTTGCTGTTCTGATGGGGTATTTTCTGCTACCTTGTCTTCCAAATTGCTGATTTGATCCTCTGCTTCATCTAATCTTCTGTTGATTCTATCTAGTGTATTCTTCAGTTCAGTTGTTGTATTCGTCATTTCTGACTGGTTCTTTTTTGTGTTTTATATCCTTTTTTATGTTTCCTATCTTTTTGTTGAAGTTTTCACTGAGATTATCTATTCTTCCTTGAAATTCATTGAGCACCCTTATAACCAGTGTTTTGAATTCTGCATCTGGTAGATTATTTGCCTTCATTTTGTTTGGTTCTTTTTTCTAGTCTTGTTCTTGCATTTGGGACATTTCTTTGATTCTTCATTTTGGCTGCCTCTCTGTGTTTGTTTCTATATATTAGGTAGGTCTTTTACATCTTCTGGTCTTGGGGTGGTGTCCTTACGTAGTAAGTGTGTTGTGGGGCCCAGTGGTGCAGTCTCCCTGTTCACCTGAACCGGGTGCTCCAGGGGTGTCCCTTGTGTGGGCTGTGTGGGCCCTCCTATTGTAGTTGAGTTTTGTTTGCTGTTTGCATATCAGTAGGTGGGGTTGACCCTCAGGCTGATTGGCTCTGATGGACCTGTGGGTGACTACAGTGAACAAGCTGTTATGTGGGGGCTTACCCCATAGAGCAAGAATTGCTTCAGTGGGGCTCTGGTGCCTGCCAGGTTCACCCTTTGGGTATGTCATTTGTGGTGCTAAATGGGTGGTACTCTGGTGTGGTCTAGACCCAGCCACCAGGTGTGTTGGTTTGGGGCCTCTAAGGAAGGGCTCTGGTGCAGGCCAAGGTCAGGCACTGCCTGTGACCAGTGGGGCCACCTGGTAAGGAGGAAGGCACACTTTGATCCTGGGAAATGGAAGACTTGGGGGTGGGATTTTGTTCCTGAATGTTTTATTAGAAGGACTCACTGATTCAGTTTCTTTCTTCCCTGAAAGTTATGGAAGCCAAGTAATATGGTTCAGCTATGCCAAAGAACTTGATGGAAAATTTGATGGAGTTTTTGAGGGTGTATGCAACTATTTAAAAATGTGTGTGTGTGTGTGTGTGAGTGTGTGTGTACAGTGGGTGCCAAAAAATATATGCACATTTTGTATAAGGGAAAAACTGTATTAAAATACGCTGATGATAACCACTTTGAGCACCTCTTGTAATTGCAGGTTAAACATGACTTGTATTTATGTTTTGTTATTGGTATATATTGAATATTACAATTTTAATATAATTTTTTCCTTCTTAAAATGTGTATACATTTTTCTGGCACTCTGTGTTTGTGTGTGTGTGTGTGTGTGTGTGTGTAGTATTTTATAAGGCACTAAATACTATAGGGATGGTTTTGCTGCTTGATAAGTTTACTTGTGGATCCAGAAATATTCAGAAGGGCTTACCATGTTTCCCCGAAAATAAGACCTAGCTGGACAATCAGCTTTAATGCGTCTTTTGGAGCACAAATTAATTGAAGAGCCGGTCTTATATTAGATCATATAAAACCCAGTGTTATAGTAAAATATGACTGGGTCTTCTATTAATTTTTTTCCCCAAATAACGCATTAGAGCTGATTGTCCAACTAGGTCTTATTTTTGGAGAAACACAGTATTGTTTATGCTCAAATTAATTTTCTTCCATAGATGTCAATTTTTCAAATGATTTTTCAGTTACACCTTGTGGTGTCACAGAGAAATCTACAAAAACTACTTAATTAGTGTGTAGCTTTTTCTGTCTTTGTTAGGGGGAAAAATGTACTGTTCAGATGTTCCTGTCATGGTTCCTCTGAATTTTAAGGCTATGTACTTGAACCTCACAGAAAATTTAGAAGAAAATATTCTTTCCATACAGGAGTCCTTACTTGATGTAAGTATAAAAGATTTATTTTGTTATATTTGTTTCCTGTGTAACGTGTGGGAGTACTCGTTTTCCTTAAAGCAGTGATGCATAATCTAAGACAAAATAGGTTGGACTATTTTAAAAGATCTTATATGTGTTTTTCCCTTGGTGAATTTTGTCTTTGTAAAATCACTTTGTTATCTTTTACTTGAGACACACAAGTAATATACTAATATGTTGATATGTTCTGTTTTGTTTTAGTATTTCTTTTATATTTCTTATTCTTTATATCTTTGGGTCAACTCTGATATGGCTAACTCTAAAAATGATTTTTCAATTTACCCCGCATGAGCACGTCGCCAATAAATCAAGAAGTGAATTGTCAATATTAGTATCACATAAATTTGGAGATGAAGATAACTTTTCATTGGAATAGAATATTTTTCTCTTGTTTCATTTGTAAAGAACAAAATGGATTGAGAAAACCCTTTTTTTTTTTTAAAAAAAAATGATCTGGTGAATATTAGAAATATATATGGGAGTGATATCTCCCCCTCCCCACCTCACGTACCCCATTTCCACTCCCAAATTTGACTTCACAAAAAACTAAGCTAACAATTGGAACACACTTTTCAGACCTTTCTTTGACTATTTTATTTAACTTTTACCATATGTATTTTGTTTATGAAAGTTTTTTTATTATACATGTAATAATCAGAGCTACATTTCATTTTTTTTATTACAATGACAAAGTGGGGAGAAAATCTGTCATAGACTAAGGAGTATCTAATTTTCTTCCTTCATGGTTTTTACACATTATTTAATATCTTTAAAATTCATGCATTGCATAATTTTATAGGATTGACTTTTGTACTATGGAGGGACTCAGTCAGCTTGTTAATTTAACTGATGCTTAATTTGAAAGAGAAATCATTATAAACAGCCTTCCTACTATTTAATAAAATAATATTTGAATCTTCTGATTGTTATATTGGGATTTGATATTACATTGGGATTTGAAGAAAGACATTTGCAAATAGATATTGAAATTCAACAAATTAGATCATTCATTCATCTCCTTATCAGTTTGTCTTGAAACTTGGCTGAATTTATTATCTCTAGTTTTTATAGGCAGAATGCTAAAAATGTGAGTCTTCTAGAAAAACATTGGAGTGAAGTCAAATGCTTTTATGTCAGTTTTAGAGTTTTGCTTTTGAGATTGTTCTCTGTAGAAAACTGAAGCTTAGTGCTCTCTTTTTACTCAATTGTTTTATAAGAGCCGAGTATTGTATATCTTTTCATCGTTGGAATGAGAAGGCTATACTAATGAGTCACTCCCCAAGAGCTTTCTGTCACCTTATTAGAGCATTCAAGGGCTTCTAGGCCACCTGCTGCTGCGTCTGCTGTTCTCACCACCTGGGCAAAGTGCATCTGGCTATTCAGATTCCCTGGGGGGAGTCTGACTGTCAAGTCCCCAAGGTCTGGTTACTGGTAGAACAGGATTCTGGGACTCGGGTCCGCCCTGTGAGAACATAATACAGTGATTGTACCATTATTATGACTTTCTGTGTTTCCATACAGAAATTTTCAAATTCTGTTGTAATGTGTATGTATTTAAATCCAAGACCTCTGTAGAAAAAAGATACAAATCATGAAATTATCTATTCCGCTGAAATTATCTATTCAACTGAAATGATGAACACAATTTGTGTGGAATTTAAGACATTTAATAAATGTGGAAATTAGGAACTTCTTCGACTTCTACAGTCAAAATCACTTGTTCTAAGGCAGCTTTGGGGCATCTTGTGTTTAAGTCAATGGGATATTGATGCTGATTTTCCTGTCTCAGTTGCAGCAATTACTCACAGACCTTCCTCATGATATGCTGGATGATGATCTGTCCTCCCCCGAGCTCCACTATTCAGACTGCAGTGAGGATGGCACAGAGGGAGAGTAAGGACTTGAAATCACTTTCACTTGTGTTATTACAATTCTATAATCCTCTTTCTTTTGAATCTCTGCAGGTAAAAATAATGTATATAATTATAAAATTGTAGACTAATTCTTAAACTTGAGAGGAATGTTGGAGGGAAAATGTGTTAAAATCTTGGGGTACTTTGTGATATTTAAGTCCAAATAAATGATAGTCTCTAAATCTAAATAAAGTATTGATTTTTCTTAAGACCTCATCGTTCTGAGAAATCAGAGATGAACTGGAAAGAGCATCAAGTGCTGCCTAAATCTAAAAGTGTAAATGTAAGTATCTGGTACAAAAATGACTTTGATGAGGGTGGGTCTAGTTCTTAGTGTTTTTGTCTTACCGTTGTTATCTAATAGGATTATAATGAGATTCCGGATGTATATATTGGAGAGAAAATTGGCAATGTTTGGGAAGAGAGTCAAAGTAAGACTGAACACCAACATCCTGGGTACCATCCGGAAGAAGGTGGAGATGAAGGCGGAAGTGGTTATAGTCCTCCGAGTAAATATGAGCAGACGGATTTATATCACCTTCCTGAAAACTTCAGGCCATATACCAATGGTCAGAAGCAGGAATTTAATAGCCAACCAACCAATGTAATTAAATTTTCAGATCCTCAAAGGAATCATTTTCAGGTATTGTAAGAACTTGACTTTCTATACTTTGTGTATATGTGCTCACGCATTTGCTTATATGTATGTATTTAAGAAATGTATGTAAGTGCAATGATAAGATTTATTTTAAGTACAGAAACTTCTGAGAGAGTGTTTATTCAGGCTCATGCTGAATTAGTCATGTTCTTTTCTGTTTTCAATCTAATTGAGTCAGAATTTTAAAATAGAGGCTTTATGGAGACAGTTAATTAAACATTAAAAGTTAAGTCTGTCAAAGAATGAATAACCATCCTGATTTACTGCTGCTTCTGGCTTCTACCACTTCACTATGCTTCAGTGAGAAGCTACATTCAGGTATCTTGATACAGTTTTAAAGCAGTAAATCTATGTAGATGATGCCATGCAATTACCTTGATTTTCTAGCTCACTACCCTTATAACAAATTTTAGGTCGAACACTGCAAAGGTGCTGTCTGTTTTGTGATGATTTAGCAGTAGACAGGATGAATGTTAAGGAAAGAAACAATTTTTTTTTTAAATTTTACCCTGGCAAAGTTTAATGAAGAAAGACCTTAGAATACGATTAGCTATTTTTCAGACGTTCTCAATGACAATGAATGCCTCATTTTGCCAATAGCTCTTTTGTGTCACCCGATGAAAGGATGATTTTTTTTTCCTTTTAGGTGGTCTTTTCTATTTCTATAGAATGCTATTTATTGCACAAAAGTTATTGACTGTTTGTTATATATGAAGTATTGTATCACATGTTCTTGTTATTGAATATGTGTATTTTGTGTTCCCAAGTTGTTGGCATCATCTAAATCATTCTTACATATTTATATACAGTCCTTTTTGAATTCTTGAGTGTTATTTATGGAATTGGCTCATTACATATTCAAAGTACAGTTAAGATGTATGAAATTATAATTACACTTTCAATTAGCAGTGTTAAATAACAGTAACTTATTTTTAAGCAAAAATTATGTATAAAATGTGTAATTGTACCACAATTAAGTTCTGTAACAAAATTAAGGTATCTAATTCAGATAATTTTTGAAGAGAAGGTCAAATCCTAGTTGCCAATTTCATTTGTCATCTTATAATAGCAATTTGGTACATCACAAGGTCCGAGTTGTCAAGTGTTGGAACCATATACAGTGACATATAAACCTTATCAGTCTTCTGCTCAGGATAACGGCTCACCAACCCAAGAGATAGCAGGAAGTGACACATTCGAAGGCCTACAACAGCAATTTTTAGGAGCTAATGAAAGTACGTATCGAGTTTATATTTATTTCTTAATAGCATAATTGAGAATTTTAAACACTGTAAGCATGTTGAAGAATTATTATTTTTTAAAGAATGATAATGGAATTATCATTTTAAATTATGGTGGTTGGTTTTTTAAAAGAATCCTTATTGTTGGAGATATATCTGAAGTATTTATGAATACACTGATCTGAAGTCTAGGGTTTACTTAATAAGCTGTTAGGGGTAATGTTGAAATGGAAGACTTGTCGTGAGTTCATAATTGTTGAATCTGAGTGATGGGTTCATGGGATTTATTGTGCTCTTTTCTCTACCTTGATATATATTTGAAATTTTCCATAATAAAAACTAAAATAAGTTTTTTTCAACTATAGATTTCAGTCATTGTAATTGGTTAAGACTTTTCATTAATTTCACATTTTTCTTAATGAAGTCTAATATGGAAAATGAATACAGTTTTCCCTTCATTCTTAGATTTTTCATTATGTAGAAATGTAATTTAGTAAATCAGCCATTATCATCTTCATTTTTTGTTTTGCTTTTTAGAGTTTTAGTGTAATAGGCAACTCTGATATAAATTACTTTATATTCAGAATTTAAAGTAGACTTACATGTCAAGTTTAGTCAAAAGAGTTTTTTGGATTGTATGTGTATAAATATGAGCATGAGAAAAGTGCTACTAGAGAATTTTGAGGAGCTGAAACATCCAAAACCAAAAATCAAAACTTGTACTGTGACTTACCTGAATTAGTGTTTTCATACACTTTTATTGTCATACTCTCTGGCATGTGAAATAACTTCTAATTGTGCATGTTGAAGAACCGGTATGATTCTAGCATGTGACAGCAAGTGTTTTGTTTGTTTTACGTTTAAGAAGCTGGAGGGAAAGTCTTATTGGATGTTCAGAGTTTTCCTGGGCTACACCAAAGAGAAAACTCGACTTCGTGCTCTAACTTCATAGCACTGCCTTTATCCTACACTCTGGCTGTACAACAGCTATGGGGGAGACCAGAACTCGCTTGCTCTCAAAGGAGTCAGAGCAAATGTGGGGGTGGCCTTCCTTTGTTTCTAAGTTTTTGTGGAATGAAGAGATGAGGGAGAGTTCAGGGTGTGTGGCAGAACTGGTTTTAGGCTGCTTAAATAAGCATCCCAACAGGGGCCTGCAGTCTTGTGTTTACTCTTCATTTCCCCTGTTCAGTGGCATTTATATCTCCTGGTCTTTCTGCATACGGTGTATAACCTCTTAGTCACTTCGTTAAC
Source organism: Rhinolophus hipposideros (assembly GCF_964194185.1). NCBI lineage: Eukaryota > Metazoa > Chordata > Mammalia > Chiroptera > Rhinolophidae > Rhinolophus > Rhinolophus hipposideros. Next base: position 44,159,977 of record NC_138051.1, on the reverse strand, counting down.
AATCTGCATTTGATCAAGTGGATTTATTTTTGTTGGGCAGTTACACACTGGCCTGAATTTTACATTTGGAAGTTAATTAAAATAACGATAGTGCTAGATTTAGTGATTACAACTTCTTAGCAATAGTAGTTTAAAAATATGACGTTGAGGGGAGGGGTGCCTTGTACACTGTGTTTATTCCTGGGTTAGCCCTGTTCTAAGGCTGGAGAGGAGTTTGACTTCTAACAAAGTTTTCAATCTTCAGTTTTTTTGTGTGTGTGTTTTAACTGTGTCTATTTGAAAAAGAGGACTGCTTTGTTTGCTAGCAAGTAGGAGCATTCTAGTAGAAAATGAAGAACATTTGTGATTGTGTAATTGAAGCATTATCCTTCTCCGAATCATTTTTTCCCCCATCATTTTTAAATGGTCCCTAAAATGACTTTAGTTTTTTCTGAAAGAAGACCTCAAAATTCTGTATTTATCTATTCAGCTATGTGCCAGTATAAATATGAACACAATATAATTCCCACTCCTACTTAAAATAAAATATTTTGAGAAGGATAGCTAGAAATTTTCTTTAAAAATGGTTTTATAGAAATTGATGTACTTATTTTTCAATTTTATGAAAGCATAAAATTCTATTCCATTGTAATTGGTGTTGATGTAAGCAACATCCAAACCTACAGAGAATTTTTATGAGTTTGTTTGAGCCAAACTGACAACATATTCTGGGGAGCAAGATTTTAAATACCCTGGAGAATGGCATTTTTGTAACTTATTTTATACATTAGAATCAAAGAAGATGTAAGGAAGGTGCACGTAATCTATTGGTGGTAGATTAAAGGCGGGGAAGCAAAATGGTGGAGGGAATCTCTGTGATTGGATGAAAGGTGAAATGGAGAAACACATACTTCTCTTACATTAGTGGGTACAGGGTAATTACTAATTATCATTAACATCACATAGAGATGGTCTGTGGGGAATAAGATAATAATGAGGGGTTCTGTGGTCTTGTGCTCTGGGGCCTGCTGTTGTGCCTTCCAGGGGTTGGAAAAGAAAATTACTCGGACATTTCAAACGTATGTTGTCCTAGATGCATATGAACAATGGACAGAGCTCACTTGAGGTAAAGATTGACCTTTGCTAAAGAAGCTATAGGTTTGGGATGTGACTACCAGGTATGACCTGCCCAGTTAGGAATCTGATCAGACCATCCTGTATGGTTACTTTTCATCACAGCTTGTTAGGTCTGCCATGTGCCCCCCTTCTCCCAAGCTTATCAGGTTTATTACAAAGTCCTTTTTTGTTCACATTGCTACATATTTATTTTTAATTAGCCCAAATGATAGTTATTTAGTGTCATACACTAAACCGATGGCTTTTCAAACTTTTCTGGCAGTAACCACAGTAAGAAGTACATGTTTTACATTTTGATGTGGTCTACAATATTTATCTATATAAACAAGTATGTATAACTGAAACAGAAGTTTCAAAATAATACTTATTTGCACTACATGATGCACTCTGATATTTTCTGTTATATTCTATCTTTTTTTTTTTTAAAAGAAATGCTAGTCATAATCCACTGAATTGTTCTTTTTATAATACCCTAATGAATTATATCCACAGTTTTAAAAATATTGCCCTAGGGGCGGCCCGGTGGCCCTGGTGGTTGGAATGTTGTGCTCCTAAAGCTGAAGTCGCGGTTGGATTCCCACATGGCCCAGTGATGCTGTGCCCTTTACAGCTAAGATTGTGAACAACGGCTGGGCCGCCAGGGGCCATCGAGAGCAGCCGAGAGCTGCTTTGAACCTCCGACTGAAGGCTGGCTACTGAGTGAAGGCTGGCTACTTGCGCGGGGAGCGCAAGGCTTATAATACCAGCATGGGCCAGGGAGCTGTGTCCTACACAACTAGACTGAGAAAGAACAGCTTGAACCGGAGTGGGGAGGTGGAAGGGGGAAAAGAAAATACGGCCCTAAATGAACCCAAATTTATATTTTGGTATGCCTTTATCTAATCAATTGTTTTTAATTCCAAATCAGATTCTGCAGAAAATATGCAGATTATTCAACTTCAGGTTCTTAACAAAGCAAAAGAAAGACAACTAGACAATTTAGTTGAAAAGTTAAATGAAAGTGAGCGTCAAATCAGATATCTGAATCACCAGCTTCTGATAATCAAAGGTAAGGTAACTGCTGTATTTATGAGGTACACTAGATCTAAAATCTTGTTTTCATTTTAAATATGAAGCTTAGAGAGTTGATGCACTTGGTCAGAGGGCTCATAGTGACTCTGGCAGAAGGAAACAAAACCCAGGACTTTTGACAGCTTTCCTTGGATTACTTCTCCCCAGAACATACTATTTTGGGGTCTTCCTTTTCTTCCTTTTCCCCCTCCTTTTCTATTAGGCTGTTAGAATCAGTGAACATTATTTAACTATGCTGATTGCATTCTGTCCTAAAAAGTTGTTGATTCCTTGTATAGTTTACTTTGGATGAAGTATTAAAATTCCCAGAGAGACTTGTATTTACAATACATTTTCTGAGCCTACAAATTAGCATAATGTTTTAATCCAAGTGAGAATTAATGATCCTGAACTCCTTCAGATGTGCCAAGAGAAAATGGAGCCATATCTGGGAGAAGCACAGAGAGCAAATACAAATTCAAATCATAATTGCTTACACTTCGTGCTTTCTGTAGTTTTGGTCAATGTTGAACTTTCATTTATAGAGTACTAAGATTGAACTCCAGCTCATTTCAAACTTAATTGATAGTGAAAAAAGGTTTCTTTCTGTAATGCTCATAAAATTTATTTTGAGGGAAGAACTTTTGAGGGATTATAGTAAAGTACGTGGGAAGAATTTAAGATTAGGTGAATTTAAGAGTTCATTTTAACTATGTATAAAAAATAATTAGTCCTCAGATTCCTTTTTTGATTAGCAGGAGTTTGTCAAGTAAACAGATGCTGAAATCATTGTTAGGAAACCTTTTGGTCCCCAAATGGATACAATAAGATTTTTGAAGGAAGTGTGGTTCTGGTTCTCTAAAGTTTTTTTGGTGTTACGCAGGCATTCTTTTTTGGAACTTTTCTAGTCTTCTCTAAATCAACTGAAGTTCAATATCTGAATTGAATTGATTGTAACAACATTTATATGTGGTATAGGTCTGATATTTGATAAACATTGTGGCAATTGGGGTTCCTCTGCAGTGCATATCATTTACATAAACATTTTTAATGTTCTAGATGAAAAGGATGGTTTGACCCTCAGCCTTCGAGAATCACAGAAACTCTTTCAGAATGGAAAAGAAAGAGAGATAGAGCTTGAAGCACAAATAAAAGCACTAGAGACTCAAATACAAGCATTAAAACTCAATGAAGAACAGGTAAATATTTTATCTTGGTTATTTATGATAAAAGTTATTTATTACAGTGAAAAGTTTAGTTACTTAACTTTTGGTCTGGTAAGACTAAATTCAGAAGACCTTTGAAGTTTATACCTTCTTCTACCCTAAACCTGCTATTTTTTTCCTTACTTTGGGGAGGAATGGTGCTTCCATCCATCTAGTCACTGATACACCAGAAATCTGGAGAATACCTCAGCTACTCAGTTCCCTTTCATCTTGTCAGTTAATGTTCCTGTTTCTATCCACGTGTTCCTAATTTGGGATTTTACCATCTATTTCAAAAGTCTCTTAACTAGTCTCTAGTCTTATTCCTTCTCCAAATTCTCTCTTATGGCCATTGGCATAATCTTTGTAAAATACAGTTCTGATTATGTCTTTCCCTTATGTAAAGCCTTTCAATGATCCCACTTTACTTGTGGGACAAAGTATGGCATCAAGATAACCATCTGATCCTTGCTTATCTTCTCTTACTCTCCTCAAACTCAACAGTCTGTTTATTGTTTCTGTATGTACTTGTATGTGCCGTCTCTTCTCTCTGGAATGCCCTTTCCACAGCACCCTGTTATTTGATTAAGTGGCCCCTGTTCACTGTTTTTTTTTTCCCCAAGTCTCCCCCACTTTCTTCCCCAAGCAAAATGATCACATCTATTATAATAGACCTAGAATATTTTGACGGCAGGTATGAGCTGCCCTCATCTTTGTTGCCCCACCACTTAATTAAGCCCAGTGCCTGGCACATAATAGGCAGTCAGTATATGTTGAGTGAACATTATTGTTTAAAATGACCTAACCTGTATATATTTTTTTCTCATAAATATTTCCCCACACCTGTTCTGACACTATCATGACTGTAGCTTTATGATGTATTCCGAAATTTGGTAAACAAGGGCTACCCTTAATATTAAAATTTTTTTAGCTCTTTTTTACATTTTCTCTTCTAAATCTTATAAATCAGCTTCTCATGTTTTGTAAAAAAAAATCTTGTTGGGATTTTGATTAGTGAGGCATTGTGTTTACCATTTTATAGACGAATTAACTAGGTCTTGGAGAGGTTAAATTACTGGCCCAATGTTACAAACCTAGTTATTGACAAAGCACCAGAACCTAAATTTTCTGACCCCAATAGACTTGCCTTTAAAGCGGGGGTGTCCAAACTGCGGCCCGCGGGCCAACTTCGGCCCGCAATCCATTTTTAATTGGCCTGCAGCAAATTCCAAAAAATATAGTTAGTTTACTTAAATAAACCAGGTGAGGCAATACATACTTCACCTCGAGTGAGTCGCCCGCCTGTTTGTGTATTTTACCGCATTTGGCCCTTGGTAAAAAACGTTGAAAAAAGTTTGGACACTCCTGCTTTAAAGCAAGTCTATTCTTTGATTAGCGATCTTGATTCTTTGATTGATGAGTAGCCATTTGATTGATGAGTAGCCATTCTTTGATTGATGAGTAGCCATTTGACTATTGGAAAATGTTGCCAGTCATTTGTAGCCAAGCCTGTTGGTAGGTGATTTATGAAAGTAATACCCATTTTGGAGGGGGGAAGGAGGGTAGATAAAAACGAAAGTGACTATAAAATAGGGACCTTGGTTTTGGATGAGATTTGGGGCTGGTTCTGAATATGTTTTAATGGAAAAATTTAAACAGTGTTGTCTCATGTCTGGCTCTTCTCATTCTTCAGGTCTTAACTAAAAAAGGCACCTTTTTGGAGAGGATTTCCCATTCACCTCTATCTAAAGTAGCCTGTATCGCCATATTCCCACTCCTCTTCATTATACCATATTCTATTATTCTATTTTAAACTATCTGAAATTATCTCATCTTATTATTTGTTATTGTCTGTCTCTTCCCGCCAAAAAGTAGTAAGAGTTTTGACCTTGCCTGTCTTGCCATCATGTCCTTATGTGCTTAGAACCCTGCCTGGCACAAAGGATCCACATTATTTGTTGAGCAAATGAATAAATGTCTTAAGTAATTAAAATAGTATTAGAATAAAGTGGCAATCTCTGGATTAGAATGAAGAATAAGCTTCATTAGAAGTTTTAATTTTTGTGTGTAATCTAGATCTTTTAGTAAAATGAGACTCAAATTCCAGTCAGCAGAGTGCTGGGCTGGGGGTCGGGGCTTCCCACACAATACCAAGCAATTCTCAGACACCACAGGGTGTCTAGGAATCACCAATTCTGACACTTATTTATACCAAATTCAGATACCACTTGCAATCCTAGATAACAACCTGTACTTCTGACCGACTGGCTGTAAATCAGAGGTTCCCACAACTCCTTTGCGTACCATTAATTTGTTAGAGCCTCTCACAGAAGTCAGAGAAACATTTTACTTACTAGATCACCACTTATAAAAGGATATAACTCAGGAACAGGCAGATGGAAGAGATGCATAGGACAGAGTATGGGGAAAGGGTACCGAGTTCCCATGCCCTCTCCAGGCATGCCACTCGCCCTAAATCTCCACGTGTTCACCAGCCAGGATGCTCTCTGAAAGCTGTCCTTTTGGGTTTTGATGGAGGCATCATTGTATAGTCATGGTTGATTAAATCATTGGTTATTGGCAATTAATTGAACCTCCAGCTCCTCTCCCCTCCCTAGAGGGAGGTCGGGGGTGGGGCTGAAAAATTCCAACCCTCTAATCACCTGGCTGGCTCTATTTGTAACCAGCCCCATCCTTAGGTGAAAAGTCACCTCATTAATATATCACATTTTATTACACTCAATACTTTCAAACTTCACGAGTTTTGGAAACTGTGAGCTAGGAACTGGATGAAGACCAAATATATATGAGAAATATGACCAAATATGTATTTATCATAAATCACAATATCACTGTAGATTATTAGCATTTAAAAATTTTTGAAAACTGATGAAGTTATTAAATAGTTGAATTACTTTTATGTAGTAAAAGGTTATAGCTTCGTAATCTTAAGTTAGTAATTGCATTTGTCAAAACTAGAGTAGCATAAATAAAAAAATAAAAGCAACAGAATCACCAAGTATATTGGTTTCTTATTGCTTCTATAACAGATTGCCACAACTTTAGTGGCTTAGAACACAAATTTTGTTATCTTTCTGGATGTCAGAATTCTGATATGGATCTCACTTGGATAAACTCAGGGTGTTACCAGGATGGTGTTGCTTCTTGAACGCTCCATGAGAGAATCCATTTTCTTGCCTTTTCCAGCTTCAAGAGACTGGCTACCTGCGTTCCTTGGTTTATGTCCCACTTCCATCTTCAGAGCCAGAAGACACTGGTTCTGACTTTTCTGCCTCAGTGTTCCTCATTTAAGGACCCTTGTGGATACATTGAGCCCACCTGGATAATCCAGGACAATCTCCTTATTTTAAGGCCATCTGATTAGCAACTTGAATTTGGTCTGCAACTGTAGTTTTCTCTTGCCATGTAACATAACACAGTAACAAGTTTCAGGGAGTAGGACATAGACAACTTTGGGAACCATTATTTAGCTTCCTACACCACTATTTTGCAGCTGTATAACTTTCAAAACTTTGTAGTAAATGACCAATGACAGTTTTTATCAGTCTTTCCAGAAGCAGTTGTCATTTTTCTATGACCTAACAATTGGATTACCCCCTCACCCCCACCCCCTGCCACTTGGCTTACAGAGCAAAGTGAACAGGTTGGGACTAGTGTAGTAGCAGCAGGTTCCTCACCGTGTATCCACATTGCCATCGTGCGTCACAACATCATCTTTCACTCTTCTCCGGTAACTACAGATTTCTTTTCTCTCAGTGAATAATGTTTGCAGTAACCACGGGCCTGGAGGACCCCAGCTAAGGGAAGTCTTAAGGAACTAGAGCCACCACGGGGAGACCTTTTCTTCTCTACTGTCATTGAAGTATGGTTGAGTTTTAGAGTTCAAGTTCCTAAAAAAGAGCACAGTGAAAATCCTATAAACACGGGTATCTGTGTCTATTTACTAGATGATGAAGAAGTCCAGAACCACTGAAATGGCTCTGGAGAGCCTGAAGCAGCAGCTGCTGGATCTTCATCACTCAGAATCCCTTCAGCGCACCCGAGAGCAGCATGAAAGCATTGTGATGGGCCTCACCAAGAAGTATGAAGAGCAAGTGTTGTCCTTACAAAAGAAACTGGATGCTACACTCACTGCATTTAACGAACAGGTTGGGATGATTTCAAATGAGCACCTATTGTCAATAAGTAAAGCTGGTTATTTGTTTGTAAGTGACACTTTGTGGTTCTTCATACAGAAATTTTGGATGTTTGCAGTATGTTTTTGATTGTGAGTAAAACTTTAAAGGCAAAGTGTTTGATCTATGAATGTGCCCTGAAGGCCTGATTTTGGAAATCCTGCCTCTTGTAGGATGTGTTGAGTGCTTTCTCATTTCTCACATCACTAGTCCTTTATTTGTAGAGTATTTATGCATATTGTTCATATTGTCCTAGAATCAATCCAGACTGAAAGGAAAGAGTGTTCTTGGAGCTGAACTGAATTTGAGAGGTTGTCCTGGAAGCTTAACCAGTAGAAACCCTTTCTTGGGTCTCCTAGCATTTGGTAACAGATCCATCATTAAGATTGTCTAGAAATGGTTCTTGATAAAGGAGTTAATTTTGATAATAACAAAATAAATAAAATAGGGAAAATATGATCTAAAATCACTGAGATTTGAAAGTTGAACATATGTCACAATTTTTATTATTTTTGCCCCAAGGGGAATAAAATGTTTTAAGCTGATGGTGAGTCAGGCAGTGGGTCTGCTTGCGCTCCAAAACCCTAGGTAATCATTTGAATGAATAAAATGTCAGAGTACATTTTTCTTAATGAATAAAATGTCAGAGTACATTTTTCTTAATGTAATTTCAGAATTAATTTAACCCAAAGGAAGAGAAGAAGAAAAATAAGATGTGAGGGTATGGAAAATTTCACTACATGTAAAATTCATCCTGATTTGGGTTGTTATTTCTTATTTATATAGCTGACTCTAAATTTTTCCATGATTTAGGTAGAGCTATATAAGATTGCATTATTGGCAATAATAACTGGCAATAATAATTGCTTATATATCATTTTATTTTTCTGTGTTTATATGAGTTTTTGTTAGATTTATTTTCCTAAATGTGTATTTTTTAATATATAAAAATATTGGTAATCAGTGTGGCGGATATATAGGGGTGGAGAAAGACAAAGGCTGTCCCAAATTATTGAACATTTACTTTATACACTATTTAAATAAATGGAATTTGAGATATAGTTTTATTATCTTTGGCTGTGTTTGGGTAGCAGCATTAAAGTTAGTTGGACTCGGAGAGTTGTCCTCCTTGGATCATGAGAGGAAGGGAATCTGGTGGCTTTTCCATCCTGGATGATTTGAGGATCTCTCCATTCTCTGCTGACTTAGACACAATTACGTAGGAGAGGGCTGGAAGGAATAACTAGTGTGTTTAACCCCTGTGCTCACTCTGTTCTCACCACCCCCACTTTGCCCCCTTTAATAGAAGAACACTAGATGGGAACACAGAACAAAGTCTTGATTTTGTGCCGACTGGGCTGCAGACTCCTGAACTATAAATTGAAGGTGTTGATTAAAATCTTTTCCACTGTTACATTCTGTGACTATTTTTGTTTTTTAACAGAGTATAGCACTGATGTTAGCCTTTGCACATAATTGCATAACTGCTTTGCAAAGTGCTGATTCCAAAGTGCTTACAGTTTTTTCTTTCTGGGGATATTTCTTACAGTGTCCCTTTTGTGTTGTCAATTTACTGTCAGTTGTATTTTTAATGAATTTTCAATCCATATTATTTCGGAATCCAAATTGAAGTTCTTGATTCAAAGGGTACTGTGAAAATCAACCAGGAGCTAGGGAGATGCCTGCCTATAATCAGAAAAATGCGAGTGTGTTATACACAGAGAAGGTTTTCTTATATAACTGGTAACCATACATAACATACATAACTACACTCTGCCTCCTGCCCCCCTTTTTCTTTATAAACGTTTTGAAGAGGAAATATGAAATATTTCCCTTTCAGTTAAACCTTTCCTCACTACCTCCATTCAGCAGATTACAAAGAAAAGTAAAACAGTTTTTGAAAAATAGTAGCAAAGTACAGATAACTGGATCATTTAGCAGATGAACTTGAGTAAGTTTGCCAGTGTCTCAGTTCTGAGTGGCTCTCGTGTAGTCACACACAACTGTGTATCTATGTACTATGTATTGTATGTACACAATGATAATGGAGTAGGTGTTCATACATAGTGACTTTAGCTAATTACAGAGGTCCTTAATCTGGCATCTCCTTAGGAATCTGGTCACTGGGCTCCAGCAATGTGATGAATCCTCTGAAATTGTGAGTATGATTTCCTCTTGGGTCTCCTTTGAGAAGACCCATGAGCTTATTTAGATTTTCCAAGAGGTTCAGATTTTCCCTTGCATAAAGTTGAAAATCACTGCTTTATGAAAAACACATTCTTAATGGAAAAGAACTACACTTGTAGACTAATTATATTATTTCATCTGTTCAGCAAACTTTTATTGAACAATAGCTAATAAACATCAGGATGTAAACAGGCTTTATGTATATTTAACTATATTTCAAAGGACAAAATTCAACATGGGGACTGTCTGATTTAGTAATCCATGATATAGTTGTTTTTTTTTGAATGTCTATGTAATTAGTATATTTTGAGAAATATACGGCTTCTGAAATTATATTATTAATTTAGTGTTTTCCTTAAGCCAATAGCTTTTCTGGGTAGAAAGGGTTGTATACATTCACAACATATTATAACAGTTCGTTTTACTTTGGCTGAGTTCCTCTTGGGTTTTTTAGTGTGTCAGAGAAGATGAGACGAAATGAGCTTCTTGGAGCTCATTGTGTTCCTAGAGTGACAAAACTCTCTAATTGCAAAGTATCTCCTAGACTCTTTTCTCTAAACTGCCTTCTCTCTCTCCCATTCATAGAAGTAGCATGTGAAGATCTCCGATTATCTCCTTGATGGTCTCCTTGATGGTGTAAACCTTTCTTCATTCTAGCCTTCATTTGAAATCTTCCTTTTTTTTTTTTTTTAAAGATTTTATTGGGGAAAGAGAACAGGACTTTATTGGGGAACAGTGTGTCCTTCCAGGACTTTTTTTTTCCAAGTCAAGTTGTCATTCTTTCAATCTTAGTTCAGCTTCAAGTTGTTGTCCTTTCAGTCTTAGTTGTGGAGGAGGGCGCAGCTCAGCTCCAGGTCCAGTTACTGTTGCTGTTGCTAGTTGCAGGGGGCAAACCCGCAACCTTGTGGTTGAGAGGACGTGCTCCAACAAACTGAGCCATTTGGGAGCTCAGTGGCAGCTCAGCTCAAGGTGCCGTGTTCAATCTTTAGTTGCAGGGGGCGCTGCCCGCCATCCCTTGCAGATTCGAGGAATCGAACTGGCAACCTTGTGGTTGAGAGCCCACTGGCCCATGTGGGAATCGAACAGGCAGCCCTCGGAGTTAGGAGCACGGAGCTCTAACCGCCTGAGCCACTGGGCCGGCCCGAGATCTTCCACTTTTGATGAAGTCATGTACTTTGGTTTCTACGTCATGACCTTCACCTGATCTATTTCCTATCTTTTCTTTAATTTGATATTTAAGGGCTCGGCTTTAAACACTTTCTGTCGCTAAGGGACTTTCACAAACCTCTGTGTATGTGTGTGGCCTAATCCTCATTTTTCTGTGCACTAAAAATCACTTCTCCTTGCTCCCGTGGATTCAGCTGTTCTCTCTTTATCACCACAGTTGTTCTCACTCCATCGTAAAAGATGTCTGCCTTTGTCAGTCTTAAACTGAGTGTTCTCACTCAAGCGAATCAGAGAAAAGACAGAACCATTCTTTCAGTTTTGTTTTTTGGTGTGTCAACTGCACAGTTTTATGAGTATATCCTGAACTTCTCAGCAGGAAACAACATGCACCACGCTTCTCAAGCTGGCCTGGGAATCAGCAGCGGTGTGCCAAGAGGTTTGCACTGCTGGGTAAACGTGGACGAGTTTCCAAGAGCTTCATTTTGCTCAAAAATTTGGTAGAAAAAATTTAAAGCAAACATGGCTACAATATGAAATAGAATACAAAATTCACATGGATTTTTAAGTAAAAATGGGAGACTTCAAGAACCCCTTTCCTCGGTTTAAGGATATTGTCCGTAGCCTTCAGAGGTATCCGTGAGGCATTATTGGACTTTAGGTTGTTCTCTGGCTCAGGCCCCAAATGCCTTCTCTCTGTTTCAAAGCCTTTTCTTGATATTCCTCTTATTATTTATTTATTTATTTATTTATTCCTCTATTCCTCTTACTTATTTCTTCAGGCGTTTTCAGATAACTAACTAGTTACCTTAATTTACTTCTCTGCCTCTTCCATGCTCTATATTTACCTAGAATTTAGCCTGAGCAGCCTTTTTTGAATGAGAGGGGGTGATTTCTTCTACCCGGGCTCAGGATTCCATTGCTCATTACTCCCAAACACCTTTTGAAGAAACTTGAGTACATGATACACATGCTCCATGTTTTCTATATATCCCCATACAATTACACACACACACACACACACACACACACACATGCATTTATCCTGTTTTGTTTTTCTTTGCCATTTATTTTTATTCATTTATTTTTAAATTTTACGTGATCTCATTTTTTTTTAACTTTTATTTATTTAAGTGTGGTTTTCCAGGACTCATCAGCTCATCATCGTCAAGTAGTTGCTTCAGTCTAGTTGTGGAGGGCGCAGCTCACAGTGGCCCATGTGGGGATCGAACTGGCAACCTTGTTGTTAAGAGCACCATGCTCTAACCAACTGAGCTAACTGGCCGCCCCTTTAATCATTTGTTTTTAAGTTTTGTTTTGTAGCACATACTATATGTAAGGCACTGCATAGGCACCTGCAAGGAGACTATTAAGAGAAATAAGACATGTAAAAGGTAGAAAGTAAAACATGAGAGAACAGATCAGGCTTAAAATAAATTCAGAAGAGGGAGAGATTATTTTGGGCTGCTCAGAATAGAATCAGCTTTTGGCTGTTTAGAGTGAGTTTCCATGTATTTATCTCTATCTTTACTGTCCTGGGATACAAACTCCGTGGTTCAGAGTGGTCTGCCTAACTATGTATACGTACACTTATACTAACAGTGTAAAACGCAAATAAGAATGTAGCACATCTCCTTTGGCTTGAATAAAATCTAATTTTAGAATAAGTGTCTTGTGAATGTAGAAAGAACAGAAAGGGACTTCAGAAATCATCAAATTCAACCTTTCTTAGCATAATTACAAAAGAAAAAAACAGATTGAGAAGTTGACTCGTCCAATATCATGTGACTGTTCTCCTGACTCCGAGTTCCTTGCGCTTAACCATGTAAAAGAAGTGGTGGTGCCATGTGATGATTTTATATTTGACTTACAATCCAATTATGTATTGTAATTGTTAGTTTAATATTTAATAACTGATCATAAAAATGACTTCTTGAATACTTCTTTCTGTTTAGGAAGACATTTGCTGTCATTTGAAAGATCAGGTGAAACAACTGGAAAGAAATCAAGAAGCAAGCAAATTAGAAAAAACTGAGATCATTAACAGATTGACAAGAAGTCTAGAGGACAGTCAAAAGCAATGCGCCAACTTGTTGCACTCAGGTGGGTGTCTGTTTGGACTATTGTATCCCACAGACGTCTAGTCTAATATGCAGAGAGAACATAGTAGGATCCGTGAATTACAAAAATCCAGAAAAGATAGAAAAGATCATTGGTGACAACTTTTTTTAACATTGTTACTACATGCATACAATAATCTTACTACTCAGGGATAACTTGTTAACATGAGTTCATTTCCTTCAAGTGAAATGAATACACACATGCATAGACAATCCCTTGTTTCTGGACATAGTACATTTTCAAAAAATATACCAAAGCTGAATGTTTAAAAATTGAACAATAAAATACATGTTATATGGTAGGTTCTAGCTTCTAAAACTCAAAATGATTATGAAATTCTATTACATTTTGCTTTTTAGACTTGATCTTTGATCATGTAGTTCTGACATTTTGTGTAACTTATTTAATTTTTTTTTTCCTTTCACAACGAATAGCCCTTTACCTGGTCAGTTGAAGCCAGTGAGTGACATTTTTGTTATGCTTAAGATTTCTCGTATGGTCTCCATGGTATTAAGGTTGAGAACATGCTTCCTATCATTAGTTTCAGCAGTACTTTTATTTCCTATTAATTTTTATAAAATAGCAGTAGAGTAAAAGGTAATAAAATGATCAAATGTTTATACAAACACTACCATACAGACAAAATTGCCTTGTTTGTGAGTGAGTAGCTCACACTGTGAAAATAGCTCAATGGTTTTTTATTCACTGATATATGAAAATCACATTTTGGTATATAAAGTCAATTCTGACTGTTGGTACAATATGTGTAAGAGTGGGTTATTCAAAAGTGGAAAGTTCTAAAGTCAAAGACTGTTTAAAGTTCTAAAGTCAAAGACTGTCTAAATATATGTGTGTATAGGTTTTGGTGGGGGCAAAATTTGGATCATGCTCTGTTTGGGTCCCTCCTCCCTGTTTAGTTTTGTGTCCTTTTGTTTCACATGGCATTACTTAGTGAGCCTTTCTCCTCGCCATTAAAGGCTTTAAAAATATGATTTTCTTTAGTTGCATAATATGCCATTGTTCCTTTGCTTAACCATTTCCCAGATGCTCATTTTCTTTTGAGAAAAACCAATAAAGTCCCTTTTAAATGGGAACCTCTCCTAGTGCATTTAAAATATTAAGATACTAAAGTTTCAGAAACAGAATCCTAATAGGCTTCTTTCATATCGTGGTGGTGGAATAAAAGCATTGAGGAAAAAGCTAAAGGCAGCAAGATGTAGTTTTATTATTAGAGGGCAGAAATGGGTTCCAAAGAATTTATGCTTTGGATTTCCGGGAGTTGGAATATTGTGCTCCTACGAAAGGACTTCTGGAGTGTTAAGGTCTGTAGACGTGACTGAGTTGATTCATAGCAAGGTCACAGCCGTTACTAAATCTTGGAAATGTCTGGACCAAGCCTATGCCTTTTGGATTCCACTGGCTATCCCTTTGGGTTCCTGAAAAGATAATGAAAAGGTAATAAAGCAGAACTCCCCCTTCGCTAGCCTCAGTGAATTCACGTTCTTCTGTCCATCATAGGTGCTTTGGCCCTTGACGTTTGGTGTGTTCTGTGATTCTTTCCCCCGTAGGCTCAGTACAGGAAGTGGCTCAGTTACGGCTCCAGCTGCAGCAAGCACAGAAGGCACATGCTATGAGTGAAAACATGAACAAGGCTTTGCAAGTGAGTGTTGCCCCTTGGAGGAGACTCTGGGTAACTGGATTATGTTACTTTTCTGAACCTTGGATTTCTTTATAGAAGAGGTGGCTGGACCATCTCCACACCAGCCAGGAGAGTTGTTCACAATTTCACCCTCACAGTTGGGTAGTCAAGCCCAGGTCTGACTAACTGCAGAGCCAGGGCTCTGCCCCCTCCGACCAGTCTGCCTGCCACCTCCTACACATGGCATGTCCTTTCATCTATGGGTGTGTCCCAAAGATAAGGTTATCTACAAGTTTGGGAAACCTACAGTTTAGCTGCAATTCTCTCACATCCTTCTCCAGCACTACTCGCATTTTCTGCTGGAGGGAGAGGAATATGCCAGAGGAAGAGGTCCAGTGCTACCTCCACTGGAAAGAGGGATTTTGCCTTTTCAACACTGGCAGACTAAAACACGTTCTTGGCAAGGCAGACTACTCTGTCCTCTACTCTAGTAGGTCAAAAAGTGCTGCCACTGGCTTCTCAGCTCAAGGACACTTTTCATGAAGGACAAAATGTAAGCGAGGGAGGTGTGAGAGAAACTACCTGCATTTGCCTTTTCATTCGTTTCTTCATTTCTTCATTCAGTTTGCTGGGAAACCTGATACGTGCTGGCCTTTATAAAGTTATTTTAAATGTGTGCGAAAATGTATTTGAAGAAGTGTTTCTGCCTTCTGTTGGTCATTAAAATGAATTTTGAGCCATAGATAGAATGACCGATTCCTTCTCCTAGGAAAAATAATGAAAACGACTTTCAATAATTTTGTGTTTTAGGAAGAATTAGCAGAACTAAAAGATGAAATTTCTCTCTATGAATCTGCGGCAAAACTAGGAATCCTTCCAAGTGACTCAGCAGGAGAATTAAATACAGAGCTCACTGAATCATATGTGGATTTGGGTATTAAAAAAGTCAACTGGAAAAAATCCAAAGTTAAGAGGTATTGAGAAAATAGTTTACTGTAGAAGAACTGACAATAATATTACAGATGATGACTGGTAAACAAGTAGCGCCAGGCATGAAATGATGAGCTGACCAGGGGTTCTTGAATGTGGGACAGTATGTTCTAGTAACACCTAATGAAGTGTAAATGTCTGACATCAAAATGAACAGAGACCTCAGGAATTGGTAGTGTGCTGTCTTCAGCTCCAACAGGCACATCAGTTTCAGTAAGGTAAAAAATGATTACTTTAGTTAAAATATACAAAGTTCTGCAACTGAGATTATGTATCTGTTTTACTATTAAGGCAAAGCATATTTTTATTATGATAGCACTCTGTGTTGAAAGCAAATGCCTAGCATTTATCAATGGTATATGAGAAAATGTGCATTAATTTTCCCTAGGAACCTTACTGTGACCTTACTTTTAAAACAGGGATTTTGTCTTTTATATCACTGCTTAACAGATATTTTAGCAATCTCATGAAAAGGATTACTTTATTTTCCCTCCCAGGGAGTGATGCGGAGGGAAGTGATGGTGGTAGAGGAGGGAGCAGTTAGATATTATTAAACACTTGAAAGATGAATGGAGGAGAGGATGTACGTTTTTGAAGCACATGCTGTTTGGAAGGTGTGATGCAAGGCTCTGGGAGTAGAGTGCAAAAGATGAGATAAAAACGCCCCCTTCTCTCCGGGAGCTTACATTTTATTGTAAGCTCGGGGAGAGGGAGACATACTACTTGTAAGCAACTAATTGCTATGTGCTAAATGTTATGCTTGATGTACAACGGGGTATTTATCCTTTTCTCTACTGGTGTGGGATACGATGAGAGAGGTGGCGTTTTGGAAGAGATTGCATTCTGGCTAAGGAAAACCTTTCTCAAATGCATTTGGCCCATGTTACCACCATCCTGTTCATAACTGAAGACTCATTTTACCATCATTATTGTTTAGTGAGAGTGTTCACTACCTGTTGTGTTTCAGGTGTCATGCAACTAAACACAAGTATGTAAATAAATCTCCTGAAGGGTTTGCTCTACAATAGGTTTTAGAATTTAGGTGTCTTCGTACTATAATTCCATGTTCAAAACTGTAAGATGAGATTCAGTCAATTGAAAACTCCAGTGATGGGGCAGTATTACGAAATAAGATGTTACTGTAGTGTAGTAAGGCTCCATTTATGTTGAGGTCAGTCTTTAGGGACTCTCATCTCCAAGATCGCAGCTACAATCCAGAAGGAAGCAAAGACGCAAATAGCAGAATCCAGATTACGTGATGTATTTAGTAGGAGCCACCATCAGGCTCTTATCCCAGTGCCACATTGACTTAGATTTATTTGCACACTACGAGTTATCTGATTTCCTAACCGATGGAAGAGTAGCTGGGGCAGGGGGTTGGGAGAGGTATTGCTGGGCTTTAAGCCAGACAGCTCAGCCTTAGCCCAGAGAGAACTACGGGAACACAAAGGGCTGGGGCTGCTGGTCCACATTAGAACCCCAATCCTGACCCCAAGTTGTCCAAAGAAGCCTTCAGCTTGGTTAGTTAATTAAAGTGAAAGAGGATGTAAGCATTATATTTTTCCAGACAGATTTACATAAAATATTTTAAAGTTAAAATGTAGTCGCCTGGAAAATTTACTCTTGTGATTGCCTCATTTCCTGTTAATGCCAAATTAATTCTAAGGGGCTAGTGGAAAGAACATGGTCTTTAGATCCAGATTTTGTTTTGAGTCATAGTTTTGCCATTTATTACTACCAGCTTTATGACGTTGGGCAAGTTTCTTTTCTGAGCCTGTCTTCTTCTCAGGCTTTTTCTATTAAGTGGATTAGAGCATATACCTTGGGAGTTAAAGTGAGCATTAAAATAGATAATGTAAGGGGCCTCCTGTAATACGTTCTGGCACATACCGGGCACTTAACCAATTACAGCTAGTACTATTATTAATATTTAATAGATGATTGGTTAAAATATACCATTGATCAGATTTTACATTAATCCATTTTTACTTCAACACATACTTTATAAAAATTCTTGATCCTTATCTCAACCTTAGAAAAACAACGGATCCATTCTTATCATTTTAAAGTTGGGAAAACGAGCTCAAAGAGCTTCATTCTTCTGACCAAGAAGACAGACCATTGGCAGTAGAATCAGTACTTGAACCCAAAACTTTACTGTCATGCAGTAAAAAAAAAAAATCTGTTGGTTCATATCTATATGACAGTCAAAGCTTTTGGCCTTAAACTTCATTCTTCTTTATGTTTTGTATTTTAGAAGATTAAATATTTAGTTTATGCCAAAAAAGATTTCTTTCCAATAGGCTGTGACTTTAATTTGTGCCATAATTAGCCTGGGAATTGGCTCAATAATCATATATATATACGTACTTTTCAAGTCGACTGACTTCATCATGATGTCTACTAAAATGTATTCTATTTTTGCCCTTCCTATTTAATTAGTACTCATAGCCAAAATCCTACAGCAATTTAAAGCACATTCCCATAATAAACCTGAGACATCACATCATTATTCTAATAAAAGGAATGCCTGCCACATTCAACTGGGAAAGTGGAGAATAACTGAAATACAGAATGGGTATTCATTAAGACTCAGTGAGAACAATTTCCATAAAACTCAAGATACGGGAAGAAAGGTTTACCTTATAGCCATCCCACCCACCAGCAGTTTAATAGCGAAGAATTCCATTTTGAAGAAAAAGTAAAAATATTTATTCTTAGATCAAATGAGAGGCGATATAGGAGAGAAGAGATTTGTACCTTTCTTCTGCGGTACTGTGATTCTTAGAACAAGAGGAAGCGGCAGGTTTCCCAGTGTTGAAAATTTTCTTGACTTGAGCTGCTTTCAAATCACTGACGCAATTAGTGGCTCCAAGCTTTGATTCCCAACTACTACCTCCCTCAAGCTACCGCCTAGTAAATTTGAAGGATTTAGCCTCCGTGTTCTATTTCACATTCATGGAATTTGAGTAGCTAAATCTGCATGTAGCTTACAGACAGTTTCCCCTCTCCCTTATTATACTTGGCTGCGAAGCTCAAATAATAAACATTGAACAAGTGGAATGCCGTTTCCCTTTGGTCTTCTCAGCAGGCTTCATGAGATTGTACAGTTTATTTGGATTCAGGGGAACCAGCTTCCACAGGGCTCAGTAGTGAGCCTTATGCAGAACTGATCACCACCGCTGCCTTTTTCCTTTTGGGAAAGAAGACAATTATTTTATTAAGCACTTTCTTTGCTCTCTGTCTTGGCTCTCTCTAGGAGTACATGATGTGCTATTTCAGTGGTCAGCATTGAGTAAAGAAAGAAATCAGGGATGCATCATTTGTTAACCGAGCAAAATAAGTATTCTTCTTCATCATGTCTTACAGCACAGGCATTGTAATGTATGCATTGTAATGTATTTTACATTTCTTACATAATTATATCTCTATTTCTTGTATGTACGTATTCAGTTTCTATTTCTATATAAATAGAGATGGTTTAAATAGGTGAGATTTTTATATATAGACATATTTATACTATATATATAATACAAAAGTGTATATTGATAAATATGTAGCATATTACAAGTTTTTTTTTAGAATGTTAAAAAAACTAATATTTTTTTCATTCTCTCTGTACATGAGTGTATACATACAATACACATATTCTATATATACATTCTAATATTTAATTTGGAATCATCTGAAACTAAAAAACATTAAAAATTTTAACTTAGATACTATTATTTACTTCTTCTTTTAAGAAACAGACATTCATTTTTTAGAACAGTTTTGGAACTACAGAAAAATTAATATAGCACAGAGAGTTCCTATATATTCTGCACCCATTTTCCCCTATTGACGTTCCGCATCAGCATGTACCATTTGTTACAGTTAATGAACTAATGTTGATACATTATCATTAACTAATATCCATAGTTTATCTAGATGTCTTTAGTTTTTTCATGATGTCCTTTTTCTGTTCCAGGATCACGTCCAGGATACCATATTCCATTTAGGAGAGTCATTTCCTTAGAGTTCCTCTTGAATTTCCTTGTTTTTGATCACCAAGGAAGTTTTAAGAAATATTGGAGTGGTCAATTATTGTGTAGAAAGCCCCTCTATTGGAATTTGATGTTTTTCTCATGATTATGTTTTCTCATGTTTACATTTTTCTCATGATTATGGTTTTTTTCATGGGTTTTGTGGAGGAAGACCATAGACAGGAGATTCCATTTTCATCACATCATATTAAGGGTACATATAATACCATCGATATTTATTCTTTTCAAACGTCACTTTCTCTTTTATTATGGAAAAGAGAAAATACAGATTAAGAAAAACAGGAGACAATCAAAAGCACCCAAAATTTAATTTCACCTCCCATGAAGAAAACCACTGTTAACATTTTGGTATATAACTTCCACATTATCTGTTTTGATGTTTCTAAAAGAAAGAATAATATAGAATATACTGTTTTATAATGTGTCTTTTAACTTAATACATCTTGGAAACTTTAGATGTCAAGTAAATATATATTTACTCATGGATATGTGGATGAATGAATTACATTTTAGTTACTAAGACACTGTTTAAATACTTTAAATGATAAATATTGCAATTTTATTATTCATGTAGCCAGGTTGTTATTCATGTCTTTGATTATTTCCTTAAGATGTGGATGAATATTCTTGCTAAAACTTATGCACATATATGAGGCTTTTGATACATGTTGCTAAGCAGCCTTTAGTTTATGTTATTACCCACATCGTGACAGCATCTATTTCTCTGTACCTAGCCAGTGTGGAGAGTTAGTACTTTTTCTGTTTAAAAGTTTTATGTAGTTAGATCCATCATTCTTTCCCTTTATTTCTTGATGGTATTTTTCTAGTACTTTTTATCATTTTATTTTACTTTTTTAAACCTTTTAAAATTGTTAAATATAAACATACAGTGCATGAAACATAAGCTTAATGAATGATTTTAAAGTGAGTAGCCGTGGAACCACCACCCAGGTCATGAAATAAACATTTCCGGCAATTGCCTATATTCCTCTTTCCAGTCATAACCTTGAGGTTAACTGCTGTCTTAACTGTTATGGCAGCCATTTTGGTTTTGTTGTTGATGTTATCCTTCTAAGACCTAAGTATTCATACCTAAATGCTATAGGTTAGGTTTACCTTCATATAAAGGGAATTCATACATTAGGTGTTGGTGCTTGTTTTTCTTATCTTCTTTTAGTATACGTGCTGCCGAAGCGAGCACATTTTTCTTATTTTCTTCCGCAGCTCGATTGAGATATATTTCACAAACCATAAAATTCACCCATTGAAGTATACAGGTCATTGTTTTTTAGTATAGTCTCAGATTTGTGCAATCATCTCCACAACCAAATTTCAGAACATTTCAGTATCCCACAAAAGAAACCCCATACCAATTACCAGTCATTCCCCATGACCCCTTCCTGCCCTCACAGCTCCAGGCAACCACTAATCTACTTTCTGTCTCTATCGCTTTGCCTATTCTGTACATTTCACATAAATGGAATGATATAATATGTGGTCTTTTGTGATTGGCTTACTTCCCTTTGTGTCTTATATCAGTACATTTCATTTTATAGCCAAATAACATTTCATAAATATACCACATTTTGTCTATTCATCAGCTGATGGACATTTATTTGGATTATTTCTCCCTTTTTGGCTATTATGAATAATGCTGCCATGAACATTTGTGTATAAATTTTTGTGTGGACATGTGTTTTCATTTCTCTTAGAGATATACCTAGGAATGGAATTGCATTTTGAGGAATAGTCCAACTCTTTTCCAAAGTGATTGAACCATTTTACATTCTCACCAGCGATGTATGAGGGTTCCCATTTCCCCTACTTTGGTAATTTTCTAATTTGTTTATTATAGTCCTCCTACTGGATGTGGAATGGTTTCTCATTGTGGTTTTGATTTGAATGATATGGTTTTGATTTCATGGTCAATTTTATGGTCGAACATCTTTTCATGTTTATTGACCATTTGTATATCTTCTTTGGAGAAATGTCTATTCAAATCTTTGTCTCATTTTAAAATTGAATTTTCTTTTCATTGTTTAGTTTGAAGAGTTTTTTTTTACATATTCTGAATACCTGTCCCTTGTCAAATAAATTATTTGTAAATATTGTCTTTTATTCTGTGGGTTGCCTTTTTACTTTCTTGATAGTATCCTTTGAAGCACAAAGGTCTTTTAATTTTAGAAAGTCCAACTTATCTTTTTCTTTGGTTGCTTATGCTTTGGGTATCTAAGAAACCATTCTGTACTTCATGGTCCTGAAAATTTATACCTATCGTTTCTTCTAAGAGTTTTATCTCATATATTAGATCTTGATGATAGACCTAATATATTTTTTTACACATGATGTGAGGTAGGGGATCTAATGTCATTCTTTGACATGTGGATATCCAATTGTTCCAGTACCATTTGTTGAAAAGACTGCTCCCACTAAATTGTTTTGGCACTCTTGTTTATTTCTGGGCTCTCACTGAGATCAATATTCCAGTTGATCTATATGTCTGTCCTTATACCAACACTACTGTCTTGATTGTTGTAGCATTGTAGTAAGCTTTGAAATTGGGGAATCTGAGTTCTCCACCTTTGTTCTTTTTCAAGATTATTTTGGCTATTCTGAGTCTCTTGTATTTCCATACGAATTTTAGGACCAGTTCGTCAATTTCTACAAAGAAACTGGCTGGATTTTGAGGTGGCTTTCATTGAAGCTGTACATCAAATTTGGGAATGTTGCCATCTTAACAATATTGTCTTTTGATCCCTGAATATGGGATGTCTTTCCATGTATTTAGATCTTCTTCAATTTTTGTACCAGTCATCTACTTTTGTAATTTTGTGGTTTTTAGTGTCTTAGTCATATAAATCTTTTGTTAAATTTATTCCTACGTATTTTATTCTCTTTACTGGGTTGTTTTCTTAATTTTCTTTTCAGGTGGTTCATTATTAGTACATAAAAAATACAATTGATGTTGTATATTGATCTTGAACCCTGCCACATTGCTGAGCTGAACTTATTTATTGGCTCAAAAAGTTTTCAGTGGACTCTGTAGAATTTTTCATATTCAAGATCATGTCATCTGAAAATAGATATAGTTTCTTTCTTTCTTTCTTTCTTTCTTTCTTTCTTTCTTTCTTTCTTTCTTTCTTTCTTTCTCTTTCTTTCTCTCTTTCTCTTTCTCTCTCTCTCTCTCTCTCTCTCTCTCTCTCTCTCTCTCTCTCTCTCTCTCTCTCTCTCTCTCTCTCTTTCTTATCTGGATGCATTTTATTTCTTTTTCTTGACTAATTGCTCCAGCTAGAATCTCTAGGACACAGTGGAATGTAAGTGGCAAGAGCAGACATCTTTGTCTTTGCTCCTGATCTTAGGAAGAAGTAGTCAGTCATTCTCCATTAAGTATGACTGTTAGTGGCGGCGTTTTCATAGATATGGGTATTCTTTAGATTTTCTTCACCCAACATTTTGTTTGTGAAACTCATGTTGTAGCATGTACGTATGTGTGTGTGAGAGAGAGAAACATCTTCATATGAATATTTTACAGTTTATTGTCCTTTATATTGTCCATAGATTCTTAAAGTTATTTCCTGGTACAACAGGCATACATTTCTGTTGGGTGTATTCTCTTCTGTGCATACATAGTTCAGGATTTAGACTGGTTTGTGCAAGTTTAAACACAGAATTCAGGATTTCTTTCTCTGGTTCTTTTCTCTCCAGGAGCCTTCCTGCACTCTCTTTATTGCTGGTTTTCAGCAATTTGATGTTGATATGATTATGCTGGTTTTCTTAATTTTTTGTTTCCTGCTTGAGATTCATTGAGCTTTTAGGTTTTATGGCGTTTAGTTTTCATCAAATAGGAAAATTTTGGTCATTTTTCAAATATTTTTTCTGTTCTTCTCTCCTCTCCTTTTCTGAGATTTTAGTTACAGTTAAGTTAGAAAACTTAACATATTTATGTTTTAGTCTTCTTTATGTCTGTTTAATTTTGTAGTTTTATTGCCATGTCTTTGTGTCTACTGATCTTATGTAGTGTTAAATATGCTGTTAATCTCATCCAGTATATTTTTCATTTCTGATTTTGGAATTTTTTTGTTTCTGTAAGTCCAATTTGGGTCTTTTTTATGTCTTCATTTCTCTCCTCATTGTGTATATGCTTTTTTCCCCCCTATGGACATATGGAATATATTTAATTCTGTTGTCTGTGTCATTGCTGGGTCATTTGCTATTGATTGATTTTTCTCCTTATTACGGTTTATATTTTTTTTCCTGCTTATTTGCATATCTGGTAAATTTTGATTGGATGCTAGACATTTTAAGTTTTATGTTTTAGATGTTGGATTTTACTGTATTTAAAAAAGAATAGTTATTCTTTTTCTGTAACACACTTTAGTTACCTAGAATCTATTTTATCCTTTGAAGCCTTTATTATAGGCTTTGTTAGATTAGGTTACAGCAAACTTTAACCTGGGGCTAATTTGGCCCCATTACTAAGGCAGTATTTGATGCTCTGTGAATTAGGCTGTCTTTCTACTATGGCTCATGGAACACAATAGGGATGGATATTCCCATCCCTATTCTTTTCCTGTGGTTCTTTCCCTGGCCTTGAGGTAATTTCCTCTCATTCATACACTGATCTCTAGAGCTCTCTTCCTGTTTAGCATCCTTTTCCACAGTATTTCCCTCCTCAAATTCTAGCCATTTTGTCCTCCCTAAACTGAGCTCTTTGCAATTCAGTGAGATTGCTGGGCTCTGTTTGGGTTTCCTCTCCCTGTGCTACAGCGTGGCAACTCAACTCTCAAGGTGGGAAGCTATAGCATCGTAGGGCTCACCTTGTTTATTTTTGTTTTCTCAGGGATCACTGCTTTGCTGCCTGTTATCTGATGATTGAAAATCATCCTTTCATATATTTTGTTTGGTTGTCTCATTGTTTAAGGCAGGAAGATAAATCTGGGTGTTTTAATTCATTATGGGAAGGAGCAGAAATTCTCATTCCAATTTTGAAATTTATTGAAACTAAAGTGGGGATTAAATTGCTTTTATTTAATTTTTTTTTCCCGTGGCTCAGATATCCACTCAAACTTATATTTTAGTACAAGAGATGCAGAAATTGTTGGTTAAGATGGCTAGCAGTTACTATTTTTTTCCTCCTTTCCTTTTGTGTTGTTCCTCTTAGAGTCATAAAGGACAAGCATATACATCATGTAGTTTACCAAAAACAAAGGTGCATGCCATATTGAAGTTCACATGGCTAAACTTTCAATGAGGTAGCAGAACTAAGCTTAACAGTGGTCTTCGTACGCATAAATGTATTTCTGTATATGGGAACATAGCTAAAGTGATATCCTTGTATATGACGAAGCTTAAAATTGTTTTTGAAATACTAATATCGAGTTGTCACAAAGTATGATCACCATTGTAGTTAGTAGCTTTTGAGGAGTAACCATGCTTGATTTGTTACTTGATTTAATTTTACTTATGGTAATTTCTCCATTAGCATTGTGCAGCAAGAAGACCCAAATGAAGACCTTTCCAAAGAGGAGATCATTCTGAATTTGAAAGCAGAAGTGCAGCGCTTGCTGGGTAGCAACGCAGTGAAGCGTCGTCTGGTGTCTCAGTTACAAAGCGATCTCAAAGGCTGTCATCGGAAAATTGAAGATCTCCAACAAGTGGGGAAAGATGAGGTTGAGGTTCGTGGAGTTCGTAGGGTTAAAATGCTATTTTTAAAAAGCTTAATAAAGGAAACGCTTACAATTTTACATTTAAATGAAACCTTCATCTTTCAGGGGTTCATTTGACTTTTTGAGAAGTCAAATTTAAAGAAGGACATGCCATTTAGAGGAATATATTTTCTGGTTGCTCTTGGCACTTAGTAAATGAGATGCCAGTTAGATAAAATTCCTTTACCACAAATCCAAGGAACCATTCTACATAATAAGGTATCTGCATTTCCTCAAGATTGGCTTGTACCGACAGTACTCTAACATCTAGTTCAATTCTCCACTATGAAATCCTTTAGCATGTTATCCATGAGGTTTCCCTGGTCCATATTCATATAATGAGAGTCATTCTATGTAAGGAAATTCATTGTATAGTGTTGGTGTAACAGGTGGGAGAGGCACAGAATCAGGTTACGTCAGAGTCGTTGAAATCCACCTTTCTATCCTTCAGTCAGTCTCCTTTATAGCTGAGGAAAATGATTCTGGAGGACTTTGTGACACTTCAGAAGTTACAGAATCAATTTTTTGGCAAATTGAAACCAAAACACTTGACTAATAAGTAAATCAAGGTTGTACTATCACAGAGATCTTTAGGGTTGCCCTCCTTTAAATAGCTGTCTTTTTGACCCTTCCGTATTTCACCAATTTCAACCCATCTGTATTCCCAATAAAAAATAGTGCATAGAAGACCTTGTAACTAAAAGGAGAAGGAAGGGGGGAAATTCATGTAGATAGTGTATTCTTTTTCCTCCTGGATGGAAATAATTTTTTACTTCCCATTTTAGTACTGATCCTTTTCTCCTGATCCTTTAAACTAGGAGTTGTGTTCATTAAAACAGTCCTATTAAAGCAGAGGATGCAAGATGTTCTACAATGCTTATTATAGAATTTTAATTGTGTCTAATTCATTTTCCAAAAATAGTAGTGTGTTTTACTGTTAAAGGCCTGCCCAGTCTGGTTGCCACTTCTAAGTAACTATATTTGATGAGTTCAATATTGATTTCAATATTAACAATCAAATGAGAAACATTCCCCCATCCCCCCATGCACATCTGACGTCTTTAAATCAAGCTCTTTTAACTGTTCCCAAATGTTTCTTGAAAAGGATGAGAATGAAAGCTTGTGTCTCAATTTGTGTTAGATCAGGGTTGATTTGTTTAACTATTTTGATGAGTAGGCTAAGATTTAGGAGAGTATGAACCTGATTTTGAGTCTGAACCTGAGTTCCGGTATATTGGTACTTGTTTTACAAGGTCTGACAATTAAGTTCACCAACTTGCCACCGTGCTCTTACATTGGCAGCACTATACAAACAGCTAAGTAAGGTTTCATAACCTTGGCATATCAATGTCTCACAGCTGTGTTCATGTCAACGTGTGGTGGTGTCTTGCTGAGTGGCATTCATTATTGTTGTTGCATGTTTTTTGTGTGTCATCGCGAGAATGTCTGAGCTTGAATTAGAGCTCAAACAAACATTAAGTTTCTTGTTAAATTTGGTAAGAGTGGAAGAGAAATCAGGGACGTTAGTCCAAGTTCATGGGGATAATGCCATGAAGAAAACGACAGTGTACAAATGGGTTAAATGTTTTTCTGAGGGGTGAGAATGTGTCACTGATGAAGAGAGGTCAGGGCAGCCAGTAACAAGCAGAACTGACGAAAACATTGCAAAAATTCATCAATTTGTGCATCACAATCATCAGCTGACTGTGAGAAGCATAACAGACCAAGCAAACATTGTTAGAGAATCAGTTAGGAAAATCTTAACTTAAAATCTTGGCATGAGAAAGGTGTGCGCAAAAATGGTCCTAAAGGAGCTCACCAATGAACGAAAGCAAAGGAGAGTCGAAGTTTGCCAAGACCTTTTGGAGAGGCAAGGTGATGTTTTGGGCCATGCTATCACTGGTGATGAAACATAGGTGTACCAATATAACCCTGAAACAAAGAGTCGAAGTGCACAATGGAAGTCAGCCAATTCTCCACAACCGAAAAAGTTCGAACCAAGAGTCCAAATGATGTTGCTAATCTTTTTTGATGTCAGAGGGATTATTCATTATGAATTTGTACCAACTGGACAAATAGTTAACTAAGTTTATTATTTGGAAATGCTGAAAATGCTGCGTGAAAAAGTTAGACAAAAATTACCTGAACTTTTCGCCAACAATTCATGGCTCTGACATCACGACAACGCACCAGCTCACAGGTCACTGTCTGTGAGGTAATTTTTAGCCAATAAACAAATAACTGTATTGGAACACCCTCCCTACTCACCTGATCTGTCCCCCAATGACTTCTTTCTTTACCCAAAGATAAAGGAAATATTGAAAGGAAGACATTTTGATGACATTCAGGACATCAAGGGTAATATGATGACAGCTCTGATAGCCATTCCAGAAAAAGAGTTCCAAAATTGCTTTGGAATTTTGGAAAACGGTGGACTAGGCGTTAGCATTGATGTGTAGCTTCCCCAGGAGAATACTTTGTGACCGTAGTGATATTCAGCAATGATGTATGTATCACTTTTTCTGGGATGAGTTTGCGAACTTAATTGTCAGACCTTCATATATTGAAGTCACTAATGGCATTTGTCATACCGATACACTTTCACATGTGTGGCAACGATGGTGGCCGTGCCTTATGTTGCTTTTTTTTTAAGCCTCTCCCTTTGCTTCTATAGAGGACAATGGTAAAGGATATATGGAAATTATTTATACTGTTTTTGCAATTTCTTTATAAGTATGAGATTACTTCAAAGTGAGTACTTAGACTTTGTTAAAAACTTGAAAAACTTTTGACTTTTTAAAAACATTCAGACTAGAACAGATACCTCAGAAAAACCAACAAATCAATTACGGCCTGACTCTTCTACTTCTGATATGACTGTCAAAGATGATATTCTGCAACTTAAAAATGAAATTCAAGTTTTACAACAACAAAATCAGGTAATTAAAATTTTTTTCTGTATTTTATGAGAATTTTCATGGCCTCATTAAATTCAAAAGCTATAATAGAATTTTAAAAAATACAGTATGATTTAACAGACAAGTATATTAGTAGGCGATTAAGAATTCCAGGTATTTACCTGTAGTATTGGTCATGGGCAGTAGTTTCATTAGAAGTAAGTTAGTGTAAATCCAGATGCCAGTCTATACGGTAGCATGGCTAACAGGTATTTTTCCCCCTGAGCCAGCCCTTGACCAAAAGTAAAACTTTGCTTATTTAGATGGTTACTGAAGATTATTGAATTCTAATATTTATTTTAAGGCACCAATTAGCCAGTACTTCTCTCGTTAAATGTTTTCATTTCGTATATTTCCAATGAAATACAAAAATTTAATTTTTACACCTAACAGAAAGCTACTTATTAAGTAAATGATCTATGCTCTTATCAAGGCATGAAGATACCTGTAGAATTATGAAAATGATATTATGTCAGATAATGTTATAGGGTAGAGATAAAGGACAGAGTATGTTAAAAAAACAAGATTAGACTAATCAATGAAAATGATGTTATTTCCTTTAAGTACTTTATTCTTTTGTCTGTAGGAACTTAAAGAAACTGAAGAAAAACTGAGAAACACAAATCAGGAGTTATGTAATCAAATGAGACAAATGGTACAAGATTTTGACCACGATAAACAAGAAGCTGTGGTTAGGTAAGGTCTACATACAGGCCTAATGCCTGCCCCTTGGGCTCTGTCCCTCCTTCTCCCCCTCCTTCCCAAAAAAAAGATTCAGAGAAATGATGGAGTGAACCCTCCCTATTCATTGGATTGGAGAAGATGAGTCTTCAGCTTCTCAAATTAGAATTTGGAACCCATTTTCCATAGAAATGATGTTATGTAGGGAGTTGGGTTCTATAACACCATCAAAGTGGTACTTCATTGAAATGATGATATAGCTTAATGGTCTTTTAAAGGATAGTCTGGGAAACTATTCTTTGTAAGGAAGAAATCTGTGGGAGGGAATATGTCTTCCAAATACCAAATTGTAAACTTGGAAACAGACTTTTGGAACATAACTTACATGTGAGTTGGGTATTGCTAGTATTTCTGTTTAATATACATGACTTGGAATTTTGGAACCACACCCTCGATTATTTCAATTCATTATTTTATAAACAAGTCCTCAACACAGACTATTACCTCTGGAAGACTGGCGCATCCTCACATCCAAGTTTCTAATTTTTTTCTAGAAACGTTTGAAGAAAGAAAAATGTGAAGATTTTCATAAGATCATCTATTGAAAATTAATTATTACCGTTTTTGGTTAGGGAAAACCAATCTGACCTTAATTATAATTTGCATTTGAGGGGAGAGGGGAAGGAAGGAAGGGAAACCAATTCATTTTGGCGTTTGTAATGTTGGGCACTAGTAATGTTGGGCACTGCATTAGATTCCGCTGTCCACTGTTTCTAGGTGTGAGAGGACTTACCAGCAGCACCATGAAGCCATGAAAGCCCAAATACGTGAAAGCCTATTAGCAAAGCATGCTTTGGAGAAGCAGCAGCTCTTTGAGATTTATGAGGGGACTCGCTTGCAACTTAGGTGAGAATAAAAGAGTTTAGCTGTCCTGGAAGCTGTAGAGACAGTATTCTCCTATTCCATAGTTTAGAGGAAAATTGTGGTGCAGCCCTTGTATTTTTTTGTTCTCATTTAGTTGCTGGTTTTGTGTATCCAAGGTCTGAATTAGATAAGATGAATAAGGAGATGGCTGCTGTGCAGGAATGTTACCTGGAAGTGTGCAGAGAAAAAGATAATCTAGAATTGACTCTCAGGAAGACCATTGAAAAGGAGCAACAAGCTCAGGAGAAGAAGGTACTGTACAAGTTCAAGTTCATGTTGTGTTTACTTCATTTCTCTGACCTCACCATTGTCATTGAAACCAATACACGTGTTCTCTTGTGCGATGGGAAAGGCATACGTACCATTCTCTCCTTTTGGCTGTATCACATTAATATAGCTCACAAAATACAGTTAAGTGTTGAGATGATTATTAAAACCTAAGTAGAAAGTGGCCTACATATAGGAGAAAATCATTCTTTCTCATAGCTTTATTTTAAGAGGCAAAAAAGAGTGGACCCGAGTCACTTTGGGTCTGAAACCCAGGGATCCCCATTTTGCATTTGCTTGTTGGCTGCTCGGGCGACCCTCTATAG
This sequence comes from Rhinolophus hipposideros, assembly GCF_964194185.1. NCBI lineage: Eukaryota > Metazoa > Chordata > Mammalia > Chiroptera > Rhinolophidae > Rhinolophus > Rhinolophus hipposideros. Next base: position 44,129,403 of record NC_138051.1, on the reverse strand, counting down.
TCCTGTGAGCACTTTACAGAGTCTTCCTTCACAGACGTTTTCCTCTGACAGTACCTAAGCATCATTGAATTCTACTGGGGAGAGGAGCAGGCGTTTGAACTTGGATTTCATGACAGGGAAGGTGGTGATATGGAGGCTGTGGGGAGGGAAGGTCACAGTGGTAGTGTGACTGGAGAAGCTGGAGGGGCTGCAGTACACGCTCTCCTCCTGCCTGAACCTTCCAAGTTGCCATTGGTGAGTGTCCAGGAGTACAATCACATGTAAACAGTCGCCCCTCCTTTTTTCTTCCCTGTTCTGGCTGGAACTTCCTCCAGACACACATCTGACTCTCCCCCGTCTACTTTGGACCAGCCTGCAGACCACAATTGGAAAGCCACCTGCGTCAAGATTAGAAAATATTTTTAAAGGCTTGAGTAAATGTTCTATACAGAGGTTTCTGAATAAGTTGCATTAAAGCAAGCTACTACTACCACAGACATAGAAAGAATAGTAAAGAGCAGGTGAGGAATTTGGTTCATTTAATATTTTGATTGATTATTTCTGAATAGACAAATATTGTAAAAAAACAAACATGCCATGTATACATATCATGCAGTGGAAAAAGAACTTCTAAGGGAGCTGTTTTAGTGTTAGCAGTATAAAAGTTAGGAGGGATTTAAATTACCCAGAAATTAAGGACTTAGCTTTCAGTAATGTTTGAAAAATTAAAATAGGGAGATCTCTAGTGTGATTCTTTTTTTAAAAATTATACAAATTGGCAAGAACAGAATAGCAATTCTCTGAAAGAGGTCATTCTTTTCAGGGATGTATTTTCTGGTACTTGTAAAAGAATCAATGTGGCTGTAAAATTGGATCTCATTTAATGAGTCAGTTGTCATTAATAGCTGCTACTGACTGATATTTTGGTTCATAAGTGCTTGTGCACTGGGGCAAGAAAGAAAGTCGAAACTGCTATTTGGCTTCCAAAAACACAGGTTAAATTTTTTTCTTTGAAATTAAAAAATTGTCATACAGTAAAATTGACTCTTTTTTCATTTGGTGTACAATTCTATACATTTTTAACACATGCAGAGATTGATCAAGATACAGAACAGTTTCTTCATCTTAAAAACTCCCGTGTGCTATCCCTTTGTAGTTACACCCACCCCTGACTTAAAGGGCCAGCGTACTTAAAATAAAACATGAGAAGTTTACTTCCTTCCTTCTCTGGGAATTCTTTAATTTTTTAATTTAGATTTATATATGCCCTTTGTAAAGCTTAGTTGTTTTTATAAGCCATTCAGAACAGAACTTTAAATTTAAGAGACTTTAATCTTTTCAGGTCCTCCAGAGGTAGGTAAAAAATACACCAATCTATTCTACAATATACTCGTATTTAACACCTACACAGTGGAAAAATCTTATTGAACTCTGGAGCAAACTAGGGAATTTTGGGGTAGCCCTTCTCTGCAGGACATAAGCCATTTTCCTTATGCAAACCTTCAGGTCAGGAACTTAGTCTGGATACAGAATTTATAAGACAGGCAGTAGCAGGAGTCGAAGGTTTCATTTTCTGGTTTCATATGTGCTCTTTTTGGGCTGTGATACCTAATGTGTCCCCTGATGGGTAGGGTGTAAACATAAATGTCAGTTTCACTTTTTAAAAAGAGTATTTGGTCTTATGGGAATGTGTTTATTGCATTAGATGACTTTGCTTTTAATATAGCCATCTATAAATTGTTTATCCACATATTTGAGATGTAAGCAGGTCTTTATAAGAAACTTATTCAGTGGGTTGGGTTAGCTTTTAGGAAGATCATTTGTCTCTGTTGCTGCTCTATTACATGCATATAACCATTATTTTAAAAATTGGACTTGGAGAATATTAATGTTGAGATACTCACTTGGATTTTGTTTAAAGAGACAGCTATTGAAGGAAAAAGAAGAATATGTAAGCAAACTTCAGGTGGGCCTTGAAGAAAAGGACCAAGAAGCCCTTGTGATGGATAACAAGGCGCTGAAAGAACAAGAAACTGATATTAAACACCAGGGTGAAAGTGAAGTGATGTTAGCCAAAGCACACCGGGATAAGGAGAAGAAAGAGGTGTGGGTTAATATTTCTTTCTAGTCACCATGTTTAGAAGATGTAGTATTAACTGTTGAGAGACAGTTCTTCCTAAGTAGACATATAATGTTTGATTGCCAAGTACATACTCACTCATTATACGTCTCAGAATTGGGCTCTTTAGCAGCTTACACTAATTTTATTTTTAAAAATTTCTGCCCTCTTTCAACCCAAATCAGGATGTAATGGGTTTTTAGGGCACATTTTTGATTCTTTAAAATAAAACCATGACCTAATTTCATATTGTGAAATGACTCTGATAGTTCTAGACAAATCTAAAACTAAGAAATAAATAACCTGTATTATGGATTAGAAAAAAGAAGTAATGATTAGGTAGGCTCAGAAGTACAAAACATTACTTCTATTACCTAAGTAGCAAATAAGATTAGGAAATGTTAATAGTTTCCTAGATCATTAAGAACCAAACTTTGATCTTAAAAACTGAGTTAGACACAAAATACGTTCTCAAGCTTATTTAAAGTAGATTCTCCAACCCACAAGATTGCTATGAATTGGTGTTGGGGATACCTCAAGATGGAAGAGTAAACCACTGTCTTATCTTTTGGCCTCTCTATTCCTCATTGCCATCCCTTCCCCCAAATAGCATTTCTTTAATCTAGTTCTGGCACCTGAAATTCTTTCTACTAGTCTTTTTTTTTTAATATAAAAATATATGTTCTGGAATATATCTCCTGACCTTCCACAACATATTTAAAATCTTGATGGCACAAAATAAATCCTCTATTTTTGCATTGTTGCAAATTGTCTTTAGTTGGATTTACTAACCAGTTGTTTACCAGGGGGATGAGATAAACAGCTAATGTTTTTTTGAGTATGTCAGGAAAGCATAAACTGCTATACAAGATGGCCACTTCAAGTGATGAAATACAGCCAGGACTCTGGTAGCCAGAGAAGCAGTTTGAGATCACTGGATCCTAGTTGGTGAGAAAGAAGAAAGGGAAAAGCAGAGTTTGCTATTTCATAGTTTTGCCTAAGACTGATTGTGTTTGGATCCATCCCACTACTCTGTTGAAGCTGAAAAGAATTGTAAGATGGAAGAATGCCCCCCTCTTGAATGCACAGTCTATTCTCTAGAATTTAATATCATAACACACAAGATTCTAATGTGTTCAACTGAGTAAAATTAGGTTCATTAATTAGCCTTACTGAGTGTCTGATTTGTGGAAAGCCTTGTGTTGATGGAAAAACATGTATTAATTGCAAAAGTTTTCTTTCTTCCTTGCCTTGCCTCCCTTCCCATCTTTTCTTCTCCCTTATCTTCCCCTGCCCTCCCCTTCCATGCCCTCTGCTTCTCTCCCCCCAACCCTCTCTCCTCTCTTTGTAGTCATGCTATCTTTGTAGAGGCAATGTCAAAACTTCCAAAAGGTTGCATCTTGAGAGCAAGATAGCCTGACCTTACACAACATATTTAAATCTTCTATTTGATTTATGTCACATAGATAAGGTCAAAGAGTAATTTTCACGATTGACTTGAGAATATATTTTCATTAACTAAATTTCTAAATCTCATGTAATTACTACAACAATGTCTTGATGGTTTTCAAACACAGCTGTGGTGGTTGGTTTTTTTTTTTGCCTAGATATTGTAGTTCTTGCTAATAATTTTGAATATTTTCCTCTCATTTGATTTTTCCTCCGAAAACAGATGAAACAAGAACTTGTTCAACAGCTTGAAAAGGAGTGGCAGTCTAAACTGGATCAAGCTCTAAAGGCAATGAAAAAGAAGACCTTAGATTGTTACAGCCAAACTGACCAAGTAACCAACATTGATGTTATTTCCAAGAAAGAAATGGCAATTCTGATAGAAGATCAGAAGCGCAAGATCCAGCAAGATTTAGAGCAAGAGAAGGAAATAGCTATCAAGGAGAGCTTGAAGAAACTCGAGGTTGAATTGGAACTCAAATATTGTGAAAACATTGCCAAACAGGTAATGGGCAGGTTTATTTTAGTAATATTATTGGAATTGTTTGTCGATTAATGAAAGCCTGTAAAATGCTACCATTGAACTTGTTCATAACATTATACTTTAAAATTTTTGTGCTTTCTAGGATAGAGAACTTCTTATGCAGTCCATAAATTTTCTTTCATTATATTTCTGTTACAAAGCTGTTGTCCCTCGGTTTTTCTATATATTCTTTCAGTTTACAAAATGTTTGTTCCTTGGAGGTCAGTCTAAGACTTCAGATACCTAAGATTAAGGATGTTTTTACAGCTGAATGAGCACAATTTAATTATGAATTTTTCATATCTAGCTTTATAGAAAATACTCCACTGAAGTAGTTATAGATAAGTAAACTTAAAGCAAATAAGGTGCTTGACAATATTTGCATTGAGATTTGCAGAGTTGAATCTGCAGGCCTGCCCCTTAAGTGGGACTTTGTAAATCCCATTTTCTGCCAAAAATCAGTGACATTGCCTCCCCTTGAAAGCCCTCAAAAAGCTAGCTCACTTTTAACTGGGCTAGTTACTTGGTTTCCAAGAAATATCATACTGAGAAAAATATAGCTCTGTATTAACAGAATAAAGATGAGCTATTTCTTATCTGTATTGTCAATTACCGTGACTATTGAATTTTTTGATCTCAGGTTATCTGTACACTTTTAAAAATGGAAGACCCTGAAGATTTGTGTGGATTGTGTGTTTTTACTGTATTGGAGAACAAATCTAAGAAATTTTTAGAAAACAGGAATACTCTAGCACACATTCCATTGGCTCTCAGAGCAATGACACACCATCACGTACCACGTCTCCTCTGGAGAACTACGGTTTACTCATGAGAGAATGGGAGAAAAAAAGACGGGTCATGTCTGAATATTATTTTCAAAATAGTTTTGACCTTACAGACCATCTGATAGGGTTTCTAGTCCTCAGAAGTCCCTGGGACCTCAATATAATATTATTTATTGTGTATTTATTATTTAGAACTATTACTTATTAAACATCTTAAGATAATAACCTGAAGTAATGTTTTATAAAATATACTCAGCTTTTGATAAATACTTGAAATTCTGCTTGTTTGTTAAATTGTTCTACATGATTTTATAGGGCATCCTTAAAGTCTGGAAACATAGGCAAATATTTGTAATGGTATGAAGAACATCTTTAATCAGTTAAAAAATAATTTTCTGAAATGCTCACTGTTAAGATTTGAACAGATGTAAGAAAATGTTCTATAAACAAAGAGACATGTTTAAGGTTCTGCTTTGGTGTTTATAAAATTATAGATCTTGTGAAGAAAAATAACATGGTATAGTAGGAAGGAAATATTTATAATAACCTTTTAAGGAATATACATTTCTATAGGAGCTTTATCTTTTCCTCATATTTTTAACTACCTGGAATTTACCTGTACATGTACTGAGCATTTTAGTGAGAAATACAGCCTCTTATATCAACTCTGCTTTTGTGAGTATGTTTGGATATATATATGTTTCAAAATGAAAATAAGCAAAAGTTATTTAAGAATGATCTTGTGGAAACTTGTAACAGATTTTCAACCAGATTACCCTCATAATTTAAAATTCTGCCCTCATAAGTCTTAAATTTTTGCTGAACTGATGTATCACCCCCATTCTTTGGTCACAAACTCATTCTGGACAGCAGGAAGATTTGCCAGGTGTAAAGCTCTAACTATGTTGGTGCTTGCTTGCATGTATGCATGCATGCATGTGTGTGAGGGTGTGTGTGTGTGTGTGTGTGTGTGTGTGTGTAGGGTGTGAGGACCGAGGAGGTAGGTGGTGGGTGTACTGATTCGACAGCAGCCCTCCTGTATGCCTTGTCTTTTTCCCAAAGTAAATGGGGAAATGGCTATTGGTACTTTGTATAAAGCTTTCTAAAATAGTACCAGCCATCAAACATTTACACATTCCCACTTCCTGCTGTGGCATTTGCACGGGACAGTATGGGTACTTTAGAAGAGAAGGATTAGAATCTATTGTTTGGAATAATGTGGGGTACTTGAAGTCAGTTATAACTGTAATGTCATGCGACGCAGTGTAAAATACACATGAAATCATAGTTGCTAGTTACAAATGAGAGCCTTTTGACATTTTATACCTCTCTTTACCTCTTTCTCTTGCAACATCCTACAGGTAGAAACAGCTGTGCAAAATGCTCGTCATCGATGGCTGGAAGAACTGCCTGAGCTGGCAGAATATAAAGCACGTGTAAGAGCAGAACAGAAGAAGTGGGAAGAAGAACAAGAGATGTCTGTGGCCAAACGGGTAAGAACTTTGCTGGAAAGAAGCTTCAGGAGGGCCTCTCTCCTGACCTCTTCTCTCAATTCTGGGAATTGTTGCCCACTCCCAGTGTTGTTGAAGGATTAAACATGCTAATGCAAGTTAAGCATTAGTTCAGGGCTTGGTTAGTGGTATCCATTCTCATCATCAAGTTGTTCAGGGACAGAGAATGCATTTTAGGGTTTCGAAACTCTCTGAATCAGGACGATAACCTTAATAGTGAAACTAAATTCTGTCTTGCCATATCTTTAGGAGAAATTGAGAACAAGCGTTTATCTGTTTATTATTTAACTATACAGTATCCTTTCATATGCTTAAAGATTGTTTTTTGTTCTGTGCCAGATGTCTGAAAACGGATTCTCCTTCGTAAATAGCCACTCTCCTTTTCTGAGATGTCCTGTTCCTTGACTAGAAACATCAGATATAATCATTTGTATTCTCCCAAATTACTTTGCTAATGTAAATTAATTCTAATCAAAATGCCAACTGAACACAGTTTTGAGATTTGACACAACAATCCTAAAATTTATTTGGAAAACTGAAATGACTGAAGATTTCTTTTACTGTTCTAGAAAAGTAGTAGTAGTCCAGCCCTAACACAGAATATATTGGAAAGCAACAATTCAGACAGTATTGAGTCATAAATATAGAATTCTTTTTCATTCATTAGAATACAGACTTCAGAGTTAGGCTATGAATAAAAACTTAATAAATTGTTTCAAATACTCTTATAATACTCTTATAATAAATAGTCTTATAATAGCCAGATAATACTTTGGAAAAGTTGTTTACCCAACCCCTGCATCACAATAAAATCTAGGTTGATTAAGGTTATTTTTTTTAATGAAATTGAATATTTTAAATTTGTAGCATAATAAATTTTGAGGCAACAGACACAGTAAAAACATTTAAAACTTTTGTAATACAAAATAACAAAAGAGTATAATAAAAATAAGGAAAATAAATGAATCAAATATGAGAAACATTAACATTAATATATGATAAGAAAAACAAGAATCTACGAATATGTGCCAAGGATATTAACAAATAATCTTTATGAGAAGTCCAAATAGTGAAAAACCAATGGCATAATGTTCATACCTACTAGATTGGCGACATGCAAACCCAAACAAACTTAAGGTGCCATTTAATGTCATATGTATAAATTCTTTCTTCTTAATTGTAATACACAAAATATAATATATTGCAGTGTCAAGTGTGCACTATTCCAATATCACAATCATTTTGAAAACTAATATGCATAATAGACCTTGTAAACAATTCATACGTTGTATTCATAATGTTATTCCACAAATTACTTAAGGAAATAACATAAAATAAAAATGTATTTTAATATTTTTCTGAAGTTATGTGGCAATACCTGGGTGTTTATTATATTATTCTCTATACTTTTTAGTATGTTGAAATATTTCAAAAGGAAATTTAAGAAGGAAAGAAAAAGAGGAAACAATTCGATGGTGTTTCAGAGCTCAGAAGTCAAGAAGAATAATAAAGTTGGGTAGAATATAGAAAATAAAAGAGTCAAGAGATCTTAAGAACGTAGAAGTCCTAACTGTATGTAAATAGAAAAATATAGAAACGAGAGGAAAAAGTGTTTCTCAAACTTGCGTTGGCTTGAGAATCAGCTGGGGAGTTTGTTAAAGCAGATTCCTGGGCTTTACTCCTGGAGATCCTGATTTAGTTGGTCTGGAGTGAGTCCTGAGAGTTTGCATTTCTAACAGGGTCTCAGGTGATGTGACACTGCTAGTCCTTGGACCACACGTGGGCGGGAGTAGCACTATTCTCAGTAATTCTGCCACAAAATGTGATGTTAATATGTGGTATATATCATGAGTGGGCAAGGGCCAAGTTCGTAGCATGGGCCAGAGAGTTCTTGCAGGATTAGATGATCAGCAAGATCTGTGGGAATTGAGAGCCAATTTCAAGAGTCCAAAAGTAGTCAAGTTAGTTGGCTTGGTGGTTCCCAAACTTTTCTACACTTTGGAATCTTGGGTCTTAAAAAAACCCCAGAAAACTGTTGCCTGGCTCCCCCTTCCAGGCTTTATGTTTTAATTGGTATGGGGTGTGGCCTGGGTATCAGGATTTTTAAAAGCTCCTCAAGTGCTTCTAAAATGCCATGACCTTGGGAACTACTGAGTCAATAAATGCTGTCAAATTCTCTTTGTAAAACTTCATGTGAGAGGATGTGCACTTTGGGTGAGATTGGTCCAGTCATCCAAATTCCAAGGGACTCACCATCTACACCCAAGTCACCTGGTAATGATGTCCAGGCATCCATTGCGACATGACCTGTTTTCTCTAAAAGCAGTCTTTAAACATGTTTCATCTCACTACTGAATTATTCTGTTGGTAGCAAAAGAATTTGACTGTGAATTCTTTTGTAAAGCATATCTTAGATAGTGGGTTCCTTTAGTAAACTAAAATACAATTACTTCAAAATTTTTGAATTATGTACAACTATTCAAGAACACATGCTATTGGATAAAGGTGTGTAATGTGTGTTTATTAGTCTATATAGGTGAAGATATTTGCTGTAATTATATAATAGCAGAAAATTTAGTAAGCAGATACCCCTATTTCAACATTCAGAGCATATGTATAGTATTGATTAATAGCCAGGCCTTTGGAGATACCCAAGTATTCTTTTAACACTGTTGTATTCTTATGCCTTCTTTGGATTTAGTCAGGGAACGTTAGAAGTAAAAGGGACTCAAGGTCATTATCCAGTCTCCTCATTATATATATATGTTTATATATATGTGTATATATATGTTTATATATATATATAAAGAAAAAACATATATATATATATATATATATATATATATATATATATATATATATAAAGAAAGACACTAAGTGCTAGAGATTGACTTTTCCAAGGCCAAATAGCCCAAAGCAATAACACATACTGCTAACATTGAATCCTCATTATCTGCCCGGCTCTAAGCTAAGTACTTTAAATGGATTATCTCCTTTTGTCATTTAATCCTAAAATAACTGTCAGGTGGACATTGTAATTATCTTCATTTTATGGAAGAGGAAGAAACTGAGGCTCAAAGTAGCTGAGGAATGGGCCTGAGGCCCCACAGGTGTTAATTCCAGCAGTTTGTCTCCAGAGACTGCTGGTAAGCACACACTGTGCTCTGCAATCAATGGCAGGGTTGGAGCTAGAGCCCAGGCATTTTAATTCCCTCGACGTTTTGGTTGTGTACTGTTATTTTCTATGATCTACTATTCCTCTTCTGTTATAAAAGAAAATCAGATTAAGAAAAAACATGACTTTTTCTGTATGTTGTTATTATTTAATGAACTGTTCTAACCACTAGAATTGCATTAAAATAGAATTATCATTGTCAGCAAGTAATTATGCAGGTGTATATTATATTCCTAAATAATAGTAAGATTTCCTTATGAGGCTGCTTTTGCGTCATGTAAAAGATGCTTAATTTGTTCAGGGCTTAGGTAAAATTTGAGACTACATCTGTATAATAAACCTGATATGGATTTTGTCTTAAAGTTAGTTTTAGATAATTATATAATTACATATACATATTTTTGGTCCGTTTAAACTTCTAGTTCTTCATTAAGAAACTGATATTTTGTTCTTTAAATAACGTAAGACATAAAATATTAAGTGATTGAAAATGAAGGCAAAGATCCTTAAGGATAGAGTAAGAATGTTTTAGGAATAATGTCTTATTTAAATTGACTGTTTCTCCTTAATTTTGATTTTAAATTTCCTATTAAGTTCAGAGGTTAACCCAAATAGTTACTTTAGTTTAATTAAAAAAATGTTTTATTTATTATTTATTTTTAACTTATAAACAGTAGAAATTTTATTTCTCACAGTTTCTGGAGGCTGGAAGTATAAGATTAGAGTGCCAGCATAGTTTTTTTATTAATGAGAAGAATCTTAAAAGACTTCTAATGTACATTGTTATGTCCTTTAGATATCGTTTGCTGTTTCTGAAGCCAAAGAGAAATGGAAAAGCGAGCTTGAAAATTTGAAGAAAAATGTAACACCTGGGAAGGAATTGGAAGAGAAGATTCGATCTCTTCAGAGAGAACTAGAATTAAAGAATGAGGAAGTCCCTGTGGTTGTCAGGGCCGAGTTGGCTAAGGCCCGGAGTGAATGGAACAAAGAAAAGCAAGAAGAAATCCACAGAATTCAAGAACAAAATGAGCAAGATTACCGGCAATTTTTAGATGATCATCGAAATAAAATTAATGAGGTGCTTGCTGCAGCTAAAGACGACTTTGTGAAACAAAAAACTGAACTGCTTCTTCAGAAGGAGACAGAATTACAAGCGTGTCTAGACCAAAGTCGGAGAGAGTGGACGATGCAGGAAGCCAGGCGGATCCAACTGGAGATCTGTCAGTATGAGGAAGACATTCTAACTGTGCTTGAATCTCTCTTAAAGGATACCCTCAAGGAGCACGTCAGTGGTTCAGAGAACAAGCAACTTTCGGAACTTGTGTCGACTTGTTCTTCAAAATGGGTGTCTGTGCAATATTTTGAAAAACTAAAGGCCTGCATTCAGAAAGCATTTCAAGATATCCTCTCCCTGCTTGTAGAAAATGCCGATTCAGAATGGGAAAAGGTATGTTTCTGAGATGTGAAAAGAGCTATTAAACGTCAAGGATGATTGTAGAAGTTACATATGGTATTTTTTCCTTTCTTCACTTTGCAGTTGTGTTTTCAACAGTGGTTTCAAAAACGTTTTGTAGCAAATCCAAAGGGATTGTGCTTTTTTTTTTTTTTTTGCCAAGAAAACTTTACTTCTTCACAGTTTCTTAAATATGAGGCAGAGCTTTTAGCCTCTAGACATCTTTTTCCTAAAACAAAATATATGCTATTCTTTGTAAGGGCCTGAGATTTCAGAAACTGAATAACTCTTATTCCTATTTTGTTTTTTGTGCCTGATCACTTCAAGAAATATGCATCATATTAAACTAGGTTTTCTTGAGAGCTTCTAAACAGTTTGGAAACCTATTTCTTGCCCTTAAGGAATTTATATCTCATGTAGGCAAAAAATGCCAATTAAATACAAAGAATATTGATGCAGAAACAAGGAAATTGAGGTATGGCTCACTCACACAAAACTTTGAAGCCCAGTTTTGTTGGTGTACTATACATGTTCATGTATAATTAATTAGTTATATTCTTCTAGTTGTATAAATACTCTCTGACACCAGCTTTTAGCTTGTGTGGAAGTGCTGATAAAACCAAAGTCCTGCTTCTTTGTGACTAAAGAAATTAGGTATGTGTGAAAAATCCAGAATGATACTTTAGGCATTGTGATCAGCCGATTTCAGCATGTGGGATTCGAGGTAGGAAAAAAATGCTAATATTACAGATTTGTCTGATAGAAGAATTGAGACATAAGAGTTTCATTAAGATATTGTGATTAGAGGTTTTCAAGGCCAGGATTGAGCATTTGGTATTAATACCTACTGGAAAGAGTTATAAGCTAGGAAAAAAATCTCAGTTCCAGTCCCATATTTGGGGATAACTAACTTATTACCTTGGGTAGTCATATAATATAATTGCTCATCGAAAAAAGAAAGTGCAAATCCCCGACCTGTCTTATCCTTTGGGTTTTGGTAGCATGCACACGATGCAGCTTGGCCTTTCTGCATCCCAGGACTTTAGAGCCAAAGGGACCTGAAAGGTCGGTCCACCCCATTCCAGTTCCCCACAACTGACATTTTTGTTCTTGAGCTCACAAAGATGTGACAACTTAGTAGTTCCTTTCAATGTGAGAATAACCGAATGAGATCATTTCTCATGAATACTGCTTACAATACTTTGTTGAGAATTTTTGGGAAAAGATAGATAATTGAAATAAGAATCTATAGCAAGAGTCTATAGCAAGTTTTAAGGATGTGAAGTGATGGGAAAATTATGTTTTATGCTTTTAAGTTTGCTTTTCTGTAAATTCAATTTCTGCTATAAAATTCAAGAAAATGCAACACCTTTTTCCCCCTACCATTACTATTACTATGCAATCAACCCTGGGTCTCTTTCTAGAGCTATAATTGTGCAAACAGTAGAAGATCATTTGTATGAGTTAATGTGGCTCATATGTCTATGGAGGCAGAATCACGTAATTTGGCTAAAAACTTAAGACTTTTGCGGCTTTTGTTGGGTGGGAGCAGATTCCATTCCTGAGAAAAGGGTGGCTTTGAAATGCCTGATCTGGCATTCGTCATAGAGTAATACTTCTGCCTTTTTAAAGCTAACTCAGTTCAGAGCCTTGTGATCCAGCAATGATTATAAATTTGCAGTATATGTGTCATGAATGCAAAGGACTATGATTTATAATACATTAAATTTAGTCTTTAGAACTGTTTATGAAAATTAAAACAGGAAAAAAATCATCAGTATATGTAGATAAAAGAAGTCCTCATTAAAATGAGATACATGACCAAAAGTTTTTTTAAATGGAAAGGATGCAATCGATGAATTAAAAATGAAATTTCTAAGGAAATGAATGCCTTGTCAAAATATATTAATACAATAGTTCATAATGAATTAAAAAAGAAAGAGAAACACCAACTGAAATAAAATTTTCAAACTTAAGGATGTGCATTCTTTCTTACCACCAAAGTCAAGGTAAAGCTAAGACAAAAAGGTTTCTGTTTTCTACCTTTTTTGTCATCTTAGCTTTTCTTCAGTTTTGAGTAGAAACTGGAAACATTGACTACCTTTGGGCTCAGCTTTTATTACTCCTTTTGTCCTCAACGTCATCTCTATGCTTTTGCAAGCTTGGAGTTTACCTTTTCTCTCTAACGCCTGACCTCTCGCTTCTGTTGGACACTGTAGGTAAGTTTCTCGACAGTCATTTAAATGAGTTTCTCATAATTGAAATCAAGGCTTCTAGGATCAAGCATAAATAGTGTGTCTTAAGTCATTAAACAAGACAGCCTTCTCCATATTATCCTTTGGGATTTAGTAGTTGTCCAAAACCTGAAAAAATTGCCTTAAATGAATGTCTCATTATTGAATTTACTAGCTGCATTGCCTGTAATAGGGAATAAAACAAAGAAAGTGTTCAAAACAAAGAAAGTGTTCAATACCTGTTAGTGAAGAAATGGTCTCGTGCAAGATGTACGTAACTTAGGTGAGCCTCAGTTTCTCTCAGTTTCTCTCAGAATTCAACTGGCCTTCCTTTCAAAATGACACAGTATATTAAAGTTTTAGGAACATATACTATGTAAGTTACATTTTTTTTCTACTGTTGTTATTTTGAATTCATAGAAGGCAAAAGGATGGTATTACAGCTTCTGGTGAATCTGATTCCTGCTGCAGTGCAAATGTTCTGGATTTCCAAGAACAATTCTGATTTCACATAGTCCTGTGGTTTGATCACACACACCATTAAAATATCTTAAATTCATATGTATCTCCTGTCTGTCTTATAGGTGGCCCTCCAGTCATCTGTCACATATGTTCTAATTTGGAAAATATGGTCATAAGAGACTAGTTCATAGTAATGACAATATTCACATAAAGCCATAAGAAAAATATTGAAGATAGTGTAGGCAAGAATTTTTTCAGGCAGTAGGTTTTTTTTTTTAAACTTTTTATATTAGCATTTTAAATAGAGAATTGTGTGAAGATTTTTATTAGGCATTAACTGTGAAGATGATCTGTTTCAGAGAAATACGGCGAAGGTCTGTAAGGATCCTGCCACAGGGGTTGCTGGCAGAGGAGACCCTGGAGTCCTGGCCGTCCTTCCTGCACCCACGTCTGGACACCACGCTTTGCAAGAAACAGAAACAGAAGCTGGTAATAGGATTTTATTCCTCCCTGTCTTTGGAACGTCCATACTCACAGTTCCGGAGGGTTGCTTTGAGGATAAAAGGAAATCAAAGATGTGTATAGTTTTTGAGTGGACAAATGTGTACTATTACTCCTACTCGATGTGTGTCCTCTCCTTAGATCCTTAGATTTCATTTTGCATTTAGAAGCCAGGGGTACTGTAGGCCCTCTTATTTCAGTCTTTCCATGGTCTTTTCCTCCATTCATAAGTGGTTTTTATTAGAAGGAGAGTAATGAGAATTTTAATAGAGCAGTCATGTTTTTATTCCCTGGCTTTATTGAGAAATCCAGGGTTTCACATAAAGAGAATTGCCAAATAGCTGAGACCTTTTCATTCAAATTACTGAAGTTAATTCAACCATTTTTTTTAGTGGAAACCTTTCTGAAGTATATAAGGTGTTTTCTGATTTATTTGTGAGTTTCTTGACGGCAGGGATAGTTCTTTATCTCTGCGTCCCCAACACGTGGCAGAGTAAATGGCGCATACTTTGTGTTCCTTGAATATTGGAGAATTAATAATTTAACTTTTCCTTCGTGGCCTAGAGTTGTCGTTTTGGAAAAGAATCAGTGGACTGTACCATAGCCCTTTGAGGTGCTCAGAGCTCACTGAGGAATAGAAGGCTTATGTTGCCTGCTCACTGAGATTTTTGAGCTGGGAGTGGGCATATCCTTTATTAGCTCCCATCCTTTTTAGGATACTGACCTCTTGCAGCCTCTTCCTTCTTCCCATATACAAACACACACATACTCTTTCAGTTTGGAACCTGGAAAAGAACTAACAATTGCCAGAGCAAGTCAGATGTACTAAGCCAATAACCTTAGTTTCCACACATTTCTAATTCAGCAGGCAATATTTCCAGAATCTTAGAAAACCTCTCCCTTTCCTAAGAAGTCAGTTGACCGTTATTTTTCTCATCATTCATAGACCCTTTTCCCTTCAAGTTTCTAAATGGTTGAGCATATCTTATTGCTAACTAGGTACATGGTAATACTACCTTAATTTGTATCTTGTTTCTTACTTTTCAATGTCGTTTTATATTTGTTGTTATAGTTGGAGTAGCCTGAGAATTATCTTTTGTGAAATCGGTAGTTTTAGATATTATTTTGCTTTGCGAAGTCCTGTGAATACGAAAGAAATTAGTTTTGACCTAAGACAAGTTAGACAATAAAAGAATTTATTTTTCTTTCTTTAATCTTGTTTCTCTAAAAACAACCATATTAACCAATTCATTAGAGAAGATTAAATAATCTAAAAGATATAGTAAGTAATAAAGTCCTTTGTAATCCTACCACAAGAGAGTGCCCCTATTGACTGGTTTCATCCTCCTAATATCTCATCATTTAAAAAAATAATTGGAACATTAATTATGAAATACTTGACACAGGCAAAATATCTATATAATGCACATATATAAGTTCTGAAGGCTCACAACCAGGAGCCCTCTGTTAGACATAAGAAATAGAACATTGCCCACACTGTTAAAGACTGCTGTGTGTTTCACCACAGTTCCATTCATGTAACTTTCCCACAACACGACGTAACAAATATTCTGATTTTTAAAAATGATTCTGTTGCTTTTCTTTGTTTCGCTCAAGTGTAAGTATCCTCAAAAAGCTGTTGCTTTATTGTGTCTGTTTTTTAACATTGTAAAAATGCTTTAATACTCGTGATAGTCTCTGTCACTGGCTTTTTGACTTGATATCAAGCTTCTAAGATTTGTCAGTGTAAATGCATATAACTCTAGTTCATGCATTTTCATTGCTGTATTGCTTGATATCAGGCTTCTAAGATTTGTCAGTGTTAATGCATATAGCTCTAGTTCACACATTTTCATTGCTGTATTATATTCCATTGTGTGAATATACTCTCATTTATCTATTCTCTTGTGAATGGGCATTTGCCTGGCGTTTAGTTTTACAACATCTTAAATGAAAAATACAAATGCAGTGTATGGTACCAATGTGATGCTTCATTAATCCTTTAATATGAGTGGCAGCATCGAAATGAAACTAAAAAGTCAGGAGAGCTAAGAATACCTTTGCTGGACTTGTGATTTTTACATCATCATTTTGGATATTGGCTTCTAAGCCTGTGCCAGTTTGTATTCCTACTTTATTATATCAATTATATTACAAGGAATAATCTTTTTAAATCATGTTTGTATGTTATGTAAATTTTATAAGTTCTGTATATTACTAGTAGCAATAGGTGTTATTTATTGTATATATGCTCTATGCCAGGTACTGTGCCAAGCAATTTTTATGCATTTATACCTCCTCACAGTTTTAAATCTTTCATTTAGAGATAATTTCAAACTTGCAGAAAAGTTGAAAAAATAAAAATAGTTGCAAAGAGCACTCATACATCCTTTAACTAGATGTAACTATTGATAACATTTTACCCCGTTCTGTGCTCTTCTGTGTGGATGTGTATGTCAATATTTCGTTTTTTCCTGAACCATTGGAAGGTAAGTTACATACCTAGTACCCTTTTATTCCTAAGTAATTCGGTGTATATTTTCCCAAAATAGGAATTTTTATTGTATAACCTTAGTACAGTAAATTTAACAGTAGATGAAAATACTGTATCAATCTATTGTTTGTATTCCAGTTTTGTCACTTGACCCAATAATGTCTTTTATAGCATTTCCCCCTCCATTACAGGAACGTGTCCAGGGTCAGGCATTAGATTTTGACATCATGTCTCTCTTGTCTCCTTTAATCTAGAATATTAGACTATTTCCACAGTCTCTCTTTGCCTTTTATGATATTGACATTCTTGAGAGACATATTGTCTGTTCTCTTCCACCCACCCCCCTCCTCCCCAGACCAGCTTTTAATAGAACTCTCCTCATTTGGGGTTGTCTGATGTTTCCTCATAATTACATCACTACTAATCTAATCAGGTTGGCATAGGTGATGTGTTCTCACATCTGGATGTGCATGATGTCTTTTACCGGTGAGGTTCATTTAAGAACATGGTCAAGGTGTTGTGCAGTTGTCTGCACTGTATAATGACTAGAATTTCTCCCCTTGCAACTAATAAGCAGTCTGTGGGGAGACACTCTTAAGATGACGAAAATATTCTTCTCATTAAAACTTTCCCTTAAATTTAGCAATTATTGATGATGCTTATCTGATCCAGTCTTTGCTCTGGTGGTTGCAAAATTATAATTTTTCCAACTGCAGACCTCCCTCCACTTTTACCAGTTGGTACTCGGAATGTTGTTATAATCGAGAATCCTCTCCTCTAGTTTGTCTGTGTGGTTATCTATCTATTTATTTATTCATCTATTTATCTGTCCATCTATTCATTTACTTACCTACCTACCAACTTACCTACCTATCTATCCATCCATCTCATTATTGGTATGACTCATGAATTCCTATTTTTAAAATATTTTGTAAGTCATTATGATACTTAATTATTGTTCAAAGTGTCCCAGATTCAGTTAGTGAAGCCCTTTCAAATTGGCTCCTGTGTCCTCGTGACATGCCTGAAGTTTTTAATAATGTCTTATTTTCTGTCATACCAAATACCCTAACCTCATCTTGTATGTACTCTGTCTCAGTACTGGAGTCAGCCATTTCTTTTAGTGGGGAATGGTATTCAACACTAAGGTCAAGCGTTATGTTTCACAGACATTTAAAAAAATTATGGTATTATTCAATTTTACATATTAAAATGCTAAGTCTCAGAAAGGTTAAGTAATGCACTCTGAGTCACACAGCCAGTAAATAGTGGAAACAGAATTTAAACCCAGGTCTTTCTCTCTTAAGTATCATGCTTTTTTTCACTTACACTGTAGCCTTTAGTCATGTCATTGGGTTTCCTTCCTTCTTTCCTTCCTGTTCTTAGTCTAAATTGATATAAAAGTTTGCTATCATTTAATTTTTGCAGATAAGAAAAAGATCCTTGAAATTAAAGATTCATGCGGTGGACACTGCTTCCAAGAACTTGAAAAGGAAAAGCAGGAATGTCAAGATCTGAAAAGAAAACTGGAGAAATGCTGTAGACATCTTCAGCATTTAGAAAGGAAGCACAAAGCAGTAGTGGAAAAACTCGGAGGTTAGCATTTCAGGTAGCACTGCTACCAGTATAAACCTCTAATCCTTGTCGAAACGTTCAACTGCGACATTTCAGTTAATGCAGGCACTGCTTCTCTTTGGGCAATTAATGTAAACTAATTTGGCCCTCATTTTTACTAACCAAGTTACTACGGAACACAAAAGAGGAAAATCAGAGCTCTGATGCGAAGGTCATATTCCTTTCTTCCTTTTTTGAGTGAACAGATATTGATTGAGTGCCTAATATGTGTCAGGCAGTGTTCTAGGCCCTGGAGACACAGCAGTAAACACATCAGACAAAATTCCAGTGTTTTCTTTTTTTAAGAGGTTTATGATCAAGTGAGGAGAACTAAAAACTGATGAATAAGTAGTTGCAGCATTAAGAGCTACTGGCAGTATGTTCACGTAAACATGGAAGAAAAGCTGTTAATTAACTCTTCCTCCTATTAAAGTTAAGGAAGGCTTGACTAAGCCTTGAGAGTTGAAGGTCTTTGCCAAAGAGAGCAGCATCCGAGGCAGAGGCAAAAGACATTAACAAAGCCTTATGGGACTGATATGGCCTCCTTCCAGTCCATTCTTCAGTGTTTCAAGGGGAATTATTCAAATGGGTATCTTCTGCCATTTTCTGTTGCCCTTCTAAGAAAGGAAGCTGTTGGGCTTATAAGGCTGCTCCCTCTTCCCTTTCCCTATTCACTTAGATCCTGTGCTCTGTCCTCTTCACATATGAAATATTTCAGATTCCTGAACTGGTCAGGAATTTTCTTTTACTGCTGGATCTCATATATGATATCACTGTCCTGCACGTTACCCTCTCATTCTCTTTTTGGCCTAACTCTTCCTCATCCTGCTGGACTCACCTGAGAAGATGCCTTATCTACAGAACCCTCCTTAATTTTCCCCATCTGGGTTAGGTGGGACTCTCCTGTGTGGCCCCATATCACTTGGCTCCTATTACCATTCTGTATTTGATTTCTGGCTACTTGCCTGATACCCTTTCCAGCCTGTAAGTTCCCTGAGGATAAGGAATGTTTTGTCTTGTTCACCCTTTTTGTCATGGTGCCCACTATTTACCAGCCAATAGTAAATGTTTGAATGAATGAAGGACTGAATCTACTGGTCCCAAATAATCACATCATCCAGAAAAGACCAGGTGATAGGTTTATTTTTTTCCTACATTCACCTCTGTCGCTTGCCTGGGCAACAACAGTCACTTCCGGAGTCTTTCTGCTTCCAGTGTTGCCCCTCTCATCCATTCTCCATCGGACAGTTAGAGCCAGCCTTTTAGCAAACGACCATTTAAAAAAGTAAATTGGATCATGACACTGGCTTGTTTAAAGCTCTTCAGTGACTGAATGTGGTCTTCAGTATGAAATACAAATACCAAATTTAACAGTCTACAGGAGCCCTTCATGATCCGGCGTCTGCCAGCCCCTCCAGCCTCATCTTCCCCCAGCCCTCTTACTCTTTCACAGAGCTTTAGGCTGGGTTTCATTGTCTCTTTTCCCTGGTTCTCTTTGCATTCTCTTCCTTTACCCAAACCTCTGTCCTCCCGTCTTGATCGCATTGCCTGGCTACCTCCTCGTCTATCTCTCCATGCGTTACTTCGCAGGAGGCTTTTTACACCACCCCAGACTTGGGTAGGTTCTTGTTAGACATTCCCCACACTGCCTGTAATTCTTATAACATTCATCTTTGCAGTTATTGACTGTCTTCTCCCTTGGAGCTAGACTTGATGGTGACAGGGACCAGCTCCTGTCCCAGCATTTGCACAGTATCTGACATCATAACATGTTCTGTAAATCCTCTTGACTAACAGAAGCTGCTGCCTTCCACCTACTGCTTACTAAGTCTGTGAGAGATAGATAATTATTACCTTAAGGCAAAAATCAGTTTTGAGAATTTTGAGATAAAAATTTTAACACCTACAGTTCCTGTTGTGATTGCTTAATTCTTTAGTAGAGGCCAGGAGAATACGATATTTGTCCAGCTGTAGAGGTAGATACAGTGTAGCTATTGTGAAATTTTATGAAAACCCCACAAATCTGTTTCACATAATAAAATGACAAGGGCAGTTGGAGATGATGATTGTGTATAAATGATATTTAGCGCCATACATTGTGATCATAAAATCATTATTCTACATAGTGCTTTTTGAGGCTGATAGCTTCTATAATTCGTAGATTTAAAAATCTAAGAAAGTTGGTACTTAGTTCAAAAAAAGGTGTCAGGGTCAGAATTTAAGTCATTTGATAGTTTGATTTCAGTGTTTGTTTTAATGTTAAGTCTGTTAGTTGATAATGTTTTTTGCTGTTGTGGTTGCATCTTTTTTATTTCTTAAATTCCATTTCCACTGCTTTGGTAGCATTTACTGGAAATTGATAGAGTAAGAGTGAGGGGTTTAAAAATCACTAAGGGGAATAGAGTGCTTCGTTCCCCAATTTATGGGGTGTGTTGAGAGCGTTGAAAGTATAATACCTGAGGTGCCATGTTCATACTTATTGAATATTGGTATTGCCAGGCCTTATATATGGAAGGTTCTGCACATATATTGTTTTATTTCTGTAATTATCTTCATAGTAGGTAATAATATCAACATTTTTCATATGAAAAAGCTCAGGTTCACAAAGCTTAAGTAATTTGTGTAAGCTCATTCAACTGGTAAGAAGCAGAGTTAGCCTTTAAACCCGTGTGTCTCTGACTCTGAAATTCATGCTTTCTCCTCTGTACCACATGGACTCCATCAGTCTCCTCATCTTTTTTAAAAGTTGAAAGAATCAAAAATCTGACCTTAATTCTGAAAATGGCACCTACTTAAGCTTAATTTTTTAAAAAAAATTTTGTATTGAGGTGCTTGTTCAATAATCATTTATGTGGTCATAGACTATATACCAGGGTCCATGGGGAACAGGGGATTAGAAAATCTAGTATGTTTCAACAGAGCATCAGTCTAGCTGGAAAACAAAACACATGCATATGAAATAATTGGACACCTATTCCAGGACAGTGTAACCCAAAGCAAGATGAAGATAAAAATACAGATTTTAAGTACTGAGAAAACAGAACAGAGAGTAGTCAGATTAGGGTTCATCAGGGAACGAATAACATGGGGAGTAATTGGAAATTCAAAGTTTCTTCTATAAACATTTGCATTGGGAACTTAAGGGAAAGGAAGGCTGAGGAAAAAAAGAGATTAATTGACAAATATACTGTAAATATCTTTTTTAGAAGAGAATAGTAAAGTTGTGGAAGAATTACTAGAAGAAAATAATGACATGAAGAATAAATTGGAAGAACTGAGAACGCTTTGTAAAGTACCACCAAGGTATGCTCTTACTATTGTAAAGAAATCGCTTATTTCTAAGTATCTTTAAATTTTTTTATGTCAATCATATCCATAATGTTATACCAAAAATATTAAGTTATCTGTATTGTTATATAGTCATGTGCCAAATAACATTTTGGTTAGCGATGGCTCACATATATGATGGTGGTCCTATACCAGTATAATGAAAACTTCCTATTCCTAGTGACTTCATAGCTGTCGTAACATCTTATCTCAAGGCATTATGTGTTTGTGGAGAAGCTGCTATAAAGAAACCTACTCTGCCAGTCGTATACAAGTATAACACATGCAATTATGTACAGAATATAATACTTGGTAATGGTAATGGATGTTACTGGTTTATGTAATTACTGTACTATTCTTTTTATCCTTATTTTAGAGTTTACTCTTTCTACTTATGAAAAGAATGTTTGCTGTGTTACGCCGCAGCCATCTCTTATTTATCCGGTCTCTCAATTGCATCATTTTCTCTTGTGCTTGATTTAATCTCGTGTTGTTTTGTACAGTAACATTCTGAAAATGTCACCTACTTCAGCTTAATTTTTTTAAAAAAAATTTGTATTGAGCTTATTCAATAGTCATGTATGTGGTCATAAATGATTACTGAACAAGCTCCTCAATACAAATTTTTGCCTCTAGGTTTATAGCCTAGAGGCAAGAGGCTATATCACACAGTCTATGTGTGTAGTAGGCTGTGCCATCCAGGTTTGTGGAAGTGCACTCTGTGATATTTTTACAATGACAAGATCGCCTGATGACGCATTTCTCAGAATGCATCCCTATCATTAAGTGGCATGTGTGACTCATTGTACAACAAAAAGTATAAAAAAGAAAATATCTTCCAAAACTCTATCCCCAGGTGATACCCTCTGTTAACCTATTGTTTTATATCATTTAAGCCGCCTTGATAAACAAACACCATGTGCACATGTTTAAAAAATTGAGAATTTATTGCTTGTTCAATAATCATTTATGTGGTCATAAACTATATACCAGGGTCCATGGGGAACAGGGGATTAGAAAATCTAGTATGTTTCAACAGAGCATCAGTCTAGCTGGAAAACAAAACACATGCGTATGAAATAATTGGACACCTATTCCAGGACAGTGTAACCCAAAGCAAGATGAAGATAGAATACAGATTTTAAGTACTGAGAAAACAGAACAGGGAGTAGTCAGATTAGGGTTCATCAGGGAATGAATGACATGGGGAGTAATTGGAAATTCAAAGTTTCTTCTATAAACATTTGCACTGGGAACTTAAGGGAAAGGAAGGCTGAGGGAAAGGAAGCTATCTTGTAACATTTTATTAATAACATTATAAGATAAACATTTCCCCACATCATTAGATATTCTCCTATAATATGCTTATCATAGCTGCATTGATTTTCATCATGTGGATTTACCGTGATTTATTTAAGTAACCGTAACATTTAAATTGCTTCCATTTTTCTCCTGTTTTAAAGAACTATATAATAAAGACCCTTATATATGATTTTTTTTTAGCACATCTCAGTTTGATTTTTTGGACTAGATAGATTTTTTTTTATTATTATTAAATGAAGTTTTTCACTTGCAATCTATGCTTCTGCAATCTTTGGTTTGTTTTTTAGGTCACTGTCAGAAGGGGCCATTGAAAATGCTTGCTTGCCGTGCCGTCAGGGGGCCTTGGAAGAACTTCGTGGGCAGTACATTAAAGCTGTAAAAAAAATCAAGCGTAAGTCCCTGAAGAAATTCCCAAGATTTAAGGTGGTTTGGGCCTTTTTTGTTACTAGCAGTAGTAATTTTCGGGAATTTTCAAAACTACCTTGTTCTAGAATCTTAACTGCTGATAGAAGAGATCATTGATACCTCTCCTGATTATACAATAATGGATCATTTTGCCCATGTAACTTTGGAAGTTACATGAGGATAGTTATTTTATGTTCTTGATTACCCTGTTTCTTTTTTAGGACATTAATATTAAACTAAAAATTTCATGATCTTACAACTTAAATAATTGGTAGCAAAGAAAATGTCGTATGAGTTTTAAATTAGTAATTTTTTTTTCCTACCAAAAATTTTTAAGGATCATGGAAAATGGATCTAGTTAGGAGTTGTTCTGTTGTTTCTCATTATTTTGATAAAGGATTAAATCATAGATGTAAATTTCTTTATCAAGTCCTTTGCAATACTAGGTGCTGCCCTATATCCTGCAGAACTTTTCTTTGGTTTATGTAGAATACCTCCTGGTTTTTAATTATAATATTGCAGAATATATGTATATCCCAGAACAATAATCAGTGTTTATATAGGAGAAATGTATATTTACCTCCTAAAATTGTGTTCATTTTTAACAAAACAAGTGGAAAAGTTCTCAAGTTCCAAATATAATTGGTGGATCAACAGAATCATATGTAGATGTTTTGAAAAATCCAGTTAGTATAAAGAATTTGCTTCTCAGCTGTTGCTGGTGCTAACAGAGGCCATATTACTACAAACAAAGAAACTTTTTGTTAGTAATCATATTAATTGGGAAGTGAAATTCTAAGCATTTTGTATCCTAATATGACAACGTGTGTTGTTTTACATTTTAGAAATTGATTGGAGATTTTGTGTTGACATGTACTTCATTTTAATTTTTCCCACTTTAATAATGAAAAATAGTGTCCCTGTTAGTCTTTTTGCAGAGAACCTCTGATTTTCAGGAAAAGCTTACTGATATTAAGAGAGGGTTTTCTCTATGAATTGGAATCTTTAATATAACAGGGATATGATATTCTAGATGTAGTATGTAGCCCTGGATTTGGTAAAAATGCTAACCTTAACTAATGGTAGTTCCAATCAAATCATGCTGAGTTGAAGGTAAAAAGAGATCTTGAAACCTGTGAACTATTTTGTTTTTTCTATGAACTATTTTTAAATGTAAATTTCAGAGAGCAACATAAGTCTCATTCCTCTCCCTGAAATAACATTTTGTACATCTCTCTCATGGATGGTAAGGTTACATTTATTTGGATACCCATAAGTGGTACTGAAAGAATTGAATAAATGACGGAATGTGGATTTTTGAAGCACAAGTAAACAGAAGAATATGAGTCTCTCCAGCTCATATTGCCTCCTTCTGTCTTTCTGTTTGCTTCACTTTTTCTCTCTGGCTCTCCCTTTTCTTTATATTTCTTTTTTCTCTTTTTGTAACTGGACATAATATATAACTGAAATGCATACATTTCTGTGCTTCATATTTATGATTTTTTTCTTGCCTCAGTGTTTGAGAATATGACAAAATTTCCCTAGGGAATTTCCTTACCATATGTGGCTGTCATCATTCTAAAAGGGCTTTTAGATTCTTTCTCCTTTGAGTCTACCAAAATAGTGATCTGAAATATTCCATTTTAATGATTGTAGAAGAGTATGATGTTTATACTATACCTCCAAATCGCGTCATCTCCCAGAAAATTGGTCTGAAGTCTGCCTCTCCTGTTTCTGAAAAACTGGTAATAAACATGCACTCTGTGGGGATTTCTCCACCATCCCCCTCCTCACCCCCTCACCCTCCAGGTGACATGCTTCGTTATATTCAAGAGAGTAAGGAAAGAGCTGCGGAAATGGTAAAAGCAGAGGTATTGCGAGAACGTCAAGAAACCTCCCGAAAGATGCGCAAATATTATTTGACTTGTCTCCAACAGATCTTGCAGGATAATGGAAAAGAGGAAGGGTAAGTTCAGTCTAAATAAACATTGTGTTCTTAGAGTCCCAAGAAGACATGTTGTCATTTTCTAAGCATTTTCCTTAACCACAGTATTAACTATTTCTACATGATCAGCCATTGGGGGTTAAGAGAGGATTAATGGCTTTGCTACCTTAAATGTTGGCAGAGCTAATAGGAAAACAGAAATCCTAGGGCTAAGGAAACTCATTTTTTCCTTTAAACTATATTCATTTAATATTCTGGAATTCCCACAGAGCTGAGAAAAAGATTATGAATGCTGCTAGCAAACTTGCTGTAATGGCAAAATTGCTGGAAACGCCTGTTTCTTACAGATCCCAGAGCAAAACTACAGAGGCAGGTATGTCAAAATGAGTCACTTGAAGGGTTTTTCTCTCTCTTCTTTTTTGATATTTATTATTTTTAGAATGACAAAGAGGAGGAAATGTAAGGAGGGAGAGGTAATTTGTAAAGCTGTGTGTGTGTGTGTTTTACTTAAACTTAAAAAGATTGTAGTTTCCGGTTCAAGTAGGCAGACTGAGTGTACTCCTCAGCTTCCTATTGCTGCTTTCTTCCCTAGAAATGATAGAAAAGATTTTAAACAACAAATTTAAAAGGAGAAAAAGAAGAAATTATAACCGGGCTTAGAAAAGTGTCAATTGATAGACCAGATGCTATGAGAGATCCCTGAAAGAAAGAAGACAGTATAAGATTCAAGGATGGGAACCTGAGTTAAAAAACTGCACGAAGATGACAGCTACCAGTAGCAACATCAAAACTGTTCCACATATGAAGGTGGTTTGTTCCAGGAGCAGTAGTAAGCCTGGGGGATACCAGTGGGATAAATGGTTGGTGGTGTAGATCAGCGGTAATCAAGTGGGGTCAACCTCATTATTTCTCTTTCTCTTTTCCCTTCCCCAACCCCAATACTGGGCTGGGTAAACATAATAGGAGCAAAGGGCCTAGAAGCAGGCCAGAGCTCCAGGTGTAGCCAGCCACACCCAGAAGGAAATGAAGGCCTATATGCCCAGAGGACCAGCTCGTAGGGCTTCCTACCCTGCATCTTGTTCCTTCCCACTCCTTTCACAACTCTTTTAAACAAGCGGCACAGATACCACAATGCTAAAAGATAAGGATTTAACCAAGAATAATCATATATTGATAGGAAGCAAGCACCGTGAAAAAAGACACCAAACTCAAAAAAACCAATGGAACTTATACCTAAGGAAATATGGAATTCATAGAACAAACAATAGGACCTGAAAATGTTAGAAAAGTGTGGTACCCTCAGAAAGATGGAAGAGTATATTGTTGACAAAACGAACAACATGCTAAGATTTTTGCTATTTTAAAGGAGAGGATATAGATACTGATAACTGTAGCCATTGCTAGAGAAATGCAATGAGGTTTAAGTATGTGTTTATGTATGTGTGTTGAAGTG
This sequence comes from Rhinolophus hipposideros, assembly GCF_964194185.1. Classification (NCBI taxonomy): domain Eukaryota; kingdom Metazoa; phylum Chordata; class Mammalia; order Chiroptera; family Rhinolophidae; genus Rhinolophus; species Rhinolophus hipposideros. The sequence goes on along the minus strand of NC_138051.1, from coordinate 44,102,651 downwards.
TAAGAATAACCAGTAGAGAAATAGAAATAGAGTGTATACCTTTCAAACTGGTAGGGGAAAAACTTGGAAGGAAATGTTTTCAATCTAACAGAATAAAAAAAAGAGGCAAAATATAACTAGAAAGCGTGGGTAAGTAGAAAATAATAGTTGGTTGAAACATTAGCAGTCCCACTAGTACGAATAGGTTAAACGCACTGATTAGGAGACCACAACTTCCAAAAACACCGACTTTGAAATTATATTATTGTTACAAGAAGAACATCTATAATTTGAAATAAAGGGATGGAGAGTGACATACTAAGCAAATACAGTGTTGATATTAGATAAAGTGTAGGGTTAAATATAATATTAGGTAAATTAGAGTTAGCATTAAAAGGGACCAAAGTTCATGATAAAGAAACAGCTTCCCAAGAAACTATATAAATGGTTTCTTTCTCTAAAAAAAAAAAAAAAAAAAGAAAGAAAAAGAAAAGAAAAGAAAAGAAAAAGAAAGCTTTAGAATATGTAAAGCAAAAGCTGATGAACATACTTGAAAACACTGGTCAATTCCCATTCATACTGGGGGATTTTGAACATGTCTGTGGGGAAATGGGATTTTTGGACTTCTGAAAATCTTCAGGCAGAGATTATTCAGGACTCCGAGTCTGACATTGGTAAACATTCTTCAAACAGAAACACAAAGATTATTTGTGTAAGTTTGTAATGGTGATGTGAGCCTTGGTATAAAAGGGCAGTGGACTATAACAAGAAAAGAGTTTTCTAGATTAGAGGCAATAGTGTGCAAATAATGTCCCCAGTAGAAGCAAATCTTTCATGAACTCTAGGGACCAAGGTCCACTATTCTGAGATACGATGCTTCTGAGTCTATGCTCTGTGGCTGATTTGCGTCTGATCAGATTTAATGTCTTAGCTAATTAAATCAGACTCCGATTAGTTTGTACTGTGGGTGTTTATGTGGGTACAGGCATAGGTGTTGGACAGTGGGGTTCTTCCAGTAAATTTTCTTCATCTGAAACTCCATCTTCCAAACAGCAGGATTGGAAATGTTGCAGTTGGCTCTTAAAATGCTGTAACATCTGTTGCAGGAAATAATATATCAGGTGGATAGCAATAATAATGAATCAGCTTTCAATAATAAAATTGCCTAGCTTTATCTAATGGATATATGTAAAAGATTATTTTAAAATGTTCAGCATTGATGTCTTTCCTTTGTTCATTTTAAAATAAAGATGCATTCTTTGGGAATACATAAAAACATAATAAGTTTTTTCTTCTCTTTCAGTGTTAATTTTCTCCTAATTTTATGCTCCTCTAATTTTGTGTTCCCTTGTATATTATAGTACTGCCTCTGACTTCAGAGATAATTGGTGTTGACAAATCAAAAAAAAATGATGTGAATCAGAATATACCATGTCACATTGAAAGCAAATCAGACAGTGTGACAACTATCCCCAGCGGTATATGCAACCAAGTTCCTAAGAAGAAGGCTGCATGTGACTTACGAAGGCGGTTGGAGGACGCAGAGCACGAAGACATAAAGCATATGGGTCCCGAAGGGTCACATTCGGACTTTCAGTTCCGGGATAACAGTCACAAACATGTAGGTTCTTTGCCAAGGAATGTATCTCCTGAGTTTGTTCCTTGTGAAGGTGAAAGAGGCTTTGGTTTGCACAAGAAGAAAGACTTCCTCAGTGATCCTCGCCCTGAATCACATCTGCATTCAGCCGAATACCCCTTTCTAGGAACCTTTGGAACTAAATCCTCACCGAGAAATGCTCCTCGTTTTTCTGAATCTGGATCCCCATGCATATCCTATCGAGGTCCTAATGAAAGACTTGGTTTAAAAGTATATAAGTGTAATCCACTAATGGGAAGTGAAAGTGCTGCTTCTGAGAAACATGGAAGTTTGGGTGTTCAGGAAGCTCCAGTAAAGGATGGAGGAGACCTTTGTGTTTCCCTGGGATGGCATTCCAACAGTGCCACTTTACCCTGCAACGGCGAGGAAGTGGCGTTTTTACTTGGTAGGCCGCAAGAAACTCTGGATATGCTAACTGAGTCTGGTAATTTCAAGCAGTTCTCAGCAGCGAGTTGTCTTTCAGATACAGAGAAAAATCAGATGAGTTGCCAGCGGATGAAATGTCAGAATGGTCACATCCCAGACCTGTCAGAAGAGACCACGCATTTCCAGCCAGAGAAGATCAGTATGACTCCTGGGCCTTCACCTCGTCAGAAAGCTGATGTAGTAAAGTCAGATTGCAAGAAACTGAGCAATCCAGGACCATCTGCAGTGCATCGGCAGCCTGTGAGAAAACTAATTTATCCTCTGTCTATCCAACAAGATAGTGGCTTTGATAGCCCCTTTGTCAATCTTGACTAATTGTTGTACAGTATTTAAGAAGAATATATTGACAAGGAAAGTGGAAGGGAAGATTTCATACTGAAAACTTTGTGGCCTCTGTCCTCACCTGTTTTGTGATGTTTCAGTAACATCTGACTATCATATGAGTAGTGTTCTCATAAAATCACGTGAGATATTAATGTTACCTTAATCTTCCAAAGGCTGATGATGTATGTGTACTCTGCTTTTGTGTGGTGCTTATATTTGGTTACTAAACCATCTATTTTTATACTTCTACATTAGCTCTCTGTGCAGTGTTAAATTATTTAAATAAACTTGCGAATGGTCTATATAGAATTGTTATGAATCATGTTTAATTTACAATATAGAAATGTTGTATTGACATGTTTGAAATAATGTAGAAAAAAATATAAACTTTGATGATTTGTATATATGATTAGCCAAATTTAATTTTTTTTTTGAAATTGGCATGTTGAATGAGGTTAAGTACGCTAGACATACTTTTCCTGGGAATATCTACTCAAAATTTTGATCCTTGCTTTCAATTAGTAGAAAAGATGTTTTGCAAGGATTGCCACAAAATACATAACTATGTACTTGTTTCATTATTTAAACTATTAGTCTGATGAGTTTTTTTTAGTTGACTTGCACGTTATTTCCAATGTCCTATGACATCCAGAAGCTTTCTTTATCTTTTTTATGGTCTTCTGGTCTGCTTTCATCTGAAATATTACTTTTTAAAAATGGAATAATAAGCCTGTCATATAGTAAAAAAATTCAAACTTAGACTTTTTGTTCATTTATAGTGCAGAATTGGCCAATGTATTAATGCTGTGGCTTGAAAGTTGTATTCTAAACCATACAGAAATGAATGACTGCCTAAATACTGTCATTTTTAGAGGAGTTCTGTTTTAGATTCCTAGAGTTGCATATGAAAGTTTTAGGTGTAGGCAAGTGCTTATCTCACCCCAACCATACTATGTATGGACTGTATTTGTGGGATGATTCAGTATGTTTTTCCACCCAGAGCCAGGCTAATGTGGGTGGTGGTGGGGTGGGGGGCAAGGTGCATCATCCTCATGCTGATAAGTGTCTCTAAAAGCAAGAACCTAGAAGTGAACCTAGAGCTTGGAAAGCTTTGTCACCTTAACTGGTAACCAGATGTAGGTAAGTGTAAAAATTAGCACTGGATTTTGGTGCTTGGGTTGCCATGCAGTTAGAAAAAGGAACTCACAACACACCATCTCTTCAAAGTCTCACTTCTTTTCCTGAGGATATACAATCAATGTGCCTTGCCCAACATTTCAGCTGGAATTTCTAGGAAATCCCCTTAACTAGCTGAATTTATGTATCTAATTGGTGGTTCATCATTTTAGGCCTTAGGTATAATTGAACTGAGAGAATCTAGCTCATTGCTCACTACCTTTTCATCTTTTATTTGTTTTAAATCCTTGTCAGGTATTTGAATTCTCAGCATCAAGGTTGACATTGGAAATCTTGCTTTCTACTCCTTTTACCAGTATGGTATCCTTAATCTCTTTTGATGCCATGATTTCAACCTAATTGTTTTGATATCTATAATTTCATCCTAATCAATAGGATTAAGTTACTTTATTTCAAACATCCTACCCAGAACCACATTGATAATTGTGTAAATGAGGGGACTACACAACCAAACCAGCAGTGGTGATGATTTACCCTGGTCTGAAGGGTGATGTTAGAAGAGATAGGAGGCAGGAGCCTCACAGACATCATGGTCACAGAAACCTAACTTCCTCATGGTGTTTAATCTTTTTTATATGTTGCTAAGCTTTGGTTGCTAATAGTCTGTTAACAGATTTTCATGTGTATGCTCATGAAGGATATTGGTCTCTAGTTTTCTTGTGATATATTTGTCTTGCTTTGATAAAAGGGTAATAATACTGGTCTCATGGAATGAGTTGGAAATTATTCCTCTGCCTCTATTTTCTGAAAGAATTTGTGTAGGATTGGTGTTATTTATTTTTTAAATAATGGATAGCATTCACTAGATGAAATAGTCTAACCTGTGTGTGTGTGTGTGTGTGTGTGTGTGTGCGCGTGCAGATTTTTAAGTAATAATTTATTTTCTTGTTATAGAGCTATTCAGACTTTCTATTTCTTTAGTCAGTCTTGGTAGTTTGTGGTGTTTGAGAAATTTGATCATCTAAATTGTCTAATTTGTTGACCTAACTCTTAACACTCCTTTTAATTTCAGAAAAGTTGGTAGTGATGCGCCCTCTTTCATCCCTGATTTTGGTATTCTGTGTCGTCTCTTTTTTTCTTAGTCTATCTAAAGGTTTATCAATTTTGATTTTTTCCCCCCAAAGATCTTTCAGTTTCCTTGATTTTCTCTATTGTTTTTCTATTTCCTGTTTCACTGATTTTTCTGCCCCCCACCCCCGGCTTTATTTCCTTTCTAATACTTGCTTTAGATTTAGTTCACTGTTCTTTGTTTATTCTTAAAGTGGAAGCTTAGATTATTAATGTGAAACCCTTTTTTTCCAATACAGCTATTTAAACCTCTGAATTTCCCTCTAAGTACTATTTAAGTCATAGCTCATAAATTTTAATATGTTGTGTTTTTGTTTTCATTTAGTTCAATATGTTTTTGAATTTCCCTTGTGATTTCTTTATTGACCCATGGGTTATTCATAATTATGTTACTTCATTTCCAAGTATTAAGGATTTTTCAAATTTCTTTGTTATTTTTAATTTCTTTTTTGTTGGAGAATGTACTTTGAATGATTTCAATCCTTTTCAATTTCTTGAGACTTGTTTTATAGCCTAGTGTATGGTCTACCCTCGAGAATGGTTACACCTGAAAAGAATACATAGAGTATCCTGCTCTTGTTTGAGGGAATATTAAAGAATGTCAGTTAGGTCAAGTTGGTTGATAGTGTTGTTCAAGTCTACAGTAGCCTTGCTGATTTTCTGTCTATTAGTTCCGTTAATTATTAAGAACGTGATATTGTAATTTCCAAATATAATTGTTAAAATGTCTCCTTTCAATTCTGTTTCTCCTTTCAATTCTGTCGGTTTTTGCTTTATGTATTTTGGGACTCTGTTTTTAGGCATATATATACCTTTATATTATATATGAGGTCAGACAATTAAGTTCACAAACTTGTTGCAACAATGTTGCTAAACTTTTTTGATATCAGGGATTATTCAGAATGAATTTGTACCAACTGGACAAACAGTTAACCAAGTTTACTATTTGGAAGTGCTGAAAAGTCTGTGTGAAAAAAGTTAGACGACCTGAACTTTTTGCCAACAATTCATGCTCTTGCCTCACGACAATGCACCAGCTCACACGGCACTGTCTGTGAGGGCGTTTTCAGCCAGTAAACAAGTAACTGTATTGGAACACACTCCCTACTCACCTGATCTGGCCCCCAATGACTTCCTTCTTTACCCAAAGATAAAGGAAATACTGAAAGGAAGACATTTTGATGACATTCAGGACATCAAGGGTAAAACAATGACAGCTCTGATGGCCATTCCAGAAAAAGAGTTCTAAAATTGGTTTGAAGGGTGGACTAGGCGCTGGCATCAGTGAATAGCTTCCCAAGGGGAGTACTTCGAAGGTGATCATAGTGATATTCAGCAATGAGGTAGGTAACACTTTTTCTAGCATGAGTTCGTGAACTTAATTGTCAGACTGCATGTGTACGTCTCTGACTTTTCTGCTTTTACTAACAATACCGTTGGGCCTGGGCTCCATGCCTTCCACCCCAGATCAAGCCAGTCAGCTGTGGCAAGGAGACTGTTAGTTTTCACTGCCCTCCTTGCCCTGTTAGTACTACCTCACCCAGCAATCTCGAAGGAGAATGGGAGCCCTAGGGCCTCACTGATTTTCCAAAGTTCAGCAGACTCTCAATTTGTTATTTCCATGTGGTTAATTTCCAGAGCCCTGAAATGGTTGTTTTTGACTATTCCAGGCCCCCAACCCCGAGTTTTGTAGATATTTTGGGGAGAGGAGAGGAATTGCTGATCTCTTAACCAGCAGTTCCCATGTTTTTATTTATTCTGCTTAGTACTGGGATTCAATCTCCTTTCTATGTACCAACTTATTTTCCTCCAAATTTTTATCTTGAAAAACTTCATAATCTATAGAAAATATACACCTATATATGCTTTGTTTAGATTTACCAACTGTTAAATTTCCACATTTGCTTTATATTTATTTGTAAATATACATATACATGCATATGTATAATAGATATCGTCTTTCCTTAACCATGAAAGTTAGTTTAGACACCATGACAATTCATCCTTAAATACTTCAGCATGCATCTCCTAAACACAAAAACATTTTCTTACATAAATACAATCGTCGTATTTAGGAGACTGCATATTCATGAACATACACAGTCTTTATTCAAATTGCTCCAATTGCCACAATAATGTGTTATAACTGTTTTTTTCAGATCTTTGCTGTTCACCTTCAAACTGAGGTCTCATTGCTCTTCTATTATGAAAAGTTCTGGCCATTAATTAATTATTCATTCAACAAATATTCATGTAGTAATTGCTTGTTAATGTTCTGGGGGATACAGTCGCTATCAAAATAGATACGTTTCTACCCTCATAGCTCCCACATTCTACAATAGGTAGATATAATTTATGAAGAATGTTACAATTGTAAGTGCTATGGAGAAAGGGGAAGGAGTGGTAGGGAGGGGAGGTCAGAATTTCAAATGGGGCAGTGAAGGTAGATCACACTGAGATGGGAACATTTTGGTAAAGATTTGAAGGAGGTGAATACAGCTTCACTATTTCTTATATTCTCTACTTCTGGAACTCTTATTAAACATGATCCCATCCTCTGTGTATTTTAATTGTTGTTTTGTATATTTTTATCTCTTTGTGCTGCTTTGTGGAATTCCTCAGTGCCATCTTCCAGTTTGCTAATTCTATCTTTGTTTATTCCATGACTAGGATTTCTAATTGGTGTGTTTACACCTATACTTTTTGTATAATTTCTGCTTGTTTTATTTAGTAACCTTTTAAAAAAATACATTCTATTTCTTTATTTTTTAAAGACTTAAAAAATACTTATTTTAAAATTACTTCTAGAGTAATTATAGTGTCACTTTGGAGTGAGGTCATATGCAATTGTTGCTCTTATTGCCTTTTGTAGAATTACTTTCCCCCATGTGTATTTTAGTTTGCAGTCTAACAGTGAAGAGGACTTTTTTTTTTTTTTTCCCCTCTGAGTTCTCTCCCTCTAGATTTTTGTGGTTGCCTCCACCTGGACCCTTGGGTCCCCAGTCCAAGATCAGGTCTTATATAGGTGGTTTCTGATCCATTAGCATTATCCTAAATCTAGTCACTGAGACAGCAGACAGCTTGGCCCAGGTTCTGGCTGTAAGACTGCCCGTAGTCTCTAGGCGGTCTAGTGCATAGCTTTTATATAAGTTATGGCAGTGATTGCGCTTTTCCGTCTCGCTGGGGTGAGGGATCTCTAACTGGGTCACTAGTATAAGCGCTAGCTTATCCTTTGCCCTCTTTAAGTAGGGTGCTTTTAGTCCTTGCTACCTTGTAGGAACTCCTGGCCTCTACTGCTTTTGGATCCAGAGCAAGTCGTACCTTACTTTTCAAGTCCTCAGTTATCTTGTTTTTTTAATGTCTTTTTTCCTCTTTTTTTTCCCTCCGTCATTGCTATATATTGGCAGATGTCGGGTACTCCCCAAGTATTAAATTACAATGACCTAAGTTTGCTTTGCCATTAGCTCTGTGGCCTTTGGCTATTTTCTTAGTGCCTTTGGAACTCAGCGTCTGCTGTTATTAAGGTTTAGTCATATCTCACAACCAGCTAATGATTTATATAAAGGGGACCTAAGAGGGTATGAAGGGGAGTAATGGGAAATGCAGTTGGAAAGGTAAATTGAAGCTAGGTCCTGAATGCCAAAGCCAAAAAAATGGGAAATTGGGTTCACAGAAAATGGAGAGTTGTTGAAGATTGAGTAGCATGATTTCGGGGATTAGTGAGACCGTGCTGTAGGAGGGGTTAGAGGAGCAAACAGGCAAGGAAGCCAGGAGGACAACGTCCTGGGACAGGGAGGTAGGAACAAAGCCAGAGCCAGGGTAGAAATTGTAGGAATGAAGAGGTGACCAGATGGAGAATATTATAGGGAGCAGTAGGTTTAACAAGATACACTGACTGACTGAATAGAAGGTCAAGGGAAAGAGAAGCCCCAAAAGGGGTTTAAGAGTCTGGGTGATCGCGAGGATTATTGTCTATCAACAAGTACTGAGAAATTAGGAAGAACTCACAGCATGGTTAATGTAAGTGGCTGTGCCTTCCATTGAAGGCACTGCAGTGCCTGGCCCTTGGTGGGCACAAGTTCATGATGATGACGAATTCACGGACACTAAATGCATGCTGAGTGTTGTGCCGATCACGTCATTAGCTCACATAATCCTCACAACTGTCTTTGAAGTCGTCACTTTGGGGATGAATGAAATTGAGGCTTAAAGGGGTTAAATAATTTGCTCAAAGTTAACACAGCTAACACATGGCAGAGCCAGAAGTCACACCCAGGTCTTTTTTTTTTTTTCTTAATGTTTCACTTAGAAGTAGTTTTAGATTTATAAAAAAATGTTGCAACAATATTAGAGTCTCCATACACCTCTCACCCACTCCCCTGTTGTGAACATCTTACATCACTATGATGTATTTATCATAACTAAGGAACCAATTTCATCTCTTTCCTTTTTTACTCTAGAGCTCATGGTTTTAATCCCTATACTGTCTTTATTTGGCTTGGCTTATAGGTGAGCTGGAATTCATTTTAAAAGGGAGTTCTTTCCTTTTTCCTCTCCTTCCACTTCTCCACCATGCTCCCAAGAAGGAAAATGAGTTCAGCAGGCTTCTCCATGTGTGAAATTCGTTTAACTTGCTTTCTTAGCAGAATGTAGAAAGGAAAAAAAAAAAGGTCTTATTCTTCAGTGGAAGTTTATAGAATAGGACATTATATGGAGGTTTTGTTACAACTAAGAATTTACCAACATAACTGGAAAACCTATACTACAATACTTTTTGCACTTTTAAAGTTCAACCAATAATGGTTCATCTCAAAAGAAAACTTGAGACATTTAGAAATTTCCTAGCGGTAAATATGCCATTCTAAAACTTCTTTATATTATTATAACAACAATTTTCCTTCAGGTCCAAAACAGGAAATTAATTAGAAATCAAAATAATGTCATTAAAGAAACTTTATTTTAAAAAGTAACAAACGGAATGGCTTCTTTCATAAAGTTCAACAATAATATGGAAACTCGGAGATTTAATTAAACCTTGTGCTCTTAAAAGGGTTGTCTGATGAGTAAATTGAATAGAACCAACAAAAAAATGTGATTTTAAAAATTGTTTGGTTTGGGTGCAGACAGTCCTTGTCTAAAAATTTTGCTTCCTCAGAACAGGTTTGATTTCCCAATTGTTCATGTTGTGTACATAACATACTGGACCAAAATCTACTTCCTGTACTTCCCCAGCCTTATGAATCCTCGAGATGCAGTTCATTTATATAAGAACATAGGGTGAACCTAGTTCGTGCAGTATCACAATGGCCCTGTAGGTGTTGATGGTTTTATTGACCACCAATGAGTTTTTCTGGAGATTTTTAAAAGAACGTATAATTTCACAATCTACTCTGCAAAGTCTTCAAGATTTTGATTATTTGTTAAAGTTACTTTGATTCTTAGATGCTTAAGTATTCCTGTATTCATGGTTCTGAGCTTCCCATGAATTCAAATTTCTGTTTTAATTGAGTAAAAGTTTTTTCAAAATTCTTACCTGTTAGGTTTCTTAAGGTTTGGCCTAGATGTAAACATCAAATAATAGCATATGCTTTGGGGGTTCCTATAAGGGACCCGTTATCATATTAAACTCTGTACATACACTTTTGTCCTCATCATTTCAAAGTAGGTCTTCTTGACCTCAGCTTATAGATGAGAAAGTATTGAAAGAGGTGAGGAGACTTACAGAAGCACTCGCGTTAGCGCCTGAACAGGTATCCAAAGTGGCCATGTGTCTGAAGGTGGATATGAACTCACATGCTCAGCATGAATTGTCCATAAAGCAAAACCGTATATTTCTAACATTGATAGTGCTTCCCCCCCCCCCAAATAGATGTGGATATTACTGTATTGTTCATATGCCTTCATACTGAAAAGGGTTACGAGTTGCTGCACTGTCCTGGAAAAAAAAAACGCCTTCCTAAAAATCAGATTACATATGTGTTGAATAGCTCAAACCTGTTTAGTACAAATCAGACTTTTCTCAGGTTAGAAGATGGAGGTAGTGATTACGATCAGAACTTTGGAGCTAAATATGGTTCGAATCTTGTTTCCATTACTTACCAGTGAACCTAGATTCCACATCTGAAAAATGGGGACGTGTGGCTGACACTGTTGGTCGTGTACCCAACATTATTACCTCCTCCTTTGTTGGGAGAGCAAAGAGGCGGGTGTCTGTTTCTTCTCCTCCTGACTCAGTCCCAACTCTAGAGCTGACTCCTTTTTGGGATGACCTATTCACAGTGGCCCCAGTTCCGGTTGCCAGTGATTGGTTTGGGGTGGGAATATGACTCAGTTTTTCTGGACAATATGATACAAGGGAAGGGCTGGAGGCTTCTGGAAAATGTCCCTAACTTGTGTCTCCTTCCACACTAGAAAGGATAACTGACCTACAAGGACGAATGTGTAACTTCTAGATTGGTGGTGAGACCCACTTTCTCGATATCTCACCTAGTGGAAGCAAATTATCTTCTTCAAGTCACCTCCTGAATAAATATTGTAGGAAGTTTACTTTCAAAGATATTTTCCCTGGAGCAAATCAAATTATTTACATGTATTTGCCCACTCTGAAGCAAAATGAACACCAGAAGAAATTCTGTACTAGATAAAAAATCAAAATATGTAAGATTTTATAACCCAAGAGACTTCCTCAGGAAAAATGAAAAGTTTCGTTGTTCTTGGAAGAAGTCTTCAAAGATTTTAGAGCCAAATACATATTGGGCACCAGAAGATGAAAAAAGATCTCAAAAAATTACGTTTTGTTTCTAAGTCTCTTAGTAATTAAGATGTTGCCGTAGCTGACAAAAATCTATGGCCAAATAGAAACTTGCAGGTTGAAAAATCTGGGATCCTCTGACTTCCCACCTCTGCCTAAGATGGTGAGCAAACTGCTGCTCGCCTAGAGTGGTCGGGTCATTGTCTCCCAGAGAAGATACAAAGATAAGTGGCAGAGGCACCAAAGCCCAAAGCCAAACTTAGCTTTCAGAATGTTCCCTGTGATGAGCTCAATGTAGTACACCCAGATGGCCAGAGAAAGGCTTTTGGAAATGGCAAAGTGATTGATGTTTTTCGGCATTCATTTTCCAGCAAGGACAAATATTTGGTTATATAATGAAGAAGTTATGTCTTCTGGCACCCAAAGAACTGACCTATAATGACAAATGTGCAACTTATTAAGCAAATTCCATTGAGCCTGTAATACGTACTAGATGTTTTCTCAAGACACATAGTTGTTTTACCACCCAGAGCCCTTTCCTTCATGGTTCCAGCTGGCAAATCTCACTCTCATTCGGATCTGTGGCTTTATAATCACACAAAGCTTCTCTGTGGATTTTTTAAAATACAAAACAAGTTGATGTGCTCTCATTCCCCTCTGCTGCCATGATTCTAGTGACCATAGATAATTGTTTAAGGCCAAGCCTATAATGCGAGTTTCTAGTAGAGAAAAACCAGAGAAAGAGAAACTAATATGTACAGCATATATGAGATATGCTGTATCTCATATATACTGTCTCCTCCACGGTGGGTGCAGCTTTGTTTTCTTAATCAAGATCCACATCCTATGCAGGATGCCTGGTTTCCATTTAAACGTGTACAAAATGTCCCCATCTCTGTTCTGGAGCTCTCACTAAAGCTAGTCCAGAGAGCTTGGCTCTATATGTTATTAGGGGTTTTTCCTTTTCCCACAAGGCACAGGGGATGGGTGGTTGTGCCAATGGTGAGCATAATCACTACAACCCATAAAGTTAACTGGCACAAATCATGTGTTTGTTGAAGAGGGATAGAATTTTAAGTGGCAATACCTTCATGGAGAGTATTGCATTGCTGTCATCACGGTTTAAGCTTTGGAGAGGCTTAGAGAAGAGATAAGAATAGCACTGGCTGACTATGCAAAGATGTGTTGCAGGTGCAGCAGATACAATGACCAACATGTACGGTGAGAATTCATAAGTGAGTTTATATTGTTTTTAAAATTATTAATGGTAATTTAAACATTAATGGTAAGTTAAACTTACAAATGGCTTAAGTTAAACATTGCAAGAAGATGCCTAGTGAAAAGCCTTTTTCCCAGCTCTGATCCTTGTTTCCTAGTTCTCCACCCTTGAAGCAGAATTGCAGAATCTGCCTTCTCTGAGTCTATGCACACAGGTATGTGTATAAGTAGCCCTTATTTTACGTAAGTGGTAGTATATTGTACCCACTTCTACATGAAAAAAATTTAAAGCAAGCATATCGCGAAATTGTCATGCTTTTTTTAATGCTAAAAAATAATGAAAATAGTGAAAACTGGATTAAAAAAAGACCAGTGATTTATAAGTATGGGGTAGTGGGGTGGGTGGCTTTCTGGTGAAGACAGTGCAGTTATATGTCATCACTGAAAACTGGTTCACAAAAACCTCTTAAAAAATCAGCAGTACAGGACAACACACTTAACTACTCTCCAAAATATGCAAAACAAAGGCAGTAGTAGGTTCCCTGCAGAGGTGGTGCTGGTGGTGGCGATAGCGTTATGTGGATGTGGTACAAACCATGTAGGCTTCAGAACATCACACAGAAACTTACCTGACATGAATGTGAGTTTCTGGGTTGCCCTACATTTGCTCACATGCAGGTCAGATAAGTATGTCCCAAATATCACACGGCCGATTGGAATTTAAATTTGAATTTCAGATAAATAATAAATACCTTTTTAGTATAAGTATGCCTGAAATATTACATGGGGCTCACACTAAAAAATTATCTGTTGTTCATCTGAAATTCAGATTTTGTATAACATCCCGTATTTTATCTGGCAATGCTAGTCATTGATCTCTCCATAGCCACAAAGGTAGACACATGACTTAGGCTAGAGATGGGCACAAGATTCAAGCTAGGGCAATCAGAGTTTGTCTCTTGGGTTTTTTGTATAGCTGTCAAAAGAAAGAGACTTTCTGGGGATGATATTAGTTTTGAGATCCTCCTCCATTAGCCAAATGAAGGAAGCAATATGTTATTACAATGAAATTCAAGAGCTCTAGAATCAAAAGATAGACACAGACAGACAGATGGGAGGGGAGGAGAGACAGGAAGAGGGAAAGGTAGACCTGATGACATTATATACTTAATCTAATCTGAATTGGAGTTCTGTCCTTTGTAACCAAGGGTCCTACGTCACGTATTGTGACTCAGAAAAGGTTGCATAAATAGCTCACACAGAGGTCAATTCATCGATTTAGGACTCGTCCAACTGATTCCAAAGTTAATGCTCTCTAATTTATCATTCTGCAGCCACCCAGAAATAGAACTCAAAGAACAACTAACTGGATTCTCCTAATACCTGGCCCTCTGAGGTGATTCTCCAGGTGACCCCCACCGGGCACTCCCTTGCTTCTCCTGCCTCTGTTCCTTTTTCCCTTCCCCTGAAAGTGGTTCCCTGAGAATAAGTACCAAAGGCCCAGATGTCCTTTTAAAATTACTTTGAAGGAGAAGATGAGTGAATTCTATTAGTTATATTTTTTAAAAGTATTAAATCAATGGGCCATGGGTCTCTAATCATCTTAATGTGCAGGGAATTTTACCTAAGGAATCTTTCCTTCAGCCTTTTGGTGCAAAGAACTTGGAATGCAGACAAGGTTTTGAAGTCTCTTTAAACATGGAACTAATCAAGGGTCAGGAACACTGGGGTTGCTTCTGTCTTTCAGTAAGAATTAGTTGTCAGGATGAAGCATCCCTTCTGAATTAAGGATTAGGGAATCTTTTTGGTCACTCTCCCTCAGTTATAAATAAGAAAACTAGAAATGGAATGGGTATGCTTGTTCTAAGGAACTGATCTGTTCCCCTAGCAAGTGACTTTAAAGAGTACAAAGACTCCCTAGCCCCAAGCTTGGGGCTTTATTCCACAAAGTGGAAGATTTCCAAATGGAAATGGTGGTTCTCTCACATCTTTGTATTTTAAAGCAATTAAGCAGGATTGATAGGAAACAACAGACATCAGGCAATAGTTGCAAATATAATTTATACAAGATATCCAAATTGAATTGTGGTATGTTCTCATCTAATGTTTTACTCCCCTCTAGTGGATTGTTATATAGTACATCATACTCTGGGTGTGGTATAGGATCCCCTGAGTATGCTATAGGATAGCATATTGTAGAGGAAACAATAATTTAAAAATATATTTAAAACGCGTTCATGTGCAATAGAATTTCTGTCCAATTCTATAGAATTTAGAAGATGGAAAAATGAAAGTTCTGTTAGTTCGTTCTTCCCATTTTTCAGGTAAAGAAATGAAGACCTAGAAAGGGGAAATGACTCACTCAAGATCACACAGTTGGTTTCAAGTAGATTTTCTCATCAGTAATGATGATATCGAATGTATAAACCTGAGGATCCCATGGAACTAGAAAGTTTACACCTGTCCAGCCAGATGATCATCAACTGAGGAGATGCTTATGTTTTGGAGGAAATTGGAAATCAAATTCAGTAAGTGTATTATGGGCTATGGGTACCCAGGGAGGATAGGGGCTTACACTAGGAAGGGAAAGAAGGGTAGTGTTCACAAGGATACCTAGAGATGAAAATAATGACCAGGGAAGCTCTGGTTTGCCTTTCTCCTGGCTATTGATAATGGGTACAATACCTGCTCAGAGGCGTCCTTTGGCTTAGAGACTTTCTTATTTTATAGTCTGAATTCTTGCTGTGTAATTTTCAGCTCTGCTTCATTCTCCTAAAACTTTTACTGTCATTCTTCAAAGAATTTCTACTTCCTCCTCTCCATATAAATGTAAAGTTTCTTTCTTTTGTTGTATGGAAAGTTTTTATTTGTGATACAATGCTAATACAATAAAAAATGATTTTCCTGATTATAAAAGCAAGTCTGGTTCAATGTACATAAAATATTAAAAAGAAAATTAAAATCTCCCACAATGGTGGCTCACTTCAGGAATGTCTGATTCAACTTCCACTAAGTTGGTCCTCCCAGAGATGACAACTATAAACTCTGGGAAACAAACAAACAAATAAACAGAAGAGTACCTGGAAGTAATGGAAGCTAAACAAAATTAAGCAGATTATGGAGAGGGCTGGCATTTGGAAGAAGGAAATAGCAGAGTGAGTTTCTTTTGTTTTTTATAGCTTTTAGCGTGCAGGCAGAACACAGTTGGCTACATGGTACACTAAAATGCCTGTAGCAAATGAATAGTCTTCCTGACCTGAAGAGTCAGAAAACAGAGCTTACGGCAACCATAGCCTGGAAAATGAGGGAGGAATCCTGGCAATGAGAAATCCAGAGAGAGGAACCAAAAATTCTGTGTAAAAACTTTTCTAAAATTTGTGTTGATCCCTGAACTCTGCATGGTAGGCCAGATTCTAAGTAGCTTAGCTAAGGATAAAATAACTGAACTGAGGTTTGAGCTAGTGCCCAAGAGACAAAAACATACGATTTCAGTCCAACTAAGTTACTTACCTGCTAAACAAACAAACAAACAAACAAACAAAAAAACAAAAGAAAAAAGAAAAAAATACTCTTCAGAGGAATGTAACAGAATCCAAAGTCTCCCTAGATGATGTTCACAATATTCATGATACAATCCAAAATTACTCAATATAATAACAAAAAGTATGATCAATTCTTGAAAAAAATGACAATAAAAAAGATGAAACCTGATGTGATCTAGCTTTTGTAATTAGCAGACAAAGGATTTTAAAGCAGCTCCTATAACTATGCACAGTGATATAATGAAAAAACATGGTTACAGTAAATGAAACGATAGCAGATTTCAGCAAGGAAATAAAGCATGCAAGAACCTAACAAATTCTGGAACTGAAAATTAAATTACCTGAAATATAAAATTTACTTGATGGGCTTAACATCTGGAAGGAAATGACAGAGGAAAGAAACACTGAGCTTGAAGATAAATCAACAGAATTATCTAATCTGAAGTACAGTGAGCTCAAACAAACAAACAAAAACACGTTTAGAAACAAAGAAATATAATTTCTTTGTTGGAAATTTCTTTGTTGGAAAAAATGGAATTTTCTCAGGGATTTGCAGTACAATATCAAAAGGTTTAACATATGTATAATCAGAGGCCCAGCAGAGAGAAGAAAAAGCAAATGCAACACAAAGAAACATTTTGAGAAATAATGCCCCAAATATCCCCAATATTGTTTAAATTATAAAATTACAGTTTATAAAATCAGAGCACAGTCAAACTGCTTAAAACTAAGGGTAAAGAGTAAATCTTGAAAGCAGCCAAAGTAAAACAATACATATACTGTGTTTCCTTGAAAATAAGACCTAGTCCGACAATCATCTCTAATGCATCTTTTGGGTCTTATATTAATTTTTGCTCCACAAGACACATTACAGCTGACTGTCCGTCTAGGTCTTATTTTTGGGAAAACAGGGTCGGAAGACAATTATTTAATGACTGCTGAAGTCTCAGAAACAATGAAGGCAGAAGACAGCTAACCAACATCTTTAAAGAACTGTAAGAAAAAAACAACCCGTCAGCCTCAAATTCCACATTAACAAATTCTATATCAACAAAAATATTCTTCAAGAAATGAAGGCAAATAAAGACATTTTCAGATAAAAGAAAACTAAGGAAATTCAGATAACTTGTTAACAGAACAACATTAACAAAAATACTTAAAGAAGTTCTTCAGGCTGAAGGAAAACAAGACCGGATGGAAACCTGGTTCTTTAGAAGTGAAGGAAGGAAAGAAAAAAGAAGGAAGAAAGGGAGGGAAGGGGGGGAGGGAGGGAGCTTAGAGGGAGGAAGGAAGAGCATCAGAGTTGGTAAATATATAAAATGTTGTTTCTCTTAATTTCTTTAAAATATGTGGCAGCTTTAAGGAATGCTTGTAGTATTGTCTCACGGGCTTATAATGTTTATAATGTATATAGAGGTGATCGTACGCCAATTAGAGCATAAGGGATGGAGGTGGCTGATAAGTGGGCCTATATGGTGCAGGGGTTTTGTATTTTACATGAAGTGACACAGTGATATTACCTCTGGATAGCAGTCTGGGTTACACAGATATATGCATTTGTCAAAACTCAGTGATTACATTTCAGATTTGTACATTTCACTGTATATAAAAATTACCTCTAAAGACTATTGCTACAAAAAATAATGAACTCAACTTACTATGCATGCTGAAACATTTAAAGAGAACTGTACTGATGTCTGCTATTTATTTTGAAATATGTAAAAATAAGAGATTAATGTATGGCTAAGGAATGGATAGATGGATAGTAAAATGTTATTGATATCATCTAGGTGGTAGATATATAGTGGTTCACTGACAAATTCTTTGCACCTTGTTATATGTTGAATACAAGTATGTTTATAATAAAATGTTGGAAATGTGGAAATAAAATTATCTTTATAAAGATGAATATTAACATGCTTCTTTATTGATTTTTCTTATGTAATGGTGATATTTATTACTGGTTGAAAGAGGATTTTTAACGTGGCACTAAGACAGTTTTTCAAACTCAACTGTAAAAATAAACAGAGGTTCTAGAAATTAACTTAGTATGATAGTGTCTTAGTCGGCTTCAGCTGTTATAGCAAAATACCTTAGACTGGGTGGCTTAAACAACAGACATTTATTTCTCATAGTTCTGGAGACTGGGAAATCCAGCATTAAGGTGCTGGCAGATTTATTTCCTGGTGAGAACCCTTTTCCTGGTTTACAGACAACTGCCTTCTCCCATGTTCCCACATGGCAGATGGCAGAGAGAGAGAGAGAGAGAGAGAGGGAGAGAGAGAGAGAGAGAGAGAGAGAGAGAGAGAGCGAGCCAGAGCTCTAGTCTCTTTACCTCTTCTTATGAGGATACTAATCTCATTATGGGAACCTCACCCTCATGATTTTATCTAAATCTAATTACCTCCCAAAGACCCCAACTACAAATACCATCACATTGGGGATGAGGTCTTCAATATAAGAATTTTGGGGGATACAACCATTCAGTCCATAAAAAGAAGTTATTAAAACAGAAACTCAAAATCCGTCATACATTGTGCCACTTTTCACATTTTGGTGAATTATCTTTCAGTATTTTAAAACATTAATATATTGTCTAATTCATATGATGATTTTATTATGACAAGTATTTTTCTAAAATATGATTTTTCATGGCTAAATTATATGAAGATACTAAAATTAAATTAATCATTTTCCTTTGACATACAAATTGTTACAAATATTTGACATTTGACATGTAAGTTGTTTTTGAATTTTCATATAAATACTCACAGAAAAAAAGGTCATAGAATAAGAATCAAGAATTAGAAGGGCATCAGACTTCTCCACTGCAATGAATGCAATTAGAAGACAGTACCTTTAAAATTCTCATGGAAGATTTTCAATTCATAATTCAAAACAACCTGTCAATAAGATGAATAATGCAATACCTTTAAAAACTTACTTCTTTTTAGGAAATAATTATGGGATGTGCTTGCAAAACAAAGTGACAAACAAATAAAGTGGAAGGTATAGGATCCAGGCAACGAGGATCTAACGTAACACGGTGAAAAGAAATTTCCAGGAAAAAAAGGAAATTCCCAGGATGATTGTGAAGGGAAATGGTATAGCAAGCCTAGAGGGTAATCAGTCTAGAATAATGGAAAAGCGTGGGGATACCCAAGGTAGCAAGTTCTTAAAGGAAAATAAAACGTAATAGAACACCTGATGAGTTTGAACTTGAGAGAGAATTTTTAGGTCTGTTGAAGAATTGTAGATGCAGTAGTGAGAAGTAAAGTATATAAAACAAATTGAGGAAATAAAAAAAGGGCAACATTTCCTCTAGAGAAAATAGAAAGTTGCACATGGAAAGAAACCTTATTATTGTATACTATAGGCTTATTCCTAAATAATATTTATTATAATAATGTAAATATACCGATTTAAGCAAAGAGAGTAAAAATGATATTAAGATTATCAGAGAGGCAGGCAAGGTACACAAGAGTTAAAAAATTTTTGTTTTCTATAGTTGAAAATAGATAAAATATAAAACTAAAAAATTAAGAAAAATTAACATAAACACGTTCTGAAGAAATTGGAGGTAAATTCTAGAAGACACAGCTAAAGGAATTGAACGTTGTCCCTGGAGGACAAGAATTGGGAATAGGAAAAGATTGGGTAGGATCTTCCTGTTTTTCATTGTATGTTTTTTCATTACAAGTGTTTAAAACTCTTAATAGGAGATGTGTATGTATTCTGCTAGTCCAAACTGAGGTACTTTGCAAGAAGCTCTGAGTGTTGCATACAAAGGCTAACCACATTGTTCTGAAACTCCACAGAATTGCTTTGTATGTGGCAGTTGCTCTGTATGGTTATAAAACTGCTTTTAATAAACCCTGTCACCTAGATAGAACATTTGTGTTCTGGGTGCAATTTCTTACATCATCACTGGATCCATCCTGTGACACTATACGTAGACTCTAAGATAATGACTAGTTATCTCACAGGTACACTTGAATTGCTGCCGTGAAAGAATGACTTGTTTGCAGGCATGCTAACTGGTTAAAGACTGGGAGGTGCTGGGCATGGTTGGGCTGTCTAGGGAACACCGCAGTTCTCCCTCATAGATAAATGTAACATAAGCTAGATTAAGGCTTTACAGGAATGTAGAGACTTTTATATTAGGCATAGGATATAAGTAGGCAACTCTGAGGTCCCTCCTCCCTGAGATTCTATGCAGTTTCATTCTTATTTAGAATTGGTTAGCATTTAGGGCAAAGATTAGAATCCAGGAAAAGGTGTTAATAATTACTTTTTCTATCAACATTGATTTATATTCACTATCTTCCCATTTCCTTTAAAATATTCCTTGTGTGTTTTAAAAGAAAATATACTATCCATTTTGGAGGTCCACACCTTCTATGTGATCGTTTGATTAAGCTTGACACATGTGTTTGTTTAAATTTACTTTGTCCTCACAATTTCATCTTTACTTAACCCGTCAGTTATTTTAGGAGGTGTGTGAAATCTCTAAGACAGTGATTTTTATTGCTTTCTCTTTGTAGTTGTCTCAATTTTTCTTCATATATTTTGAAGTTGCCTTATGATGGTCATGCACATTTAGAATTCTTACTCTTTCTTGGTTTCCTAAAACTTTTAAAAACTACCTAATGGCCTTCATTGTTTTTAGCAATGTGTTCCCCTTCCATTTAAAGTTAATATATGAGTAGCTATGCCAGATTTTTTCATTAGTAATTGAATGGCATATTTACCATCCTTCTACTTTCAACCTATATGTTTTATGCTTTGATTGTGCAGAATTTTAATTCACTTAAAATGTAATCCCACAAATTAGATATTATTATTCTTTTATGCAATTATTGTTTGTTGAGCTTTATCCATATTCTTATTTTTCTCACTAGTATTTCTTCTTGCATTTTAGACTATCCATTTGAGATTATTTTGTCTCCCTTATGTACTTCCTTTAGAAGTTCCTTTGGTAAAGGTATATTGGAAGTTAATTCCTTTAGTTTGAAAAAATAATAAAAATTTTTTTATTTTAGTTCAATATTAAAATAGAAGTTTGCTGGGTATAGATTTATAAACTGACAATTTCATTCTGTGCTTTGAGATATTATTTCGTTATCCTGCTTTTCTTGTTGGCGAGACATCAGCTTTTG
Source organism: Rhinolophus hipposideros (assembly GCF_964194185.1). Classification (NCBI taxonomy): domain Eukaryota; kingdom Metazoa; phylum Chordata; class Mammalia; order Chiroptera; family Rhinolophidae; genus Rhinolophus; species Rhinolophus hipposideros. The sequence continues at coordinate 44,081,330 of NC_138051.1, read as the reverse complement.
GTCTAATTGCTGTTCCTTTGAAAGTAATCTGTTCTTTTTACTCTCTGGCTGCTTTTTAATTTGATGTACAATCTTATCACAATGTATCTAGGTGGAGATTTATTTGTATTTATTCTGCTTGGAATTCCTTGGGGTTCCTGAGTCTGAAGATTTGTGAGTTTAATGGATTCTGGACAGTTTCAGTTATAATCTCTTCAAAATATTGCTTCTCCTATTACCTCCTTCTGGAACTCTGATTAGGTTTAGTTTGAACTTCTCAATCCATTTTCTGTGGCTCTAAACTTCCATTTCACATTTTCTATTTCTCTACCTATTGAATTGCATTCTAGCTAATTTCTTTAGCCCTGTTATTCACTTCACGCAGTCTCTTTTCAGCTGTGTCTAATCTGCTATTTAACCTGTCATTGAATTTCTAATTTTAGCTTCTAAAAATTTGATGTGGTTTTCAAAAATAGTTTCTTGCTGTTTTTGATAAACTCTTATTCTTTGCCATGTTTTTGATAGCCCTTATTTTTAAAGCATATTTAACAAAGTTATTTTATAATAGTTTTTGATAATTATAACCAGTCTTTGTAGGTCTCTTCTTTCATCAAGTTAGGTGATGTTTTTAATGAGAACGCAAATGCCTTGGAACTTCATTCTTAAGAATTCACTAAATCCTGGATTTTATTAAGGTGTGCTACTCTGCAAAGAGCTGTGTTTGCTTCTGCAGCATGTCTGGGGGCCTTTCCAGCCTAAGAACCCTTTAAATAAATAAATAAATAAAAACAAACAAAAAAACCACATTGTTTTGCACCAAATAGAAACTCATCTACATACTATGACTTTCAGAAATTTCAGGAGAGAAATTTCATTTATTCTACCTAAGGCAACTCTAAGATAAAGTTTCTTTGTAATTTCCCTCTATGGGGCTTTTGTTTCTTTGTTTTCTATTTTGCACACTAAGAGTGTTACCTTGCATCGGTCTTGCTTTATGTGGGGTCTTTGATCTGACTCTCCTTGCATGGGCCCTGCGCTTTTTTTTTCTCTTATGCCCCTTTTTCCATTGGCCCCCTGGGATTAACAGATATTTTTAATGTAACCTTTGACATCAATGCTGGCTCTCCCTCTCAATTCATGCTTTCTTGTGATTTGGGACCTCTGATAATTTTTCTAACTTTCTTGTCATGTCAACTATTTATTTAGTGACTTGTGGGACATATGTAAATATTTTATCTGATATGTTAAAGTATATTGTACCAGAAGAAAACTTCTTGCCATTTAGTTCAGCATATTGAAGGATATAGAAATAATTTGCTTCCTTTCATTCATGATTTCTTTTTTGGCTTTTTTTCCCTCTCTCTTCCTCTCTCTCTTTCTTCTCTGTTGCCTTTCTTTCTATTTTTTAAAATTCTTTTTCATTATTCCATTTTCTTTTTTGTCATTCTGTTTTTCTTCTCGTGTGTCTTTGATCTTTTTATTTTCTTGTCTCTGTATTCTTATGTTTCTTTTCTTTCTTGACAGTTCATTCCTTTCCTTTTTCTTTCTATCATTCATGTAATTTTTCAACAAAGGCCAAAAAAGTATTCTTGGTCTAATCCAGAATAATAGTTTAATAATCTATTTTTAGAAAATTTGTTTAGCCATCACTAATTAGAACAATGGATCCATGTTATTGGAATGTGATCAAATTTATAGTGCTTTTCACATAATAATTGCTCAATAAATGATTTTGTTTTTGAATGAAACTTCATTCAAGATTCTAACTCTACTATGGTGAGCACATTGTGAGATAAAAATGTTGCCAAGTAGACTGTACCTGTGACTCAATCAAGCCTAACCCAAACTGACAAAGAAATTGATGGAATGTTAATTGATAGCAGCTGGATGACTGGCATGCGTGCAGCCACAGGAAAGGGCCAAGGATCTCTCAGCGAGTATAAAACTTACATTTATCAAAGACCCCAGAGGCCTTTTAATGAGAATGACCTCTGGTTAAAATTGTAGTGAAGGGGAAATAAAGATAGTAATTTGGGGACTTTGGGTCTTAGCGTATTTTCCACTTAACAGCCACTGACTTGGAACATGAAACTCACAGAATTTTCATAATAGTAATGACTTGGCCTTAATAATCTCAAAAACTCCATTAGGTGGTTTCATGACTTGTTGGTTAGCAATGCTAGAAAATATGCTATTTGGAGAAAAAAGGGATAAATCCCCCCAATTTAAATACTCTTATCAATGTGTTGGCTGATAGAAAACAGGCAGAGGTGATTGGATTTGCCTCTTAGAGTAGGCTGAGAGGGATTGCTTATTTATTGAAATTGAAAGATACTCTAGATGGGTTTGAGGGGACTAAGATCAGAGTTTACTGGATCGTTAGCTGGCTGTATATCTGTAGAGACCTCCCACTATATGAACAATCCTAAACTGAGAATGGAAATAAATCACAAAGCTAAACTTTACCACAAGTTCTAAGCTGTGTTTTGGTGGGGGGCCCCAGTCAGTCTCCTTTTGGGCCTTGGTATTTTACTAAGAGAAATTAGTAATCACCCTGTCCACTAAATGAGGCCTCTGGTTTGTAAATCTAAAGCTGGCTAATGCAACTAGATTGTAATACACTAGTTTGACTTTGAGTATGTTTGAAATATGAAAGTGTGATTAGTGTGTAACTATATACTGGTAGGTTGTTTTGTCTATTTTTCCCTCCCCAATATGCACTTTTATTTTCTGGAGCATTTTAAAGCAAATTCCTGACATTTTAGTATTTCATCTATAATTACTCTAGAACCCTGGCTACTCCTGAGGAGGGTCAAGGTTATTCCCATCCGGTCCAATAGATAGAGGAGGCCATAGACATGAATCTGCTCCATGATCCTTCCTTTCACCTGCTGATGCTAACATGTGTGTAGCAATTTCTATGTATGTGTCAGAAACATATTAAGTACTTCACATTTTATAACTTGTTAACACCCCTGACAAACTTGGAGGGAATTGATTTCCTTCGGGACCCACAGAATATCAACTTTACCGCCGCATCTCCCATCAGCATGTGCCCCACTCTGTAAGAAGTGCTGGGAACTGTGACCTTTGGGCCCTCATTTGTCTAGGGTTTCTCCTTTTACTTTCCTACTGAACTTCAGAAGGACGGAGGTGACTATACTGGTTTCTTTTTACCCGTATATGAAAAATATGTTCTCTAGATAAAAGACTATTTCTCAAGGGCACAAAAAGCTGTTTTCATTCTTGGAACCTGAAAAGTATTCCTTCATCAGACTAATATTCAGTCATTTTTACATTTTTATCATTAAATAGTGTTTAATTTCCATTCCCCCCCCCCCCCAGGTATTTTCTGCTTCTTTGTGATGATTGTGAAGAAATTCAAGAAGGCATATTGAACAGCCAGACTTCCTTTGGAATTAATCAGCTTGTTTCCCTCAGAGGGTACAAAAAAGTAAGTAAATCAGCAGGGTATATTACTATACCCATCTGCTATAAATTATTATCTACTATGGTAATCTTTCAGGTTGGAATACTCTAAGTTGGAAATAGGAGGCTTTTCCTGTGTAACCCAAGGAAATTTGCATTTTGACTCATAAATAAATTTTGAAAGTTATTTGGATATTTTAAAGGGAACAGATGAAGAAATTGTATAATATTTTAAACATAATATTTCATAGTTTAAAAATTATGAATATAAATTCTCTGAGAATTCAGGTGTACAAAGGAAGAATTTTTCTTTAGGGAAAAAGGTCCTGAGCAGGGATCTTTCTCCAAGATTATGTAACTATTTTTGTATGTAACTGTGTGTGCCTGTATGTTTGTGTGTGTTACTTTCACACTCTTAAGGTTTCATTTTTACATTTAATTTTTAGTCAGTCTAACATATTTCCAAGTAATCAAGCAGTGGTCATAATGCTTTATATTGAATAATCCGTTCTTTCTCCAAAGGTATAAAATCTCAAGTTGATTCCAAGAGCAATTTTTTAAATATAAGTGTTTCTTGACAATTTATTCTGTTCCATTAGTGTCCATAGTTCTGGTACCAATATACCACACACTATTCTAATTCAGATGACTTTAAAATCAATTTTGTATCTGATAGGGTAATTCTTCTGTGTCAGAATTACCTAGAAAGTTTTAAAGAAATTTCTGATCCCCAGACTTATTGCAGACCTCCCAAATCAGCTCTTAGGAGATTAAGTCCAAGAATACATGTTTTTGGAAGCTTCCCTGATGATTCTGATATTCAGATAGTTAATATAGAGCTAAGTCATATTTAATGGCTATATAACATTCCAATATATGTGCATATATTTTATTGCTATTTTAAACAGTATTGTAACAAACATTGTTGATCCATAGACACTTGTCTATTTATTTGGAATAAATTCCTAGAAATAAATTTTCCAAGTCAAAGGGTGTTCATATTTTTATGCATTTTGATGTCTAATGGTTATTAGCCCTCTAGAATAGAACTACTTAATATTCCCTCTATTATTGTGTCACGGCATCCATTACCTCACTTCCTTCCCAATTCTGGGCATTATATTTAATATTTACCAATTGTATAATAAACACTATCTTACTGCAGTTTTAATTTACATTTTTGTAAATTATATATAATTATATATGTGTGTATATATATATGTGTATATATGTGTGTGTATATATACACATATATATACACACACACATACATATACCATTTTTCTATTGGAATCTATGAAAATAATTTATCCTTGGGAGAGTTGTGTCTCTGTGTGAGTCGAAACTGGAGGGCTTCAGAAAGAACGAGGAGGAAGAAGCATATATATCTTCAACTTACATTGGTGTATAACTCTGGAAGGGACGGGGTTTGAAGGAATGATACCCATGCTGCACTGTTTTCCTCAATTGTTCTGTGTAGGGGAAAAGTACTTCCTGAAATTATTGAGGCCTAGAGGTTATTATCCTGGGGTGGGGTAAAGCTGAGAGAGGAGATAATGCATGTAAGAGGTGGAATTTTCTGTAAACATGTGGACATCAGATGGTTGTTCTGAAATAGGAGAAGTCATCTAGGAGAAAACACAAGTGAGAGTTTGGAGTGTAGTTGGTAGGTAACCACACAAAAGAGAAAGTCTTTTCTAAAAATTCCAAGAAATAGCAAACAGGAGACTGGATTTCTTAACATTATCTATGATGAAGGTTTGAATTATTTTATTTGTACTTTTTTTTCAATATCTCAGGTATTATCCTTGTGTCATGTATATTGCAAATATTTTCCTCAATTTGTTGTGTACCTTTCAAATATCTTTTTTGACATATAAACATGTTCTTTTATGGTTTCTACCTTTGGTGCCTGGCTATTATTTCAGATTTTTTCCAGATAAAATTTTAATCATTTGATTAAATTGTTTTAGATGGCATTGGAATTCTGTAGAATTTATGATTAATTTAGGTAAAAATGACATTTTTTGCTGTGTTGAATTTTTCAATTTGAAACATACTACCTCTGTCCTTTTAATTTTTTATGTTTTTCAGGAAATTTTTCTTGTATTACTTTTGTTTTCTTTATATAGGTCCTATATATTCCTTAAGTTTGTTTCTATATGTTTTATATTTTTTGTTATTCTATATTATAATTTTTAATGGACTAATTGGAATGTAAGGAACCTATTGATTTTTAAGTATTAGGTTGTTGCAAAAGTAATTGCAGTTTAAAAGATTAAAAATAATTACAAAAACTGTAATTAATTTTGCACCAACCTAATGTTAATTAGTAAAAGGCTTATCTTTTATTAGTTTGAACAGTCTTACTGTTGCTTTCTTGGTCTTTCAGATAGGCAATCATCAGCAGTAAATAATAATGATTTTGCCTTTTCCATTTCAAAGTATGTATTCCTTGTTTTGTTTTCATCTCTGATTGTATTGACTAGCACTTCTAGAATAATTTTAAATCATAGTGGTAACAAGACTCATTCTTGCCTTATATCTGATTGAAGAGAGAATGCCTTTATAGTAGTGTTTTTCAAAATGCCTTTTGATATTCTTTAAAAAAGAATTCTGCAGTCAAATATGTTTTGGAAACACATATTAGTATATTAAAGACCCTGAAATATCTGTTGTAAATACACTTGTTTAAATTTGTTTGGATATGTTTATCATTTCCTAAACATATTTCAGTAGTACTTTGAGTAATTAATGTAGTATTATAGAGGAGAATTATAAAACAAGAAAGAAATAATGGAAAATGAGCATAAAAAATGCTGATGGAATTGGCCAGGATAAGCAGAAGGAAAAAGAAGTCCTGGGTAGCCTCAGTTTTGGTTGATAATGTTGCCTTAATGTTTTTGTTTAGTTAAAGATGAAAGTAAGAGCATAAAGAAGAAAGAGCAGGTTCTTTTTCTCTGAGTGGGCTTTTACACAGAGAGCAAAGACTTGGGATTGCGTAAATCAAAATATACCTTGAGTGTTGTTCCAACTCCACCTCCACTCATCCCTAGCCCAGGGAAATATAGAAAATATGATTTTTGTCATTTGAGGAAAGACAGCAATTTTGCTAGCAGGTAGCAATAAGTATAACAGTCATGTATGGACTTGCATATGGGTTCTGTCACCTCAGGAGAAAGCTAAGGGGTTCCCCTATTGGGTGGATAACTGGGAAGTCATGTTTTGGAATGAGAACAGCCAGGCACCAATGATCCAGGATGCCCAACTACAATTAACCCAACAACACTTTCTAATGATATTACCAACAGTAAACAAGATATCCATGCTTAAATTCAAACTATTGCATTATATTCAAGTTATAGTCTTGATATATGTTGATATAGTCCCAGGTGATATTTTTGCTGCTATTCACGCCTTTGTCAGCTAAAGACTACATATGAAATTTTATCAGAAAATAAAAAAGAATTTTAGTTCTTTTCACTATCAATTATATGACTACTTTCTTCTCTTTAACTTTGACATTTAAAAACATACATATTTCACCCAATTTTGCTAGGTTTTAAAATTAAATATTAGGAGAAGAGAAAGGAATTAGTAATAGTTTGTTAATGAGCTGGAGCAAAGCATGCTTGTCAAATTGATGACTTGAAGAAGGAAAAGTACTTTGGAAGAAATAAGTATTGTGCAACAGTAAATCTTCACTAGACTCTGAAACAGGTAAACAGAAAGTAAAATTATTCAGCCTCCTCCCTTCCTCCCTCTCTCCCTCCCTTCCTCCACTCCCTTTCCTTCCCTCCTTCCTTCCTTCCCTTCTTCCCTCCTCCCCTCCCTCCCTCCCTCCCTCCCTTCTTCCTTCCTTCCACATTCACAGAGGAAACCACCAAGGGGCCTAGTGGTGCACTGACTTGGTAAATTGGAGATGAGGTTAATATGGCTGCATCCTTGGATGACAAGGTCCCTTACAACTGCAGATGTCAGTTTTTTTATTGGCTTCTTTTTTCTTGCCAGCTGCCTATGAAAATGAAAAAAAAAAAAAAGCCAACACATTTCAACAAAATCCTATATCTGAGGTACAATATCTAAAGTCTAAAGGGCTGAATCTAGGCCTTTGCTTAATAACCATTATATATGTGGTGGCAATTCTGGAATCAAGCCTATTTTAGTTAAAGGTTCAGCTTGAATAACATTTTTAGTGCGAGTAATTATAACCTACCTGACAAGGAGTATGAGTAACCAACAACTTGTGAATTTTTTTGCTGATTGTGTCTGTTAGGGTTTGATGCAAGTTACAGAAATCACCCTGTAGAGGAACCAGTGATCCCTGTTCCTCTGAGGATTCCTGGATTCCTTTTAATATTTCTGTGTGCCCTTCCCCCAATTTCTGTAGGCCTTTGCTTTTAACCATCTGCTCTTTTCTGGAGGACTGCCCTCAGGTTCCTGAAGCTACTTTGTCTACAAGTACAGGGCATCCTCCGTGCCCCCATAGTGTGGCCCATAGCCAGTGGCAGATGGTGTGAGGGTTTGAAAGCCCAGTTCCCTTGCTTCAACTTAGGTCAACCACTGAGGTGTAATTTATCCTCCAGAGCACTTCTGTGGGATCTGGATGAGGCTGGAATTATGCCTAACATTGCACCCTTACTTGGCTTCTTCCCTTTCCCAGTTCCATTTCCCTCACTGCCTTGATGGTTTCTCTGGGATGTACGTCCTTAATAAATCACTTGGATATAAGTCCTCATATAAGGTCTGCTTCAAAGAAATCTGGCCTAAGATATAACTGAAATATTTTAGGGGGAAAGGGATTTAATACTGGTAACTGTGTGCTTTCAACATTATTGAAAGGGAGCAAAACCAAAGGCCACCATTAAGTATATGACTATACTGCTATAGTGACAATCCACGGGAAGCTGTAGCCACCATGGGCACAGTGACCTCTCAGCAGCCAAAGCTCGTGACTGGACAGCAGAACACAGCACCTGGCCGATGTCATGGAGATGCACGTCTTTAAGACCTTGCTTATAGCTGAGCTCACATAAAATCTAGAGCAAGGTGATGTCTGACTCAATTCCAACTTCCTAATCCTGATACCGCAGCTAATTGCATAGCTTATTTTGAATATAGAACTTAGCTGCAAGGGGCGTCTGAGAAATACAGTTTTTGCTTCCTAGTCTTAGTAGTACAGGAAGGTACTCAAGAAGGAAGTGGAAACAGAAGCTGGCTATTAATTGATTATAATCACAATACTAGGGGTGAGATAAATGAATTGACGTGCATTCACTTCAGGACTTTGTGCATTATGGTTGTTTTCGTGTTTTTTTGTTTTTTTTTTTAAGGATTTTTATTGGGGAAGGGGAACAGGACTTTGTTGGGGAATAGTGTGTACTTCCAGGACTTTTTTCCAAGTCAAGTTGTTGTCCCTTCAATCTTAGTTGTGGAGGGCGCAGCTCAGCTCCAAGTCCAGTTGCGGTTGCTAGTTGCAGGGGGCGCAGCCCACCATTCCTTGCGGGACTGGAGGAATCGAACTGGCAACCTTGTGGTTGAGAGCCCACTGGTCCATTGGGAATCGAACCGGCAGCCTTAGGAGTTAGGAGCATGGAGCTCTAACCGCCTGAGCCACCGGGCTGGACCTGTTTTTGTTTTTGTCTGGAATATGTGTCTGCTATCCTCAGTCCTTACTCTAGCAGGTATATACCAGCAAAGAAAACAAAGAAGAATAAAATAGAACAGAAAAATAAGTGTTGTTTCATGAAACGTCTGTTTTGGTTTTGTGTGTGTATGTGTTGTGTTTGACTTTAAATTGTATTTCTTAGTGTGGGACATAGTCAAAAGGCTTGAAAAATACTCCCTTACATGTAACTCCCTCAATTCCCTAGTATTTTAAGTCTGGTTGTGGTACTTCTGTGTATTGCAGAGAACTCTGTAATTCACTCCTTGTAGTTCCTATTATACACACACACACACACACACACACACACACACGTTTAATATCTGTGTTCCTCATTAGACACTCGCTCCAAGAGGAGAGGTCAGATACTGTGCTCGTCTTGCTTTCTGTTACCTTGGCATGAGGTCTGGTAGCTCTCATAGTAGCTTTTTACACATCTGTTGAATGAATAAAGGAGAAAGGGATTGTTCCGGACTTTTGTATCACTTAACTACTCCTAAGATTAATGAGTAGACTCAAGATTCAGAGAAGACTTGAAGAAGTGCCTAAGATAGAAATAAGATTAGTAACAGGAGAACTGAAGCAAAGTAAAAGATATCCCAACACAGATCAAACAGTAATACAGAGAAAGAGCATCATGGAACACAGAGAGGAGAAACTCTTACCAGATCAACATAGAGACTCCTCCCCTAGCCTTACTGCAAAGATTTGTCAGCAGCTCCTTAGTACAGCAGAATAGGAAGCATGTACAAAACACATTCCAAATAGGGATGTATAGTTCATTGTATTGAGATCTCATCAAAGTGAGGGTTCAGTTATTCTCAACAAGTCTTTATGTGCTTTCAGTAAGCGTGAATTAACGAACTTCTTAATGGTATCATATGTAGATTTCTGTGCTGTATGCACCTACAAAACACAGAGTAAAGAATCTTGTGAGTACAGCCACTAAACAGTCCCTTACCCCTTAGAGAATTCTATTGCAGGATGTGCAATTGAATAGTAGGATGATAATGTATTAAAAATAATAAATGAATAAAACCAGCATATATTAAATTCTTATTATATGCCAGGGACTGTGCTGAGAATATGCCATATAATTCTTACACCAATTCTGGAAAACTTAAGCCACATTTTACAGATCAGAAAAGCCAGACTCTGAGAGAGTAACTGACTTGCTCAGGGTGGCAGAGCTAGTGCATGGTGGTGAGGACTCAAACCCAGACTTGTCTCATCCTGAGTCTACATTCTCAACCACTCTGGCAATGCAAGTGGTGACTAATTGTCTAATAAGTTCCTAGCCCTTAATTATTGCTTTCTGCTTCTTTGTGGCCTGAGCTCTATTTTAATTTTTTGTGTGGTTGGTGGCCCATGATAAAATTTCCACATTCATATACTATAATTGGAAAAAACTTATGTGGATGGCCAAGAAAAACTTCCCCTTCTGATGGCAATCACTTGGAAACATTTGTGTTTACTCTCTAAGCTCTCTTTTATGGTTGGAATGCATAAATATTCCTAGTTATTTTGCTTGTTCATTTATTCAAAATATTTTGGGGGTAGCATTTTCATTCTCATTGGAGTGATAGACAATTAAATTTCAATTTGACATATAATAAGAAAAGCAGTAGTAAGTACAATAATAAAAGTAATATTGGGAGATAGAGAGTGACAGCTATGTATGTGTGATTATGTAATTATATTTTTTCTAGGGTAGTCAGGGAAGACTTTTATGAGGATATGGCATTTGAGCAAGGACATGAACAAAATGACAGAAAGAGTCCTGTGGATACATGGGGTAGCATTTTCCAAGCCAAGATCAGCAGCTGTAAAGGCCCTGGGGTAGAAGCGTACTTGACTTTTTTGAGAAATAGTAAGGAGGTGAGTGAAAGTGAAGTGAAGTGAGTGAGGGGGAAATGGTAGAGCTAAGGGCAAGATACATAGAGTCTTTAGGCTCTAGTAAGGATTTTACCTTTATTCAAAGTGAACCATTATAGAGCCCTCATCAAAGGAGTAGTATGAGCTGACTTATTTTTCAGCAGCATCACTCCAGTTGCTAGATGAAGGGTATAATAAAGGGAGGAAAAATGGAAGCCAGACCAAAGAGGAGGCTATGGCAGTGTGATATGGACTGGATTAGCATGGTAGGGGTGGAACTGGAGAAAAGAGATAAAAATCTGGATATATTCTGAATATAAGTTTATAGGATATAGAGTTCGGGTGAGTGGAGGGAACTGAAATATTTCAGGGAAGTTGTCAGCCTAGAGCTGGGACTGAATGAGATATCTGAAGAGGGAATTGTAGATACAGGGAAGAAGAGAGCCTAGAATTGAACTCTGAGACACCACAGTGATTATAAGTTGGAAAGATGAGGTGGAGCCAGCCAAAACAACTGAGAAGAAGTGGACAGTGATGACAAGGAAAACCAAAAAGTGTGGTTTTGGTCTTGGCCAGAACCAAGTGAAAAAAGTGTTTTGTGAAGGAGTGAGAGATCGACTACATCAATTGCTGCTAGAGATTGAATAGCATGAATTGGTGATTGAGGAGTAACCATTAGATTTGACAATATGGAAATTGTGGACAATTTTGATAAGAGCTGTTTAGGGGAGTAGTGGCACTAAATGAATGAGAGAAGAGGGCATGGAGATCACAGGTAGAGGTAGTTCTTTCTGGGAGTTTAGCAGAGCAATGAGCTGGAGAAAGATATTGAAAATGAACTTTTTAAATTTAGTTTTAAAGATAGAAAAAATGGTTTGTTTGTTAATGGGAATGATCTAGTAGAGAGAAGAAAATTAGCCTTAGATATAGGAGTTGGATTGTCTCCCTTTGAAATGGGAGGGAAGGTTATGTCCAGGGTCATCAATGCAGGTAAATGATAGAGTTAGTGAAGGGGGGGCATGTACATTTACCCTTCTGATTGCTTTTATTTTCTCAGTAAAATAATAGCCAAGGTTAGCAATTAAGAGTTAAAGAGGAGGGCAAAGTGTTGTAGGTTTGAGAAGAACGGAGAAAGTGTGAAATTGAACCAAACAGGAAAATGTAGGAGTTCCAGACAGTACTGAGGGGCCACTCACAGTCTGTGGTCATGAATTCAAGCTAAGAGAAGTCAATATGGTGGTGTGGTTTTCTCCAGCCATCCTCAGCTGCTTGGGTGCAGGTCTGGGGAAATATGCGGGGAGTTGGATTTGCCAGGATTGTGATTAGCCAGGTAAACACAAGAAAGTTTTTACAGGCAGAAAGCTTACAGAAGGACAGAAGGGAAAGGGAGATGGTGTGAATGTAAAAGACTAGTTGTAACGATTTTTTCATGATGTCTAAGCTGTTTAAGAAAGGAAATAAAAATCAATAGGATTGAAGGACAGTAAAAAGGTGACGGGGTCAATAGGTTGGATGTCCTGGTGGCGTTGAAGAGCCAATAGAGTCGAGGTGCTAGAGAGAAGCAGCTAGAGATATGGGAATGAGGTGGTCAGAGAATGGAATGCTGGAGACTGAGAATATTATAAAAGGACTCAGCTGTTGGTTATGATTTATATTTGTCTAAATTGCAACCTGGTGGTTCTTGAACAATGGCTCCATAATGTGGGAAATAGTTAAGCATTCCTTGGTTGCAAATAACCTACCATTTTGTTGTTTAAAACTATTATTTTATAAAATATTATATTTTTAAAAATAATATGTTAAAAGAGCATGAACTTAATATGATTGTAGTACTGAGTCTTTTTTCAACTTTTTTTTCTTAAAATAGTTAAGAAAATATGAAGACTTCCTTTGGACTCAGGAGTTCCATATCTATGTAGAAGATAATTAGAGGTGTGTGTAGTAAGATGTATGTTCATACTGTTTACCACAAAATTAATTATAATAGCAAAATTTGAGGAGAAGCCTATTGGGCTTTTAAAAATATTTAATCCCATATATTGATTAGATGTATTATGGAATATTTATACAATAGAATACTATGCAAATATTAAAATACGATATGAAAAAATACTTTTTGACATGGATATATTCACTGCACATTACTGAGAGTCAAGCAGTAGGTATATTATGAGACTTTTTAAGTAAACAATATAGGTCTATTTGCATAAATAATACTGTATGGAAATATAGCAGTAGTTAATTTTGGTTGGTTGCAATGTATATGGTATATTTTCCTCATTGTGAAAGTAATTTTCTCTGTTTTTCAAGGGTTTTAATTGAGCATGTACTGCTCTTGAAATTAGAAGATAAACAATAGTTGCTATTTAAAAAATTCTACCTGTTGTAGCAACCCATATTTGTGATAGGTATGGTCTGTTCATAACTTGGTTCTTTCCTTAAGCTTGAACAAAACAATTCATCCCAAGTTATCCTTAGTTTGATTAAGGCTCCTAGGCCTAAACGTAACCAAACGTTACATTCTTAGAACAGTTACTTAGCCTCTATATCACCTGATTTTTAATAGTCATAAACTTTCCACTCTTCTAGCCATATCTATAATATTTCTATCTATTATTTCACATGTAGCCTGAAAAAATAATGAAGCAATGTAGATTTCAAATAAAATTTAAAGGTATATCTAAAGAAAGGAATCCTGTTACTCCTTTTCTACTCATAAAACGATGTTTTCTTCTTTAAAAAATATCTTATTCCTAGCACCAGGTTAGCTGATCAGTGTTTGCCGATTGATTTCCTAAATATGAGTACAACTGGCATCTTTGCCAACAGAGATTGCTGGCTTCCAGGTCATTTCCAAGTCAGGCTCTTTTAAGAGATGGGTCTCATTGTCTTTTCTGGAAACAAGCATTTAAAAACCACATTTAATCAAAACCAACCAGAGTTTTATCTTCTATTTAAAGAAAATCTAACAATGTCTTGACATTCTCATTGGGTTGTCATAAGGATCCAGTTTTTCGTTAATGGCCTGGTTTGTTTCTTATTTCTCTGTTGCTTAATCTCTTGGGGCATAGAGCCAAGCGCATGTTTTCAACATTCAACTATATTCTCTACACCCCAGGAAATGTGAAATGTGTGTCAAATCTACTGAAAGATTGTGCCTCCACCATGGGGTCTTCTTCATTCAAACATCTACTTTTGTTTATTAGTGTTAAAATTCTACCTATTTTCTTGCACAATCTAAAGCAGATTGAGTAGTTCTTCTGAGTCCCTTATTCTAATACTGGATTTTCCAAACTGAGCTTCCTCTTACCTATGTACTTTTTGATTTAAATGTGATATAAAAATTTTACTGCCTTTGTGGTTTGGTTTGATGTTTTTCCTATAAGCATGATTGAAAAGGATATACCTATGTCAGAAATTTCTTCTCATCAATGGCTTAGTGGACAAATAATGAAATCAAATTTGCAAAACACTTGTGGAAGGCCATCTACAATAAGACACTGAATTTTTTATAAAAATAATGTTAGATTAATATGACAATCTAAGTCTTGAATTTTGTGTGTGTGTGTTTGTGTGTGTATGATTTCTACCACCAGCTGTACACGCTTCTATTTTTTTAACTATAAAAAGAATTGCTGGAGTACTAAATGTCTCATTTCTCTGAATTCCCTTCAAGTATTTGTCCAGATGTATTAATTTTAGCAGAGCTATAATCATACACATACATCTTTTCAATTAAATCTATGCTGTCATCACTAAATGAAAACAAATTGTAGAAAAGAAAATTCTGAATGAATAGAAAGTTTAAATTGCAGAATTTTTAAGAAACTTGTTTCAGAGGCTTTGAATCAAAGCTGGTTAGCAATGCTCCCTAGGGGTTTTGCTTTACTGAGCAACCAAAATGAGTTATTTATAATCAATTTTTCAAGTGTTTGTTCATTGTTTTCAAAGTGTGGAATGGTGCTTTAAAAAGTCTGGTATTTTTTCAGTTGGAATCTTTTGGACGTCTGGTGTACTTATTAAAATGCTGCTTCACTTCCAGTTTTGGCTATGATTATAAAGAGTTTAGAAGTTGTCACTCCTGCCTTTACAATAAGAAAAAGCTGAACAAACTGAAAATCAACATCATTTTTTGGAACCACCTGAAAACTGAGGTTGCAGAACAAGTCACTACTCTGAAATCTGGAAAGACAGGCAAATCCAGAGAGTCATAGCTGAGATCTGCTTGCTTGGAGAACCACTGGGTTCATAGACTGCTATGAACAATTAAGAGGTCATTTAGATGAATTAGCTGGAGGCTGATTGTGCACTAGCTTGAGAGTGAAAACCCCCTGGAGGTGTGGTCTTGGGAGGGAAGTCTCTACATTTTGTGGGCTTTACTTCAGGAACCTTACCATATTCTCATGGTGAAGAGCCAAGAAAGATTCTCTTAGAAATGCTTTTGCAAGGAGAAGGGAAAGGCAACTGTTATGAAATATGATCAAGCATTCTCCATCACAAAAGCCTACTCTCCAGGTGGAAAACATTACCAGAGTCTTAACCCACCTGGAGGAAGAGCATGTCTCTGACAGTAGCCTCATCTATCCTTCCTGTATCACCTAAGTGAGATGGGGGAGATAAGAAACAAACATTGGGGCAAGTTCTTGCCCAGAGACACAAGCCCATTTAAGGACAGATTTAATCACCTGGCCACCACACCAGTGGGGTTCCAATGAATTACAGCTGAAAGAACTGCAAGATTCAGACTTTATCTGAATGGAAGTTCTTAGACAAAGATAACAGGGAAGGCGTAAACAAAGACACTAGAGAAATTTGAAGCCGTTGGCTCTATAGCTACAGCAAACATTAAACACAGCTCAACTCCTGGCCTGATAAACATAAAACTTCACACTAAAGGCCTATTTACCTCAATTCCTGTATGATTTACCCAATACTGTATGATTTCATCAAAAAATTATTATGCATGATTAAAGGCAAGAAAAAACACTATATGAAGAGACAAAGCAAGCATCAGAACCAGATTCAGATGTGACCTGGAGTTGAAATGATCACATAGCGTATTTTAAATAACTATGATAAATATGTTAAAAACTCCAATGGTGAAAGTAGAAAACATGCAAGAACAGATGGATAAGCAGAGATGGAAACTCTAAGAAAGAATCAAAAAGAAATGCTAGAAGTCCAAAACACTGTAACAAAAAAGAAGAATGTCTTCAATGGATTCATCAGTAGACTAGACACAACTAAGGAGAGAATCAATTAGCTTGAGGAGATGGCAACAGAGATTTCTCAAACTGAAATGCAAAGAGAAAAAAAAGAATCAAAAAAAAAATACTCAATGAGAACAGAACATCTACAACCTTTGGGATAGTTTCAAAAGGTGTAACATATATGTAACTGGAATACCAGAAGAAAGATGAAGACATATTTGAAGAAATAATGGCCAAGAATTTTCCAAAATTAATTGCAGACACCAAACCACAGAATAAGAAGCCCAGAGAACAATAGTTAGGATAAGTACCAAAAGACTAACTTATACATATTATATTTAAACTGCAAAGAGAAAACCTTAAAAGAAGCCAAAGGAAGAACTCTTAACTATAGAGGAATAAGGATAAAAATTACGACAGACATCTCACCATAAACCATGCATGAAGAAAGTGAAGTACTTAAAGTGATGAAAGGAAGAAAAGAACACAATCTTAATTCTATTTCTCACGAAAACAAAACTAAGGGAATTCATTGCCAATAGACCTGTCCTGCAAGAAACGTTAAAGGAAGTTCTTTAGGGAAAAGGAAATTGGTATTTTCAGAAACTCAAATCCACAGGAAGGAAGGAAAAGCATCAGAGAAGGAATAAAACAGGGTATATTAAAATCATATATTTTTCTTATTCTTAATTTATCCAAAAGATAGCTATTATCATTGTTATTATCATTGTAATTATCATTGTAATGATAATAACAATGCATTAAGTGATTATATCATATGGATAAGTGAAGTGAGGACAGCGATGTCATAAAGGACAGGCTGGAGGAAGTGGCATTATAAAGTGCACTACATGTGACATGGAATATTGTTATTTGAAGGTAGACTTAGATTAATTATAAATGTGTATGTAAAACTCTAGATGAATCATTAAAATTTCTTTTTAATTATAATTATAATTTAATTATAATTCCACGCAGAAATATAATTGATATTTTTAATTATTTAATTATAATTAAAATTTCTTTTTAATTATAATTATAATTTAATTATAATTCCACGCAGAAATATAATTGATGTTAAGAGAAGAGATAAAATGGAATTATATCAAATGTCCAGTTAATACCAGAGAAGGCAAAAGAAAGAAACAAAGAACAAATAAAATAAATAGAAAACAGTTACAAATATGGTAAATAAGTTTATATTTTATATCTTTGGTTAAAACAAAATGTTTGGGACTTGTGCATACCGTTGACTGTTTTAATGGATTTTTTTAGTTGCCAGCCAGCTCTCAGTTCCAAACAGGTCAGCTGTGAGGTCACCTGCTGTGTTTGTGGGACACGGAGCATCAGTGCCCTCAGTTTGGGTTCTATTGCCTGGGCTTCTTTCTCCTTTGCCACATCCTTTGTGCGATTGACCTGAATGGAACCCATGGAATGTTAGACCAGAGGAAACCCCTGGACCAAACCCCGTCACAGAGGGAGCGTGTGATGACTGTTCTATTCATTTCTCTGCCCCATAGAGCCCTCAGCAAAGATGGCTCACTCAGAATTTTCTGATAAGCTAATGTAAGGTAAAATGACAATAGACCCTTGGTGAAATAATCATATCTTTTATATCCTGGAATTCCACGCAGCATCAACTTGCGAGAATAACAAGCAAGTTCTGGCTCCCTGCTTCCCCCACTGGAATAGTCCAACTTCCATGTGCGTTTATCAAATGTTAGCTTTGCTATAAGGCATATATCATAAAGATTCAAGACGATATTAATCTAATAAATATTCATTGGATAAAGACAGTCAATTGGCATAATGTTAAATTTTGGGATTCATATAAAGGAAGTAAAAGGGCTCTTGCCAGTGCATGGCCTTCAGAAAGCTCTCCACGCTTTTTCTCCTCAAACATATCTTTCCCATGATGGCTTTCAGCCTCATCTTCCTCTATTAAAATACTATTTTCATCTTTGTTTTTACTATAAAATTAATATATGCTTATTTTGTCACATTAAAAAATATATAAGTAATTCACTGTCATATTTATTTGTCACTGAATTGGGTCTGTTCTGCATGCCATATGTAGAATTCGTATTTAGCTTGATCACAGTAAGTGTGTTTTCTAGGACTAGAAGATGATTGCCTAGGTTTATAACATTCTGAGTGACAAAAGATCCAGTTTTTGTTGTTCAGTTTTTTCTAGGGACTCAAAGAATATCTGTTAGAGGAAAAATAGGATCTGCTTTTATTTTCCATTCAACAAATACTGTTCAGTTTATTTGCCTTCAGAGGTCCATCAAATGTTTATCATTGTAAGTGACCACAGCTTCAAGTTCCCAAGAGGACATTTAAAATATTTCTCATATTTTAATGTACTCAGATGCTTTCATGCAATAAGACTAACATTTCCTAAGTTGATGTTCCATGGATGTTAATAGCTTGCCACAAAAGTTTCTTGCTGAAATATTTTTCAGAAATTGTATTAAAATAAACCTAAAAGATTTTTAATGTACTAATAGTTTAATAGGACACTTTCTAGAAGTTCCTACACGATGAACTTAGCAGTAAACAGGGAGTTTTATTATTCATTTTTAGTAGATATTCTCAAGGGAAACCATGATGATATGTTAAAATTCAAGAAATCTGAACACACACAAAATATCTTTCTTAGTAATCTTGTTTGCGTTGTGTTCTTTTTTCCATGAGACAAATACTAATCATGTAGGGCTTGAGCTTGAAGATAAGATGATAAGGTTTGTGATACAACCAATATTTTGGCTTATTAGAAGAGATGAAGAGATTCTTAGGACAGATCAAGTACTTAGCGTAGGAAGCTGGTGAGCAGGCAGAGATCATTGATAAAGAATTTAGAAGTTGGAAATATGCCAAGGGGTTGTGAAAGGAAGAAAAGAAATGACATCACTGAAGGTATACAAAAGATCAGAGAAGCCAGATCTGTAGAGAGAATATCCAGAAATGAAGCAGTATCATCCACACTTGCACCAAAATATTAAGAAGTCTTCTCAGGTGTTGGCATTTATGGAATCCTGTTATCCCAGCCTGAGGAGGAAGAGACACAGCCATGGTAGTTGGGGCAGACTCCTTGCTGAGAAGAATGGAGGTGGCCAGAGAGAGTTTGCACCTGGTGAGTAGGGAAGAAGGCATTTCTCCTGGATTATGTTTCCAAAACAAGATGGCCAGTGCTAACCCAAGTTGCTGCTGTGTATGCACTTCTGCAGGTTCACGTTGGTTACAAATTGCGTTGTCTCAGGAGACATGGACTTTTTGTCTAGTGGTTACACTCCTGAGAAGGAAGCTAAAGGGCATGTAGCAAAAAATAATGAGCTGTGAAGTAAAAATATCTGGTTCCCAATTCTAAAACTGTTGCTCATAAAAGTAGTATTACCTGGGACAAGTTACTTAGCCTTCCTAAAATGGGGACGAGGTTTGCTTCTTCAGAACATATTAAGATGTCCAGAATAGTATTTTGCACATAGAAGCCTCTTATATAAATATATTTTTAAAAGCTCCAGAGATCTTTAAATCGGCTTTCATTAAAATTGAAACAAGAGGCCCACAAGTTATTTCAAGTAAAAAACTTTAGAGACTAAGAAACAGTATGTTTAAAAAAATCAAAACCTGCCACCACATTCTGAAAAATGGAAAACTATGGAGATAGTTAAAATATCAATGGTTGACAAGGGTTGGGGGGCAGAGGATGAATAATTGGAGCACACAGAATTTTTAGGGCAGTGAAAATACTCTATGGGATACCAAACAATAGCCAAACAAACAAACATCTCATTATACATTTCCCCAAACCCATAGAACCCAAGAGTGAACTCTAACATAAATATGGACTTTGGGCAATTGTGATGTGTCAATGTAGGTGAATCAATTGTAACAAATGTACTGCTTGGGGAGGGGTGTTAATAGTTGGGGAGGCTATGCGTGTGTGGAGACACAACAAATATTCTGGCTCTATTATGACCGGAAGTGATGCCTAGCTCTTTGAGGCCTAGTACTCATGAGAGGGAAACCAAGACATGGACTGGGCTCCTGCTGGCCCAAAGCCTCCTCTCCTTGAGCGGTTCTATCTGTTATCTTATGGTCCCTGGAGCTGGACGGGGTATAGAGTTCATTTAGTTCAAGCTCCCATTCACATAGATCTTACTTTTTGGGGTTTACAAATACATCAAGTCTGTGATCTTAAGTCTCTGAACTCTACCCACTTTGTACCTTCACAGAAAGCTCAGAATCTTCCTCAGCATGAACCATTATGCAGATTCTAAGCAATCAAAGCAATCCTACCTTAACATAAAAGTTTCCTTTGCCTCTGGGTTTGCTGCAGACTCTGTTTTGCTAGATCTCTTCTATATTGGGGTGTGTGTGTGTGTGTGTGTGTGTGTGTGTGTGTGTGTGTGTGTGTGTAGAGCAAGAATGAGAGAGAAATAGAAAGAGAATGATAAAGTAAATAGGCCAAAATGTTAACAATTGGTGAATCTAATGTATATGGGTGTTCTTTGTACTATTCTTACATTTTTTTTAACATTTAAAATTATTTCAAAATAAAAAGTTAAAAATAAAAACAGATGCCCCAAATTCCATATAAGAATCTCCCCAAATGTCTCATGCTGATTGGGAGGTTGTTGGTTTGCACACAGAAAACCTCTAAGAGGTAGTACTGCCTAACTTGATTTTGTTAGCTTTGACTCAGCTGACGCACTATGTTATATGTAGAGAAGGAATCAGTAATCTAGAAAGAAAAATGACTTGCCTAAAAAGACAGACTGCATCTCTGGTTTTCAAAAAAAGTTTGGGGACATAATCTAGGCTTCCAGACTCTGATTCTGTGAAGATAATAACTGACTAAATGGTCTGAGAAAGCCAAATGGGAATCTGCCATCCAACTTCAAACCCTAGTGAAGTTTTCTTACAGGGAAGAGAAAAATTGTATGTGTGTGTGTGCGTGTGTGTGTGTGTGTGAGAGAGAGAGAGAGAGAGAGAGAGAGAGAGAGAGAGAGGGAGTTTGGGGAGGAGGGTGGCCTGGACCATAGTCCCAATGTTCACTTTTCTTCCTAGTCTCCCTCATTCCTGCCATTCTTTCCTTTTAGGAATGGTTCCTGGCTTTGGTGGTTTCCACCCAAACATGGCTCAGTTTCTTACACTCTGAGTGGCCACAGAATTTCACTTTTGAGCATGAATCAGCCAGGGTCCAGAAGGGAACACATGTTTTAGCAGCCTTGATCCTGGAGCCTGGGTGGGCACAAGGCAGGGAGTGACTTGGTAGCACAGCAGCAGGTGGCCTGATGGGTAATATAGACCTTTTCCATGTCTGCACCTTTCTCAGCACCCTGCCAGGAGAGCTTTAAGCAGGACTAACTACGTCCTTTTCTTAGGCAAGTCCATTGATTGGCAATTAAACTTGGGCTCAAATTTGACCAATGCTTTAAAATATAGTGAACTAATAGAAAATGTGGGGGATATAAAAGGACCAACATATCAGGAAGTGATTGCCGTTAACAGGATAGTTTATTACTCACAGTTCCCAAGAGGACGGGGCAAGCCATGGCAGGGGTGGGTGGGAGGACACGTGGGGAAGCACCAGGGTCATTTAAATGGCAGAGGGAAAGGGACGAGTTGTTGGCAAGAGCCTTTATTATGGTTTCTGCAGGGATGGGATTTAAAATTTGCATCAAAAGCATTGTCATATCCTCCATCTAACTGGATAATTTGTGTTATATTTTTATCACATCATTGGTTTCTTGATGCACCATAATATTAAAAATAATGTTAAAAGTTCTAATTAAATAGGGTTAGAAGCAAACCCAGAGGCAAAGGAAACTTTTGTATAAAGGTAGGATTGCTTTGATTGTTTAGAATCTGCATAATGGCTCATGATGAGAATTCTGAGCTTTCTGTGAAGGTACGAAGCAGGTAGAGTTCAGACTCAAGATCAGAGACTTGGTGCCTTTGTGAACCCCAAACAGTAAGATCTATATGAATGAGAGTTTAAACTAAATAAAATATATCCCGTCCAGCACCAGGGACCATAAGATAATAGATAGAACCGCTCAAGGAGAGGAGGCTTTGGGCCAGCAGGAGCCCAGTCCATGTCTTGGTTTCCCTTTCATGAGTACCAGGCCCCAAAGAGCTAGGCATCACTTCTGGTCATAATAGAGCAAAAATATTTGCTGTGTCTCCACAGCGATAAGTTGCTGCTAATTTCACCCCCAACATTACTTAAATAGGGTGGTCAAGGACCCCTAGCACAAGGCTACCTGGGAAAATACATGTGGAATGAGCTGCACTAGGATGTGAACAGAAGCAATGGAAGAATGTTGTAATGGAACAGAGGATCCCGTGACAATGGAAAGATGGCCATGGTGGTGTCCCTGATATGGGCCTTTCCTCCATGGTTTTCTGGTATTTATGTTACTGCTTTTCTTTCTGTAACACTTTATCATGGAGAGAAGCCGGAATGAGGTGGTGAGTACCAGTCTAAGCAGTTGCAAGGATGACCTCTTCTGACTTTGCGAGTCCTTGCCTTGGATTCTTCCCACTTCCTCAGGTTTCCCTAATAATACCTGACTCATAACTGGCCCTCTAGAGAGTTTGAGGAACATTTTATACTAAGTGCCTGCATTGGTGACCTCTGAACTCATTTGGGGGCTTTGCACTGTTGAACAGTTTGTTCTTATTTTGGGCCACCTAAGAGGGCTTTGGCTATACTGATATCTTAGTTTTCACTTTCCCCTGTGGTATCTGGCTCCAAACTTCTTATCATACCTCAGAGTATATCCCCCTTAAAGTTCTTTTGACCACCCCATTGCCAGCTAGAACCAAGATTTAGATATCCTGGGTGGCAAGATTTAATAAGTAGATTTTTATTAATTCCTAGATAATAAAAATTTTAAATAAGTCTTCAGATGCATTTAAAAATGTGTCATGTATTATTTTAGGCATATGAGCTATGAAATAATGGCAATAATGATGTGTTTAAACCCATTAAATCATGTAGCTGGCTGAAAGTGTTCCATAAAAGAGAGTGGGAGTAACAACTGTAGGTCAAATTGAATTCTGAAAGATGACCACACAGGGACTAGGAAGCCTCAAGAACACGACTATATTCTAAGGCACAAATCATTTTAATGGAACTTTCTGAGATTCACAGAGAACATATGTAGTTTATAAGATAAAAGATAGTATGAAGGTCCAGATATTTAATCATTGATATAGAGGTCCTTCCGTAAGCCAACCAGTGTTCGACAAGTTCTGTGTGTAAAGGAATCTGGTAGGTACTGAGGAATTCACAGTTGATTTGTTCTAAGGTGGTTTCATGCATCCCATTTAGTTCTTTCTTGCACCCTAGTGAGGCAGGCACAGCAAGTAGTTGTCTGTCCCTCTTGCAGATGAAGAAGTTGTGGTACCTCTCAAATTTTAATGCACATTTAAAGCAAGTGGAACTTCTGCTAAAAGGCCGATTCTGCTACAGTCGGTCTAGACTGGAGCATGAAACTTTGCATTTCTGACAAGTTTCCAGGTGATACTGATACTGCTATGTATGGTGAGATCTTATAGGACCTGCACGATTCCAACTGGTGTGTTCAGGAAAAATCAGAACCTGGCAAGGCATAGTGAAAAAATAAATGGGTCTCATATATTTGCTAAGTTAGTTAAAAAATATTTAGTGTAGACCTCCATAATAGAACTTAACATGATGAATTGTAGCTTACTGAGTCCTGAGCTGCTTCCTTGAACAGCCTGTAGGTTTCTTGAGCAGAAGTAATAGGGGTGGGTGTGGTGGTGTTAGTAAGGGGGTGAGGTGGTAATAAGTAATGACAAAGATGGCGATCCTGACAACAATAGCTAAAAGTTACTGCGTGCTTACCTTGTGTCAGACGTTGTACAAAGTCCTTCATATTACTGTCCTTAATGTTTACCACAGTCTTTTCTGTGGGATAAGAGCTATCAAATCCCTATTCTACAAAAGAGGTATTTAAGGCTGGACAAGATAAGTTGTTTATAGCTGGTCTTCAAACTCAGGTGTGTCTCATTCATTATAAGGACCATATCTTACTGTCTTTCGACAGCTTGCATAGAACTGGAGAAGGGTATCTTATGTTTTGGTCAAATGGACATTTTGGGCCAGGAAGAGATTGGGCTTCCTTATAATTGTTGAAATAATAGAATGGGCTGCCCTAATGGAGTGAGTACGCTGATTCTAAGGATTATTGAACAAGGTAGACAATTGGACTAACAGTGGTTTTCAGACTGTGTTTTATAGAGTTGCTTCAGAGGTGACCTGAATGGAGTGAAGTAGAGGCCTGAAGGCCAGGCTTGGGCCCTCCTCTGCTTTTACCAGGGTAGCACTGTTTTATCTGATGTCTATATTGGAGTTCTGTGTAAGGTTGTATTTGAAAAAAGAGTTCTGATTCTATAAACATGTTCAAAGTCTTTGGATCATGTGATTTCTAAGATTGTGTATAATTTAGCCAAATTCTCATGCCAGTGATGGGCAGAGCTTGGACTAGAATTTGGATAAACTGGCAATTTCTTCTAACTCATGCTATCCTGATGCCTAGACCTAGCACCCTCTTCCTCAGACAATTCACTGACAAAGTTACTGTTCTGAGGCGTAGTAGTTTAGGGATAAAAACTGAAAGTTGAATAATCTTGGCACAAAACCCGACTTCTCCCCTAATTAGCTGTGGAACCTTGAGCAGTCATGTCAAATATCTGTTTTCCCTCACTATGGACCAGGCACTGCTTGGTGCACTGGGAATATGATGGTGAACAAGGCATACGCAGTCTCTGCTCTCATCCAACTCACATTTAAAGGGAGTGATTCAGAGAATAAAAAGGAGATAGATAAACAAGATAATTTCTCCTGATAAGGACCACTACACACGCACACAAATAAAATGAAAGGAACAAGGACAGTGGAAGTGAGAACCATAGATCCAGATTTGCCTTGGGCTGTATGTAGCAGAGGCTAATGAGTAGTTCTTTGCTTCTTCACCTTCCAACGGGGAGGAGAGGGGAAAAGGGTGGGGTGGGGAGAGGGAGAGAGAGTCTCTAAACCAAAACAAAACCAAAAACAGAAACAAAAAAAGAAGAGCCACATCTCTTCCCAGGTGGATCTATCTTTTTGGTGTTGGTGAACCATCCTCAATGGGAGGGAGTAGACACACTCAGATCTTCTGAGAACCCATCTTCAGAAAGCCTGCACCTAGACATGTGGCCTCTCAGCAGATGCTTGAGTAGGAACAAGAAAGCCCCACACACATGTGGCTCAGAGGGCTTTTGGGTCTCCCTCCCTCTTGGTTTTTACAGCCTGCCCTAGACATAAGCAAATGTCATAAGACACAAATATCTGCTTCCGGGTGTTTTTGCTGTTTCCTCCTCATGCCTTGTCTTGTTAGGCAGTTCACTTTAGTAAAAAGAACATTCTACCAGGAGACTTGAGCTCCCAGTAGAGATTTGTCACTAACTAGTCGTGTGACCTTGGGAAGTTCTAGAATTTTAGATCACAAAAAGATCTTAGGGAATTTCTCCATTTTACAAATAAGGAAATGAGATTCCAAGAGGTCAGCCTTAATTCAAGGTCATTTGGTGTATGCAGTCAGGTCTAGAGCCTCAGGTCTCATGATTTCCAGTGCAGTGTTCTATCACAAAAAGTTCTTCTTTGGGCCTTCGATAACTCATAAAATGAAGGGATTAAGTTAGCTCGGAGGCCTAACCAGTACACAGATGTGCTTTGTCTGGCCAGCGTGGGGTTACAAAGTCCTTCAGTGTGAGTCCGAGGGGGTGGGTCATCAAGTCTCCAGTTTGACACAGATCCTGTCACTCCACTTCTTCTCTCTCATCTTCTTGGCCCTTGTTTGTATGAGTTTAGGACCTTGAAACTGAGGATCTCTAATACACTTCTAACCTTGAACATATCTCATCCCTAGTTTTCTCCTCTCACATTTGTAGACAGCAGACAGGATTTCTGATGGGAAAAGAGAATCCTTTGGACTGACTTTGTCCCTTTCTGGCAGAAATACCACCCATCAAATCAGAGAGGAGTGAGAAGTTACAAAAGTTTAGTCATCTCAACCTAGAGAGGCCAAAGTCTGACTAAAGGCAGCCTCAGCTTATTAAATTTAACTTGTAGACAACCACCCAGCAAGATCAACAGGGCTAACCCCTTTATGCTTAGGAATGTAGGGCCCCTTGTAGCTGAAACTCCACCCTTTTAGGGAGACCCCTGCATCACACATGCAGGAAGTATGTGAGGTTGGAACTGCAAGTTTTTTGGGATGGCAGCATCCCAGTAGATCCAATCTGAAGCTCAGTGCTGGGAGGAGCGATGTTGGCTGCAGATATTGGCCTCGAATGAAACAATGACTATGCATGCTTCAGGGAATTTTACTAAGTATGAGATCACCCCGGCTGCGCTGGGCTTTCTTCACACAGCCTGTTATCTATAACAGGGGACTTAGAAAAAGCAATGATTTTATTTTTTATTTTATTATTATTTTTTTTAATTAATTTATTTATTAGTTTCAGGTGTACAAAACAAGGTAATACTTAGACGTTCATCATTTATATCCCTCATACTGTGAACCCCCCTCCCCCCATCCACTATCCCTCCGACCTCACACTGAACCATCACATTATATATATAAAATTATAGTTGGCATTCATTAATGTTTAGCTTCTGATGTACAATGCCATGATCAGGTATCCACAGTATCCCTGAGGTGGTCTCCCAAATAGGACGCATGTCCATCGGATACCCAACAAAATCTTTACAACATTATAGAATACCTTCCCCAAATTAATTTTCAAAAGAAAAACCCTGAGGCCATCTTGTGGTTACCAGCTGCTTCCAAATCGCTTCACCTTTCCCCTTATCCCCAACCCCCTCCCACACACCCATCTAACCACTCTCGGTTTTTTCTCTGCGTCCCCAAAACTGACTCTGATTAGTTCATTCACATAGTCTTTTCTTTAGATTCCATATATAAGTGAGATCATATGGTACTTGTCTTTCTCTTTCTGACTTATTTCACTTAACATAATGTTCTCTAGATCCATCCATGTTGCTGCAAATGATAAGATTTCTTTCTTCTTTATGGCTGCGTAATACTCCATTGTATAAATGTACCACAGCTTCTTAATCCAGTCATCTACCGATGGGCATTTTGGTTGTTTCCATATCTTGGCTATTGTGTAAAGTGCTGCAATAAACATAGGAGTGCATACAGATTTTTGAATTGGAGTTTTGGATTTCTCCGGGTAGATGCCTAGGAGTGGAATTACTGGATCATAGGGTAGTTCCATTTTCAGATTCCTGAGATACCTCCATACTGTTTTCCATAGTGGCTGCACTAATCTGCAGTCCCACCAACAGTGCACTAGCGTTCCCTTTTCTCCACATCCGCGCCAGCATTTGTTGTTTGTTGATTTATTGATAATAGCCATTTTGACTGGAGTGAGGTGGTATCTCATTGTGGTTTTTATTTAAAAGCAATGATTTTAAATATCCCAGGGAGTGTTTCCCTGGCCCCACAGAGTGAAGTTCCTTCTCCAGCCCTGCTGTACCCTTGCCCACAGAACACTGGCCTCCAATCCAGGAAGGATTTACCTCCTGTGTTTCTGCAGTAGAAATGCAAATTGCTGCAGGGGTTGCTCTGTCAAAGGACCCGTATGGCTTGAGCGATAAAACATCAATTCCATCCTATCTCATCTTCCTGATCTCTTCATTCATTTACTCATTTATTCAACAAATATTTATTGAGTGTCTACTGTGTGCTGGACATTATTCTAATGCTTAGGATACATGAATGAGCAAATCAAGAAAGAAAATTCTTCTGCACATAATCCTTACATTATATCTATACAATAGGTGGCTATTTTGTATGGATCCTAAAAAGGTTTAAAGTTCTATCAGTATCTTCTTAGCTACCTGGCAGTTTCTTTGATGACATTTTAAGGGATACTAAGAGTCTAACACACTTTTTCTTCACTCATGTTTCTCCTCACACACACAATGACTGTGAGAAGCAAAAATATGATTTCCAAGATTCTACGACTCTTCCTCCAATCCTAAAATCATTAGGGAGCCTCAAGGTTTAACTATCATGTCCTCAACTCCCACCCTAGACTTCTGAATGCCAAAGATAGGCTTTTTAACCTCCTGATTTATATCTAGAGTTTAAAGATACTTCTTGGATGTCCATGTGAGAACTCAAGATGTCTATAAATGAACTGGTCCGTCTCTCTACAACCAGCTATCTATCGTGGTTTTGATATCTCTGTTATCAACACCAGCTTTTTTTTTCCCCCTCCAATTTTCTAGGCTTGAAACTTCATCTTTAGTTACTTCAGCTCTCTCTGATAGTCAGTCAGCTAATCTACGGACTTCTTTCATCTTGTTCCTTGTGTCTGTTTCTGTGTCCTTGTCGTCACGGCCTCCCCTCCACTCCTCTCCAGCTCATTCTTGGATCAGTACATCAGCCATCTAGGGAAACTCCCTAACTTCAGCCTCCCCTGCTCTAATCTATTTTGCAC
The DNA here is from genome assembly GCF_964194185.1 of Rhinolophus hipposideros. Classification (NCBI taxonomy): domain Eukaryota; kingdom Metazoa; phylum Chordata; class Mammalia; order Chiroptera; family Rhinolophidae; genus Rhinolophus; species Rhinolophus hipposideros. The sequence continues at coordinate 44,052,620 of NC_138051.1, read as the reverse complement.
ATGGACACCAGACAAATGTTCCTTAAACATTGCTTGCATCTTACCACTCCCTGCTATCCAACGTAAATCCCTTGCCAGGTTTCTGAGGACCTTCATGGTTTGACTCCCCTCTTCTGATCCAACAGTTTTGTCCGTTTTCCTCTACATGTACTCTCTGCTCATAATAAGGTGGGTCTCTTAATGTCCCTCAAATGCGCCATGCTCATTCCATTTATGTTCATGCTTTTTCTCCTCAGTCTGGACAGTCTTCCTTTCTTCCTTTAGCCTAAATAGATCCTTTGGAGTATAAGTCAAGTTTCATATCCTCCATGGAGCCGTCATTGACCAACTAAGAATCTCCTTCCTGTGAGCTTTCATAGGTCTACAGTTTGCCTGTAGTGTTTAGCTATCATTTACATTAATCTTTAATGGCTTGTCCATTGTTTCAATATGAATCACATCTCCCCTAATGACTCAAAGTTCACTGGCTGGGAACTATAGACTATAATATAAAATATATACTCTATTGCACAATACTATATCATACTACATTACATTACAGTATATACTATACAATTTTGTACCTAAGTTTTTGAGCATAAGCCCCACCCAACATATCCCCAGGAAATAAGATGCTATTACACATCCTTGTCCTCTCATACTCAGCAGTTGATTTTTATTGTGCATAACCAGCCATGTTTATCCTATCTTTGAGAATTCTTGTTTACGCACACAGACGCATTATAAATTTTCAAGCAAAGGGTTTATTATGGTGTTCTTTGCTACATACTTTATATTCATTGGAAAACATTGATTAAATTAGTTAATTAATTAAACACCTCACTCTCTTTTTTTTAATCCCCTCGTCATCTGATCTCAAAGGAGAAAAATAATTTGAAAAGACTATTAGGTTTACTCATCTTCGAGATAGGTGTTTTCTTGTTAAGGATCTAAGACTTTATAATCATTTACATAGAAGAAAAAGTCACTTTATACCTGTCAACATGAAAACTAATTTGCCAGAAAGAAACAGGAATATGGTTGTTTATTTTTGGCAATACATGGAACTTCAAACTCAATAAGCTAAAAGTCTGTTCCTTTCAGAATATAAATTGACTGTCAAGAGTCTGTGTACCAAATGATTATGTTGCTGAATATTTCTCTCTTAATTCATGCACACCATGTATTGTATAACATTACCTCATATGCTGTAATCATCATGTGTCACATGCAAGATACATAAAATACATCATGAACGTCCCACTAGATATCAAAGCCATCCAAGTCTAATTAACTTATTTTACAGACTGTTTCTAGTTCTTGTCTCAGAACATACAAACATCAGAAATCAGAAGTCAGTCTAAATGTTTGAATACCCTATTGTAGTGAATCATAATATCTTAGTTTGCTATTCTTTGGTTAACTGTACATTTAATCTGGGTTTTTTTCAAGTGGATTTCTTGTGTGTTTTTTCACATCCCTTTGGAGCAATTTAAAAACATGATACAAACATAAACTCCTTTTCATATTGAATAGGCTCATGAACTATGAATTATTGTGTGTCAGTCACCATTTTAATGCACTGTAGGTTTTTCCAAAGTCAAAATCTCTATCTTGCTTCACGGCAGAGCAAAAGTTGTCTTCCTTTTAATTCAGGAGAGTCCATAGGTGATAGAAAAATCTGCAGAAGAGAAGAGAACTGATTTTCTTCACAAGTCTCGTGGACATATTGAGGTTTCTAGTCATTTGGGATCTCCACTACCACAGAGGAAGATAATACCGGGAACTTGGAGGACACAAAGGAAAGTGCATGGCGTGGTTTGGCCTGCATTGTCTTTTCAGGGCAGGGTGATTGTTTCCACAGAGCTGAGACCAAAGAGAATATGAGCTGTGGCCCATGACCATGTGCATGTCCTCTCCTCACCCAGGGCACAAGCTTATAAACACATTCCTCCACCCCACATCCATCTCCTCTTCTGACACATGCATTCTGTACCCTCTACTTTCCAAATATGTATCAGGGTCTGGAACAACATCGGAGTAGCATGGGCCAGGCATGTTGGGGAGACCCTGTGTCAATAATAATTATGTGTCCCTTTCCTGCCTTGCAAGAAATGAAAAATTTTCCTCTCAAGAAAATTTGCTGCATTCATACAAAAAGAAGAGCAAGAAAACACCCATCCTTGTTTGAAAAAGCAGAACCTTGTGCTTCTTGCAACAAAATCCTCGGGCCAAGGGTTAAAACTTGTGGATTTAAGTAGTCTGAAGTCCAGACGTTCACTCAGATACGTGTTGCCATCCAGCAATTAGTGGCTGTGTATCAGGGTTCACCAACCATCTTGCACAAAGGTGGCCGGCTGTCTCCATATTTGTCCTGGTCAGGCGTACTAGAGAGATGCCCAATCTCAGGGTAGAGGAAGCCATAAGCCTTCCCAAAAGACCGCAAAGGCTAGGAAAAGTCTTAAGAAATCTTGCCAGCTTGGATTGTGATTTCAGTGCTTTTATGACAAATTCTTGTAATGTTTATTCATTTTCCCAGTTTTTCCCAGAAAAGGGTATATCTCTGCCTCGCAGTGTTTTGCAAGTGATGCCGGCACATTTTTGTAGCAGCTGTCATTGAGCGATACTTTTCTCCTAGTTTTCAACATTAAGTTAGAATTCATTGGGACATGTGGGACATGTGAAGTATTTTTCCTGTGGGTTTGAGACCATATTGAGGCAGCAGCAATAAAGTAAATGGGTGGAGGATTGTTATTAACACTGTTGAACTTGAATTCTCCCAAACTGAACACATTACCTTTCTAGAAAGTTACTCTGATCTCCCTAAGCACCAAATTTCTTTCTTTTTGTTCTCTCCAACTTTTTTATCCTTTTTTTTTTACTAGTCTGAAATGTGAATTATTTTTCCTAGTAAATGACATAGAGAATAACTGTGGAACAGCACTTTGCAAATAATAAGTAGTCAATAAATTGTTCCAGAATGAAGGAAATTCAATTGTGGCTTTAACTGTCATACTTAGGAGAGATGAATTTACTTTATGTCATACTTAGGAGAGATGTCATACTTAGGAGAGATGAACAAATAGTTCTTTTCCTGCCCTTTAAAATAATGTTTACTTCTCTCTAAAGCATATTCTTTGTAGTAAATTATATATAGTACAAATGAGAAAATGAAAGATCACCCATATTTTCTTTTGGAGACACACACACACACACACACACACACACACACACACACACGGTGCCAAAAATTGTATGCACATTTTAAGAAAGGAAAACTGTATTAAAATTGTAATACTCAATATATACAGATAACAAAAGATGAATGCGAGTCACATTTGACTTCTGCAATTACAAGAGGTGCTCAAAGTGGTTACCATCAGCGTCCAGACACTTCTTATTATGGCAAACTACTGCTTGAGCATAGATAACATCTCTTAAAATGTTTATATTTTTGGCTCCTCCAGTATATATGTGTATGTCAAGCCCCCATCCCCTTTTGGGTGCGGAGATCTACCTACCTGCTTCCACCAAAGACTCTGCTTCTGTCTGTACGTTCCCTTAATAAACTGTTTAATTCTAGAGTCGTCAGCCTCTCTCTTCAATCTTTTGGTCCAGTCTTTCTTTGGAGGTTGGTTTCAATGCCCCTTGGAAAATTTTCCCCAAATGGATAAATGCTCCTTTCTTTCTTTTCCTGGATACCGTTCTGAGAAGCATTCTGTAGTGCTCTTGTCAACTTGCTAACACATCTCGTACCGACTCTCCCTCTTTCCCTATGTTGAGACCCCCTCACCCCTCCTGTGATAGGCAGCCTCTAAATGGCCTCGATGTCCTGCCTCATGGTATTCACACACTTGGGTAATCCCCTCTCCTTGAGTGTGGGCTAGATCTAGTGACTCCTGTAAAAACAATATGGCAACAGTGGTAGAATGCCATTTCTGACATTAGGAGATAAAAAGACTCTGACTTCCATCTTGTTTGCCCTCTCTTGCTCTCAACTCTCCTTCTTGGAGCCCCGGTTCTGGTAAAAGCCACCTGTCATGTTCTGAGCAGCCCTGTGGAGAGGCCCATGTGGCCAAGAACAGGTGTCATCCACCAATAGCCAGTGAAAACATGGACATCCATATGAGTGAGCACTAGAGCAGCTCCTCCCCCTCACCAGCCTTGTGAGGGACCCTGAGAGAGGCATTCCTGACCCACAGAAACTGTGAGGTATTAAATGTGTTATTTTAAACAGCTAAATTCTGGGGTGTAATACAGTATTTATAACACAGCAATAGATAACAAATGCATCCTACACCCTACTTCACCCCAATCTCTTCTCTTCCTTGGGATCATAAATAAAGTGTCCACATATAGGATTTTGTCTCACACTGCTTTCTGGGAAACCTTGGCTAAGACATATTTTCTTCATGTTCTCTGGTATTTATTTGTTCATTAGCTCTTTCTTTATGTTACATGCAAGCCTCTTTTTATTTATTTATTATTTAGCCTAGGATAAGGCAAACCCTTTCGATTTGCTCACTACCCTCTTTTCTCAGCTCGGGATAATTCTCCTTAGTGGTGTTTTTGGCTGTTGCTTCTGTACCAGGTTTTCTCATTTCTCCCTTGGGAATGCTTACAAGTTTTTGGCATGTATGTCTGTTTGCTGCTCTCCCAGCCTGTTATCTTCTCCCTCATCTCTCTCTTTTTTTTTTTTTTTTAATTTTCCTTTAGTTTCTGAGTTGGTTTTTCACATTTCTGATTCAGTTTTCAACTAAGTTATTTTCATTACCAGTTCCAAATGATACTGGCTTTTACAATTGATAAAGATACCTTTTATCAAACACCTTTGGATATTTCTATTAAGTTTTACATTGTCCTTTGTTTGGTTGATGAACCTATTTTTGAGACATAGAAGATTATGGTAAAACCCTAGAACCCTGGGCAATTCAGGAGAGGTGCAAACCAATGCAGAATCAAGTGGCAATGACTTGAGGACAGTGTACAGAGAGGGAAGGGGGGACTACTAGCTTGGTCTAATAACAAGCACAACTTTACTATGACTAACCTACGTTTCCCATGAGATTTCACCATGAGAGGTGCCAGCCGACTATTCCATGGACTGATGAGTTCCCCTAAGACTGCAGGTTGCCTTTCTGTGTTTTGCCTCCTTCAAAGGTACACCTGATATTCATTTGAATTAGGCTTCATTTATGTCAGAATTTAGGGTTGGGACCACACTATGATGATTTACTCCAGGTTGTACCCTCTCCCAGAAATAGTCTTGGCAGTGTCTTTATTTCACAGCTTGGAAAAAAAACTGGTTCATAGAGAATTTAAGCATTTATCCAAGATCAGAAATCTGGGGGAATGGCAGAGAACTTTATAACATTCTCCTAGATGCATAAATTATTCGTTTTTAATAATTACCCTGTTTTGAAATCGGGTATATTTGAAAGTTTTTTTAAATTTAAATTGGGGCTGACTATTGATGAAGTCCTCAGAATTTTTCACTATGTCCAGTCTTATGTTTTGGTGGTCTTTTTCTCCTTCTCTCTTTTTTTCCATCTCTGCATATCTGTGATATTTCAACCAAGATTCCTTATCAAAACTTGGTCTCAGCAAAGGAGCTGAATCTATACCCTCATACCAGACAAGTATTTATTAATGTTTAAGGTCTTATTTTTCACTAAAAATTACACATAAGTGAATTTCTAATTGTGGAATTTGGGGACTCCAAAAGCTGGGACTCACCAGCAGATGGTTGGGGAATTGAGGGCAAGAATGGAGAAAGAAGTGTGGAAAAATTTTTTTTCTTGGCTCTTGAAGCAGAAGTAAGTTCCACTTACTTTTCCTGTTGTTGGACTATACCTTGCAGTGACTAGCATGTACTAGGGTACACCAGGCAGAGTACATGAGGAATCGTTATCCTACTTGCTCAGGCTAACATATATTTTTTTAAATAGACTATTTTTTAAGAGCAGTTTTAGGTTCACAGCAAAAATGAAGAAAATGTATTGAGAGTTTCCATATATCTCCTAACTATCCTCACACACAGCCTCCTCCACTGTCAACATCCTGAAACAGATTGGGACATATGTTACAAATGATGAACCTGCTCTGACACTTCATAAACATCTGAACCCTAGTTTATATTAGGGTTCACTCTTGGTGTTGTACATTCTATGCATTTGTACAAATGTATGACAGGTACCCACCATTATAATAATATCACAAAGAATAGTTCCACTGTCCTACACATCCTCTGTTTTCCTCCTGTTTATCCCTCCCTTCTCTCAATCCCTGGCAACCACTGATCGTTTAACTGTCTCCATAGTTTTGTTTTTTCCAGAATTTCATATAGTTGGAATCATGTAGTATGTAGCCTTTTCTGATTGGCTACTCTCTCGGTAATAACGTTTAAGGTACGTCCATATTTTTTCATGGCTTGATAGCTCATTTCTTTTTAGTGATGAATAATACTCCACTGGCCGGATGGACCACAGTTGATTCATTCACCTACTGAAGGACATTTAGTTGCTTCGAAGTTTTGGCGATTGGGAGTAAAGCTGCTATAAACATCCATGTGGTTTTTGTGTGAAATAACTTTTCCAGTAGAATGTAATTGTTGGATTGTATGGTAAGAACATGTTTAGTTGTGTAAGAAACTGCCAAACTGTCTTCCAAAGTGGCTGTACCATTTTGCATTCCCACGAGAAATGAATGAGAGTTCCTGTTGCTCCACATTTTTGACAGCATTTGATGCTGTCAGTATTTTATATTTCGGCCATTCTAATAGGTATGTCGTGATGTCTCATTGTTGTTCTACCTTACAATTCCCTAATGTCATATGATGTGGAACATCTTTTCACATGCTTATCAGCCATCTGTATATCTTCTTTGGCGAGATGTCTATTCCAGACTTTTGCCCATTTAAATCTGGTGTACCTTTTCTTACTGTAGAATTTTAAGAGTTCTTTGCATATTTTGGATAACAATCCTTTATCAGATATGTGTCTTGCAAATATTTTCTCCCAGTCTATGACTTGTCTTTTTATTTTCTTGAGGCTCACACTTCTATGCATGAGAAATAGTTTCTTTTTCATGTATAGTTACTTCCTTGTTTCTCAGAAGTAGCAAACAGAGCTGAGGTTATGTGAAAAGAACATTATGTTCTGGTATATATGGGATATGGAGATCCTAAAATGCACAGTTTATTTCTTGTCTGTTTTTAGCTGCTGGATTTCCTACATCTCATTGTGAGCAATTTATAGAGAGGGACCTAAGAATGGAGTATGTGGTCTCTGGGACTGAGGTTGCATCCTTGGAAATTCAGGACCCTGTTGCTCGTGGAAGCTTCAGATTCCAGCTCTAAGTCTCTGTACCGTATTGGCTGCAGGACCAGCCCTGTCTCACGGGGCTACTTTATTAATAAAATGAATTGGTTCCTCCTGTGTGTAGTGATCTCATTGTAGTTTTAATTTGCATTTCCCTGATAACTTATGATGTTGAACATCTTTTCATGTGCTATTTATATATCTTCTTTTGAGAAATTTAAATATTTTGAATATTAAAAATGGGTAGTCTTCTTATTATTGAGATGTAGGAGTTCATTACATATTCTGATAAGTTCTATGTCAGGTGTGTGTGTGTGTGTGTATATGTGTGTGTGTGTGTGTGTGTGTGTGTGTGTGTGTGTAGGGTTTCCAGGTAGGAATTCCTACCCATTCTGAGAAATTTTTTCTTGCTTTCTCATTCCCAAATACCGAGATATAAACTGTTTTCTGTTCTCCACAATGAATCGTTTCCACAAAGTGACAACCACCAGAGTTCAAGGAGCTGATTTTCCCGACTTCCCGACCAACTTTTCATGGGATTCAGGAATGGAAAAGCGAAAAAAATTCTCAAGAACTGGCGGGAATTCCCGCCTGGAAACCCTATGTGTCTATATATTTTTTCCTTTTGCCTTTGCATTTTCTTAACAGTATCTTTGATAGGCAAAAGTTTTATATTTTGATGAAGTTCAATGTATCATTTTTTTTCCTTTTATGATGAGTGTTTTTTGTTTTCCCTGTCTAAAAAAATCTTGCCTACCCAAAGGTCACAAAGATATTTCCCTATGTTTTTATCTAAAAGTTTAAAATTTTTATTATTTTACATAGGTTCTTTTTGATTTAAATTTTTTGTGTGGTGCGAGATAAAGGTCAAGGCCTATTTTTATCCATGTAGCTATCATTGTCCAGCATCATTTATTGACAAGACTATCCTTTCTTCATTGACTTATGTTGGCACTTGTATAAATAAATCAGTGGCTCCTATACATGTGGGTCTACTTCTGGACTCTCGTTTATTCCATTGATCTATGGAATATCCTTTCACCAGTACTACACTGTCTTGATTACTGTCTTGATTAATTATAGTGTATGCCCTCTAACTTTGAGACTTCTGTTTCAAAGTTATTTAGAGAATTTCTGGTTCATCCAAGATTGTACGTATAGCCCCATTCCTCCCAGCTCTTTGCCCTTACAATTGAAAATCCTGGATGTAACACTGCCATGAGCATAGGAAGTCTCCGAAAGTTGGAAAAAAAGAGTATGAGATAAAGTTTGAGCAAAAGCAGGGTGTTAAATAGCAAGAGATTTGAAGACATTATAGAATTTGGCTTGGAGAGGGCCAAAGAGCAGAGAAGAAAATGTGGGAAAGGCCCCAAACAATGCCCACTATCTTCGGATCCCTGGATTTCTAGGGGCGTAAAAAAGTAGTAATGTCAATCCTAGAAACAGTGATAAGTCTGCCCAACTAACTGTATCAACTTCACATTCTAATGCTGGTTATTTCCTGCTAATGAGCACCTAGACTAATAGAAGTAGATATTCATTATACTCAATAAATACAGAATAGAATCTCTAAAGCATGAGTTTCTGGTGAAAAATTAATAAAGGGAGGCTTTGGTGGCAAAAAGTTGGAGGTTACTGGCCTGGAGCCTCAGCTGAAAGCATTTTGTTTTAAAATCAGTAATAGGAATATACCTCTAGGTTCTTGACCAATAGAGTAATTCTAATGTATTCTCAAATGTTAAGTTCAGAGCTGCACATTTAACTCTGGAAATGTAAATTTGTTAATGTGTATTGTAGACAGGTTTTTTAACAAAGTATTCTCCTCTCAGAAGAATTAAAACATTTTTCAAAGCTTTCTTTAGTTCATTATTCACATGCAATTGTATTTATCATTCACAAGTCATCCAAAAGTGAATGCAATACATGAATGTAATTTCTTAATCATCCCCCAGAAGTCTGACCACCATTCCCACTGGAGATGTGTAGGGTTATTTTCCCCTGGTGTTTGTCAGAAGGAGAGTCCATTTCTGGTAATTAGAAGGTGCCCCACCTTTTCTCTTTAATTACTCAAAATTTCTATGCTGCTTGCCTTCAGAATCTCTTCCCAAATATGTATCTGAAACTCAAAGAATAAATGCTGGTTAACAAGAGGGTTATCCATCCCTTCCAGGTTAATTTGAAGGTTTATTAGGAATCAAAACTCTATACTATAGGAAATGCAATTTTAATTAGCTGGTGAATATAATTTCTTATAGATGCTCACAAATCTAAACCTCAAGTCTCTCCAAAACAGCCCCCACACATCTTCTTAGCCTGTTGGCAACTCCATCTTGTCAGAGCTGCCTTCAGAATTGCCACATATAACAAGCAGCAGGAAACATGACATCTTCTCCCTTCCACATTCCCAACTTCTCTCCTCCTTTGTTCTCATTTGTGTTCAGACCCCATCCAACTAGTTTCAAATCTCTGTGTCATCTTTGGCTTCCCCTCTCTATAGCTTTTCATATCCAACCACTTACCCAGCCGTGATTGTTCTGTCAGGAACTCATGCAGGACTTTTTCTGTGCTGTTTCATATGTGCTGCTCCATCCCTGGAGCATACCATCATCACGAAGACTCAGAGGCTGCATAAGCTTCATGATCTTTTTTTTTGTTAAATTTTATTGGGGAATATTGGGGAACAGTGTGTTTCTCCAGGGCCCATCAGCTCCAAGTCATTGTCCTTCAATCTAGTTGTGGAGGGCCCATCAGCTCCAAGACCAGACACCATTTTCAACTTTAGTTGCAGGGGGCACAGCCCACCATCCCATGCGGGAATTAAACTGGTAACCTTGTTGTTAAGAGCTTGCATTCTTAACCAACTGAGCCATCCGGCCACCCCTGATCTCTTTTCTTGAAGGATTTCTATTCTTTATTCCCTCCAGCATGGAATAAACTTTTTAAAAAATTAACTTTCTGAAAAATTAGAAATCATGTCACTGCCATGCTCTGGTTTATTTTTTAATGAGGTTTATTTTCCTATAGTCGTCAATGTTCTGGCCCCAACCCACTTTCTAATCTTGTCTCTTACTCTTCTTTCCTTCTATATAGCCCACTGATTTTGTCTACCTTCTAAACAGGTTATATACTTCCCTGTCTTTGGTCTTCCCTTGTACAAAACTTTCTTGTCCAATAGGAGAGGAGGGCTCTATCGCTCACATGTAAAAGGTTTTCCCAAGCTTTCAACCCTTGGCTTATCTCCTCTTTTGTCTATGACCGCTCTGTCATAGAGATCTCTTTCTTCCCTCTAATCATCTAGAAATTTAATTCTCTGTCTACTTAGTATGTGTTACCTTATATTGCTAGTTCCATTTTCTTCGAGTGCAGAATTAAAACTATTATTTTAGACATAACTATGAGCCTTCAACAGAAAGTGCATCCCAGGCTGATTCTTTTCTTTTGTGGAACACATGGGAGAGTTGAGAGAAGGGGTAATAACTCTGCCTAACAAAGGGCTTGTGGGTTGGGAGGGTAGCCTGAAGAATCCTAGGAGAGGGCGTAGGGGAGGAGAGAAAGAGAACCAGAGTGAGGGCAGGTGAAGTGGTTGATGTGAGATTTGGAGAGAGAAAAAATAGGGCTTAAGAGAGAGTTTCTACAATAGAGAAAGTCTTGTGGTGTGCAATGTGGCACAAATTCCCTTTACACCTCCTCAAGAGGCCTTCAGTAAAGACTTTGTTTTCACTGAGGCTTGTGTCAGATGTCTTCACATTAAGTCAGATTCTGTTTCTTTTTTTGTGTGCTATGGACTGAATGTGCCCCCCACCCCCTAAATTCATATGTTGAAGCCCTAACCCCCCAAAGTGATGGTATTTGGAGATGTAGTCCTTGGGAAGTAATTAGAGTTAGATGAGTTCATGAGGGTGGGGTGCCCATGATGTGATTTGCGGCTTTACGAAAAGAGGAAGAGCGCGAGATGACTGGCTCTCTGGTATGTAAAGAAACAGAGGAGACCGCTGTCTGCAAACCAGGAAGATGTCCCTTGCCAGGAACTGAATCAGCCAGCACTTTATCTTGGACTCTTCCCAGCCTCCAGAACTGTGAGAAATAAATGTCTGTTGTTTCAGCCACCCAGTCAGTGGCGTTTTGTTGTGGCAGCATTAATAGATTAATACAATGTGACACTGTGTTGCGATAGGTTTTCAGGTGGGGACAAGAAGGGCTAATGCTGTACACACACACACACACACACACACACACAAACATTAGTCTGTAAATTCTGTTGGAACAATATCTTTTCCTTCTCAGTGTCCCATGCAATGCCAAGCAGTGCTGCGAATATGAGAAACTCTGCTCCTAACCTGCTTGTCTTTGGTATTCCTGGACATTTGTGTTCCCCTTTCCCCAATTCCAATAGACCTGTCATGACCTCCAATGGGTCTTCCAGTGAGGTGCTTGTGTCCCAGAGACTATACTAGGAAATCCATTAGGATTGGGGAAGAGAATAAAATGAAACACAAAATCAAAAACCCCCACACAACTATATGCATACGCACACACAAATTCATCCTTCAACATTTTATATTTTTGTATGTTTTATAATACACATGCAAAGTAGAATTGGCATATAATAGAAATTGCTTGGCAATTGCAGTATTAGAATTTAAATATCCTTTGAGAGGATCTAGTTCAGTATTTCCATACCTGGAAAAACTTCAAGGAGCCAGTCACTTTAGAAATACAGATTTCTAGGTCCCGTCTCAGACCTACTGAAAAAGCATGGGGTATGTGTCAGGTAAAGGAATCTGAAGTTTAAAAAGCTAAGATCATCCTGAAGTAACACACCCATGGCTCTGCTGTACATTGAGATCTAAACCCCTTATTGAAGAGGAAAGTGACTCTTGAAGAAGTGAAATGATTTGCCAGGGACACAGCCAATTAGTAGCAAATCCTAGACCAGGACCCACATCTTCTGTCTTCTAATCCCATGTTTGTTCCATCCCACATAAAATGTGGTTGATTTTTAAGTTGCGGGCATAGTTTTCTAGTTTCCCAGACTCTGCCTTCTCCCATTCTATCACTTTGGACACTTCCCAGGGGTTTATTATCTGTGGAAAGATATCCAGGGTGATGTCATTAATATTGTTGCTAGCCGAATCATGCAGAAATTGAGAAAGTTCAAGCTGCAGCATGTGATGTTATACAAATGGCTTGATTTCCAGATGGAACTCACAGGGGGCAAAATGTAAGCGTACTAAGTCATGTCGATTGTGATTGAAAAATATAAAAGCATGCGAGCTTTTGTAGATGTAAGAAATACAAATGCAGGACCTCTAACCTATTGTTGGCATAGGGAGTGGATGCATGGTGGTCCTAATAATCAAAATAGAGAATGTAGGGGACGGAACAGGTTTAGGGAATTTGCTGATATATTAATCATGTATTTTTGTGGAACAAATTCCCTCAAAATTGAGTGGCTTCAAACCTCACACATTTATTACCTCACAGTGTTGGTGGGTCACCAATGGGGCATTGTTCAGTGAGGTGCCTTGGGCTCAGCCTCTCTCACAGATACCGTCAAGGTGTTGGCTTCAGCAGTCCCAGCTGAAGACTTCCATGTTTGTTTGTCCTCCAACCACCCACGTGGTTGTTAGTGGAATTTAGTTCATGCAAGGCTGTTGGGACCTCACTGGTTGTTGGCCTGAGGCCTCTCTCAGTTCATTGCCACAGGTCCTTTCCATAGGGCAGCTCAGAACATGGCAGCTCGCTTCCAACAGTGTGAGCAAGGACAGGAGAAGAAGAAAGGGCAAGCAAAAGGAAATATAGTTTTTTTGTAATGTGACATCAGAAGTGATATCCCACCACCAATGCCAGACTCTACCTGCTAGAAGTGAGTCATTAGGTCCAGCCCATATGCAAGGGGAGGGGATTGCCCCAGGGTGTGAGTACTAAGAGGTGGGGACATTGATCATTGGGGGCCATCTTGGAGGCTGCCAACTGTGGCAGGACTAGGTGGAGGAGACACCCAGCATGAACTTGGACATCTGCCTTTGAAGCTCTGGGGAGATATGTGAGCTAGAGATACAAATCTGGGAGTTAGTAGCATTTTATAAGCAGGAGATTATTAGCCAGAAAGAACAGTGTTTAAGGTATCCACTAATTACTAGTACCCATTAATTACTTAGGGAAAATTCAGATTGAGAGTGAAAACAAAAACATGTAGAAAAAGATATCATTAACCAAAACTACTTATCACACCTAACCTGATTAAGACTTTCAGATTGGCCATGAAAATTTGGGTTAGGGCATGTGGTAGCTTCTGGTATGATTTGAATATTATTAAGATTCTGAGAAAAAGCTTATTCTCCACAAAAATTCCTTAAAATAGGTGACTCATTAAAACCTGGGAAGTCTTCTCATGAAGAAAAATAAAAAGTCTTAGTTTGTCCTCCATCAGTTTTAAAGTACATATCTGATGGATCTCAGTGTTTCCAACAAGTTGTGGGTAATGTGTTATAAATATTCATATAATATGATTAATCCTAGGCATTTAAAGGCCTATTCCCACAGGCCTACAATACCCCTCCCCTTCATAAACACCCAGCCCAGGGTGTGTCCCAGAAACCTTGGAGAGCTAGAAGTATCTCATAGTGAAGGATGGTGAAATACCTCATATGTGTCCATTGGCCCATGACATTTCCTCCCTCTGTGCCTTTGCCTCATGCTCATCGCTTCCGCCTGGAATGTTCTCCCCAGACTGTTTTATGCAGCCAAATCCTACCCTCCCTTCAAGGTTCTGCTCAAATTCCATTTCTTTCATTAAGTCTTCCTAACTGGACCAGCCCATCCCACCTCTCTCCTCTCTGGACTCCTGTCTCGGTGCCACCCATTTTAGAGACTAATCTTCAGCCATTTTTTGTGCTTGCCTTTGCTTACTCATCAGGGATTGGCAAACTACAGTCCCTGGGGCAAATTTGACCCCACTGCCCGTTTTTTTACAGCCTGCAGTCTAAGATTGGTTATTACATTTTTAAATTGTTGGAAAAACTCAAAAGAAGAATAAGTTTTGTTACATATGGAAATTATAGGAAATTCAAATCCAATGTCCATAAATAAAGTTTTATTTTGTCAATAAAACACTCATGGAAATGTTTTTTTTTTTTCTTTTACCTTTAGGCTCACAAATCCTAAAATATTTACTATTTGTCACTTCATAGAAAGTTTGTGGGCTCCTGCTACATGCACTTGCTCCCTCAGAGTGTGTAACCCTTTCAGGAGGACACAATACTGACACATTCTGGTAGCTTCTGCCGGGTCTACCATATGCTGGAGCAGAGTGGTTTTTGGTAAGTACTACTGAAGGGAGCTGAGAGAGAATGTGTTTTTAATTTGTGATGGATACAATGTTATGTCCTTTCTTGCTGTCCAGGCCTTTTCTTTATTCCCCTCTGCTGTTGGGCTGGTATCTGTTATGTCTGGTAGAAAAAAATGACGGGGAATACTAGGGTGGGTCTCAGAACTCATGGAAAACACAAATGAAATGAAGTCTGGGAACCAGATCTTTTGTTTTGGGTGGAGGGAAACTGTTTGCTTTGGGGGATTGAGGTAATGAAAGTTATTTCAATAACATAATTTAACAGTTGTACATGCTTTCTGCCAGAAGAATGGCTAGGCAAACCTCACCCAGAGACCCCATCTGCAAAATGCAAAGGTTAAACATTGAAGTGCTAGCAAATTCTCCTCCCTGTTCAGAAGAACACAAAACTGTATATACACCTTGATTAGAGTGCCTAACATACACTATATGGACAAAGACGAGGGGGGAAACAGAAAAAATACAAACGGTTGTGTTAGGGTGGTAGGATTATGGTGGTAGGATTACTTTAAAAAAACTTTTTTAAAGTTAGCTAAACTATTTCTATGATAAATAAAGCTTCTGAAAAAAGATGAAAATGAAAAAAATTCTTTTTTTGCCTGTATAAATTTTTCCTTTTTTTCTTTTTCACCTGTCCCCTTTACAAAACCAGAATTTTACATCAAAGTAGGAATTTCATAGGATTTTAAGTGTAAATACAGACAAAAACATGTACAAATTTTCTCTAAAAGAAATATCTACTTATGTCATTTTAAACTACTTTTCTTTTTTTAATTACACATATAAGTGAAATCATACGGTATTTGTCTTTCTCTGACTTATGTCATTTAGCATAATACCCTCTAGGTCCATCCATGTTGTTGCAAATGGCAGATTTCATTTTTTATTGCTGAATAATATTCCATTGTGTGTTTATAAATAATACATATATATACACACATATACACATATATATGCCTATATATACACATATACACCACATCTTTTCTTTTTTAAATTTATTGGGGTGACAATTGTTAGTGAAATTACATAGATTTCAGGTGTACAATTCTGTATTACATCATCTATAAATTCCATTGTGTGTTCACCACCCAGAGTCAGTTCTCCTTCCATCATCATATATTTGATCCCCCTTACCCTCCACATCTTCTTTATCCATTCATCTACTGATAGACATCTAGGTTGCTTCCATATCTTGGCTATTATTTGTAATGCTGCAATGAACATATCTTTTCAAATCAGTGTTTTTGTTTTCTTTGGATAAACACCCAGAAGTGGAATTTCTGGGTTGTATGGCAGCTCTGTTTTTACTTTTTAAAAGAATTTTCATACAGTTTTCCATAGTGGTTGCACTAATTTACAATCCCACTAACAGTGTACGAGGATTCTCTTTTCTCCACGTCCTCACCGGCACTTATTTGTTGATTTATTGATGATAGCTGTTCTGACAGGTGTGAGGTGCTATCTCATTGTGGTTTTGATTTGCATTTCCCTGATGACTAGTGACCTTGAGCATATTTTCATATGTCTATAGGTCATCTGAATATCCTCTTTGGAGAAATCTATTCAGGTCTTCTGCCCATTTTTTAATTGGGTTGTTTGGGGTTTTTTTTTTTTTGTTTGATATTAAATTGTAGGAGTTCCTTATATATTTCGGATATTAACCCCTTATCAGATGTATAATTTGTGAATATCTTCTCCCATTCGGTTTGTTGTCTAAGCTGTTCTTCCCTAAACCTGAAACTCTCTAAAACTGTAAAATGGGAAGAACATTACTAATCTCTCACTTAACACAGAGCCTGTAAGTCCAAGGCTCAAAAAAATGGTAGCTGTCACTGTATGGCCCTCTTCCAATGCCCTAGACCTTGTGATTCTTAAAGGGGACAATGGCATCTCTCAAGGTTGAAGCCTCAGCTTCTGACACAGTGTCTGGCGTACAGTGCCTGGCTTTCCATTGAAACTGGCTAAATGAATAAACAAACTAAACAATAATTTAAAAAGAAATGGGACATACATAGAGGTATTCCAATAGAAAGCGGGCAGCTTAATTCTATCTTCAGTTCTTTTCAAAAAAATTAAATTTATTGGGGTGACATTGGTTATAAAATTACATATGTTTCAAGTGTACAATTCTGTAATACATCATCTATATATCACATTGTGTGCTCACCATCTTGAGTTCTCCTTCCATACCATATATTTGAGCCCCTTTACCCTCTTCTACATTCCCCCCTTCTTCCTTATGCCCTGGTAACCACTAAACTTGTTATCTGTGTCTATGAGTTTTCCTTTCTTTGTTTGTCTTTTTTCTTTGTTGCTTTCAGTTTTATATCCCACATATGGGTGAAGTCATATGGTTCTTGACTTTTTCTCTCTGACTTATTTTGCTTAGAATAATAATTTCAAGATCCATCCATGTTGTTGCAAATGAGTATTTCATCTTTTCTTATGACCTAGTAATATCCCATTGTGTATATATACCACATCTTCTTTATCCAATCATCTATCGAAGGACACTTTGGTTATTTCCATGTCTCGGTCACCATAAATAATACTGCAATGAACATTGGGGTCCATATATCTTTACAGATAATGTTTTCAGATTTTGGGGATAGATACCCAGGAGAGGGATTGCTAGGTCATATGGTAATTCTATTCTTAATTTTTTGAGGAACTTCCATACTGTTTTCCACAGCAGCTGTACAAATTTACATTCCAACCATCAGTGTATGAGGGTTCCTTTTTCTCCACAGCCTCTCCAACACTTGTTATTGTCTTGTTGATGATAGCCATTCTTACTGGGGTGAGGTGATATCTCATTGTGGTTTTGATTTACATTTCTTTAATAGCTAGTGAAGTTGAGCATTTTTTCATATATATGTCGGCCATTTGTATGTCTTTTTGGGAGAAATGTCTATTCAGATCTTCTGCCCATTTTTAAATGGGATTGTTTTTTTTGTTGTTGTTGTTGAGTTGTATGAGTACTGTATATATTTTGGATATTGGCCTCTATCAGTGTGTTTACCACCCAGAGTCAGTTCTCCTTCCATCATCATATATTTGATCCCCTTTACCTTCATCTACCACTCCTCTCTCCCCTTATCCTCTGGAAACCACTAAACTATTGTCTTTGTCTATGAGTTTTTGTTCTTTCAGTTGTTTGTCTTGACCTTTTGTTGTTTTCAGTTTTGTATACCACATATCAGTGAAATCATATGGTTCTCTACTTTTTCTGTCTGACTTATTTTGCTTAGCATTATAATCTCAAGATCCATCCATGTTGTCACAAATGGTCCTATTTCATCTTTTCTTACCACCGAATAGTATTTCATTGTGTATATATACCACAACTTCTTTATCCATTCATCTATCGAAGGACATTTTGGTTGTTTCCATGTCTTGGCCACCGTAAACAAAGCTGCAATGAACATTGGAGTACACGTGTCTTTATAGAGAAATGTTTTCAGATTTTTTGGGTAGATACGCAGGAGAGGGATTGCCTGGTCATACTGTAATTCTATTCGTAATTTTATGAGGAACCTCCATACTGCCTTCCATAACGGCTGCACCACTCTGCATTCCCACCAACAGGGTATGAGGGTTCCTTTTTCTCCACAGCCTCTCTCACACTTGCTACTATTTGTATTGTTGATGATAGCCATTCTAACTAGGGTGAAGTGATATATCATTGTGGTTTTTATCTGCATTTCTTTGATGATTTAGTGATGTTGAGCATTTTTTCATATGTCTATTTGCCATTTGTATGTCTTCTTTGGAGAAATGTCTCTTCAGGTCCTCTGCCCATTTTTCAATTGGGTTGTTTTTTTTGTTGTTGTTGTTGAGTTGCATGAGTTCCTTGTATATTTTTGATATTAGCCCCTTATCGGAGGCACCGTTTGCAAAAATCTTCTCCCATTTAGTTGGTTGCCTCTTCATTTTGTCGATGGTTTCTTTTGCTGTGCAGAAGCTTTTAAGTTTGATATAGTCCCATTCATTTATTTTAGCTTTTACTTCCCTTGCCTTTGGAGTCAAATTCATAAAACGCTCTTTGAACCCAAGGTCCATAAGTTTAGTACCTATGTTTTCTTTTATGCAGTTTATTGTGTCAGGTCTTATGCTTAAGTATTTGATCCATTTTGAATTAATTTTGGTATGTGGTGACAGATAGCAGTCCAGTTTCATTATTTTGCATGTGGCTTTCCAATTCTCCCAGCACCATTTATTGAAGAGGCTGTGTTTCCTCCATTGTATGTTTTTAGCTTCTTTGTCAAAAATTATCTGTCCATATTTATGTGGTTTTATTTCTGAGTTCTCAGTTGTATTCCATTAGTCTATGTGTCTGTTTTTCTGCCAATACCATGCTGTTTTGATTATTGTTGTCCTGTCGTACAAGCTAAAGTCAGGAAGTGTGATACTTCCAAAATTGTTCTTTTTTCTTAAGATTGCTTTGGCTGTTTGGGGTCTTTAGTGGTTCCAAACAAATCTGATGATTTTTTGTTGTATTTCTTTAAAAAATGACATTGGGATTTTGATGGGGATCGCATTAACTCTGTATATTGCTTTGGGTAATATGGCCATTTTAACTATGTTGATTCTTCCAATCCATGAGCACAGAATGTCTTTCCATTTCTTTGTGTCTTCTTCAATTTTTTAAAAAAATGTCTTATAGTTTTCAGCATGTAGGTCTCTCACATCCTTGGTTAAGTTTATTCCTAGGTATTTTATTCTTTTTGCTGCAATTGCAAAAGGAACTTTTTTATTTTTTTTTCCTGAGATTTCATTGTTAGTATATAGGAATGCAATGGACTTTTGTACGTTGATTTTGTAGCTGGCAACTTTACCGTATTCGTTGTTTCTAATAGCTTTTTGGTGGAGTCTTTAGGGTTTTCTATATATAGCATCATGTCATCTGCAAAGAGTGACAATTTAACTTCTTCATTCCCAATTTGGATGCCTTTTATTTCTTTCTCTTGCCTGATTGCTCTGACGAGGACTTCCAACACTATGTTGAAAAGCAGAGGTGTTTAGGGGACAGCCCTGTCATTGTCCTGAACGTAGAGCAAAGGGCTTCAGTTTTTCACCATTAATTATGAGATTAGCTGAGAGTCTGTCATATATGGCCTTTATTATGTTAAGGTATTTTCCTTCTGCACCTATTTTATTGTTTTAATCATAAATGGATGTTGTATCTTGTCAAATGCTATTTCTGCATCAATTGATATGATCATATGATTTTTGTCCTTTATTTTGTTTATGTAATGTATCACATTGATGGATTTGTGTATGTTGAATCATCCTTGTGCCCCTGGGATGAACCCCATTTGGTCGTGATGAATAATCTTTTTAATACATTGTTGTATTCGATTTGCTAGAATTTTGTTTAGGATTTTTGCATATGTGTTCATCAGAGATATTGATCTGTAGTTCTCTTTTTTTGTGTTGTCCTTACCAGGTTTTGGTATCAGGGTAATGCTGGCCTCATAAAATGAGTGAGGGAGTACTGTCTCTTCTTCAATTTTTTGGAAGAGTTTGAGCAGGAATGGTATTAGATCCTCTTGGAAGGTTTGGTAGAATTCACTAGTGAAGCCATCTGGTCCTGGACTTTTGCTTTTGGGAAGGTTTTGGATGACTGATTTAATTTCGTTACTGGTGATTGGTCTGTTTAGATTTTCCAGTTCTCCATGGTTCAGCCTTGGAAGGCTATATGTTTCTAAGAACTTGTCCATTTCTTCTAGGTTATGCCTGTTTTATTTGTTGATGGTTTCTTTTGCTGTGCAGAAGGTTTCTGTTTGATATAGTTCCATTCACTTATTTTTGCTGTTACTTCCATTGCCTTTGGAGTCAAATTCATCAATTCCTCTTTGAACCCAAGATCCATAAGTTTAGTACCTATGTTTTCTTCTATGCAGTTTATTGTTTCAGGCCTTATATTTCGGTCTTTGATTCATTTTGAATTAATTTTGGTATATAGTGACAGATAATTTTGGTATATGGTGGTCTAGTTTCATCTTTTGCAGATGGGTTTCCAATTCTCCCAGCACCATTTATTGAAAAGGCTTCCTTTTCTCCCTTGTATGTTTTTGGCTCCTTCGTCGAAAATTATCTGCCCATAAACAGAGGGTGCCAAACAAATGTATACACATTTTAAGAAAGGAAAAAACTGTATTAAAGTTGTAATACTCAATATATGCCAATAACAAAAGTCATGTTTGACTTCTGCAATTACAAGAGGTGCTCAAAGTAGTTACCATCAGCATAATTTTAACACAGTTTTTTTTCCTTTCTTAAAATGTGTATACATTTGTCACCTTCTGTATATAGGTTTATTTCTGGGTTTTTAATTCTATTCCACTGGTCTGTGTGTCTGTTTTTGTGCCAATACCATGCTGTTTTGATTATTGTTGCTTTGTCATACAAATTGAAGTCAGGGAGTGTAATACCTCCAGCCTTGTTATTTTTCTTAGGATTCCTCTGGCTATTCAGGGTATTTTGTGATTCCATACAAATCTGATGATTTTTTGGTTCCGTTTCTTGAAAAAAAAAAGTGTTATTGGGAAGGAAATACCCACTTCTTGATGGTAGATGATAAGAAATATTGTGGCCATATTTTTTAATCTACCATAAAGTTGTGGTGAGGATTAAATGAGATTATGTATGTGAAGGTACTATTTTTCTGATGTAAGAAGGTATGATTTCTGATAGCTGTTGTATATACATTATGTTTTTGTAACTGCAAAATTCTACAACACTCACTAAGAGTTGAAGCTAGTTTGATGATATAGCAGCTGATTGTATCATGAATGATCTATTTGCTACCATCAATGGAGGTAGTTGGGGCTACATGAGAATCTAGTTAACTCATTACTTGAAGTAATGCTTTAGTTTTCAATGAAAGACCTAGAATCTGATTTCAGAGTATATTTCTTATGTCCTTAGAAATGCTTTATCTCAGTAAACATCCTCAGTACTTCTTGAGGTAATGTCCTCAGTAAACATCCTCTAAACATCCTCAGAAGTTCTTGAGGTAATGTCGTGGACATCTGGACAGTTTTGTGTGTGTGTGTCTGACAAGCAGCCATGCCTCCAATTTTTGGTAATACGGTTTTGGTCATCCTTTATGGAGTAATCCCTTTTCCACAGCATGTATTCTTGTTGGGACCATCCTCAAGATACTCCATCATCCAATGACCAGGATTGTGGGCAGGTTTCTTAAGCTAGAAAGGCCAATTGGATTCTAGCCTTTGAATTTGAACCCTAAGAGGAGTGGACGAAGGACCAAAATGTTTAGAATTGATTCACCCAAGTAAATCAAAAAAGAGAATCACCCTGAAGAGATTCTCCATTTATTTCTACTCCTTCTGACCAAAACTACACTACTCTGCATTTTATCCCAAATTCAGGTTCAATGAGCCATCTCATAACCTTAATATTTTAGGTTAACAATTTTTTTTCCACTTAAATTGTCCAGAGTTAGTTTTCTTGCTTGTAGACAGAGAACGCTTGCTGACAGATATTTATTCAGGAGATATAAAGTGGTGAGAGTGGTCCTGAAGCTAAAATAACAGATGATTCCTATTGATCAAGCAAAAACCAATGAACTAGTTATCTTTTATAACAGTTTTCAGGACACTGTACTAGCTTCCTTGAATACGGCATGCAACTGTATCCTTAAGGATCCAGCTAATGGAGAACAAGTACAATGACTACAGAAATATGAGTTCACTGTAACAATACAATAAATATCCCAATTGTCAGTGCTTAAGAGTGCTTGGCACATACCGTGTTTCTCCAAAAATAAGACCTAGCTGGACAATCAGCTCTAATGTGTCTTTTGGAGCAAAAATTAATATAAGACCTGGTATTATATTATATTATACCCAGTTTTATATTACATTAAAACAAGACCAGGTCTTACATTAATTTTTGCTTCAAAAGACGCATTAGAGTTGTTGTCCAGCTAGGTCTTATTTTCGGGGAAACATGGTAGATAATGGGAATATTTCTTACATATTTAAAAATGCATTTCCCTTTCAGTAATCAGGTTTTTCCCCCCTTTCCCTACGGATCTTCCATTATTATGGGTAATGGTCATAAGACTTATTGCCCTAAGAAGGGAGCATATGGCTTAGAGCTCCCACTCCATATGAAAGAGGGTGCAGAAAATCGTTCCTCCACTACAGGAGGGGACCAAGGAAACCAGAGGAGAAAAAGTGAGCAAAGGCCAGAAGCAAGCATTCAATCTAGATCTCTCCCATTGAGGTGAAATCCTGGAAGATAGTTTAGGGTTGGGTTAAGGGTAATAGAAATGTCCAGCAATGTTGGAATGAGGGACTTGCAAGATACCTGGGTGTGCTCTTTGCTTCACGGGTATAAGCCTTAGAAAAGCCCTGCGTTCAGTTGCTGCTGTCCAACACGTCACTGAGTGGAAGAGTCTAAGAGGGAGTACAGAGTGTCTTATATGCTGCTAGAGTGTAGGGAAACCAGGCAGCTTCCAGATTCCCCAGAAGGTGCAGAACAGTCCATAAAACTGGTGGACAGGACAAGACCTTCCCGAATCTCCAACAGGCCTGCTCCTGAGCCATGGTCCCTCTGCTCATACCCTTTCCCTAATCTGAACAACCCCTTTACCTCTCCTTGCCTGCTTTAAAAATGCTGTAATCAAGGCTCCACTCCAGACTATTTAAATCAGAACCTTCACTGGTTGGGTCCTGGTGTCAGATTATTTTTTTTTAAACTCCCAGGTCATTTTACTGTACACCCAGGTTTAAGAATTGCTAACCTAAGTGGAGTCTAGCCATGTGTTTGGAATTAAGTTAAACAATACTTCCTCAGGGAAGCCTTCCCTGATCAGCCTCAACCTAGGTCAAGCCCCCGTTTATATATCCTCTAAGCAAACACCCAATACTTCTTCCTCTTGGCATTTCACAACTGGGTCATTATTTGTTTAAGTCTGTGTTTCCCTGCCTGGGGAGAAACATTTCTGCCTTGCTCACCAAGGATGGATCAAACACGCGCCAATTGGTATGTAGCTAGTACTCAGTAAATAAGTTCTTGAATGAACAATCACCTTACTCTACCAAGTGTGTGTGATAAGTCTCCAATTTATGAATCTGCTACGAGAATTTGTCCAGGTGGGACCTTAAAGTAGACCACATACTCATAGAACTATGATTTTAAATGGGCTCATAGTTTTGACAATTTCATTGTTTTCTTCTTCAAGTTCCCTGGACATAACAGTTCAGCAAGCTCATCAGCACCATTATAAATAGCCCTGTGTGGTAAACATTGTTATTCCCATCTTGCAATTGCAAAGAAGTTAAATAATTGCCTAGGGCCCTGTATCCTCTTATCTGGGCACAAACAATTGCAAATAAGGAAACCCCCCTTCAACTGGATTTGTTAGTGCAGCTTTTATTTCTGGCTTGACAGCTGGTGGCTGATACACGGGGATTTTCTGGGGGTCTCCAGTTCCAGCGGCCAGGGCCCCGGGTGAGATTTCCTGCTCTCCTAAACCATTAGAGGGTGCAGGCAATACCCGGCATTATCAATATAAGAATGCCATAAATACTGTATTCTCCAAAGTCACTGTGCTTTGCTTGTCCTGGCTGGCAGGTGTGTGTGTGTGTGTGTGTGTGTGTGTGTGTGTGTGTGTGTGTCGCTCTTGGAGGAGGGGGAATAGAGTCGTCTAGGGGAAGAAGCTCAGTCTTGGCTGTGGGCTGGGCAAGAGGACCATCCCTTCACTGACCCCGTCTCAAACCCCAGGTTCCAACATACACAGGCCTCTGGGTCGGGATCGTACTCAGACTCTTGGTGCATCCTGAATCCAACCTGAGTGGCTTGAACCGAGCCTCGGAAGAGCCGCGTCTGGACTGGGCTCTCGATACCCTGCAGCAGGCGGCAGCGGCGGAGTCCCTTCCCCCGCCCGCACATCAGCCTTTGCCGCGGCCCTGGCCCGCGACGCTCCCAGCCGCAACCTCCCCTCCTCCGGCCTCCGCTCCACGCCGGGCGAGAGAGGCGCAGTGAGGAGGCGCGGGCAGCGAGGACCGGTCTCCTGTCGCGCCGGGGCCGCCGGGGCCTCCAGGGCCGCCGTCTCCTGCGCGCGTCCTTGGTGCAGGTGGCACAGCTTTCCGCACTTCCCGGGCTGCACAGATGGCCGGACAGGCTAAGCTTGGGTCTTGCTCTCCCCGCCGCAGATCTGGCTAAACCGCTACTTCACTTGGTCCCATTCCTCCACCTCCTCACCCCAAAACGAACAATCCCAGGCCAGGCAGGACCCGACCACCTCTGCCTCCTCCCACTGCGCTAACCCTGCGAGCGAGGGAGGCCCCTGCGCCGAGGCGGTGGCTGGCAAAGGGGAGTGGAGAGGGAGGATGGATGGGGCCGAGGGGTGGGGTGGGGATGAGGGGGATGTAGGGGGGGGGTGTCATTTTCTTTTTCTTTCTTTTTTTAAAAAAAGTATTTCTCTCGCGAGAAACCGCTGCTCAGACGATACTTGAAGAGGTGGGGAAGGAGGGGGCGCGGGAGCCGCGGCAGAGACTGTGGGTGCCACGGACGGACAGGCGGCCACAGCTGGAACCACTGCGGGCGGAGCGGGGCAGCGGCTGCCGCGGCCGGGACCGAGGGGTAGCCACCGCCGCCTCGGGAGCGGGAGCCGCCGCTTTTCCAGTGGGTGCAGCCGGGGTCCCGACAGGGGTCGGGCGGCCACCGGGGCTGGAGCTCCAGCCACGAAGGCTTTTGCGTTGGCGCCGCGCTGAGGGCAGGGGCAGGGGCAGGGACGGGGGTGAGGGGCTGTCCCGGAACGTCCACAGCTGGCGCTGGCCCTGCCCTGCCTGACAGCTTCCTGGCCTGGGGCGCCCGGTGCAGGGCTCCGCGTCAGAAGCTCGGGGGGCGGTGGCAGCTCCGGGAGCCGGCCGGGGACGGCGCGGCGGGCTTCCAGCCCCGCGGCTTGGCTGAGGGGACAGGCTAGGGGACTGGGGTGCTCCGAGCGCGCATCGCGCGCAATCTGTGCCTTTGAAAAATACACCCAGGGGGCTTGCCCCGGGGCTGAGGATCGCTCGGGACATGGGTACTTTGCGGCGCACTTTGCAGGCGGCGTCCGGGAGGCCGTGGGGTTGGCTGGAGCCGCTGCCGCCGGGGGCCTGGGCTTTTCAGCCAGCGGTGGACCAAACGGTCTTCACTTACCCAAAGGAACTGCGCCACACGCAGGCGGCGCACGGGCTGGCTCGGGAATGGGGACCGCAGAGCTGCAGCATCCCGATGCCCTGAATGTCTCCCTCGCCTCGGCGATTTGTCTGTTGCAGCTGGCACTGGCGGCCTGAAGTGGGAGCAGCGCCTGGAGAAGGCGGGAGGAGCCCGGCCCGGGGGACGGGCGGCGGGAGAGCGGGACCCCGGCGGCGCGGCGCGCTTAAGGGCGCAGCGGCGGCCGCGGAGCGAGCCCGGGGCGCGGCGAGAGGCGGCGGGAGCCGGCTGGCGCTCGGCATCATGCTCAGAGGGGGGCTGCTGGAGGTCGCCCTGGGATTTACCGTGCTTTTAGCGTCCTACACGAGCCATGGGGCGGACACCAATTTGGAAGCTGGGAACGTGAAGGAAACCAGAGCCAGCCGGGCCAAGAGAAGAGGCGGCGGAGGACACGACGCGCTGAAAGGGTAATGGAACCGGCCAGCTCCTTTGGTGTGGGTCTCCCCTCCCTCTTCTCCCGGGTATCAAGATCCAGGGAAACTGACAGGGCCAACTCACGTTAGAAGGATCCTTGACAAGACTTCCCGGGGGGCACCTTAGAGGTGCAAGGGTTATCCAGACCTCAGCGCGTTCGAGGCTAAACCACCTGGCACCCACTCTTGAAGGATTTCTGCCCCTGAGGCGAGGTCAGGGTTAAAAGTAATCTTGGTCCATCGTCGGGGCTGATTTTGGGAGACCAGAAAGATTCTTTGAGGAAGAAGGGGAGGAGCTGTGACCGAGAGAAGTCCATTTCTTTCCTTTCATACCAATTCCGGTTGGGTTTAGGGGAAAGGACTTGCTTTCCTTGTGGGCATCTTTGCAGATGCTCCGTTTGTAAGAGACAAGGAGAGGAACAGATTCCAATGACAGACAGTCAGAAAAGACACACAGTTAATGGTTGGCTTTCCTCTAAGTTACACTTATTAAAATTAGGGACTGAGTTTTTTTTTTTTTTTTGAGTGTTACTGCTCTTCAGATGTCTACACTGGAAGCAAAGTAGGGTAACAGATTCTGAAAACTTGTCTTCTGGGTTGTAAGGACCTCTTCATTTCACTGGGGCAGTAATACTGCTGTGACCTTAAAGGGGTGTTTCTAACCAGTGGTGTATGCATGTACATGCAGTTGAGCATGTCACCAGCTTTCTGTGCCCCTATTACAGAAAATGTTTCAGCAGGAAATATTTAAATTAGGCACGCTGGGTGTGTAAGACTTGTCAGTTCTCTGAATTGAAGAAGAATCGAATACACTGCTTTTGAAATTGTTCAGATTGAAAGAGAAATCTCTTTCTGAGACTGTTTAAATTTAAGCCTCCACGGAAGCAGCAGGATGGACTATAAATGACCCATTTTACATTCTGGAGGAGCCTGTTAAATGAACCCAGACAGGGAATACACAGAGGTTTCCTATTAAGTTCTTATGATTCTCATTGTTGCTTTTTTTTGAGTACTTCTGCCGCCTGATTATAGGGCCCTGAGTGACCAAATGATGTTGCCCACTGGGATATGTGGCTAAATATTTCACTTATTCTTTTTTATTATGGACTGTTTTAATTATGTATGTAGTGAAATTTGTGTTTGTATGGCCCAAGTAGGGATGAAAAAGTGCAGTCAACTGACAGACCAGCTTTTGAGTCCTTGTGTAGGCTGGGGACACAACCTGATTGAGCCCAGCACTTAGGCTTTGGTACAATATGCATGGCTTTCTGAACGCAGGAAAGAGTTATGATTAATTTATTTCTGACTTGGTCTTTGTGGAAAGTAAACCCAGGATTCCTACAGTGTCAGGAAGAAAGTTTGCTTATCACGGTAAACCTAATCCTGATCAGACAGCAGGCATTTATTGCTCTGTGTCAAGGCCCATGACAAGTTCAATAGATGGACTGAAACTCCGATTTTCATGTGTTCTCAAAAAGACCTCATTTTTCCTTCAAAAATATTCCTGCCATATAATATTATCTTACTATCTAAGCTTGATACCATTGTTTTCCATAGAGAGAGAGGAAGTGAGGATTTAATTTTGTGGCTGAAAATCTGCAGGGAGACATTAGGCCTGGCCAGATATTTGTCTCATCTCTATGTGCTGTCACCAACCAGTGTTTCCTTGGGAGGCACAGACTCAGTGTGAAAACAGAAACTAAGCTTTGCTGCTTAACAGGATGTCCACACTTTTCCTCACACCAGCACTTACTTCTGTTGGGTTTTACATTTGTTATGACTATAGAGAGATAACCCTCTCTGTTCCTCATAGTATTTAGTTACTAAAACAGACATTACCCTATTGCAAACTATTTATAAAACCTTCCTAAAAACATGATATTAAATAGAACAGCAATTATGATGGCTCCTAATTCTCATTTTATCTTTAAGACTGTATATATATATACATGTATATATATATATGTATATATATATATATACATGTATATATATATATGAAGGTTTTAAAAATAATTACAATTAACCTTTATAGTATAATAATATAATAATAAAATATATAATATAATAATGAACCTTTATAATACAAGGGTTTTTATTATAATTCTTATGTAATCTATAAGGTTTTATATATACATAGTTGTGGAGGTAAAAAATGATGATTTAAAAAGATATACAATTAAAACTATTTCTCCACCTACCTCTCAGAGACCATTTTCTTGTGCATTTTTTTTAGAAATATTATAGGCATATAAATACATATACAAATACATATACACATAAATATGTATCTAGATGTATGTATGTGTATGCTTTTAAATACATAGAATGTACTGTATAGACCATTTGGAATCTTGTTCACTTTTATATATCTTTAGTGCATCCATCTGTTAACTCATAGGCATCGACCTCATGCATTCATTCTCTTGGTGTGTAGAAATCCCTAGTGTGCCTGGAACAGTTCCCTCATGATGGCTCTTTAGATTATACTTAATTTTTTGCTATTACCAACATTTTTTTTTAAATTAAATTTATTGGGTGACAATTGTTAGTAAATTTACATAGATTTCAGGTGTACAATTCTGTATTACATCGTCTATAAATCCCATTGTGTGTTCACCACCCAGAGTCAGTTCTCCTTCCATTACCATATATTTGATCCCCTTTACCCTCATCACCCACTCCCCACCCCCTTACCCTCTGGTAACCACTAAATTATTGTCTGTGTCTATGAGTTTTTCTTTCTCATTTGTTTGTCTTGTTCTTTTTGGTTTATATACCACATATCAGTGAAATCATAGGGGGTTCTCTGCTTTGTCTGTCTGACTTATTTCACTTAGCATTATACTCTCAAGATCCATCCATGTTGTCACAAATGCTCCTATATCCATGTTGACCAACATTCTTTTACATGCCTTTGTGTGTACATGTACATATTTATATGTGGTATAAATTAATAAAAATAGCATTGCTGGGTCAAAGGTTTTCTGATTCATTTCAACAAATACCAATTCTGATGTTAAATTTGAATAGCATTTAAAATGTATTCTCTCTGTGTATTGCTAGTACAGCCTCACATGAATAAGTCTTTGAACCATGCCCTGACATATAAATCATCATGGAAAGCAGTTGTGTGTGACATTTTTCCAGTTATTGCTTGAAATTTCTATTTTTGCTAGTTAAAATATTACCAGTTATAGAATTAACCTCTTTGACTACAGTAAAACCTGTTTACCATTTCAATGTAAATGCTCAGTTTCTGAAGTGAAAGTGATTTGTAACCCCTAAGTCTGCCTCATGCCCAGTTGGTGGCAGCAACTTTCAGCACCTCACTAATATTTCCTCTAGTTAAAAGGTACTTGAAGCTCATCAGTGTCTGCTGTGTACTGGTCTGCTCTCTCCTACAAACTACTGCCTTCCTGTCTGTCTCAGGTGTGACAGGTGACTGCAGAATTTGCTTTGGTGTTCTCCATGGTATATGTATTCCTGTTCTGTCAGCAACTTCACTTCACATACTAGGGACCTGCTTATGTTTTCCCTCTCTGGCCATGTAGTCCTAGCATGTCTTTCTCTCCTCCCATCCTGCTGCAGGTGTTTTTTTTCCTTCCCACTGGGCAGCAGAAGTTGTTCCACAGTGGAAATTTAAGCATCCTCAAGTTTCTTCCCAGTTTTCACTGTGTTTTCTTAGAGTAAATCGCCAATTTCTGTTTTTACAGGAATTTCTTTTTATGAAATGAGTGTGGTCTGCCTTCACTCTGCAAAACACTACATTTTTCTCTATGGAAATGAGAATTTTGCAAGTTTCAAAAATGTTTTCAAATAGTGAATGTATCGTAGTTTTGCTTTGCTTGGGTGTTGCTTAACGTGTGAAGTGACTTTATGAGAAATAGTAAAATTTTAGTTTTATTGTTTGAATTTTAGTTCATAAGAATTTTTCTCAGCCAAATTCTTAACTTTTATGATTAGGCAAAAAGTGTGGGAGACAATCCAATTAAAAAAACACACAACTCTACTTGAACAGCAGTAGTTATGCACCATTTATTTATGATTGCCCTATTGCTTTAGCTCTAAATAGGAAATATTACAGTTTCCTGTCAAAGGGAAAAAGTTTTTAGAGCGAAACCCCCTTTTCCCAAATCTCTGATAAGATGGATTGAGAACTTCTATGTTTGTTGCCTGGTTTATAAGTGTATGAGACTGGTTGTATTTCGCACAATCTGTCCCCTTGTGCTTGATTCCTTTTGGTCTTTGTTTATTTGTTTATTTTTTCCAGAGGTCTTGTTCCCAGAAAAATACACATGGAACAGTTCATACACAGGGTAGATTATGTGACGGCAAGCTCCTAGGGATTAATTACACAGAAGTCTGTTATTAAAATAAAGAATGTTAACAGGGAACACTGAAAAAGTTCTGTAGACTTTATAAAGCCCATTTTACTTTACAAAGAGGACTTTAAGACTTCATCTGAAGTCAGATAGGCTAATAATTAAATATGGGGGAAAAGACTCCTGCAGTGGTGTGGTTTGTTCTTGCATTTATTGAAAAGATTAAGCTAAAATATTGATACCATTTAAAAACAGATATTAAGTAGAAGGTTTCAGCAATTCCACATTTAAACAAGAAGATGGAGACAAGATATTTATTTATGTGATTCATTTTGTAACATTTAAGATGTAGAAATTTTTTATAAAAATTTTTTTATAAAAATAAGTTGTTGGTATTACAAATTAATTAAAACTTGCATCAACCACCCGTGAGATGTGTCAGGGCTGATGGAAATGGAAATACAGCCCTATCTCTAAGCTTATTTGGAATTTTAAAGGATATTGAAATGTTTCTTTGTTGTCTTATGTAGCAGATACTTAAAAAGATTATAGTATTATGCCAATGATTCTAACCAAGCAAAATACTGAACAGATTATTAGGGTATACTCACAGTAATTTATTTGCTTTTTCCTACAATAAACTAACCAACTAACCTAACCAATTTGGAAATTTTAGCCTTAATTTTTAATGTGAAAACAAGATTTTAAATGTTTCCTTGAAATAGAACTAAGCTCTACTAACAATTTCTCTGTTTCTAGAAACTCACCCAATAAATGGGGCTATTCAAGCAGCTTAGAATTTTTTCCATGAAATTTTTTTGAGAAAACTGAGATCAGAAATATATTAGGGCTGAATTCTATGGCAGGCATATGAAAGTTTAATGTTTCAAGTGGGTTAAGTTTGATTTTTCCCATTAGATTGTAAAATCATCAATGGCAAGAAATCTATCATAAGCATTTTAACATTAACTTATCATTAGTTGGCATTTCAAAGAATTCATTAGTTCCGGAAACCTTGATTCAATGCC
This sequence comes from Rhinolophus hipposideros, assembly GCF_964194185.1. Lineage (NCBI taxonomy): Eukaryota > Metazoa > Chordata > Mammalia > Chiroptera > Rhinolophidae > Rhinolophus > Rhinolophus hipposideros. The sequence goes on along the minus strand of NC_138051.1, from coordinate 44,020,967 downwards.
AGCCTGAATTTAGCTCTGTAGAATGCCAGAGGCTTATAACCCATAGCCTAGGGGACCTTAATATTTGGTAGCAGAATGAGATGCGTTACAGGAACCAGGAGTCAACAGAAAGGTAATAGAGGGCATGGAGTCTAGGATTAAGTAAAAACAATAATAATAACTATAGCAGTGGTAGGTGACATTTAGGTAACATTTATGTACCAGGCACTGCTCTCAGTGTTTTACATATGACAACTCAATCGATGCCCACAACATCTCTAAGAAGTAGTTCCTTTTATAATCTTCCTTTTACAGCTGTAAGAGCTGAGACACACAAAGGTTAAGTTATAAAGACAAATTCTTAATATTAAATTTACTTTCTCCATTAATTTTAGTTATGATTTTGGTTTTTCATTCCACTAGACAAAAATACGGGATTAAGACATTGGTAAAATTACACTTAAAATTCTTAATATTCCTTCGTGCTCATTCATAGATCTCAGGTATTGTTAATACCATAGTAATATTTTGTCAAACAATGAAATTTCTCAAACATTTCTGCAAACACACTAATAAAATACCAAAGGAATTATAGAATGTCAGAGCTGGTGGAATGTTTCGAATATGTATATATATATATATATATATATATATATATATATATATATGTGTGTGTGTGTGTGTATATATATATCTGTATGTATATATATATATATCTATATGTATATATATACGTTTATATGTGTATATGTGTGTGTGTGTGTGTGTGTGTGTGTGTGTGTATATTCTTAACTTCTATGATTAGGCAAAAAGTGTGGGAGACATACACACTTTTTATATAATATTAGTATTATACCTGAACTTTTATTGATGATAGTAGATAACCATCAAGGCACTTTCCTGCATCGTCCAGGGTTCTGAGCTGGAGACATTTCTCATTATGTCATTCAGAAGGTCTTGCTCTCATGTCCCATGTGAGAAATTTCTGTCAGAATAGAGTTGCAAGAGATACTCCTTTTTCCATGGGAAATTGGTATGTCTCTTAACTTAAGACACAATATGATGATTTATTTAATTCTTTCTCTGTCATTTTTTTCTTTTAATTTGCTTGCCTGTAACATGTGATTTTTATATTAAATTGCAACAATAGCAAGCCCTGATATATCATTCACTGTTGTACTTTACATATATTAATTCATTTAACACATAACTCCTCTCTGAGGGAGATTATACCTACTTGCTCATTTAACAGCTGAAGAAACTGAGGGATGCAGAGTTTTAGTAATTACCCGAGAAATACAAACCAGTAAGAGACAGTGTTGGGAAATCTGCCTTTATAGTCTGTGCTCTGAATATATTTCACTGCTTCTCCATTGTAATAAATCTTACACCTGGTAAGTTTATTTCTTTTTCCCATATTCTTGATACTTTCATTTCCCCAAAATCTTCTCTTACCATTGTGGTGGGGAAAGACTCAACATTTATTGAAGGCAGATGCAGTCACATGACAAAGGAAACATCATTGCAGAAATGGGATTAATCAGAAAAGTCTTCACAGTGGAAGTCTACCAGGGTCAGCAAACTGAATCAAGCTCCCTGTTTTTATGAATAAAGTTTTATTGACCCCAAATCATGCCCATTTATTTGTATATTATCTATGTCTGTTCTCGCCTTACAGGGGCAGAGTGGAGTAGTTGTGACAAAGACTGTATGGCCTGGCAAAACTGAATTATTTGCTATTTACTTTACAGAAAAAATTTGCCGAGCTCTGGTCTATGTGATAAGTGACTATCTGCTAGGGCTGAAAACTTCTTGAAGGCAGAGTTCTCATTTGTTTTATTTATTGCTAGGGATACCCAGGAGCTGAACACATAGTAGGAGTTCAGTAGACAATTTTTGAATGTCTGACCAATTTTGATTGACTGACTGACTGTGGGAGGTAAATTATGTGAATTAGAGCTTGGAGGAAGTATGTGAGCGTAATGAAGAAAAATTTGAGTGAAAAAGGCATGACTGAAAAGGACATGAAGTGTTTCGATGGAGGGACACTGAACACAAAGGGCAGGGTTTGCACTGTCTGACTCCAAGGGGCCCAGCTCACAGTGTAGCCCATGAAACAGTGCCCCCGGAGTTGTGCTGTTTGCAACCTCGTGTGCCTGTCCCTAGAGAGTGACATTGTCAGGGTGGAGAGGGACTAGAGGACACATAATATTGTTGGGAAAGGTGAAGACTCTAAGATGAGAACGTGATCGGATCTTTGCCTCTCTGGTAGAGGTGTGAAAGGTGTATGGTTTAGAGAGGAGGGAGACTAGAGGCAAGGAGATTTGGGAAACTAATATAGGAGTCCTGGTGAGGGTAGACGATGGCCTGAGTAACTGCAGTGGAGGGAGAAGAAGCTTACGTTGTGTCAGAAGTAACACGAGCAGTACTCAACCACCTGGTTGTAAGACGCAAAGGGACAAGGCTCGTGGGATGCTTCCACCTTCATGTATATTAAAACCTGTTGTACTACAAACATAGCACCATTCGTGAGAAGTCCTCTACTACAAGGAAACAAGCTATTTTCATCTGTGAGTGTTTTGGTTATCTTATTGCCATGTTACAAATTACCCTCAAACTGAGTGGCTTAAAACAATAATTTTATTTCTTCTGCTTCTGAAGGCCAGGAATTTGGACAGGGCACAGTGAGGATCCTTGTCTCTGTTCTCTACAATGTCTGTCGAGGCTCGAATGAGCAAGGTGCCTTCTTCACGTGTGTTTCCGGTTTTGTGATCGTGGCCTGGGTCCTGCAGCCCTGTTTACTTTGGTGTGTTTCACTAAATGGACAGATAAAGGAGGGGAATAAAGGAAGCAGAGAGGCAATTGTCTGGCTCCGTTGGGGGACTTTCAGGTTTGAAAGCTTTCTCCTGTGTGATCTCCTGCCTGGGCCTGCCTCTGGGGATGGAGCCACTGAGTGTGTGTTTTCAAATGGGGAAACTGAGCTCCAGGTGCAGCTACCAGGCCTTGCTCAGAGTAAGTGTCTGTGTGGCTGGGTCTTGAATAATAGCCCCTTGACCCTGGGTCTCACGCTTTAACCCCATATAGTCACTGAAAAACTGACTTGAATGGTTGAAAGCTGGCTGGAAGTTGCTCAGTGGACTCATGTTTATCATTGTTGGCTGCATTCCTCAGTTCTCCATACAGTCTCAGATTGTCCTCCTCTCCACACGGCCTTATTACATGGATTTTCCAGCAACATAGCCAGATTCTTTACATGGCAGCTCAGGATCCCAAGAGCACAAAAGTGGAAGCTATCAGACTTTCTTCAAACTTAGCCTGGAATTGCATGACCTATAATTTCATGCAAGTCACAGACCTTGCCGGGGATCAAGGGTGTGGACTAATATGCTGAACTTCTTGATGTGAGGAGCAGCATGTATCTGCAGGGAGGGGAGGAATTTTGAGGGACATCACTGGAGATTAGCTATCACAGGGAAGGAATGGGTTTTTGAGCAGGATAATTGGATGTTTTAAATTTTAATTCTAACTTGACTGAGTCTGATTGGCTTAGTTCCCCATTGAAGATGCTTCATTGTATTTTGCTACTGGGACCTCATAATGAAAAATGCTACATGAATGACGTGTCTCCATGTTCTTTTAGACTAATGGTAAGGACATTGTTCTTAGGTTGTCCAGTTTCGCATTTAAAGAATTCACAAATCCCTGGAATAAGATTATAGTTCCAATAAACTGGCCAATTTTGTTTTATTCAAATATAAGAGTTAAAAAACTCCTTAAATTTCCCCCTTTTTTCTTTAGCTTTTAAGAAACTCGGGGACAAATTCAATGCACAATCACTTTAATTTATTAACTTTGGTATTTGGTATGTTTTGCCTTCCTTCTGTATGGGATGGGATTTTACTTTCCATTTCTATTATTAGCCCCATTTTTATATATCTGTTCATGTAATTCACCTCAAATTTTTTAAATCAAGGATTATAATTAATAAAAAGATGTAGGGGCGGTCGGTTAGCTCACTTGGTTAGAACAGGTGCTTTTAACAACAAGGTTGCCAGTTCGATCCCCACATGGGCCACTGTGAGTTGTGCCCTCCACAACTAGATTGAAACAACTACTTGACTTGGAGCTGATGGGTCTTGGAAAAACACACTTAAAAATAAAAAAAAGTTAAAAAAAAAAAGATGTGCAATTGCCAATAGAATTGGTGTTGTTGTGAGCCCAACTCTATTATTATAGTCCTAGATGGAATAAGCCACATTGTTAATAGAATAAAACTGGATTAGGAATATAGTCTTCTTTTGACTGTGGATCCAATACTCTATCAATTAATAGTTTTAAGTTCTTGTGACTTTACCACTTTCTCAAGTTTTTGTTTTTTGTTGTTGTTAAAGTTATCACTGAGTCTGTTTATTCAACCCCCTCAGAGTGGAAATGAGGGAGGAAAATTCCCTATCTCCATGATTCCCAGCTGAAGATGTATTCCAGACATCAGGCCGACTCAGCGCAGGAAACTGCTCCATTAGACAAATTATTTTGTTCAGTGTTTTGAAGGGTTGTGAATTCCTAGACCATCAGTCATACTTACATTCAAATATTAGTATCTGAGCACATCTAAGTCCAAATATAGGACAACCATTTGCGACGTTGGTATTGGGAGACAGGATTTATGTTGGCCCTATGGACACATTATGTCTGCTGATAAGTGCTGGACTTTGTGGTTTTTGAACTCAAGTACTATGATATCTCTATTAATAAAGGGAATATATTCTGGGGACAGGTTTTTGTTTTGTTTTTCTGTTTCTTCTCCTTTTCCTCCATCTTCCTTTTTGCCTTCTTTGTTGTCGATAGCTTCTCCTTTTTATTTTTCTTCTTCACTGTCATCACATTTTCTTCTACTTCTTGTAAGTAACTTCATAAGCTGAGCTACAAATAAAATAGGGATAATAGGAATACCAAATAAGGTTAAAAGATTAAGAAAATTAAATTCTAAGTAAAATGTTAAATTTTTGCCTAGGGAGTCTTGGGTCGTTCAAGGAGAAAAATGGAGGTAAGTATTTTTGTCAGAGGAGGGAAGGAGAAAGATTGAGGGAGGCAGGAGAAGAGAGTTGGGAGAAAGTTCTGGAGTAAGGATTCCAGCCAGCCAGTGGACCTGAGCTGGACAGAGCAGTTGCCGGGTGCTGACCGGTACTAATGACAGCTCCCTCACTCCTGGCAGCCTTGGTACCAGGTAACCTGCAGCCTTAACCAGCCTCTTCAGGGGACCAAGGACTTTAGGAAGAGAGTCAGGGCCTGAAAGAAAGACAGACACTTGGATGCCAGAAAAGATTCCTGTAAAAAATTTAGAGAAATATAGTGAAAAAAAACACAGACAAATTTATTATTTATTATGCGCCTGTGTATATGGTGCTATGTAAAGTTCGGTGCATCTGCTCTCCCCATGGATAAGGCTTTATTGTCTGCCATTTCCCCTACCCATTTCGGGCTAATTTATGATTGTGTAATCAGACCTTAATAGGTGCCTTTGATGAATTAATTTTAAAGACTCCTCTTTTTAATTTTTTTGCATATAAAATCATGACTCAGATCTCCCTCTATAGTCAGATCATCCATCTTTATAAAAATAATTACAATATTAGGGTGATAGTGGGACAGACATTAAAAATTCATAGGCTAAAACTGAGGCCCAGAGGGAGTACCTTAAAAAGTGCTTGAGATACTTATTTTCTTCTCTACTTTATGAAGTTGGTAAGCATGGAAGCTGAGCCACACGGTGGCAGGATCTGATTTTAGGAGTCATGTGACATTGCATAGGAGGTTCTGCCTCCCTTTTGTGTTCACACCCTGGAGAGGTGTTAGTATCTGCAAGTCCTCAACTGTGTGGCCAACCTGCATCCTGTGGGCAGGGGCATTTTTCTTCTCCTTTGTTTGGGCTCAGGTAGTGTGATCAGTCTCTTAGTGGTCAACCCCGAGTCTGGACACTAGAGTTTCAGTCCCTCAGTGCTACCTTGCAATCAGTGGAAGTCTCCAGATTCGGTGGGGTTGAGTGCAATGGAGCTTTTCAAGGAAGGTAGTTGCCAATGAGGGTAGCAGTGAGAGGGTGGGAGAAGAAGCAGTGAGGGTCTTCTCTGGGAGTCTGAAGGGTAACCAACCCCCCACCTCCGTCCCACAGTCACTCTTCTAATTAGTAATTAGAGTGTCAAATGTCCTGGGATGGGGCATGGTATTCTAGGTCTGTAAACTTGGACTCTTGTCATAACGTGCTGAGTCAAGTTATTTCCGCTACTAATTTATACATTTAGATTCCATGTAATAAGCATGCCAATGAAGGAAAAAAACTTAAATTCTTATCTTTTCTTCTATATCATCTAGCCCAATAATTCTGCAGAACATCTGTGTAATCCAAGTGACTGTTTATTGAGCGTTGGCTGTGTTTGAATTGGACCTAATGCTTAATTCTCAGAATGAACACCGTGTCTCAGGCCTGTTGATATTGTTATCTTCTAATGATTCTAGGCAGAACTACATTTGGAATATCTTTCCCTTTACTGATGGGGTAATGCCTGAAGTGATGTGGGCAAGTGCTTTGCAAGGAAGGACTTGATATGCAACCTTAAAGTGAACAAATAGTTTTTAATCTTTCATGGACTGCTGCTGCTTCACATCCTAAAGTTTAGGCCACTGACCTCAAGTTTGCAAATTTTATACCCCATTACCACCCTGTGAGTTCTGTATTCCCCAGGGCCACATAGTTGATGTTTTAGCTGGAATCCGAGAAAGTGTCTGAACATTTCCTGAAGAGTTGGCTAGGAGTGATTTGGCAGTTCAGTCATAAAAACCCAGAGCTAGTTGCTGGGGTATACGTTATAATTACCTCACACTGTTTCCTATTTGAGCCTGGTTGTGGGTAGCTGGATAGATTGGCATGGCTTGTGGGACTGATGTATTTTAAAGGATCGAGGACTCATTTTCAATGAACGCTAATAACCATCGGCCATGTTTTCAGGGAGGCTTGGAAGTGTGGGTGGCTTGCCTGGGGTCAAATCCTGGCTCCAGCACCTACTTGGAAGGAACCTCAGACAAGTGACTTGACCTCTCTGAGCCTCAGTTTCCTCACTTGTCAAATGAGATTATAATACTCACCTTTCTGGGTTGTCTTAAGGTTTAATGAGAGAATACATTTCCAGTTCCTATTACAGTGCCTGATGTATTCAGCTACGGTGATGAGGAAGATTGTAATTCAGTCACAGATAAGGAAAATGAGGGGTGGAGTCATACAAAGAGGCTGGATTTTTCCGACCAAAGTAAAAAATTAGGTAATCATTAGTATCTGGATACCACAATCTTCACTTTCTCTTTTTGGAACTGATTATTTTCAAAAACAAAGGAAGCAAACTTGAACTTCAAAATTTCTTAAAATATAATTTCAGTGGAAACTTTGTGGAGATCTGGTTATACCTAAAGTCAGTATGCAGATAAGGTTTTTAGTTTATTATTTTAATTTTTAAAAAATATTTTATTGGGGAAGGGGAACAGGACTTTATTGGGGAACAGTGTGTACTTCTAGGACTTTTTTCCAAGTCAAGTTGTTGTCCTTTCAATCTTAGTTGTGGAGGGTGCCATTTAGCTTCAAGTTGTCCTTTCAGTCTTAGTTGTGGAGGGCGCAGCCCAGCTCCAGGTCCAGTTGCCATTTCTAGTTGCAGGGGGCTCAGCCCACCATCCCTTGCGGGAGTTGAACCAGCAACCCTCCAACTTGGACGCCCTCCAACCAACTGAGCCATCCAGGAGCTCAGTGGCAGCTCAGCTCAAGGTGCCATGTTCAATCTTAGTTGCAGGGGCGGAGCCCACCATTCCTTGTAGGACTTGAGGAATCAAACTGGCAACCTTGTGGTTGAGAGCCCACTGGCCTATGTGAGAATTGAACTGGCAGCTTTCGGAGTTAGGAGCACGGAGCTCTAACCGCCTGAGCCACCGGGCCGGCCAAAGGTTTTTATTTTTAAATGTCCCCTTCCCCGAGATGTGTTGCTTTTATTGGGAAATAAATTTACTAAGTATCATTCCTTATTAATATTCTCCCCTCAACTCCTCCAAAGAAATTTGCATTGTTTTATTGGCAGATTTGGCAAATAGGCCTTGTCTCTTTCCTGACACGTTGTGAAAGGAATTTAGATTTTAGGAAATGGAAGAACTGGCCTGAAACTACTTCTTTGGCGGCAGTGCAAAGAGATACCCTGAAAGATAGTACTGTTTTGTGGTGAGGTGGTTGGCCATTTTTTGAAAAATGCTTTCAGAATAAGTGTTGGGTTATGATCAAGTAGACAAGAAGCCACACTACCTTTCAGCTCGTGATGTCAGAGGTAAAGAGACACACTCTTTCCCACCTTCCACACATCAGATCTCGTAGAGAAGTCTGGCACTGCTCTTGTCGTGTGGTCATCTCTGTGGCCAAACAAATGGGGTGCACGGGCTAGCCAGGCCTGAGCCATGTGGAATGGGCTCCTCTTAGGAAAGAGGAGTTTGGCTCACAAAGAAGAGGAAGGGATACTGGGTGGGTAAACAACACATCTGCACCCAAATCAAGAAAGCTCTCTTTTTCATAGACTCGGTACTTCTTCAACTCACTCTGTTACTACCGTTCTCTCTGGGTGCTTTGTGGGCAGGTCCCACTTGAATGATGTAGGGCCAGGCCGAGTCAGTTTGGCCACCCCTGAGAAGAGCCATGGCCTTTGCTTTCCAACTGACCATTTCCTTCCTTTGGCTTCGTGCTTTGCAGTAACATCATGCTCCTTCAGTACAAAGGGATTCTTAGTTGTTGTTGTTTTTCTTCTGTGCCCTATTTCTCTTGAGAAAATGAATTTTTTTTCATTTCTTTTAATGATTTCCATTTTGATTTTAATGAGAGTTGACTTTCAAGAGATCTAAAACTATTGAACATCCAGGAACGTGGGACAAAACATACATGATCTTAATTGAGGCAAAGCTTTGGTAGAATTCCTAAACCTAGCAGCACCCTTACGTACCAGCCTTCTGGTTAACTGATTGGCAATAAACTCTAAGAAGTTGTGGTTGCTGCATATTTATTCACAGCCTACAAAAATAAGAGTGCTTTAAATAAGGAATAATTTGAACAGATACTAGTTATTTTTCTATTTGTCATTAAAAATGTTAGGTGTCCCAATATTTCCCATCCCCTTAGAGTAAATCATATCACTACCAATACAGTCAAAGTTTATAAAAAAGCAAAAATATAAAAACACGCCAACAAATACCAGGTACTTTCTATGCTCTACTAACTTCTCAAGAAAAAAATAAACCTCAAATAAGAAAATAAACTTTTTAAAGTTTTGAAAACCTTTCAGGAATTTTACAAGAATATGCAAGCCATTTTTCCTTCCTTTTTTTCCAGCAATTCTGGCTTTCTATTAAGTGATATTGTTGACCATTTGATGGAATTCTAGACAACAGGGTCTCCTTTGACCTTGGATTGACTTATCTGCTCATTTGCATTTGAGACTTTCCTTGAAAAATAGGTTAACACATATTCTCACATATTGAAGAATCAGAAAATATACCAGGATTGCTTGCTAAATGACTTCCTCCTTTCAGTTCATATTTCCCATGACTAAAGAATTTTTCCATTTGTGAACAGAAAAGCCAAAATTCAGCCCTTCTATGGACCTGATACAAATCAATCCCCTCAAACTTATATTTTTTGTTAACTGATGGGTTTATGTTTATTACTAAGGAAGATAAGATATACTTATGAAAATGAATCATGTGAATATGTAGTTGTAATGCCCAAGGGAACTCATCTCCTGGGCTAACATACTTAATTATTTGCACAAGGGTGGTTAAGTCATTTATTCTTGGATTTCTTGTCTAATGAACATTAATCTTATTTAGTAGCCGCATACTGGGAATTTGTAGAAACACTTTGGTTAATTCTTGTCACTTATTTAAGATGGTAAACATGTTGGGATTGGACTGTTATTATCTCTAAATAGGGATTCCCATCTCTTTTAAGAATGTTGAGTTGAATAACAGATAAAAGTAGTGGTTCTTCAAGTGAATGAAAAAAGAAAGCAAAAGTGTAATGTCATGACGGTATGTAGGAGGGTGAACTAGGCTAGATGCTGTTCAAAGTTGTTGTTTTAACATGGAGGATATAAAATATATACAAAACTAGAGAGAATAATACAGTGAAGCTCCATCTTCAGCAGTTATCAGTTAATGGTCAGTCTTGTTTTATCCATTTCTCTTTCCCATCACAGATTATTTTGAAATAAATTCTTGAAAAAAATAATATAATTAATGAATATTTCAATATGTGTTTCTAATAGATAAGGGCTCTTTAAGAAAAATAAACACAATACCACTATCACATTTAAAATGATCATTAATTAAAAAATAACATCAAATATCCAGGATTTAAATGTCCCTGAGTAAGTCATACATTTTATTTTGTTTTTTTACAATTTGTTCAAATCAGGGTCCAAATAAAGTTCATATTTTATAATTGGTTGATGAGTTTCTTAAATTTTTTTAAATATATAGATTTTCCCTTTGTCATTTTTTACCTTGTAATTTACTTATTAAAGAAATTAGTGCATACTGTATAACATCACTTATGTGTGTAATCTAAAAAGCCTAACAAACTCAGAGAAAGAGTGAATAGAGTGGTAGTTACCAGGGGCTGGAGAGTGGGGGATATGGGGAGATACTGGTGAAAGGATATAAATTTCTAGTTATAAGTTAAACAAGTTCTGAAGATCTAATGTACGGAATGGTGATTATAGCTAATAATACTGTATTATATACTTGAAAGTCACTAAGAGAATAGATCTTAAAGAAAAAGAAACAGTAACTATGTGACAAGGTAGAGGTGTTCGCTAATGCTATGGCAGTAATTATTTTACAATATATAAATGTATCAAATCAACACATTAAACTTACACAATGTTATGTGTCAATTATGTCTCAAAAGAGCTGGAGAAAAAGAAAAAGGAATGTATTCATGTCCTGTAGAGCAGAGCTATTTAAGATGCTAGTCCATAAACTGCTCATTACCAGTCTGGGTTGAGATGAGAAGCACGTGCCAGAACGTAAATCCAGCAGGGCTCTAAGCACAATATTTAGCTCAGCTTATTCATATTTCTTTTCATAGCCAGACTCTCGATGAAGGGAGCAGTGAGGTGATGTATTCCATCTTAAGCCCCTTATCTCATTCTAGATCAGTAATACATAGTGTGTGGACCAGCATGGGCTAGTCCTTGGGCCACACGTGGAGTCCACTGCTGCAGTTTCTCATAGTCTATTGTTGACTGCATTCCAGTGGTGATGGTGCTTATTGTGTTCCTCTGGCCCCTGTATTTGCTGTGACTTGTTAGAGCTAGAGGCTTGATCCAATTCAGAATCAACTTTTTGGTAAGAAGACTTTGTACCTGGTACATGTACTTCCCTGAGGAGGCCCATCATGTCTGTTAGTGTCTCTTTTTGGGATGGCAATAACCATTGATGATCATTGTCTAGATCCTGAGTTTATTAAGGTAGCAGCATGGGAATATTTGAGTTCTGTCACTTCCTATTCATGTATTAACACTGCAAAGCTTTACACCTAGTTTCGCTCTTACACTCATTGCTTCACAGCCAGCAATGTCTACAATGCTGCCGGGTCTGTTTTTTCCACCTCTGTCTAAACTGATCCATGAGTGTGAGCGTTGTGGGAAAATTATTTAATATCTGATACTAAGGATAAGCAATTATGAGGTGTAAAATTGTGGAAAGTTTACACAGAGGAGCCTGGCCCTCGTGAGGGCAGAAAAGGAAGGATGTAATTATGCAAGGCTCCATTGCTCTCCCCTTATCCCATGCTTTTGTGTGACCTTCAAGATGGAGAAACCCAATTGTTATTTTTATTTTACAGTAAGAGTTTCAGGGCAGGGTCATGAAAAGTTGATAAGATTTTGGACTGTGGGTAGAAAAAAGAAGATGTTTGCAGATATTTTAACATTCAGAATGTGCTTTCTTTTCAACATTGCGTTCTCAGGAACACTCCTTTTTATTTAAGAAATAGGGAATTTTAATTAAACTTATTGTGGCAATCATTTCACAATATTTGTGCTCTATACTTTAGAATTATACAGTGCTGCATGTCAGTTACATCTCAGTAAAATTGGAAAACAAACAAAAATAAATTATATAGCTTTAATGATTCAAATGAAAGATTCTGGAAAACACTGGTATATCCAGATCCACTTGGGAAAGGAATGCAGAAGACAAGAGCTGTCCCGGCAGCCTCACTCTGAGTGTTTGTGGGGGATAATGTGTGTGTGTGTGTGTGTAATTCGCATTTCCTGTGTTTCTGTGAAAAAGATATATGACGTTCTTTGAGCACTGATATATTTCTGCTCCCTACTGTCAAACTCCCAAGTAAATCGCCAGGGTTTTAGACCAGAGGCTTTGTCTCTGGGCGATGCTACAGAGATTTGGAAAGTGTTTAGGTATGTTAGGAGGTAGAATGGGTGGACATATTTCGCTGTTTTTGACACCATCATCTCCTCAGAAGTTGTCACTGTGTTGAAGTTTTGAGTTGGCATTTAGCACCCCCTCTGCTTAATTACAGCTTGAAACGTGAATACTGTCATACCTTCCTTCCCTAGAGCTCAAAAGGTGTTGAGAGGACAGTGCTGGCAGCTCAGGCTGAGAGGGAAATCTTTTGGATTGGATTTTGGTAAGAGCTGTGCTGGCGGTTGGAATGAGTTGCCACTTTTTCTGTGCATTGGAGAGTGTGCCAGTAGCCTCTGAATAAAATCATAGAGTCGGGAAACTGGAGGGTTTTCAGAATATTATTGTGGTCACCCCAGCCTTCGTGCACTGGGTCAGGTAGTTCCCTGCATGCTCTGATGGTTTTGCTTGAAGGTACTTTTCAAAAGACAAGACACACCCATGTTCAAGTGTATGTACACAATACATTCCAATGGCAGCTATGAGTAGGTTTTGAGTTATCCACATTTTGAACCTCTATATTGCTCCCCACCCACCCACTCCCCTAAGTACTGAACATGTTAAGAGCTGACTGATATTTTTATGAGAGGGAACATGACAGGATATTCACCATGCAGAAGGTATTTCAGAAACAGAAGCACCAGTCCATAGGAGCGAGTATACCTGAAATGTATTCATTTTACCATTGCTTTCCTTTTCCAATCTACTTTGTAAGATCTGTCTTAAAATTTTTGGTTTTGCAGACCTAAGAAAACTGGGCACAAAAAGTTACGCACAAATTAGTTTATATGAGGAAACACATTCTCTTTGGAATATTTATGGAAACATCTTTCTAATAGGTAATCTAAAAAATCTTTAGTGTTAACCTTGGAATGTTTTATGAATAAATTCTTTTGGTGTCTAATTAGTGATTTATGACATGTTTCCATTGTGTTGCTTTTGAACAATTCACTTCTCTGAATTTCAGTTTTCTTATCTGAAAATGAGCACAGGAATACATTTCCTTAATAGAATTTTGGGGAAGGGTCACGTGATTATTTTGTAAGTTATAAAGCTATCTAAAATTTGCTAATTATTTTTATTCTACAGTGTGACTTCACATGGACTAGATAAATTCTGATTTAGTCAAACTCCCTCAAATTAATTAGACTGTTTTCATTTAAAGTTTTCCCGGTACCTAAATGCCTAGAAATAAATGCTTACAACTTTGCTTCAATTGCAAAGTTAGAAAAAAGAAACTTGTTCAATTCTTGATCCCTAATGTTGTGAATTGTTAATGTCCATGAAATAATCTCAGCAACTTCATGCTTTTAGTTAAGTTCCTTTGACTTTTTAGAAAGTTAAACTCTATCAACGATTTATTATCTATTGTTATTGTTGTTGTTGTTCCTTCAGAACAATGTTGTCTCTGTTCTGATGAAGGGTTTGGTAGAGAAATGTTTTTAAAAACCCCAGTGCCTGTTGACTCCTATGAAGTCAAGTTAGAGATATAAGACCTCTGAAAACTTTTGTAGCTGTAAAATGTTTCTAATTGATGTATTTGAAACGTGGAAAAATTTCACTGTTATACTCCATGAATTCCATTTATATGTACTTTTTCTTATGTATTTAATTATTTTAAAATTAAAAAGAGTAAATGAAATCATATTGATTTCTTAATAGTAATTATCTTTTTCATTCCTTTATTATTTAATTTCTTCTAAATATATTTACCTTTTCTTTTTTAAAATTCTTTTTTAAATTAAAATTTATTGGGGTGACAATGATTAATAAAATTGCATAGGTTTCAAGTGAACAATTCTATAATCCATCATCTATATATTACATTATGTGTTCACCATGCAGAGTCAGTTCTCCTTCCATCACCATATATTTGACCCCCTTTACCCTCATCTACCATCCCCCCAACCTCCTTACCCGCTGGTAACCACTAAACTATCGTCTGTGTCTATGAGTTTTTGTTTTTTTTATTTGTCTTGTTCCTTTGTTGCTTTCAGTTTTATATCCCACATGTGAGTGAAGTAAATGGGCCTTGACTATAGCTAACATACAATTAATATATTAGTTTCCAGGGTACACAATAGTTATTCAACATTTATATATCTAAAGAAGAGATCACCATAAATCCAGCAACCATCTGGCAACTTTCCCAATACTATTGATTATATTTATTATGCTGTACATTCGTTTTATACCTGGAAATTTGAATCTCTTATTCTCCTTCACTTTTCCCCACCCTTTTTAAATTTTGAAATTATAGTTGACATTCAGTATTATTTTATATGAATTTCAGATGTATAGTATAGTGGTTGGACATTTACGTAATTTAAGAAGTGATCCCCCTGACTAGTCTAGTACCCACCTGGCACTATACATAGTTATTACCATATCATTGACTATATTCTCTATGCTTTACTTTACTCCCGATGACTGTTTTGTAACTACCAATTGGTACTTCTTAATGCCTTCACCTTTTTAAGCCTGTCTCCCAACCCCCTCCTATCTACACTCCAATAAATTTAGTACCCATCTGACACCATACATAGTTATTATAATATTATTGACTAATTCCTTATGTTATACCCTACATCCTCATGACTACTTTGTAACAACCAATTTGTACTTCTTTTTCACCCATTCTCAACCCCGCCTCCTGCCTGGCAACCATGTTCTCTGTATCTATGAGTTTGTTTCTGTTTTGTTTGTTTGTTTATTTTTTTCTTTAGATTTCACATATAAGCGAAATCTCATTGCAACTGTCTTTTTTGGTCTGACCTACTTTACTCAGCACAATACCCTCCTGGTCCATCCAAGCCACTGCAGATGGCAAGAATCCATTCCCATCCGTGGCCGAGAAATATTCCATTGTATATGTGTACCACCTACTCTTTATCCATTCGTCCATTGATGGACACCCAGGCTGCCTCTACATCTTGGCCATTGTAAACAATGCTGTAATGAACATATAGATGCACATGTCCCCTTCAAAAAAGCATTTTGGATTTCTTTGGATAATTACCCAGAAGTGAGATAACGTATCCTTCTTTGTCATTTGTTATAGCCTTTGTTTTAAAATCTATTTTGTCTGGTATAAGTATTACTACCACAGCTTTTCTTTTCTTTTTTTGTTTTGTTTCCATTTTCATGAAACATCTTTTCCCCATCCCTTTACTTTTAATCCGTATGTGTTTTTTGATCTGGAGTCTCTTGTAGGCAGCATATGTAAGGGTCTTGTTTTCTTATCCATTCAGCCACCCTATCTTTTGATTGGAGCATTTAATTCATTTAGATTTAAAGTAATTTTGACAGATATTTTATTATTCATTTTCTCTCTCTCTCTCTGTCTCTCTCTCTGTCTCTCTCTCTGTTTTTTGTCTTAAAGAAGTCCCTCTAAAATTCCTTGTAATATTGGTTTGGTAGTGAAGAACTCCTTTATCTTTTTCATGTCTGGGAAGCTCTTTATCTGTCCCTTGATTCTAAATGATAACTTTGATGGTTAATCTTCGTTGTAGGTCCTTGCTTTCCATCACTTTGATTATTTCCTGCCAATTCCTTCTGGCCTGCAAAGTTTCTGTTGAGCAATCAGCTGACAGACTTATGGGAGCTCCCTTGTAGATGACTAATTGCTTTTCTCTTGTTGCTTTAAGATTCTCTCTTTGTCTTTAACCTTTGGCATTTTAATAATGATGTGTCTTGGTGTGGGCCTGTTGGGTTCATCTTGTTTGGGACTATCCATGCTCGCTGGGCTTGTATATCTATTTTATTTGCCAGGTTAGGGAAGGTTTCAGTCATTATTTCTTCAAATAGGTTTTCAATTCCTTGCTGTCTTTCTTCTCCTTCAGGTATCCCTATGTTGTAAATGTTAGTACACTTGATGTTGTCCCAGAGGCCCCTTAAACTGTCCTCAGTTTTTCAGATTCTTTTTTCTTTTTTCTGTTCTGATTGGGTGTTTTTTGCTACCTTATCTTCTAAATCACTGATTCAATTCTCTGCTTCATCTAATCTATTATTGATTCCCTCTAATGTATTCTTCATTTTTATTATTTTATTCTTTATCTCTGACTGGTTCTTTCAAATGTTTTCTACCTCCATTTTTATGTTTCCTTTTTCTTTGTTGGAGTTCTTCCTGAGATCACTGAGCATACTTATAACCAGTGTTTGGAACTCTGCATATGGTAAGTTGCTTGTCTTCAGTTTGTTTAGTTCTTTCTCTGGAGCTTTGTTCTGTTCTTTTATTTAGGACATGTTTCTTTGTCTACCCATTTTGGTTGCCTCACTGTGTTTGTTTTTATGTATTAGGTAGAGCTGCCATGCCTTCTGGTCTTAGTAGAATGGTCTATGTAGTAGGTATCCTGTGGGGCCCAGTGGTGCAGCCTCCCTGGTCACTAAAGCCGGTGCTCCAGGTGTATCCCTTGTGTGGGTTGTATGTACCCTCCTGCTGTAGTTGAGACTTGATTCCTGTTTGCATGTCAATGGAAGGGATTGACCCTCAGGCTGATAAGGTTGTGAGGACTGGTTATATGACTACAGTGGAGGAATTGTGGTGCAGTGCTGACCCTATGGAGCAGGGTTCACTTTAGCAGTGCTCTGGTGCCTGCCCAGTCTGCCCTTTGGGTGTGTCATTGTCATGCCGAGTGTCATGCGGGGTCTCAGCTCCTGCTCCCCACATAAGAATGCAGGATATGGTGAGGCCAAAAAGGAACACCCATGGAGCCATAGACAGGGGAGTCATACCACTATATTCTGCCTGATGGCTGTGTTGGAGACAAAGGAAGCAGGAGCCACACGATCCACAACCTACCGTCCACTTCTCTCTGCTAACCAACCTCACTTGCTAGCTGCAATCCGCCATGCTAACTGCAATCTGCTCTTGCTAGCTCAGCCACCATCTTCTTGCTAGCCCCCATTTTCTGGTAACGTAGCCATGGCTGTTATATTAGTGGCCAATGGTTCACTGGCTACAGCTGATGGCCAACTAGTCACAGCTGATGGCCATCCAATCATAGTTGATGGCCATTTACTACCTGAGCCAGCTCCTTTCCATGTGAGGCCGAGAGCCTGGAAACTGCACTCCTGGCTCTGTCCCCACAATCAAGCTTTGAGGTGATGCTCTGGCCCAGTCTGAAACTGGCCAGTGGGACTGTCAGCCTGTAGCCTCCTGGGAGGGCACCTGCTGCATGCCAAGTTCAGCTGCAGTCTGTGCCCTGCCCTGGGCCACCTGGCATGAGCCACAAAGCAATTCAGAGATGGCTGCCACCTGTGCTGTTCTTTAGTGTCTCAAGAGGCCAAGCCACGATCCAAGGCCAGCTGTCTCTAATGCTGGGCTTAGGGCTGCTCAACTAGAGGTGTGGGACATGCTGAAGCCAGATGCTGCTTGTTTGGATTTTGTGAACCTTTTAGGAAACATTTTAGGAAAGTGTGCAGCCTTTCCTAAAGCCCAGCAGGTCATTTATTCGAAAAAGCCATTGGAAGTGGCTTGGGTGTGCCCAAAAGTTGGGTGGGGCAGGGTCTCAGGGAATCACTAGAGCAGGGCAAGTGGAAGGTGATAGCCAGTTTGATGGAGACTCCGATATAGCTTGCATCTGCGTGCATGGTGGAGTAAGGCTCAACAAAGAAGCAATGTCTTCCGCCAGCTCCTCCCTCCAGGAGAATGCTGCCTTTCCAGCCCTCACCATTAAGCTAGACAATTCAGGTCCTCTCCAGATGTCTCTGTTGCCTTTTGAGCTGCTGACCCAGCACCGGGACTCAGAGCAAGTGAGTCCTTCAGTAAGTAAGTCCATACACAGGCCCATTAAAAGAGCACCTGGGACTGTGGCCACCCTATTCTCACTTAGCCACAGTCTCTGCTGGTTTTCACAGCCAGAAATTATGGGGTCCTCTCTCTTCGGCACTGAAACCCTGGGCTGGGGAGGAGCTGGGACCCTTCACTCTTTAGGGTGGTACCTCCACAGTGGAGATATTCCTCCTGGTTTTTGTTGGTCATACATGGGTGTGGGACCAGCCCGTTCTATGTCTCTGCCCCTTCTACCAGTCTTGAGGTGACTTCTTCTGTATCTCTGTAGTTGGAAGGCTTCAGTTCTGCTAGACTTCAGGCTATTCTCAATGATGGTTGTTCTGTGGTTTAGTTGTAATTGATGTGGTCCTGAGAGGAGGTGAGCACAGCATTTACCTACTTTTCCATCCTGACTAGAAATTTTACCTTTTCAATAAATTAAATACTCACGGCTCTGACAAAATTCTCTCTAACTTGTGTTGTCTTAGTTGGAAGTACATTTGAAACCCTAAACCTTCATTTACCACTTAAGATTCAGGTATTATGCTAGGTACTGGGGTTGTAAAGATAGATTTGAACTTTCTATCATAGAGAAATTCACATTGCAAAAGAGAGGGTAATTTTTTGGTTCCAGGCTATCTGAAACGCTTGAATAACTTGAGTACAAGATTAAAGCCACTACATAGAGTTCAAAACTGACCTGCTTTCTTGCTTCATCTGGAAGCTACTTTTTCTGGATATGGCTCACTGAATCCCTGGTCTGTGAACCAGTCCTAAGGACTGATTTTTATGTCATAGTTGCTTGTGAGGTTGTGTACATCTTCTGGTCTCTCAGAGAAATCAGGTACATTGAAGGTTAGAATATCCCATTATTGTTCAGTTTTTAAGTCCCTGCTTTATGGACTTATGGATAGCCCACATTAGCCCTAATGGTCTTGTGCTGGGGGTAGGGAATGGCACTGCACCTGAGGCTGAGAAAGCTCTGATTCTGGCTGCCCTCTTAGGACTGTTCAGAGTGGCCTGAGTTTAAGGTGTTTAGTCCTCATAGCTCATTGGGGAGCTTACAATAGCTGCCGGGACCATGGGTTTGCATGGCCAAGTATCCCTCTGGTTGCCTGCCGTGGAATGTGTTTTCCCATAGAAACAACATTTTAAGTTGTGGTCAGCTTCCCAGACCAGCCTATAATAGCCTATTTAGCTGATAATATAGCTGCGAGACTGCCTATTTGACTAGCCTGGGGACCAAACCACCACCTATTAACATTGTTTCTATTGGAAAAGCCATTCTGAGTTCTAAATACCAATATAGCAATGACATTTTGGAGTGCTTCCTGTTTGTCTGTTGGGAGCTGCCAGTACTCAGAACTGGAGTATCACATCACTGTGCACAACCAGTTCCTGAAGAACTCCATTCCTTCCCTAAGCCTGACCTCATTGGCTGGTTTTCCTGTCTTTTCTTGGGGCTGCCAGTGCATTAAGAGCTCTGGACAGAGCTCTTGGTTTGAGGATTTCTGTGAAGTGGTGAGAGTCATGGTTTCAGTCCTCTTTTTCTTCTGTGAGTGATGAAGAGGAGGGAAGGGAACAGTTGGAACTGATAGGAGCAGTGAATTCATCGACATCATCCTGGGGCTGCCTTTTACTGTGCAGGGTCTGGTCCACTTCTTTAGTTTATGTGTATGTGTTACAGTTTTCTCTATAATTCTGCCAACCTTTGGGGAAGTACAGTATGGCTTCAGCTTGAGTAAATGGAGCAATTATCCCAATAAAAGAAAATGTCACGCTAGTCCTTGAAGTCAAGGGTTCTGGGAAACAGTTCTTTAGAAGCACCATGTATTTTCATTGTGTCATTGGTCAAGTCCTCTCAGATGCTGGAGAGATGGGGATTCGAGACGTGCTGCTTTTTCTGTTTGGAGGAAAACCTTCCTCATCCTTATAGGGTTAGATAGTAAAGTCCCAACTTCATAAACAAATATACCTCTCTCTACCCTGTTTCCCTGAAAATAAGACCTAGCCAGACAATCAGCTAGCTCTAATCCGTCTTTTGGAGCAAAAATTAATATAAGACCCGGTATTATATTTATATCATATCGTATCATATCATATCATCATATCATATCATGTTATATTATATAGACCTGGTCTTAGATTAATTTTTGCTCCAAAAGATGCATTAGAGCAGATTGTCTGTCTAGGTCTTATTTTCAGGGAAACACGATATGCACTTTTTATACAGTCAACCCAGACCAGCTGGGATTCCCATGGGCCACACACAGATGTCCTCCCTCAGAGAGAAATAGGTCCAGTGCAAACTAGGACAGCAAGTTAGCCAAATTGTTGCCTTTAGAAGTTTGGGGGCCACTTGGGTGCTTTAGTAGTCTGTGCAGACTTTGGTGTTCTCAGTGTTCTTTTTTCCAGAGCACCAGAAGCAGAAAGTGTTCAATGCTTCAGTGAGATCAGGACTTGCTATACACAGCAATATACTTCCAGTCTTCATGGTTCGATGTCTCATTTCTTATTACCCGCTACCCCATGGCTTTAAATTCTTCCTCTAGTTTTCAAAGAAAATCACACACAGGTAGATGTTCCAGTTGCCCATAAAAGATTTCAATAGGATTTAAATTGGCTGCCAGATTAAAATGACCTCCCAGACATGGGGAAGTGCCTTTGCAGCTCTCTGTTTCTTCACCTTTTGTAGGCTCTGTGTGTGTGTGTGTGTGTCTCTGAGTTCCTGATAAGTGACCTAAATTCTCTGGCTCTTAAGTTCTTGGGCTATTGCTTTTGATCAACATAAAATCCACAGAAAAACACAGTTAGAACACACAGCAAATGAAACCCTCATTTTATTGCCTGTGCTGTGAGTTATCCCACTCAGCAGTGGGAAAAGCCTTCATCCTAGGAAGCCAGGAAAAAAAGAACGTGATATTGGTCCAACAATGAAACACCAGAATTTGGGCAAATTTGCTAATGGACTTAGAGAATTTAGAGGAATTTCAGCAGTGGGATGAAATAAAACCAGTGACTCCTCTAAGCAGCTGGGAAACATCAAATCATAGCTCAGATAGTCTCTTTCTGAGCCCACTCTGGACTCTGAAGCTAAATACCCTTGTTCTGGACTCTTCTAGCTCCCCATGCTGACCTGATGTCCATGGTTTACCTGTTCTATTGACACTCTGTGCTGTATTGACATATGTACCTATCTTCTTTCAAAAGCAAAGAGTGTGTCACTTTTTTGGGGAATGTAACAATTTATTTATAATTGCATGGTTACAGCATTATTATTATTTTATTTTTTTAATAAACTTTTAATTTTAGAACAGTTTTAGATTCCCACCCCCCCCAAAAATCACCAGGACAATACAGAGAGTTGCCATATATATACCCTGGACAGTTTTCTCTGTTGTTAGCATCTTATGTTAGCATGGTACATTTATTACAATTAATGAACCAATATTGATACATTATTATTAACTACAGTGCGCTCTTTATTCAAATTTCTTTAGTTTTTAATTGAATGCCCTTTTTATGTTTATGGTCCTACCCGGGACACCACATTACATTTAGTTGTCATGTCTCCTTAGGCTATGACAGTTTAGACTTTCCTTGTGTTTGATGATCTTGACAGTTTTAAGAACTATTGGTGAGGAATTTTGTAGATTGTCCCTTAATTGTGATTCCTTTGGAAAGAAGTCACTATGCACAACTCGCACCTAAGGAGTTGGGAGTTAGGCTCCCCGCCCTAGAGGGCACAGTATCTACATAAATTATTTGGAATTCTCCAGCACAGGAGATTTATCCCTTCTCTCCCATTTATTTATTTAGTCATTTATTTATGAATATGGACTCAAGGGCATTTATTTTATACATTGGGTAATAATCCATACTACTTTTGTTACTTTGTTGCTCAAATTATTCTAGTTTTGGCCATTGGGAGATCTTTCATTTGGCTCCTGTGTCCCTCGACATGCCCCCATCATTTTGAGTGTTTGTTTATTTGTTTAGCACTTCCTTACTTTCTTACTTTATCTTACCACAGATGCCCCAGGCTCATCTTGTATATTTCTTGTCCAATCCCAGAATCAGCCATTTGGCCCAGGAGCCCTGGTTCCGTTTACCGGAGAATGGTATCAGAAAGCAATATCTGGGCATTAGGTCTGCTTATCTTCATCCCTTTTATTTTTTATCTAACACAGTGCCTGACATGTAACAGGTTCTCATTAAATATTATTGGACAGCTTTGTGCTTGTGGGCAAGGTGATTACTCAGGTATGCTGTTGTGTGCCACACAGGAAGGTGAGCTGTGTGATCTTGGTTACACTGAGTTGGAGGTAGAATGTTTGGTTCTAAATGCCCTGAGAATAGGAATGAAGAAAGAGAGGAAGGAAGGAAGGGAGAGAGGGAAGGAGAAACAGACAGATATTGGCTTTAGAAGAAAAGATAATGGAGTCACTAATCTATTGGAGATGGAAGAGAGCACAAAGAAGATAAAGATCTTGCAAACCAAAATACAAACTGTTCTTTTTAATTGCATGAAGTAGGTTAGAGAGGTTGGCGGGCTTATGTCTTCAAAAGAGGAAACCAGGGTTGTCCACATCCCAGCCAGTGTTGATCCAGACAATCCAGAAACGAGTCCCTGGGTCTGGAGAGCCCCGCTGAAGCTTGAGGAGGCCATGGAAACTGTTTTCATTACCAGGGTTTGAAGTTTCATTACTCAAGTTGTTGTGACTGGCAGATGGGCTGGAACAGTCACATGTGGTATTCAAATCA
Source organism: Rhinolophus hipposideros (assembly GCF_964194185.1). NCBI lineage: Eukaryota > Metazoa > Chordata > Mammalia > Chiroptera > Rhinolophidae > Rhinolophus > Rhinolophus hipposideros. The sequence continues at coordinate 43,997,950 of NC_138051.1, read as the reverse complement.
CTGCTGGAAGATGTGACCTCTGCCTTCAGTGAAGAGGGCCAGAATAATAGCACTAAAATAGGGGAAGCATTTACAAAGTTTATTGGAGTAGTGGTGGGTCCCTTCATCAGATAGCGCTCATGGTATTTTTTTTTATCCCCCCTTTTATCTTGATAAAAATGTCAAATAATTAATAAAATCATGATGTGTGGTTCACAATATGTGTAGCTCATTTGTGAATTATAATTTTTTCGTGATCTATCACATTTTTGACAGTGAAAATGTTTTTAAAAACTGAAACAGTGGGAAATTAGGATTTTACCTTGAGGCATGTTACACGAGCAGTTGGACACACTTTATTATGTGGGGACATATGCCTTTTAATCCCCCTCCCCAGTCATACTCAAGGGGACTAAATCATAAGTTTTTCCACCAAAGGTCAAAAAAGCAGACAACTCACAGAGTAGGGTCCACCTCATTAACCTTTATCTCATGTTTAGTATTCTCACTCAAGATTTAATCACTTCACAGGTGGAGAAACTCATGCATTTGCAACAAGAGCCCCCTGAACTTGCTTTTAGTACCCATCTTGTATGAAAAGGAGTTTGCACTTGGTATAGGAAGCAGAAAGGCTATCTTGTTGTAAGAGAGGCCAGACTCGCAGAAGTGGGTTCTGGCTAAGGAATCTGGACTCACTGCAGACGTTTTGCACAGAGGCCAATTCTTGCAATGATGTGGTCAGACGTGGTAGAACCCAGCTGCTTGCTCCATTGAGAGGGCCTTTAGCTAGCCACACAATCTCTGAGTGCTGTGTCTGAACTGGATCCAAACATCCAGCCTGCTGAAGCCCACCCATCCCCCACAGTGATGGGAGGTGGGTTGCTGCAGAGCATAGTATTCATCGCAACTGGTCAGAGAAGTTACGGATAAACACATAGCAATTTAAAAAGTGTAACATACAGTGGTAAAGTGGAATATAAATGTATTCCCCCCCTTCCCCCATGAACTATTAGAATACAGATAAAAACAATTTATGCTTTATCTTTGGTCTATTGATAGACATTTTGTGAGTTTTGTTACTTATACCACTATGAATGCAACATAGGGGTTAAGAGAATGTATTTCTGAGTAAGGCTTCCTGAGTTCAAATCCTCATTCTCTATTTCCAAGCTATGGGACCTTGACTAGTTTGTGTAACCTTCCCAAGCCATAGTTTCCTTAGTGGTAAAGATAACAATAATAGAATTTACCCTCAAAGCGTTACTATGAGGATGAAATAAAGTAATATATCTATAGCACTAAGCATAAAGTTCTTTTTCTCTTTGAATTTTACTTTTGATTTAATGAATACTACTACCTCTTGCATGGAGCTTTAACTCAGGTTTTTTTTTTGTGTGTGTGTCTTTTTTTCGTGGTGGGTTGGTAGGTATGGCTGATGAAATGAAAAGGAAGAGAAAGAGGTATGAAGGCTACACTAATTTACACAAAAAACTAACTCTGTTAAAGAGTTATCTTCTTTTTTAATATGTTTTGTGCTGAAACTTTAAAGTCTTTTATAATGGAAATAATCCAACATGTCTACTTCAGACTTTACATGTCTTCGTGCTTTCCAATTTTAATAAGACATTCACTCATTTCTAGAATTAGAGTTGTTTTTTCTGTGTGTGAGTAGAACAAATGCCACCCAGCTTGTTTGAACGAGTTCTATTAGTTTGCAGTTCTCATGATCGAAGTCAGCAAAGGAGAAATCTTACATCTTTCTAATATTTTGTAGTAAGCCACATAACATAGTATATAGTGTTGTTAAAGGATGAATGGCAATGAGATGAAGACAATTATCATTTGAGGATGTTGGTTAAAACAACTTAAATTATAAATTACTTATTGTAAAGTATAAAATTATGAAACGCAAAAAGTCAGAGCATGTAAACTACATAAATCACAATTCAACATTATCTAGAATCTTAAGGCATGCAGTGATGTGAAAATGTGACAACTAATGAAAGGGAACTGTAATAGCTGACCAATACAGCAGAAAGTACCCTGTTTGTTTATTTATTTATTTATTTATTTATTTATTTATTTATTTATTTTAAATTTATTGGGGTGACAATTGTTAGTAAAGTTACATGGATTTCAGGTGTACAATTCTGTATTACATCGTCTATAAATCCCATTGTGTGTTCACCACTCAGAGTCAGTTCTCCTTCCATCACCATATATTTGATCCCTCTTACCCTCATCTCCCAGAAAGTACCCTGTTTATGAGATAAGATGTTCATACTTTTAAAGTAAAGTTGTTGGTTTATATAAAAGGTGATGATCAAGGCGTAACAGCATATATTTTAAAAAATGAACAATTTTGGATGGGTATTAAGTGAGAAAGCAAAATAATTCTCTCTCCATTTCCCCAGATCCTCACCTCTTAATGCAACCAGTTTCAACCATTTCTGTTTTTAGTTCTTATATTTATCTCCATGACACCATCTACTATGCTTGTCCCTCTATGTCTAGATTTAAACAGTACCCATTGGCTCCTTGCCATGAAAGATGGGGATATGGCTCACTTAGATATAATATCTACCATGTTTTGTCTGTAGATTGATTTTAAACATTGAAAAAAACAATGAAGAATGTCTATATTTCTATGATTTTTAAAATACCTCGGAAAAAACCTTTGGAATATCTTGCTTTGTAGGACTGAAATGACTGATTCTGGACTCTTTTTTTTCTTAACTTTTTTACCCTGTTATATGTGCTGTTATTCCATAAATATACTCATTCTTGTCAGACAACATGTCCTGATCTTTGTTTGAGAAACATAGTTCCTCCAAACATAGGATACCCTGCAAAGGCTCAGGGGTCCTCTGAAGCTCTTCCAGGATTTGATTTGGGGTTGGCCTGGATCCAGTGGAGTGGTTGTAATGGGCTGTTGGTAGGGAAAGTTTGAGGTGATTGAATTTAGCTTGGATTATCATTTTAGATTGAGAGAACTTTTATGAAGTGTGAAAGGTTTGAGTGTCCCCCTGACCCCTGCCCCTGCCCCAGCCCCCTACCCTATCTTCTCCTCTCATTTCTCTTTGCAAGATTCTGAATTGCCCTGGGCACTCTGGACTACAGTTTTGGGCACTACTTTGTCACGGAAGGGGCAAAGGATTGAGTCATTGACTAAGATTTTTTAATAAAGACTTTCTTTTTTTTATTATTAGTTTTGCGTGTACAAAACAACATAGTGATTAGACATTTACACACCTCACAAAGTGATAACCCCAAGTCTACTACCCATCTGATACTGTACATAGCTATTACAATACCATTGACTATATTCCCTATTCTGTACTTTATATTCTGTGAATATATATATGTATATATATATATATTTAATTATAGTTGACATTCAATATTATTTTATATTAATTTCAGGTATACAACATAATGGTTAGGCATTTGTATAATTTATGAAGTGATTCCCCTGATAAGTCTAGTACCCATATGACACTATGCATAGCTTTTATATGATTATTGACTGTTTAGTAAAGTCTTTCTTTCTTAATCTCTTTTGGTTCCTTTGGCTGAGTAGTTAATTTAGATCAGAAAATGCTTCCATCATGATGATAACACTGTGTTGTATTTTCATTGTCCTTTTCATATACGAAGCTTTTCATGTCCATTATTTAATCTGATATATATATATATGTGTGTGTGTATATATATATATATATATATATATATATATATATATATATATATATATATATATTCACACATGCACACATGATATATACAAGGCAGACATTTCATTATACCAATGTATAGAGAAATAAACGAAGGCTCAGAAAGTCCCTAAAGTCATATACTGTACATATTAAGCCTCTATCTATCCAATCATTTTCTGTCTAGCCTTGGAGAAGCCCTAGGCTGTTGGGTTAGATTTAGGGCCCTTTCCCTGGCCCCTCCATCTTTCTCCCTACTTCTCTTTCTGACATCAATATCAGTTAGTCTAAAATACGCATTTTGCCCTGTGGAGTGTACCAGGTTCTCTTCGGCCATGAAAGGAGTACAGGACAGGGCGAAGACCTTACCTCGGTTCTCAGTGTGGTTGAAGTAGTGACTTCAGAGGAAATGCAGGAGGATTCTGTGCTGTTACAAATGGTCTGCATATATATATATATATATATTATAGGAAGAATGTATGAGTGCACTACAACTGACTGTAAGACATTTGACCTTCCTCATCAGCCCCTGAACTTGAACTAGCATTAATATTTAGGCCCTCAGATGCAGCAACGTAAAATGAATGTTTTCTTTTGGGTCTCTGTGTGCTCTATCCTCTGCCTTAGTCTTCTGTGTAGAGTTAGCTAGGTCATTACCCAGTTGCTCCCTTAAATTTTTAAATATGGATCATCTGGATTCTGAATGGAGGTCTTGCTCTAAGACCTATGGATGAGCTGTTTGTAAACAAGAAACCAAGAATGACATTCACTTTATTTTCCTGTAACTGCTGGTATCAACTTTGTTTCCAAACTTTGGCTAAAGAAATATTTACATGTTTTGGTTTTTATTTACTCTGACTAATGTCAGAATTTGCATTCCTGTAATTCTGGTCAACGGAAGAATGTAGTTACATTCTAGAGGTGAGCTAGACCATAGAAAAAAATACACATAGCTTAAATGAGTAGAAATTTAGAGGCTTATAAGCAAAAGACTTTATGATGGCCTTTGTTATTATAACTAGATAGGTAGGGAGTTTACTGTTTAAATTAGACTTATATACTCCAAAGATATTTATGTCTGGGCATCACGGTAGAAAGCACTGGATTTTACATCTCCAGTTTTTATTTTCCTGATGTTCTGTATGCATAGGTGATATTAAGGGATAGCCTTATTGGTATCATTGCCACAAACTAACAAGCCAGTTTTGAGTCCCATGCGTTTACTTTTCTCTGTCTGCAAAGATTCATCCTGTTCTTAAAAATCAGGAATTTTTTCTTTTATTTGGTCATATATATCTTTTTTTAAGTACAGAATTCTTATGATTGAATTTTTATTTGTTTCAGACCCAATGTCTGTGGATCACGTTATAATGCTTACTGTTGCCCTGGATGGAAAACCTTACCTGGTGGAAATCAGTGCATTGTTCGTAAGTAAATTGACAATCTGCCATTCTTCATTGTCTCCTTTTGTTGTTTTGGTGGCATGGTGATTCTTAGTATTTGGTCATTTGTAACTGCATATCATTAATATGTTTATAGTAGAGACTTTCAGCTCTAAGATTTTCCTACTTTCTCTGAATCCAGCATCCAGGTTGGGAAATACATTAACTTGGTCAAACTACTGTTATACTTCTTTTAGGATATGTCTGAGATATAGAGACTAGGACCACAGAGTACTGAGATACTTTGAACAACATGACATGGCATTACATATGATGCGCCTGGCTACATAGATTGTGTAATCACTTTGAAGGGATTTTTTTTTTTAAAGATACCATTGCTGCTTTCCTTATTGTAACTTCATACTTTGTTGACCACCCACAAGCCTACTCAAATCTTGTACATTGAATTTGGGTGGTCGAAGCCAAAGGCAGACCTAACTTTTAGACAAAGGGGAAAGGAAGCAGATAGAGGATCAGATAAAGATCGTAGAAAGACTAGGGAAGAACTCAAATGGTACCAGAGATTCCTCTATTGACTCTGCCACTGTGGCAAACTCCAGATTCTCCACATATCCCACAAATGCTGAGTGACACACCACATACCAGAAAAGATGCTATTTAATGCAGGTACTAAGTTAAATTAGTTATGACATCTGTCCTCCATAAACTTTTATAGTCATAATACCAATGAAATAATTTTCAGTTTTCAGAAAACTCTATTATTATAATGGGAGATTTTAGAGATAAAAGGATTTTAAAAAGTTATGTACGTCTAAGTATTACCTTGTCTTGTACACCTGAAACTAATAAATAAATACATTAAAAAAAAAAAGTTATGTAATCCACCTTCTCATTTAGCCAGGAGTGGTCTGTAGAAAAGAATAGAATATTTCAACCAAAATATTTTTGGTGGCCTGGAAACATTAATCCCTTCCCCAATTCTTGATTTTGACCAAAAGCAATTTATTCATTTGGCATGTTGTGATTTATGTCAAAATCAAAATTGAATCACTAAGAAAGGGTTATTTGGAGTTTTCTAAATGAGCTTAACAACAGAATTTTTTTCCATAGTGCTCTGTAGAATCTCTGAGAAATGCTGTCTTCAGATATTTAAATAAATGCTTATAGGATCCTTTGACAGTTTATTTCTTAATAGTTTTCAATCACCATCCTTAGCTATTTTGATGTTTCAATGCATTTTCTAACGAATGTATTATATTTAGCCTGGCACATCTTGTTTGCCTCTTCCAAGGTTGTACAGGCATTTGAGGAAGGATCATGCCTATGAGTAGAAAAAATAGTGACCCAATCTTAGTCTGCTGATAAATAGAAATCATTTGCCGTTTAATTTATACTTTCTCTTTTGGCCTCTAGCAGACATTTGGTACCAGTATGATATTAGTCTCTGGCTGGCATGCAAATGTTAATATGTTTCTAAAAAATGAACAGCTTCCTGACTGTGGAATCAGTACTATTGCATTGGATTCCAAGCTTCTCCTCTCAGGTGGTTGATATAATTCACCACAGGACTAAATGTAGGATAAAAAGCTGCTCCATAGATCAGGTGTTCTCAACTGGCAGGATCTGATCTAAAGAAGTAGTCTTAGCAGGCTGTAGCATTTTTTATACAAATCAGTAAATAGTAAGCATTTATGATAAAATAGGCTTCCAAGAATAATGTTGTAATTTTTATATCATTAAATCTTAAAGTTAATATAAAAAAGAATGCTTGTAGGTACATAAATATGTTTAGATGCAGGATTTTTGTTGGTTTTGTTTTCCCTTTATAAAATGTCCAGAGCTTATGGATAGACTCAGTGCTGCGGAATAAGCAAAGAGAGGCTGAGAACCAGTGAGCTGGAGAAGAGAGGGAATGCATTTTACAGCCAGAGTTGATTTAGTCCAACAATTTGTTTTGTAAATGAATCAACCTGAGGCCTACGGTCACATAAGTCATGATGGTGAAGTTAACGAGGAGCCTGAGAGCCCAGGTTTCCTCCTTTGGAGACTGGTCCCTGTAAATCACCATGGGCTGAACCCATGTGCTAACAGAACTCTGGTTTTATTCACAGCCATTTGCCGGCATTCCTGTGGGGATGGATTTTGTTCTAGGCCAAATATGTGCACTTGCCCATCTGGTCAGATATCTCCTTCCTGTGGCTCCAGATCCAGTGAGTATAACATGTCATTATATATAATATTATTTTATGTGGTTACGTCCTATTTTCTCCTAAATTTGCTTTTGGCTTTTCTCTTGCCTGCAATACATTTTTCACTAGAACATCTGCCTTCTCTGTTCTGCCCAAAATACTTGGAATGGCTCTCCTTAATCTGGCCTCCCATTTCCCTTCTTCACTCTTTATAGGGAAATTGCCTATGGGACATAGTTACTATGAGTAATATAAAGATTATGGCCTCCTTCTGTGTAGGCATTGCCTTATTTATCTTTGTATCTCCAATGTAAATACCATAAAAGATGCTCAATGAAATGATTATTTAATGAACATTTTGGCTCAAGAAAGCTAGGCATTCTTCCTTGTGCTACTAAAATATGAATCTGATTAAACACTTAAAAAAACTCAAGACCCCTGCCTTTGCAAGAAGAAAATGTAGGAAGTTGTTATGGCTGTTTCTGGGGATGATTCATCATGAAGCACAAACATATTTTCTCTTTCAGAATTTTACCGCTTTGGTCATCCTATGATGCCAAATAAATATTTACTGTTCATTCTTAGGAACCTTTGCTTGCTTGTTCTATTGTTTTGTTTTGGTTTTCTTTAAATGTGGGGTCCTCGACAGTGAATTAGGGGAAATATGGGGGTTGGGAAAGAGGTGAGTCATTATTAGTTGTTAAAAAGTTGAAGTTCATGTCTATATAAACAGCCCTTAAACACCTTAACCATCACCAAGGCAGGAAAAAAAAAAAAAAACTTACATTCCTTTTCCATTTCCCATTTCTGGTGAGAGAATACACTCTCCTTACAATGTGTTCTGTTTTTGACAAGGTTTTAAGAAGAAGTATTGTGGAATAAGTTGATTCTCTTTTGTCATTTGCAAGTAGAGACTTCAGCAGGGTCAAGGTTCTTTACCCATTAAGAGTCCTAACATTTAAGCATGGCTCTCATCGGCCAGTTAACGGGATAAGGCAAATACTGCTGGGAAGCAGACCGTCTTGGTGCCCACTAACAGACCTTGACATTCATGAGTGAACAGGGGCAACTCTGCCTGAGAGCTTTGTGAACTTTTCTTGGCCAGGGAGTATGCCAAGTCTGCATGCAGGGCAAGCTGGAAAGGCTGGGGGATTAATGGCCCTAGAAGCAACTTTGAACTAGTGCCAGATAGAGTGTTGGATAAATGCTCTACCTTTTTTGCCTCTCAGTTTGCCTAACTATGAAATGTGTTCTGCACTGTCCCTGAAGTTCCTCAGTGGGATTGAGCCCCACTCACCAACAGTAGAAATTGGCTTGACAATGTACTTTATTAGCTTCCTTCTCTCCCCTGTCTCACTTTTCCACCCTCTTACCAGTATTTCTGAAGTTACTTCTAAAATAAACTCCTCACATTTAAACTACTGTCTCAGAATTTGCTTCTGGTGGAAACCAAACAGAGACAGCCTAATGCTAAATACAGACAGTTGTAGATTGGGATAGAAATTCCCCCTTGGGCTGAAACTCATTTGCTTTTTGTACTGTGTTACTTGATCTCAGCTTGGTTTTGTATGTCCTCCAAGCAGCAACACGTTCATTCTACATATCAAGGGTACCTAAGCTGGAGGAATAGAAAGAGGCAGAAAGGTCAGCTGGTGACATAGGTACAAAATACTTGGAATGTATTGGACATCTCCATCCCCATCAGGTTGACCTCCAGGCTGCTGCTGAGCAGAGAGAGACTCAGGGGTGGGAAAGGAGTCTATGTACCAAGTTGGGAATAGACCCGTCTCTCAGATTAGTGCTTGAATCAACCAACAACACTACTTCTCTGGGGGAAGAAAATAGAGCCATATGACAGAAACAGTATCCAGCAGGAAAGATCTTCCATGGGTGTGAGCTGCTAATGATTTCTGTTAAGTAAAAATCATGAGATGTGGAGACAGGATGTTAACAAGGCCAGAGGGAAAAGCTGTGGTCCTGGGAGACCTGAAGCTAGCAGAGACGTGGGAGGAGTATAATGGTAAGGTCCTGTGGGCCAGAGTTAGGCTAAAGACTGAAGTTTAAGGCTTGAGGGTGACATTCTCTGAAGAGATTTGTGTCCATCTGTGATACTAGGACACTGGACAATGTCCCCAAGGGGCCTGTGGATGAGAGTGATGTGAGGAGGGTCTGGATCGTTAAGATTTTTGAGGCATTTGGAGCCTTTAAAATTGTTGGCTTGGACCCTACCTGAACTAAAAGTGTCTACACAGCTTGAACAATTAACGATGGCAGGATGTTTTAAATTAAGGGTAGCTGGTGATGACCAGAATTCATTTCTGATCTTTTGAAGTGATGTTCCAGGGAAGACCTATGCCATCCTATAGGACCTGGCCATGGTGTGGGAGACAGTAAATGTGGATAGATCAGTTTGCTCCCTCTCCTGCTAGCAGAAGGATAACCCAACCTAGTGAAATGTTTGCACTCACTACCTGTGGTTCTACTAAAAAGGGGTACATTTAGACCATTTCACCAATGTTTCCTATTAGACATTTTATCCTTGTTATGTAATAGAGATCAAGGAGTTCTAGGCAAGTTGTGGGACCTCTGAGGCTTTGGTTTTCTCATTTGAAAATGAGAGGAATGAAAGGAGGATTGCTCTTTGAGGTTGTTTTCGACTTGAGTGCTCTGTGACTCTGAAAAATAGGAAATGATCTCTTCATGGCCTGAATGAGAGGTTGCATTTCCAGAAGATCCAAAGCAGTGAGCAATCCCTTTGGACACCAGGATGACGAGGCTTCCCTTAATCTATTGGGAGTCTTGTCACTGGTCATTGAGGCATCACGGTAAAAAGAGAAGATTGGCTAGACAGTGTCAGAACAGTGGGTATCCTAGACTTTCATTCCAGCTCATTTAGGATCGGTCTCTAACACTATTAGTCTCTGAGGCTAGCGATGGATCCTGAGCAATCCTAATTCTCATAAAGACCTGTCATGGGTGACTAATCCATCAATCTACTCAAACTTCTCTTAAATATATATAAGTATAAAATAGATTATCTTGTTAAATAATGTACAATATGTTATTATAAAAGATGTTCCCTAAATTTTATATTTTAGAATTTGGAGATCAATTTCATGCTCATCTGTTTTATTTTTCTTTTTTAAAGGGATTTTAAAAATTAAATTTCTTATTTTGAGATAATTATAGATTCACATTCTATTGTTAAAAATAATACATAGACTTCCTGGGTACCTTTTAGACAGTTTACCCCATGTTAACATTTTGTGAAATTAGTACTATATCAAAACCAGGTTATTGAAATTGATACAGTCAAAATATAGAACATTTCCATCACCACAGGGATTCTTTTTTTAAAAAAATTTATTGGGGTGACAATTGTTAGTGAAATTACACAGATTTCAGGTGTACAATTCTGTATTACATCATCTATAAATTCCATTGTGTGTTCACCACCCAGAGTCAGTTCTCCGTCCATCACCGTATATTTGATCCCCCTTACCCTCATCTCCCTCCCCCCACCCCCTTTACCCTCTGGTAACCACTAAACTATTGTCACCACAGGGATTCTTGATGTAATTCTGTTATAGTCATGTCCTCCTGCCCTTGTGTGCACCTTAATCCTGACAACTACTAAGCTATTCTCCATGTCTATAATTTTGTCATTTCACTGTTATATAAATGAAATCACATAGTATGTAACCTTTTGGGATTGTTGTTTTTCGCTCAGCATAATTCTCTGCAGATTCATTACGGTTGTTGTATGTTATTAATGGTTTATTCCCTTTTATCGCTGAGTAGTATTACATACTATGCACGTACCAGGTTCTTTAGCCATTCACCCACTGAAGGATGTCTGAGTTATTTACAGTTGTCTGGTTATTCAAACAGAGCTGCTATGAACATTCATGTACAGGTTTTTGTGTGAACATAAGTTTTCATTTCTCTGGGAGAAATGCCCAGGAATGCAATTGCTGGGTTGTATGTTAATTGCATACTTAGCTTTTTAAGAAACTGCCAGATGATTTTCGGAGTGGCTGTACCATTTTATGTTCTCACCAGCAATGTATGAATGACCCAGTTTCTCTGCATCCTCACCAGTTTTTGGTGTTGTCACTATTTATAATTTTAGTTACTCTCATCGGTATATAGCAATATCTCATTGTAGTTTTAATTTCCATTTTCCTATTGGCTTATGACATTGAACATTTTTTCATGTGCTTATTTGTCATCTGTATATCATCTTGAGTGAAATGTCTTTTCATATCTTTTGCCTAGATTCTAATTGATATTTTGTTGTTTTTGTTTTTGCTGTTTTGAGAATTCTTTGTATATTTTAAGTACTAGTCCTTTGTCACATATGTGATTTGCAAACCTTTTCCTCCACTCTGTAGCTTGCATTTTTATCTACTAACAGTCATTCACAGAGCAAAAGTTTTCAAGTTTGATGAAGTCTAGTTTATCAGTTTTTCCTTGAATGGATCATGCTTTTGGTGTCAAGTCTAAAAACTCTTTGCCTAACCCTAGATCTTGAAGATTCTCTCCAAATTTTTTTCTATAAGTTATGTAATTTGATATTTTACATTTGCATCTGTGATGCATGTTGACATACTTTATGTATGAGGTGTGAGATTGAGATCTAGGATCAATTGATAACCTACAGATATCCAATTGCCCCAGCAACTTTTATTTTTGAAAAGACTATCCGTTGTCCGTTGAATTACTTTTGCACTTTTGTCAAAAATCAGTTGGGCATTTTTATTCAAAGCTGTTTCTCAGTTCTTTGTTTTATTCCATTGATTCATCTCTCTGTGCCTTTCCCAATACCATTCAGTCTTGATTACCGCAGCTATTTGAGGTGTTGAAAATTGAGTAGATTAATTCCTTTCACTTTATTCTTTTTAAAAATTGTTTTAGCTATTCTAGTTCCTTTGCCTTTCCAGATACATTTTAGATTAATATTGTCGGTATCTACAGAACAACACTTCTAGGATTTTGATGGGAATTACTCATATATTAAACTTGTGTGACAATTTGTTGATTTGACATCTTTACTATGTGGAACTCCTTACACTTTGATAACATTTTATCATTTTCAATTCAGTGAGAATTTGGGGTGCTTGTACACTCAACCCAAATCCAACCTCTATGGGAGTAAGAAGGCCAGGGGAATAACTGTAGAGCAGTGTGTGAGTGAGTTTGAGTGAGTGTGGAGCAACCACATACTGAAAGTGTAAGGATACTCTGAGGATGGGAAGGTGGTGCTGTAAGTCGTCTGGAAGAAGTGACTCTTTGAAAGGCTTTTTAGGGAAGTGTGCGATTTTTATGTACAGGGAGTCAAAGGGTGGGTGGTATATGCTGACCGGTCCATAGAAACAACTGAATTTTTTGCTTTCTAGTCTGCCCTCTATAGAAGTGGCTTTATTATTGCTATCATATAACTTGCCTTTCTCTGGACCTTTTCCAGCTCTGCTAGGTTTTTGTTGTGTTGTTGTTGTTTGAGATACTTCAGTGAAATTGCTCTTCTAAGCGGTGTGTCTTTAGGCACCACAGGATGTTTATGCATTTAAAGAAAACATCATTGCTGTTATTTCTCCCAGTGAAAATTGTTTTTGTCCTGCAGTGACTCTGGACTGCAGACTTTGTCCTGCAGACAACTCTATGAACTGTTGTCTCAGGTGCAGAGTCCAGAAGTTAGTCCAGTTGTTTAATTTGTATGTCTTGTGCTTTTCCTGGTAGTTCCTAAATTAAAATTGCTTGCATACCATACAGATACTTATTTGCAAATTGCTCACAATGTTTTTTCTGTCCCTTGTGCCTGCCAAGATAATGGCCTGTCTTTAAAATCATTCCCAACCTAATGTACCACAAAGAAAATCATTACCTGAGGTATTTAGAACTAAGTGCCAGCCCTGCATCTCTCTTATTCCAGTATCTGCTCACATTGTTCTCTTCTGATTATTTTAGGAATTAATTTGTACTGGGTATAATCTACACAAAGTTTCTTTTACTCTTATGCCTAAGGAAGGCATTCTGTAAGAATTTGTTGAATGACTGAAATGACTGACTGACATCTTTTGGAACAAACGTATAATTCATTTGGGATCCTACATGGATGCAGGTTAATGGCAACATTTTCTGTTAGTTCTAGGATATTGAGCCTTACTTGAAACCCTTTGAGGCGGTCTCCCCATCTTCAAAGGGAGGTTCTCATTGGGACCTCATAAACCTCATGGGGCAATACAGGCCTACACAGTGACACTTGGACTCCCCTTGTATTTTCAGTTTCTGGTAAAATCTTAACACAGTTTGAGTTGAGGAATACATTCTCACTTGAAATATTTAGAGCATCCAATAAATTTAGAGCATCTTTATGGGTTTAACTAGAGCTCTTACTTTTCAGTTAGCTTTTTCTAGAGACATAGAACTTGGTCTCCAAATTGCTAGACATCTGAGCTCTTACTTTTCAGTTAGCTTTTTCTAGAGACATAGAACTTGGTCTCCAAATTGCTAGACATCTGGAATTCGTATTCACATCAGAGTAAATTTAGAATATGCATCAATGGCAGAACTCAATAAAAAATAAAACCAGTTTTTGTGCATATACTCTCTAAACTGTTCCTGCTGTGTAGTGAAGCTACATATCTAGTTCCTCTAGTTCTCCAGAGAAATCCTGAGTGCTTGTTCTCTCCTGAAGATCAAAGACTCACAAAGAATGCAGTTTCTTTGGTAAACATGTTTGTGGCAAAGCAGGTGATTAAGAGCCTATTATCTGTTGATGAGCTTGCTCCCATGGCCTATGGACTCATGGTTCATTGGTGTATTTGAACATTAGACTAACCATGCTTTATTGTTTCACGAGTCTGACCAAGTGGTTTATTATTTTTTTTAAAGGAGAAAGAATATTTTATGCTAGAAAAGATTCACTTGAAAGACAGGGCAGAAAAAATATAAAAGCATATCAGGAGGTTTTTATTATATTGAATTCAAATGTAAACTTACCATTCTTCCCGGAAAGAAGAATTCGTTCTACTTTTCAATTTGAACAAATAATGTAAAGTCACTGTTTAAACTACTGTTAGCTTTTTTTTTTTTTAATCTCAAAGTAGCTAAATGGCTTTGTTGCTCATGTGGGAATGGAAATTAGCTTTTGGCATGAACCACTTTAATTGAAATCAGTTTGTGGGTTGAGTTCCTATGCTGCTTGACAGATGACATCATTTCCTGTGCTTTTCCCAAACCTCACTGTTTTGCTAAGATAGGATGAAGCTAAGTTTAACTTCAAATTTTAAAGCAACTATACACCTTTTCCTGACCTGCTTAGGATATTATCCAAATTTTTCACCAAATCATTTCTTTTGTACACTTGCAGAGACTTTTTTTAGTTAAAAAGCATTTTGGTCGAGGCTTTTTAATAGAATCATAGGAGCCTAAAATAACAGTCTGTTTCAATCAGCTTCCTGGGTTGCTTAACTTCTATAACAATGCTCCAACAAAGGAGTTATTTCTGCTTTTATACATGGGGAAATGAAGATAACAACATTTTTAATAGCAACCTACCTGGGGATGTATAAGTACTTAGGACACAATGGACAACTTCTAAGTCTGAGGTTTTGAGTATAGCTCTTGATATTCATTATCAGGTAGCATGATTTAAATAAATTTAAATTAATTTAGGAAAGTTTTATACAGCACCTACAAATAGACAGGGGCTGCTCTGAGCATTTACGGGGATATAATTAATAATCATGATACTCCCCACTTTCAAGAACTTTTTAGACAAATGGGCTGGGAATAGGAGAAATAGCTTAAAAAATAGGTTCAATCATGTAATATACATTTCAAAAGAGAAGTATAAAATACTCTGGAGTCAGAGGAAAAAGGGCTTATATCTAGTGGGAGAGGGAGGAGAGTACAGAAATCAGAAAAGATCAGAGGAAAGAAAAGACATTTGCAGTGGGTCTTGGAGATAGGTAGGATTTCAGTATTTGGTGAGAACTGTGCATATAGTGTATGTTGGGGGTTGAGAGTTAGGGGCACAGACAAAGAGGTAAAAGAGGAGATTCTATGAAGAGACTAGCACAAAGTGCCTGGCATTTTATATGGAACATAGTAGGCAGTCAGCAATATTTATTGAGTGAATGAATAAAGGACTGATAAGTAGATCTGGGACTGAGTCACAGGATGTATTAGGAGATTGCAAAGGAGCCCGGAAAAGCCCATGGGGGCATCCTGAGCAGGGCTTTGAATGCTGAGAGATGGAGGTCCTTCTTAATACAGTAGAGAGAGGAGCCCTTGAAGATGTTTCAGTAAGCATGTGACATGTTCTTACAACATCGCTTTCAACTTGACTTAACTTTTTGGTACTCTATGAGGGCATAGTAAATATTGAGTTCGGGAATCTGTTGTCTTGCTGAGATTTGTGTGGCTCCTGAAAATGGTCCTTTCTCCTGAAGTCAGCAGCCATTTTTTGATACTGTACTGAGCATCCTAACAAGGGGTGCTGAAGAAGGTGGCTGCTGGAGGAGTCTTCTTTCTGTTCCTGGGAGATTTGACCCCCATTTCCAGGAAGACTGAGCAGAAGACTAAATATACGAGGTATGATCAAAAACTACGGTGAATGTTTAAAATTAAAAAAGAATTATTACAATAAAAGACATATTGCCATTAATTCCCTTCAAAATACTCGCCCTCACTTCAAACACACTTATCCCATCATTCTTGCCACTTTCTGAAGCAGTTCTGGAAGTCCTCTTTCGTGAGTGTCTTTAGTTGCACTGTTGTGGCTGCCTCGGTGTCTGAACTGATTTAAAATGTTTACCTTTCATGGACATTTTGACTTTGGGGAAGAGCGAGAAGTCACACTGTGCCAGATCCGGTGAATAAGGTGGATGACGACACAGCGTAATGTTTTTATTTGACAGAAATTGCCGTACCAGAAGTGATGTGTGACACGGAGCCTTTCTGTTGTGATCACAAAAATACGGTGAATGCTGCTGCTGAGTGACACCCAACAGAAAGGCAGGGATTTTCAATATGGGGAGCGGCATGTCGAACCTTAGTAACAAGTGTGACAAGTTTCAACTTGTTCAATGCAGTCAGTGGGGTGTGAGCTACGGTTGAGAGGTGTGTTTTGAAGTGTGCTATAAATCATCCTCCATCATGACAACACACCATGTCACACATCGCTTCTGGTATATGGCAATTTCTGTCAAATAGAAACATTATGGTGTGTTCTCATCCACCTTATTCACTGGGTCTGGCACAGTATGACTTACGGCTTTTCCCCAAAGTCAAAATGATTCAGGACATCGAGGCAGCCACAACAGCGCAACTAAAGACACTCATGATAGAGAACTTCCAGAACTGCTTCAGAAAGTGGCAAGAATGATGGGATAAGTGTGTTTGAAGCAAGGGGGTGTATTTTGAAGGGAATTAATGGCAATGTGTCTTTTACTGTAATACATTTTTAAAATTTAAATATTCACCGTATTGTTTGACCACACCTCATGAACAGCTGATTTCTACTCTTGCACAAGAAGTAGGGATTCTTTTCTGCTTATGTAAAATTGTCGAGCCTTTTTCTCAAGGAATTTACTCCCACACCTTGGAGGACAGGGCTGAGTGAGCCAAACTTTCCATGCTTGATTCTGGCCTCCTTGTATAGGGATGTGTCAACCAGGATTAATGATGAATTCTGTCAAACCTTCAGTCTTCTCCAAGTAGGGTAGTTATTGTTTCTGGAGGATTAAGGAACAGCCTGGGATTTTGAGAGTGGTATTAGCATGCCTGAATTACTGAAATAGAGACAGCCCAAACATTAGAGAAATAAGAGCCCATGCCATGCTGTCACTCTCTCTCCTAGGCCTCTTGTATTCCAGCTTCTTTGAGTGTCTCCCGGTCTCAGGTCTGCTTGCCTGCCTGAATGCCGTGGTCTTTCTGTTCTAGGACCTAAAGTCCACACTTCTGTAGGTGACAATGTGATAAAGAGTAAATTTCAAACACTGTAGGTCTTATTTGGTTTAAGGTTACAGTTTAAACAAGCAGCTCTTTCTGAGTCAAGTCCAGCTGTCTCCATTATCAAGCAGTATTGTTACTAAATGCCACTGTAGGTATTTTTTTTTCTTCTTTCTGTTACCTCCAAAATTTCTTGCAACAAAGTTTCTTGGAATTTGTCATTCTGACTGTTTCTCTGGCCACCTACCTGGGACTCTAAATCTTTTAACACAAAAGTTATTGCCATGGTAATCTTGTGCCACAGGTTATTCAAAGCACTATTTTCTTGATATAATTACAGAAATGATTTTGAGTGTTATGTTCTGCTAAATTAGGGAAGTCATGTAGCACTATTAGAGTAAATATCAAAGAAACAAAATTACACTGTATTGTGAATGATTTTACACACATGAAAGATAAGCTCTTTAGTGTTGTCAATTAGGTGTTTTCTGCATAAATATATGAATCTTAGCAAATCATTTTATTTTCTTTTTAGATTGCTACAAATCAACTCCTGTGAACTATTGTAATCTATGTGCTTAAGTTGCAAAATTAAATCATTCTTTTTTTTTCCTTTTCAAGTCCAACACTGTAATATTCGCTGTATGAACGGAGGTAGCTGCAGTGATGATCACTGTATATGCCAGAAAGGATACATTGGGACTCACTGTGGACAACGTAAGTAAACCATAGTTATAAACATTCTAGATGTAAATCTATGTAGGCAAATATGTAGACAGATATGTAGAACAAAACAATACAGGGATAAGTGCTAATAGATTTTCTTTGATTACCTGGGACAGGGCATTTTTACAGATGTCCGGTGACTCCTACAGGTGAACAGATCATGTGCCCAACACACTTAACACCAAGTATTGACAGGACCCTTTGGGAATGTGTTGTTTGATTCATTTTCCTCTCCACCCCACATACCTCGTTCCCTCTGATTTGCCTTCACCACCGAAGGTACAGATTTCTTGTTCATTCCAGCTGTATACTTTCCTTTTGATCGCTGAACATCTCCACCAGAATTTTCAAGAAGCATCTCAAATAAAGCATTTTAAAACTCAACCTCATCTTTCTCCCCAAACATGTCCTTTGTCTTGATTAATGGTACCTGCCATCTCTCTAGTTTCCCATTCTAGATTCTGTTGCTATAACTTGTAACACATGGTATTCATTTTGTTGGTTCTTTCAAGAACACTGTTTATTGTGTGTCTACTCCCTCAGTCCTGGTGCTTTGCAGAAGATGAAAATTCCCTTTTAAAAGCTTATGTTTACCACAAAGATAAATATATTTATCCTAAAGAAAATTTGGGAAAATTAAAAAAATACAAAAAAAAAAAACCAAACAAAAAAATAAAATTATCCATAATCCCATCATTCCAGATATTACTTTCTAGTCTTTTAATGCATAGCTGGTACATATCATATGCATACTTTTTCATACTACTTTTTCACTTAATATTTTATTAGAAGTATATTCTGTATTGTTACACATTTTAAAATACATGTTAATGGTCACATAATGCTCCATTATGTGGGTGTTTTATAGTTTACTTAATGAATTTTTAATGAGCGTTTATTCACATTTCCAATTTTTGCCATTGTGTGTGTGCCACATAGTGGGTGCCCAAAAATATGTATACACATTTTAAGAAAGGAAAAAAACTGTATTAAAATTGTAATACTCAATATATACCAATAACAAAAGATGAATACAAGTCACGTTTGACTTCCACAATTACAAGCGATATTCAAAGTGGTTACCATCAGTGTGATTTTAATACAGTTTTTTCCTTTCTTAAAATGTGTATACATTTTTATGGCACCCTCTGTGTATGTGTGCCATAAACATATTTGCTGTGATTAAAAATGGTATCATAAGTAAACCAAAATTTACATAATGCCCTGGTTGAGTGTCCACACACTGCAGTATGGTAAGAACAGTGATTGAGGTTTGTTCAGCCTACAGCGATAGCATGGAGAGAGGGCAGCCTCCTCAGTGTGGGACCCTTGAGCTGAGTTTTGAGGGATGGATAGGAGTTCACTTGTCAGATGAGCCAATGTGAGATGGCTCATGGGCCATCATGGGCCAAAGCAGTGGAACATGACATACATGGGATGTCAAATGTAGCAGGTACTTTGGTGTTGCTAGAGCTTCAGTGCTGAGGAAAGTGATGGGAAGGGTGATAAGGTCAGAATAGAGGTCATGGGTGAGGTTTTGAGGGCCTTTATGCCTACCATATTTTTGTCTAAAGTAGAGCCAGGGAAGGAGAGTGAGATAATAACACTAAACAACGTTCATTTATTGAGTTACTTACTATATGCCTACTGTGTATTAGTCACATTTTCAAACACTTCACGAATTAACTCATTTACTATAACAAGAGCCCTTTGAGTTCCAGGCCTTGATTGCCTTCTAACAGATGAGGAAACTGGGGAACATGTACTTCAGTAGCTTGTCTAAGGCTCTACAGGGAGTAACTGGCAAAGTTGGAATTAAAACCCAAGCAGTCAGACTTCACAGCCCATGCATTTAATGCTAGAAACACTGGCCTTATACCCTTTATATACAAGCGTTCCCAGTGAGAAAGATCTCTGTGGCCATAGTGTGGAGGTCATACTAGAGGGGGAAGAAACAGGAAGAAAGAAACTAGTACAAAGGCCATGGCTAGCAAGAAGGTGGCCAGGGGATGATGCAAAGGCATTTTGGGAAGGAAATCAGAACGAGCTGCTGTGTATCCCTCCTGGTCCCTTTGGTGCCCCTGAGAGAGTGTAAGTTTAGCCCAAGGCCCAGCACACAACAGGTGTTCAGGTAACACTTACAGAATTAGAAAACCTTTCCTAGATGTTGGTTTCCTAATTTGTAAAATGGGAAGTTTGCCTTAGGCAATCTGAAAATTTCTTATCTTCTTAAAATCTCTTCATTCTCCCCTGCACATGAATTAAGAGGCAAAAAAGAACAGTATGTATAAACCTCTCTAATTTTGTGATAAAAAAGGACTTCTGTGATAATTTTTGGTTACGGGGTTATTTACGCTTAAGTCTTCTGGTGCCAGCCAGATTGCAAGACACGATTAGGACACACAGAGATTTATTGGCAAAAAGGCCTGTGAACACTAAACGAGACAGGAAGCAGGAGTGAGAGGGGAAGATCCTTCAGACCTCAGTGGAGGCTCTGGCCCCTGTGCAAAGAGATTGGAAAGGAAGGACAGTTGTTTAGAGGGAACCTCAAACTGCGGCACAGCTCCAAGAAAGCCTCGGCCAGGCTGATTGGGAGCCCAGAGCAAAGATTGCCCAGCAGAGAGTTTCATGGCTCCAGTACCCTGCTGTGCTTCGTTATTGGGTGGTAGCAGCCAGGAGAGTCCTTGGCGTGAACATTGCCGCAGATCTGCAGGTACAGCAGCTGACGGCTGCCAGCCCGCTAAGGTCCTTAACTGTACGTCCTCTTGGAGGGAGATCTGAGTGACTCAACTCCATGCCTGCCCCACGGGTACACGTAAAACGCATGGGGAATATATGAAGGAGGAATTAGTTTAAATGGAGGTATTAGGGAAGCCTCATGAAGGAATGAGCTGGGCTTTGAAGAGTGGGTGGGACTGGCAAGTTTGGCAGTGAATGCCCACCACCTGTGGATGCCAGAGGGCGGCCATGCGTGAAAAAGTCGCAGGAAATTGTACAGAGAAGAGCTATTCAGGGCACGAGGTTTCAGTTCTTTAATGCCTTTTCTAACAGTAAAACGTCTCTCCCTCAAGCATCTCTGGACTCATGTCCCCAATAGTCTCCATAGATTCCGTTAGAGTCCTCAGTGGGGTCTCCATGACGGTGCATAAGTTACTGAATGTCAGTATTAATGTTTTGCCGTTTCCAGTTCCTTGTGTGATTTAACATGCTTCCTTTCTGTAAAGGGTGACAACAGAGAGGCCCATGTTTCTCCTCTGGAAATGAAACACAAATCATAAGCAAAAGAGTCCGTTTGCTAGAATGTAGTTCCCATCCCGTGACGTGTTTTATAAACCACCATTTTAGATACAGAACTGAACGCGTTGCTCAGATGCTTCCCGAAGGAATTTGTCGGCATTAACAGGCATAGACTCACCCGTTCCAGGCAGTTTTACCTAAAAGCTGAGTGAGGGACACTTGAGGAGCTGGAACTGTACAGTAACGACGTGAAACAAATACCGTGTTTCCCCGAAAATCAGACCTACCCTGAAAAAAAGCCCCAGTTAAGATCATCAGCCAGACGGACGCATTTAGTACGTTATGACGATGTTCCAGAAGAAGATGACAGGACTGTATTTGAATAAATGTAGATTGTTGTACATGAAAAAATAAGACATCCCCTGAAAATACGCCCTAATGTGTCTTTTGGAGCAAAAATTATTATAAGACCGGGTCTTATTTTCGGGGAAACACGGTAGCATGGTGGTTATTTCGATATTTATTGTACTTTCAGGGGCCCGTAAGTGTTACTTCATTAGCATCTCCTCTCTGAGAAAGCCTCTCAGCGTCTCTCTCCTTATTTTACAGCTGTCTGTGAAAGTGGCTGCCTCAACGGAGGCAGGTGTGTGGCCCCAAATCGATGTGCATGCACTTACGGCTTTACTGGACCCCAGTGTGAAAGAGGTAATTTTTAAAAAATGAATCAGTGTAAAGATGTTCTGGTGGCTAAGGCTATTATTGATTAAAACATCCACTGGGTTTGTGTGGCTACTTCTGGAATTTGCTGAACTCTGAGGGGCGTTCTGAGTTGTCACTGGGGAGGTTCCTAGGATGACAAGACGATGACCCTAAAACTATGCGTGTCATTCAGTAGTTCTTGCCAGTGGACTCTGGGACTCAGTAGTGAGCATATGCCTACGTACCAGTTGGCATCCAGATGAAAGGAGGAGAACTTTCCATCAGGATAAGTAAGGATTGAGCTCATTATTAGCCTAGTAAATTAGAGAAGTGGTTCCAAACAAAACATCTGTATGGAAAAGGAAAAATTTGGAATGAAGAAAAACATACCTAAAGATCTATTAGGATCTATTGGAGGCTGCAGCGGCATACAAGCTCAGCATTCAAACCTCCCTGTAGAAATAGTGAGTGTCTGCTGCTTCAACGTGTGTGGCTTGTTCAGTATTCACTGCCGCCAACTGAAGTGGATGTGATCACCCTACTTTTCCATTGAGAAGGTCACACACACGATCATAAACTTTCATCTGAGTGTGGGTTTTCTGTTTTTAAGTCTAATGCTTCCTGGTGCTTCTAATGAAAAGAAATGTGCTACCCGATTTGACTACCTATCAATGCAAATGTGATATTGAAATATATCAGTGTGTAATAGTCTTAAGTTCCTCCACACCTCCTAAACTATGGCTTTCTGGATTGTCTTGTCTCTACAGTCCTAGCCATTTTCTCTTTGTTCCTAATTTTATAATGAATGATTAGAAGGTTTATTTCATACTGAAAAAGAAGCTCATGGAAAATATTCATTGAAAAATACTCATGAACTTTTTTAAAACTGCAGTCATCGCTTTTATCCGAAGTTGGACAAAGATCTTTTTATTCTAAGACGGGAAGTAAGAGTCGATAGTAGATGTTGAATATGTGTTGAATATGTGCAGAAAAGAGGGTGTGTTTGGACCCAAACCAGCTGGCAATCAACAAACAAACAAACAAACAACTTCTTGTCCTGATGTAATACACATGGAAGGGAACATTTAAAATGCCAATTACAGGTACTTTACAGGATAAGCAGCTTTGTCCCTGGGAGATCGTGGAACTTTTTACACCTGTAACTACGTCAGAGAGCCAATAAAAGTGTGAAATACCCATTGGAGGTGATACTGGCTAGATTTGGTTCACGTTAAGCCAATAAGTGAATCTTAATCCAGGAACATAGTGGTTTGGTTTGTGATGGAGACAATGGACTCATGCTTGAATTGTGAATCACAACATTCTTTCAACAAATGCAATCTGATTATAAAGCAAATTCCTCTTACTTGTAGCTTTTAGCCAGTAAAATAAATTTTAAAAAAAAGATTTTTGGCTAGTCAATCTCATTGGGCAGGTAACAATGACACTATCTCCTCTCTCTCTACACTCAAAAGAAGAAAAGGCCCATGCCTTGTTTGGCTTGCAGTGTTTACTTTTGAAAATCGAACGTGAATACCTTTAGTTACATTCTCCAGTTTGCCACAGTCTCCATGACTCCTTACGAATACATCTTGCCTACCTCATTCATTTGGCTTCCTTCTTAGTCCTTGAGTTTGCCACTTCCTGCTACATTCTCTATCAAAGATGGAATCTCTTTGTTTTCTTTTACACCCTCAGTTTCTTTCATTGTTCTTTCTCTTAGAATAATTTTCTGTAGATTTACATTTATGGTTATCCTGATTGCTGCCCTCACCCCCACCCCTGTCATTTTTGCCTTCTTTCTGCTTGGGCCTTGAGTAACCAGTGAAATTTGTAGTGCCTAAGCTCAATGGTACAGTGCGTTAGCATTTGTTGTTAGTATTGAAATGAGGTCAGTGCCTGTTTTGGCAATGACAACACAAGCTAGTTGTGTATTACCATAGTTACTGTCAACAAGTGTGGAATCACACTTTCTCTTGACTTCTTGCCTCAGGATGCAGACCATTAAAAATCTTAAATGCTGTTATATTAAACAGTGAATCGTGAGTGGATGAGACGTCTTAAGATAATGAAAAAAATGAGAAGAATGACAGAGGTAGCCCTGAACTTGAAGGTAGGGAGGGATAATAATGAATGGGCTTGGGGAAGAAGAGAACAAAAGATAGACACTGAGAAAACATGAAGAGAAGCAGGAGAACCAGGAGAGCACTGAGCTAAAGAATCTAACAGCAAGAAATAGCTTGGCAGTTGTTAGACTCTTCAAAGGGTCAAGAAAGAAGGAGAATCACAGAGGTCCTTTGATGTAATAGCAGGTGATATGTACTGGGTACTTATAGTGTGCCAGGCAGTGTGCTAAACTTTACTTTGGTGATTTGCAACAACCTTATGAGAAAAGTCCTATAATGAGTCCCATTTTATAGAGGTGTAAACAGAGGCAGACAGAGGTCAAATAGCTTGCCCAAGCTTGTAAGTGGTATAATCAAAATCTGAACCCAGCCAGTCTGACTCATAAAGCTGTACACATAATCACTGTGCTGTACTTGGATTTCACTGGGAAAGGGTCATTACTAACTATTGAGAATTTTATGAGAAATGATAAGAAGAAACCTAGAACTGTAAGATTTAGAGTGGAAGTAATAGATTTTAAAAAATAGCCCTTCCAGAAATTTGGCTAAGTAGGTGTTTTTTCTCCCTGGAAGAGTTGAGCTAAGTTGCTTTAAAATCATTTTGAGAGCCAAGGGAAAGGGATCTTGAGTATTGCTTGGGTGTATCTAATGCAGGATTTTGGAATATTTCTCTGTTTGATTGATTTTAATATTTGAGAGACACCAATCTACTCATAGGGAGAGGGTGATTCCTATCTGTTTGCACTACATATAAGTGGATTCTAAAGAACTAAACCAGCAGTCTGAAATGCAGACATACAAAATGAATATTGTTATTTAGTGCAGTTACCATGGAAGGTTATGTAGTTTTCCTACAATATTATAACTGTTCAAACCATATTGGGAACCACCTTTACAGAGTCAGCAGTACATTCAAATGAATATGTGACCAGTTTTTTTCTCTCTTTCTGGGAGGCATTTGAGTTTTTAGAAACAATCTAAAATAGTGTCAGTTCTAATGATTACAGTGGATAGTCAAACTTTAGTTGTCTGGGGTCAAAAATTGACTTAGAATAAAAAGAATTATTATCTTTTTAGGGCTTAGATCCCGTGTGGGTTCCTTAATGTGAGCAAGAATTATCTTGCGTGCCTCTTAAAGCACATGGAATTGGATTAATGTTGTCATGTCAAACTTGACGTGAACCAGAGGATGAAGGCTTTTGGAAGCATAAATGCTAATAACAGAAAGTTTTCTATCATTACCCCATCTGGAGATCCTGACCATGTGCCGTTTGAATGTAAGCATGGACATGGATTCTTCTAAATTCTGATTCATTTGTTCGGTGTTAAATTCCTACCCAAGTCTAAACTGTGAAGACAATACTTGGGTTTTCGCCAAATCAAGAAAGTCTGTTGGCTGTTCTAATGGCTATTAGTAGACAAAGTATAGAGGAAAGTATTATTGAACTGATAGCTTTAAGAAAAAGAAACAATGGGGGCAAATATGGGGTAGAATAAAAATGAAAGTATGGTGGTAATTCTCACTCCATCAGAGAAGCAGAACAATGGAAGGAGAACTAAGTCTTTGTTCATCATATTTGCCTCCTCTATGGAATTCCAGGGTTAATGGAACTGGAAAAGCTGTTTTCTAATTTAATTTTTGCACAATAATGGAAGAATGGAACAGAGGACCACTACTAGGTTGGTTGTAATTCCACTGCATATTCACATGTGCAGTTGGTATAGTTGGTGTTTAAGAAACACTGTTATCCTCATAACTTAGTTTCTCTGATGATACAAAAATGGTGATTTAGCACAGAGATCTTTTTTAACAATTTCATTGAACAATTTTCAAAAAACAATCTGGAAAGCAATTGATTAGAGTTTATTTGGTAAATCCAGGAGAGCAATGTCTGTATTGTGTCTAATGAATGGAAAGGACTAACATGCTATAATGATCCAAACACATAATAACCAGGTAGTGCATTTTGGATACATTTACCTCATAAAAAAAAAGTGGAATGGAGTCATGACCTTCTCTGAATGCTGAATGGAACCAGGAGCTGATTTTCTCACTAATTTTTTCCTGGTGCTTTGCACTGGTGTGGATTCTTCTCTCTCTCTCTCTCTCTCTCTCTCTCTCTCTCTCTCTCTCTCTCTCTCTCTTTCTCTGTGGAGGTAAGTTTTACAGAGATGCATTTCTGACACTAATTTTACATAATTTTAACTTTTAGGTGGCTATTATTAAAGTTCCCAGAGTAAAATGCCACAGGCCAACTCCCATTCTCAAAGCGCTTTTGGAAGGCAGAGCTCTGTGAAATATGCATTTTTTTTTCCTAAGGGTAACAAGCAATAAACTGTTGTTACTGAAATATGTTCAAGCCCTCTGTGAGCCTCATTTTTGGTATTTAGTCTAAATGGAAAGTAAATACCGATGTGTAGATAGCAGAGACCGAATGCCCTAAATGTTACCATGCATCTAAAGTGGTATTGCAACATTTGGCAGTTGGTGGATTATTGAATAAACTTGATTTTCCTAGAATAGTTCCAGGAAATACATCTGTTGACACAGACATTCAGTTTTTGTGGTTGAGTAACTGTATGCACGTAGGGAACATATGCAACCATGCCTCTCGAGGCTGCACGTGCCTGATTGGCACAAGCAGGACTGATGGGATTCAATCAAAAGTTTTGTCTCTCACTCACTGTCCTCAGCCCACTCAGTGGGCTAGTTTTCCCTCTGTTGGTGGATGAAATTTTCTGGGTTCCTTCAGAATTTCTCCCGTGTGGGTTCCTTAATGTGGGCAAAGATGGCTAAGTTCTTATTGGTTGTTTACATTTGCTTTCGTCCATTGTTACCTCCAGCCGTCTGAGGCCTCTTTGCTGCTCTAAGCAGCCCTCTGAGAAAGGATCTAAGCCCACTCCACATCAGTTTTCCCTTGCAGTTGCCCAAGACTAGTTGGCATGCTTTTTTTTGCCATGATGAATTGCCGCGGTAAAAACCAACTTCGACAGTAGCAGCCTCTGTCTTGAACCGTGTTCGAGTATGCGACCAGCCAGTTTTCATGCATTAGACAGTCCCCCGGGTCCTCCAAACTGCAGCAGATACATATCATGTGGTCTGAGCAGTGTTCTTGAAGCCCCTTTTATGACTTGTCATCATAAAATGGTCCTATACCAGTTTCAGCCCACTCCCAAGTAGCTTCCTTTCCATGTCTTACTGCCTTGGCACTTTGATACTGTTGCTATGCATGAGAGTTTAAAAGCCCTGTAACCAGACTGTCATCACTTCTTCTGCAAATTCTGATCACAGTGTCACAGTTGACTTAGAGGGTGATATCTGTTGTCTTTGTGCTTCAACAAAAATGTCCATTTTAGCATCCTCTTATATTATCAAAGCGAATAATTTAAAACAGCTATTGAATTTGATATAAGATTTGATATTGTGGTTTCATCTTCAGTGATAGTTAGTTTTCAACTTTATGTTTTTTTTCTTTTTTCTTTTTTTAGCTCTCATAAACTTTAAAAAAGTTTTCTTTTTTATAATAGTTTTTTTATTTAAAAATATAAATAGTGGCCACATTTAATATTTGGACCACCTTTTAGTCTTGAATGATCAAAACACCAGAGTGACACTGACCAACAGAAATATAATGGGAACCACATAGATAATTTAAACTTTTTTAGTAGCCATGTGGAAAATTAAAAAGAAACAGATAAAATTAATTTCAGGAATATATTTTATTTAACCTAATATATCCAAAAGTTTTATTTCAATAGGTACTCAGTACACAATGTGAGGTATAGGTAATGTATTACAGAATTATACACTTGAAACCTATGTAATTTTACTAACCATTGTCGCCCCAATATATTTTAATTAAAAAAGTTAGTCATGAGATATTTTGCATTCTTTTTGCTACACTAAATTTTTGAACTCCAATGCATATATTAGGTTGGTGCATAAGTAATTGTGGTTTTTGCAATTTTTCAACCTTTTAGACCGCAATTACTTTTGCACCAACCTAATATGCCACATCTTAATTTGGTCCAGCTGATAGCCACATGTGACTGGGGACTACCATCTTGGGCAGCACAGCTCAAGAATTTTGCTTCTAGTAACATCAGCACTTCACCTATGGTCTCCATTAGGGCTCCAATTTTCTCTCTTCCTGCTGCTGCTTCTTCAGCTTTTAAGAAAGCAGCATCTTGGAGAATCAGAGCCTGTTTTGATATTTAAAAGTAAACCAATTAAAAAAAAAAACAAACCAGAATCAGGGGCCTCTGATTAGAGTCTGAATTTCTCAGGATGTCTAAGTGGAATTTTGTTCAAATATAAATGATAAGCAAAATCTCTTGCAGCCAAGTCAATTAGATATAACAACTATAGCAAATATTTCACAGAGGCTTCCCCCTGAGCTAGGCATTATGATGGAATCAGAAAGAAGTACACGTTTCTTGTCATCAGGTCCTTAAAATTATTTTTGGAAAGATGGAAATGCATCTATGAAATAATTATCCAAACTGGGCAAAGATGTAGCTAGGCAGAGGAGATGAGGGAAAGTACTACAGGTGAAGGGGAAAGAGTACAGAGGCTAGAACTGGCCAGCGTAAAAGGGAGAACACAGCCACCCTCAGGAAGTCCTTGCTATGCCCGCATTCTCAGTGTTAGAGACCTCCTATGGGAAAGAGGAGGACGCATGAAGTCAGCTTGCTTCACTCCAAAGAAGGGAGGGTATATTTCAAATCTCTCTGTGGTACCCTTCAATTCTGCTGAACCATGGTTCTGCACAATATCTATATGAGACAAGGGTTTAGGGATTTAAAAAATTCTCCTTTGTGTATATAAATTAGTGGGTAGACTGGTCTATTTCTGAAACGGTTTTAGCTTAATCCTAGGGATAGCAGTCTGGAGACCCTTACCAATTTTACATGCTTAATTTAGAGTCCCTGAGAATGCTTAGTATTTATGTTCCCTAGTAGTTGTGGCCTCTAGAGAGTCTGTGCTGTTTTTGGTTTATGAATGTATACTGAACAAATATATGGGGCTTTGTGGTCCAGATGATGTGCCAAAGTACTTTCTGCAGAACGTTAGTCCTATGGGGATTCCATGAAAGGAAGTTTCCATGGTCAATAGCATTTTGGAAACTCTGTACATATCCCCTTCTTGGAGAGGCACTGGGGGTATTAGCATATTAGCTCTTGGGAGTCCTGCAGGAAGGTAACTGTTTTTACTTAGTTTAATCCAGCACTTCCAAATCCATTAATTTTAGACCCCCCCACACACACCTTTAACACTCTTATGCTAAAGACCCAGATTCTGCTTATTTTAACAGTCATTTTGAACGTCATTTGGCATCTCTGTGATAACATCTTCATATTCTAGATAGATATTTTAAATCCATAGATGAGCTTCATCTGAAGATGAATATTTGCCTAAATGTATACAGGATTTGGAGGAAGATCTTCATCACGTAGTAACTCACCTTTAGTGTTCCTAAGAGGATGCATTTGACCATAAATTAGTGCAGTATGAAACACATATTCCCTGAGGTTTGGTTCTCAAATATTCTGAACTATCACTTAGGCAAGCTGGACTACCCCATTAAATAGTGACAAATTCCTGGTTCTCAGTGGCTTAATGTGGTTGGCATGAATGCCACCTGATTGGGGGCACTAGTTACTAGAACTAGGAATATCAGATGTACTTGGTGCTAGAGCTTTCTTATCTAGATTGGTTGATTTCTTCTCTTTCAAGATCAGGTTTCAGGTTTGTTTCTTCCTCAATCCTTTCCTGACCATAGGGGGCTTCACCACAAACTCCCATTAATTTCCACACAACTCTGCTGACACCACCTCTGGCCACCTGGACCCAATCCACATTTCTATTTGATGGTCAGTGCATGCATTAAACATTTGGTCTTTGTCATTTACTTTAAGGATTACATCAGCCATTTTATTTATTTTTATTTATTTATTTATTTATTTATTTATTTATTTATTTAAATTTATTAGTTTCAGGTGTACAAGACAAGGTAATATTTAGACGTTCATCATTTATATCCCTCACACTGTGAACCCCCCTCCCCCATCCACTATCCCTCCGTCCTCGCACCGAGCCATCACATTATATATATAAAATTATAGTTGGCATTCATTAATGTTTAGCTTCTGGTATACAATGCCATGATCAGGCATCCACAGTATCCCTGAGGTGGTCTCCCAAATAGGACGCATGTCCATCGGATACCCAACAAAATCTTTACAACATTATACATCAGCCATTTTAGTATTTTTATTTCTCTAATGAATCGTGTAGTTAATTACATTTTAAAATAATTGGGTGCCCCAGTTCTTGTCTTTGGGGATGATGGTTTTTAATGATGTTTACTAAGAGGTAAAGAATGAGCATATTCACCCTGTCAAAAAATTTTTTTTCCATGTACATTTTTTGATTCTTGTATTGAAGTATTTATATCCACATAAAAATATCTAGAATCCTCTTTCATGGCTTTTAGGAAGCCTTATAAGGAAGTTGCAATATTTTAAGTTTTCTTAAAAATATTTTCTTCATCAAATGAGGCACAAATGACCTATTAATTTAAAAACATAAATATATGTATGTACACAAATATGAATATATACACAAATATGAATATATTTGTAAATATATATGAATGCATTTTTTCAGTATTTTCTCTACAAAGTAAATTTGGCCAGCAGACCCCATGATCTGGGAATTATGAACTTGGCTAGTCAAGTTCTAGTTTGGGGGCTAATAAAATACTGATTTATATATAGTCTTCCAGCCAGGCATTGTGCTTCCCATAGACCAAAGAACAAAAACTGTCTGATACTTCTGTGTCATTGAATATAAAGCCTAGTGCTGTGAAGAGAGTAGGTATTTATACAATCTTTGTTGATATACTTTATTTAACTTGCGATCTTGAAGTTGTGGTCTTGATGTTGTATTTATTTATATTTATTTAATATGTATGTATTTAAATGTAATATGATATGTATTTAAATGTTAAACATATTTGTTTAATACAACATTTTCTAAAAAGGTACTTTGAACAACAGCACCCACGAATACATCTGTATTTCATATGGAAATATGAGTATAGATACTCATAATTGAAATGTGTGGGAAGTGCATTCTGTGGAACATATAAAAGAATATGTTCTCCAACTTTCCTTCCATATTCCTTCAGCAGCAATCCCTTCTCTCTGAACTGTTTCAGAAGAGCTTTATAAGTCAACAGTAGATGGGGATATTTATTTCCTCAGGAAATAAAGATTGTTCTAATGGTACAATTCACAAAATAGGCCCATTTCTCTCTTTGTCCCTGGAGAGCCTTTATCCTCTTGCTTGCCTTCTCGTAGGAGGCATTGTTGACCTTCACTGATGTAGGACACTCAACCAGGCCAAAAGAAGGCTTGTGGGTTTGGGGGCAAATTTTACCCGAATTGAATTTTTTTTTTTTTAATAAATATGCATGAGCTCTTAGGGATCATTTCTTTCCTAAAGTCCCAATGAAAAACCTTGTATTTTGTTAGAGATTCCAGTGATATGTTCTTTAAATTAAAATTGGTGAACTTTAAAAGACAAAGACAAAGCCATGGCCCTCCAGAAGTAAATTCTGATTCATTCGTTGTGTAATGACTTGTAAGCGTCACTTGCAAAGTTGGGGATATTTTGGAACTTTCTTAACTGTACTAGGGGAAAAATAAAAAAGCAGAGGCGTATATGCAGCTTAATGACGTGAAGCTTGCTTTGCAAAGCAGTGTGTAGTTGAATTGCCCTCTTTGAGGAAAACAACCCTAAAACACCATAGAAAATTCTGATTTTTTTTTTAAAATAGCATAATTTGGAATGAGAGCTATTTCTTTTGAGATCTCGTTTAGGCTTTATTTCTTTCTCCACACTGCCAAGCTGAACAGCTATCATAAAACCAAACAAAAGGCAACACTTCTGAAAAGCCATTGTAGCCCTTTACTGAGTCAACCTGAAATGGGCACGGGGCTCCCCTGTTCTCATGACTCCTGGGTTGTTATTCTTTATTTTTTATGAATGGGAGGAAATGATAGGGTAATTATTTCCAAGACTAACTTTTATACCAAAGGAGTCCTCATCCCAACTTGTTAATATCACATGACCATAATTTTAATGTTTTAATGAAAATGCCTAATTAGAAGGTACGGCCATTCCTAGAAAACGGGTTAAGACTTAAGACTCTGAAGAAAATCCTGCCATTTGTTGGCTGTGGGGCTGTAGAAAGTTACTGTGTGTCTCTGAGCCTCAGTTTCCTAATCTGCACAATGCGGATAATAAAGTCACCTATTCAGTGAGATTGTTGAGGAGACTGAATGAGATAATACACAAAGTACTTAGTATGGGGCCTGGCACATACACAATACATGTTTAATAAATATTTGCTTTTAACATTCTCATTCTCATGAAAGGGAGAGTAATCTTGGTTGAAAGTGTTGTTTTATAAACACTATCATGAAACTTTCAACTATCACCAAACTTAGAGGCCACATTGTGACTAAGTTTTCCATTTAGAGCTCTTGTTTTTTTACTGGAACGACATAGTTTTTTGGATCTGCTCTTCTGATGAAGCTTCACATTCTTATTTGGGTATCATATTAACCACCTACTTTTCTTTAATACATACCCAATTGTCACAATTGTAACAAAGGCTAAAACTCCAATGGTACAAATAGAATAAAGGGGTGAGTGACTGTAGCCCTGAAAACCATTTGTTGTCACAACAACTAACCGAAGGTTTGTTTTTACTTATACTGCCCTATACAGAGATACAGAAATTGTCAGAAAAGGGCAGCAGTGAAAGGTAAAAGTACTCAGCTATTTTAGAAACATGGCATTCTGAAATCATTGGGAGATAATAGAAACTTATCCATCAGCAAAATAAAGTGAATACCTATATAGAGTATATATTCGCTTTCTAGGTTGGTATGAGAATTTGAGTCTATAAATATGGCATAGGCAGTGTAGGGGTATCTGGGGAGATGCTTTTACGTATAGAATGCACATACCAGTCTTTAAGCAACCTTTATAAGAAGGATTAAAGGTGCTAGTCCCAGAGGACTAAAGCTAGAAAATCCAAAATGTTAGGGTATTTGAAACCCACCAATTTCAAACCGCACTCATTAGAGTTCAGTTTTATTAAATGTACCCATAAAAAGGTATGATAATAAGCTGAAAAGAAATTGCTCTAAGAAAAAGAGACGTGAGTTTATCCATCATGCACCCATCATTTCCCAGGCACAGTGCTAATGACTGGAGATGTATAATAGTACGTGAAAAAACACACTTACCCCTCCTTTCTGGAGTTATATTCTAGTAGGGGAAGCAGAAATTAAACAAGAAAACATAGAAACGCCTAATACCAATGTGGTGAAGGCCATAAAGGAAAATAGAGAGTATGAGAGCAGAGAATAATAATGCGTGTGGACCCATGGTCAGGGGATTTCTCTGAAGGATGAGACGTCACCAGCCATGTGAAGAGTGAGGGAAAGTTTCCTAGGTAGAAGGAAGAATATGTGTAAAGGTCCTAACATGGTCTAAGTATTTGAGGAAATGAAAGGAAGATGTTATGGACAGAGTTCAGACAGTGAGGGAGAGTGATGGGACATAAGGCAAGAGCAGTGGTTGGGGGACCAGCGTGCAGGGGAGCACTGCATGTAGGAAATTACAACAAGTGCCGGGACACCCATAGTGGGGAATAATAAGAGCACTGTAGATTTTTTCACATCACGTCAGAAGCCCGATCGTTCAGGTTATCCATGAGAATCTGTTGTAGAGAGTCTCCAAATACTGACCCAGTGAAGGTGGGGCAGGTCTTGTAGGTTTCCATTGCCCTTCAAAACCAGAGGGATCTTTTGTTACTTATATTGCTTTTCCTCTAATCCATGTGGTAGTATGGAGACTCTGACCCCTACGTTTTCTCCAGGAAAATGACTAAACTGGAACTTAGATGCCCTTAAAATACATAAAACAAGTACATCATAAAAATGGTTTATTCAGGCATTAAGCATTTTGAGATAATGCATGCTTTTGAGTGGACGCATGCAGACTTGTCCCCAGGGAATGCCTTTGGATGTCATAATAGCAATTCTGGTATCAATAAATCATTTACTATTTGGACAAGTCATGGCCACCACCTCAGTCACTGGATACATTTGTAATGGTTTATGTGAACAATAACAACAGCCACCTAGCAACATAGTATTTGGTCATGTCATTTTTTTATAATAGCGTGGTTTTGTGGGCTTTGGAGCATATATTTTTACTGTGTCTAATATATCTTGAAAACTAAACAGCAAATATTATTGGAGGCCCACTGTGTACAATACATGAAATCATGCTGCATGACCTGTGCCTTTATAGAAGAATGACACATTGGTGTGGTTTTTTTTTTTTTTTGCTTGTTTTTTTTAGCACTTTTCTGTACATAACGGAAGGGACTGAATCTGTCTTGCTCCCCATTTTATCTGCAGTGTTGAGCACCTAGTAGCTTAGTATTTGTTGACTAGGTGAATGAATAAATGGATAGTTTTTTGTTGTTGTTTGTTTGTTTGTTTGTTGTAATGGAAGCACTATGGTTTATTAAGCTCTGCCTTAGTTCAGGTACTGGGGCTTTCCCACGGTGCTCTTGATATATAAATCCCGGACGTTCTGCCAGTTCTTTTTGAGCAATAACACCAGGAAATCGAGGGCTAAGTGGATGTTGTACACAAGCTCATCATTCACCATCTTCACGTGGCCAACAGCCACTGCCAGACAGGGTACCTTCTTCATCTGGAACTTGATGGTGGATTTCCCTTCATCGATTTTGGCCACCATGTTCTCATTGTGAGTCAGCAAGGAAGGGAACTCACAGGTCTTATTCAGGTCTGCGCCCAGGACGGTGGGATCTGCTTGATCAGAGACTCTGAAGCCAAAAAGACATCGTACTTCTTGCCTAGCTTTTTGACCAGTTTCTGATTTTTGTTGAGTTTCTTCAGCGCCTCAATGTCCATATGGGGGATATCCACAGCCTGGGCCTCGTCACAGTACTGCTGGTCCCCAGAACACCTACGGAGAACTTGGGGCGGGGTGTGGCTTTAAGCCTGCTGGTGCCTGAGAAGCATTTGTCCTACTGAGGTCAAGGTTCTTCAGGCTGATCTGCAGCTCCACCGGCTCTAAAACCTTGCTGCGCATGCGCTGGTGTCCCTGCAGAACTTGCTGCACTGCCTTCTAACGGGTGTCACGGGAGACTTTGCTGCTCATGTTGCCTCACGCCTCAGAAACTGGAAAAAAAAAGCGAAATAGTGTTTAGGCACAGTCCATTTCTTGAATTTCTTGTAACTCATGAAAGGCGTGACCTACCATCTCTACTTTGAATGGATAGCTTTCCCCTTGACCTTTTAAAACTATGAACAGTTTCAAATATAGCCGGATGAATTTTGTGAAGTGTTAATACCTCAGAGAAGCCAAAGTTATGTGATCCCTTCCATCTATGCAGTACTTTATAGACATACGCACTGTCTCTGTTGGTCCTTGCAATCTTGAGAGAATATCGTATTTTACAGCTAAGGAAACTGAGCTTGAAAGGACCCTCTGTGTCTCTTCTAAGGCCAGTATCTAAGAATGAGATCGATGTTTTCTAACTGAGGCCAGACTAAGGTGCATCCATATTCTCCAACAGATATCTTCCTGGCTTTTAGACAGCGATCATCGCTAGCATTCCTTTTAGCTATAATTATCTTTTTTATTTTAGTTTTGATTTTGTTCTTTCTTCTCCACCTCACACACCCTTTTGATTCTCAGTTGGGCTGCTGACACTTGGCTATTTCTCTTTTCTGTGTCATCAGTTTCTAGATCAAGTTTTAAAATTCAAAACTTTAGGTGACTGGACAAATCTTTTTGATTGTGTTGGGGGAGAGCTTGTCTTTAATTATAAGTGGATGTGGTATGGTGAAAACACTTTCACCCAGACTGTGATGACTGTACTGATGGATGTGGGAGCTTAGATGAAATTGAGCTGTGACTAGCATAGGAAGAGAATGTTCTCCTATGGGGCCTGAGAACACACAGGCACCGAGAATCTGGATGTCTGAATGAATGTACTGCTGCCATGTCACTCTGCCCAAGACACCCTTCTGGTGTAATTTCTCTAAGTGTGAAGTCAGAGCAAGTGTACTGGAGTGCATATTCAAGGAAGGGCTGAGATTTGGTTTTCTTTCGTGATCAGTTTGTTTTCTTGAGGCACATCTCAGGAGGATTGTAGTTTCTCTCTTATAAAAATGCTAGCAATTTAGAGTAGGAAAATAGTCTAGATCATGAGCTCTGTGAGAACAAGGATTTTTGCCTGTTCTGTCACAGTGCCTAGAACAGTGCCTGATGCATATTATATAAACATTTGTTGCATGAAAGAACGGATCTAACAAGTATGCAGCCTATCACTTAGCAACACGACTGGGTTCAGAGTGGACCACATGCTTTGCCGGTGCAATGCTGTAACAATATTTAGAGCTAAATCTGCCTCAGTTACTTAATGACAGCAAGCTCAAGCTGAGTTGGAGTTGGTGTTTGATTCTTGTCTGCCACACTGTACATGCAGTTCTATTCACTGTTTCAGTGGGTAGTTTCCTACCCCTCTGACCCACAATACTTGATTATAAAAATATATATAATTGGCTTTAGTTTAACTACAAAATAGTAACTGTAAATTATCTGTGGCTGAAAATAGGGGGATAAGAATGAAAAGAATTAAAATGGATTGCTTTGGGTAGCCTGAAGTGACATTGATTAAAATGCTATCAATTTTCTTCCCCTGAGAAACATTTGGTCACAAGGAGATCTGGCTTTCCGAAGAAATTCAAATTTGAGTGTGAGGCTTTTGGCATAGTCTAGTATCATTGGAATGGTCTAAGTAGATTTTGTTTCTTTTTTCCCATGCCTCACCATGGTTGCTCAAAAAAACCCAATGCTATCTCTTGACTCCAGGGCTCTCTGTCTTCCACATGCTGAGCGGTCTGTTGCCAAATCCCATAGAGGAGCCAGTTTATGAAGTGTAGTTGGTGTAGTGTAGAATGCTATGAAGCATCTCAGAAACCCCGAAAAGCTCATGTGAGAGGGGATATAATGTGGAATTTCCAAGGAAAGGCTGAGAGAGAAAGAGACTGATGGATTGATGGATCTCCAAAGGGCAGGAGATATATTTCATGTGTCATAGTGCTAGGAGACTGCAGACATTTAACAGATGCTTTTCAGTTGCCTCAAGAAATACAAATGTCACGTGTGTTAGCTTTTCAGGAACTAATGGTCCAAAAGACTCTTTGTTTTCTTTTAGCCATGGTGCATGCATACCGGCGGTATTTTCTTCTCTGATAGCGTCACGGTATGGGTAGGTATGAGGATCTGTTGGCTGGAAAGCAATGGAGAAAACTGGAGAGGAAGAAAAAGAAAATTAAAAAAAGATGTTGGATTGAGAAATAACAAGAAGGGTGGATGTTTCAGGCTTTCTTTTTTAACGTCTGACAAAAAAGAAGGAGAAAAAAGAAACAGAAATGTCATAATCTATCTCTTCAAATTCAAAATTTACATTTTGTAGCTATCCACTGATGCATATTTCTTCTTCAAACTCTAATTATACAATATTAAACATATTTCACAAACTTCCTCTTCAATACATAAGTATAAAATGCTAGCATGAGATTATGCAATCATAGCAAGTATTCTCATCCAAAATATTTCAAAGAAATTTTAGGGCAGGCCAATTGCTGTCTTGAGAAACAAGGAAGAACTTGTTCTTTTATCCATCACAAATTTATCCTTGGACTCTGATTATTTGGGCTCTTTTCCCCATTATCTTTCATGAATTCATTCCACCTTACACTAGAATAACATGGGTCTTAATATAGGACTCACTGATTTTAGAATAAATAAATAATTTATTTAAGGGGCTCATTTTTTGATTTGGGAAGTT
Source organism: Rhinolophus hipposideros (assembly GCF_964194185.1). Classification (NCBI taxonomy): domain Eukaryota; kingdom Metazoa; phylum Chordata; class Mammalia; order Chiroptera; family Rhinolophidae; genus Rhinolophus; species Rhinolophus hipposideros. The sequence goes on along the minus strand of NC_138051.1, from coordinate 43,959,942 downwards.
AATACTAATGATAACTCTCTTAGTTCTAATGGTTGCTAAAAAAAAGATATGTACCCTTTCCCACTTAGGACACGTTGGGTGGATTGAGAGTCTCAGTGTACACATGTCTGATAAAATATGGAATAAGTGTTGATTGAGTAGGCGCACTTCCTAGGACGTAGGAACCCTTAAGAGCCTGATTTATAACTTACTTGTTTCTTTCTCCCCTTAGCAGTTGGTGAACTGATAGAGCACAGAGTGCTCTTATCTTTCATCATGCTTCTCTAGATTGATGTGGACTGAAATAAGACATATAGATTACGTCAAAGAGCTCACATCTAAGGCAAGGGATTTCCAAAAGTGTTCTCCTCATTGTTCTTCAGAGTTCTGAGCTCTTTTAGACATCCACAGCTTTCAGAGAGCTAGCTTCTCTGAAGCTAAGACTTTATAGAATATGAAGAAATGAAAATACCAACTCTTTTCCTTCCCTGCTTTTTTGAGAAGGTGATAGAACTATACGTTCAACTGTGTGTAGTTGAAACCACAATATAAAAAGAAAAGAGGGGCCATCATTCAAATTAAGCAAACAGACCTAGCAGGAAGCATATTTTGCTTAATGTATGGAATTATTCCTAAATTCAATTAATATGGAATTTTTTAAGGATAGATTTTTGCCAGGAAATTATCCATTACAAGCATGTAAAGAGTAGCTTCTTATCATTCCCTGCTGTCATTACTACATTCAGATTCAGGCATTTATTATCATATCCAACAGGACTTGTCAGTGAAATCTCTGATCCTCACTTTGCATTTGTCCTGCCTGCCTTCCGGGTACATGGTCACTGAAAGTATCAACAAGCTTTCACAAATTGGAGGTCCACTTTTGCAGCTTACATTGTTTCCTTACAAATAAATCACAGGATGCACTTTGGAGAACACAGGTCTAGGAATGGAACATTAACAGCGGATATGTCAAACCGCAAACACTTCTAGTCCATCCAATTCGAAGTATTTCCACACAAGCAACATTACCAGCAAAAGTATTGTCTTGTCCATAACTTTCAATCATTACCCTGTGAACATACTTTTTGAGCATACATGTGGAGATAGATAACCCTGTGCTCCTTACCTTGGAGATTTGAATTTTCTTCCTTCTTTTTCTCTTTTAATGAATGGGCTGAAAATGAATTTGAACCATTTGCCAACCTGAGAAGGTTTAATATAAAATTTTTTTTCTCTCAAATACTTGAATCACTTTCTCAAATACAGACTCACTTTCGATTCCCCAACCCCATTCCTGGCCCAAAATACACATTCTAACCTTCAAGATTTTTTTGTAGGCAGAGTGTTCCAGGATTGTTTGTTGGTATAAAGAGCACTATTATTTTAGGAACAAATATGTAATAATAGTTTAATTTATTTTTGAATTGAATTGTTAAAGCTGCACAATCAGTCATTTGGTGCCAACTGCAGACTGCTTTTACAACAAAATGCATGTCATAAATATACTAACCTTATTGACGTATGCCACCTTGGACCTTATGGGAAGGGGTTGCAAACAAGGAGATCATGCTGTATTAGCAACTCCCTCCTAACTTTCATTAATTAATTCATGCATTATGGAGAGTCATCAACACATGAAATATAAAAGTAAAAATGACACTGTTGATTAATCACAAGTTGTTGATTAATCTCTCGGGAAGGGGAGGGCAGTGAGCATTCTTTAGACCACTTAATTCAAGAAAGAACGGGCTCTGTTTATTTAAGATCCTAGTTCATCTGTTTCCTGATTGCATTCTTATTGTGAAAATGCCAGAATGTATTACAATGGATAAAGTGGGGAAAAAAATAAAGATTAATTTAAGTGGGCCAGGAAAGTGTGGTGGTAGATGTTTGAGTATTTCCTTGGAATTAATCAGTGGTTCATAAACCTAAAACACTTTTTTATCTCAAGAACTGAGTTTCTGATTCAAGTGACACAGGAGAAAATATTAGTTGGCTTGAGAAAGAAAAAACCTTGGTTCACATAAATTTGTACACAGATTCCTTTATCACGGGAGAATTATAATTCAAGGTTCAAATCTTGAGAACGCAGTTGTGACCTAGTTATTCCTGTACAGCAAGTGCTCAGAGGAGGTACTGGCTAGACCTGAAAATAATGAATTAAGAGATTCCAGCTGGGATATGATGAAAGCATTTTTGGGAATCTCTGTATCTTGGCTGGACCACATGGGTTATAACTCGGAGAGGCCTAAACTAGTAGTAGCATGTGACAGATTTATAGCCCAATTGATGTTGGGCATCAGAAAAAAAGACTGAGGTTAAAAAAATGACTTGAGAATTATGAGCTTTAAAAGAACTGCCATTGGAAGGGATGCTGAAGAAGGAAAGCATGAATTCTTTACAAGAAGGGAAATAAAAGTAATAAAGATTGATGGTGAGACATTGAATGGGAAACATGGTAGTTTGTTTTTCACAACAACCCCGTCTTCCAAGTCCCCTTGTCCGTCTTCTCAGCTTTATACTTCTCCATGCCACTTCTTTCATCTGACACACGGTGTAACTTATTTATGATGTAGCTGGCCCTCCACGTTATTAAACTGCATGAGGACAGGGATTACTCCTTGACCCCATCCCCCTCAGCTACTTTGTTTTCTCTTCAGCTACCAGAGTGGTGTTTGAGACATAGTAGGCACTTGATAAAAATTTGTTGAATGAATGAAAGAATGAATGGTATAATTTTAAGCCAAAACTTTGTTTCAGTCTGTCTTTCCTTCATCCCTTTCTCCATCCCTCCTTTCCTTCCTTCTTTCAGCAAGTACTTATTAGGATGCGCACAAAGGCCAACGAAACAAGATTTCTGCACTCCTGGCGTTTACAGTCTATTGGGACAAATCTAATCATATAAATGAGGGAGTAAATGAGGGACCCCAGTGCAGGGTGATAATGCTGTGATAGACATATGCACAAGGTACAGTGAGGGGAGAAAAGCATTTAAATCAGACCGAGAGGTCAAGCAAATTTGTTTTTGAGAAATGGAAAATTAAGGATTTATAGAACTTAGGACTTGTGAATTGATGAAGAAAAAGACTTGAATGCGAGCACAAGACCTGGGAGCTCATTGTGAATGGAGAGATAACACCAGAGCAAACGGAGTTTGGAAGTAAGCAAAATGGAGAGTAATTTAAAAATCATTGGCTTTACAAGGTGTTTGGGTGTTTACACAGGATGAGGCAAATATACTGAGACTTCATCATACTTCAGACAAATAGATGAGATCACTCTGTCATCTTTGGCCTTACCTTTCATTTTCCAACTTCCTGTTTACCCCTTCCCATCTTGATATCCTAGGCTACTAATTAATAAGAGTTCTAAAGCAGGGTTGCCATTTCTCTGCCCATGCATTATTTGGAGTGTGGAGACTTTTGTTGCAGCTTATAATGACTGGTTGCAAGGCTGTAAAGTCTGTTAGGACAGTAGCGCTTTCAGCCTAATTTTGTTCTCCATGATTGTGGGCAAGGGTTATCTCTGAGAAAATACTCATGCCTTCCATGAATGAATCAAAGAATGCATGAGTGAAATTGAATGAATGAAAGAATTCACATGAACTGTTTCTGATCTCTAATCTGCAAATGTTTTCTTTTGGAATCTGTTTTTATGTTTAGCCTCTAGGAATGCCTGCCTGTTGATTGAAGGAGTAGTTCTTTGTTAATCTGAGCTAATATAACGTCCAAGGTTTTTTTTTTTTGTTTGTTTGTTTTTTATTTTTACATCCCTCACACCGTGAACCCCCCTCCCCCCATCCACCACCCCCCCGATCTCACACCGAGCCATCACATTATACACATAAAATTATAGTTGGCATTCATTAATGTCCAGTCTCTGGTGTACGTCCAAGTTTTAATAGTTTTAGTTTGTCTTTATATATGATGGATTTGTCATCCATATTTGTTCATTTAAATTGACATTTAACATTAAATGAACAAAGCAACAGTGATTTTCATAAAATTGGGTGTTTTGTGTCTTATTTGAGTTGCTAAGTGGGAGGCTCCTAAATGTCCTGATCAGATGTTACGTAGAAATCACTGCATGCTCTTGACCTTTCCCATGTTCTTAATCATTTTATTAACTTTTCTTGGAAGATTTTCTAGCTCATTGCATTTATGTTTGTCTCATTTTATGATGATAAGAAGAAAGAAGTTTAGGGCATAGATTTATCTGAAAATGGCGCCTGCGCAAAGTAGATGCTTTGTTCGTATTAGGTGAATGGGCGAATAAAAGATCCTTTTTAAAACATGCTTCTGATCCTTAGCAGCTCCTCACTGTCTTTAGGAAAGTTCAGACCCCTTTTCAAGAGCCAGCGGGCCATTTGCAATCTGGCACTGGTAGACATTTTTGGCCTGATCTCTTGCTGTCACAAACAATAATTCATGTTCTGCAATATACGTTCATAGCTCCATGCCTTTATTCATCCTATCCCTTCTGTCAGATAAATTCTTACTGATCCACCAGATGTGAAAGTTTCCTCTAGCCCGATTGCCAAAGGGTGACTTCTTCAGTATTTCCAAAACATGTTGCATGTATAACACTTCCATGATAACACCGACTGCGTCATTTTACTTTATGTACTGATTTCCTCATCTAGGCTGTATACTCAAGACAGAAGCACTGTTTTATTTACCTTTGTCTCTAGGGTCGCAGTAAGAACTCAGTAATGTGTTTTCAATGAATAACCAAAATGATGAGGCCAGTACTGGGGCCTGAGGATCCCCCAGTTGGAGGTACCCTGCTGCACACCCTGTCCTCAGGAGTCCTGCCGTTAGGATAAGGCAGATGGGGTTAGCAGGCTGAAGAGGCCTAACCCAGAGCCTGGGTGTCTGCAGGAGTGACCACTGCCAGCTTTTGGAAAGCCATGGGGACTGGCCTGTCTGCTCAGCGGGCCGTCTTTGTAAAAGGCTCCTTGAACGGTGCTGCCCTGATTGCCTGGCTGACAAAGCCTTTCCCGAGAGATCAGAATCGGTCAGAAGCCTGAAATCTGGTTCTCAGGGTTTCTTTTGTTATTTGCCAGGCATCTGGTTAAAGAAAGTGTGGGAGACTTCTGGGGACCGATGAGAATCCGAGATCTCCTTGCTGGGCCACAAATCGTAATTGAGAGCCATGTCTTAGGAACGTAACCGTGATTATTTTTCTTAGAACTCTGATTTTATGTTTGCTGAAGCTTATTTAATACTTAACTGCCCATCCACTTAGCCTTTTAGTAAGAGCTTTTTGTTTTCTAATTATAGGCATTGTGCTTTTTATTTTTATTACACAATAAGCCACATTGTTGAATTTATGATTTATTAAACGCTGTTAGGGTATAATGAGTAAGGGCGGTGTTTAATATAGAAATGTGATTACATGTCACTCATTCCTCTATATGACATAAATGTTCTTCACACGAATTACGGATATGTAGTTCCAATATGAATTTGAATTGCATGGTATGTTGTGGGCCATAATCATCACATGACTCAGACTATGTAGACATAAATATATATGCAAAAACACAAGCTTTCAAAAGGCATTTGAAACAATCCCAAGAGATCTTAAAGAAAGATTCCTTTCTTAGCTTTATTAGCTTTCTGTTTTCAAATATTGTTCAAACTCCTTAGCATGGCAGACAAAGCCTCTCATGCTTTGCCTCCCTCCCCAGTTCCTCCTCTTCTCCTGCCAGCAGGTATTTTCATTTGTCTGAGGAACAACACCTACTTCCTCCCTTTGTCCTGCTGTTTCACACTTAACAGGTTTTTCCAACACTCCTTGGCTTTGTCTACTTTCACTGCCCTTTGCCTATTATTTTTTTAAATTGATGAAATGTAGCAAAGTACAGAGAATAATACGATAACCATATGGAAATTCTCCACCTAGGGTTAACAAATGTTAGCGTTTTAACAATTTTGCTTCTTTATGAAATAAACCTTAGTATCTCAGATAAAGTTAATGTATCGTTCTTCCTTCCTGGTTCCATTGCCATGTCTCTTACCAGAGGCAACTGCTATCATGAATTTGTCCTGTAGTTTTTTCATTTCAACATGTAACCATACAGAAGAGTCCATGGCCATTTGTAACTGTGTACATGTTGCTATTCACTTTCTCTCCCAGATGTTTAAGAAAATGCTAATTTAGAGAATCCTAGTGCTGTCCCCTGGGAGCTCTTTGTTTCCTGTGGTTTGAGGGTTCTTTGTTTTGTTTTATTTGTTTTTTTAAAAAATACAGTTGTTGGTTTTTTTTTTTTTTAAAAGTAGTCTAAAATTTCTGGTGTGAGCTTCTTCAGAGATTTTTGTGAAAATTTGATTCTCCACTTTGAAAGGGTGGTTGACCAGTCCTCTTCTAATCCCTCCCTCCCCACAAATATAGATATTAGTTATTCATAATTTCTTTTTACAGAAATCATATTACCTTTTTATTAACCTGGCAGCTTTAGCAGTGGGAATTTTTCATTTATAATGTTCAAAATTTTTCTTAAAGATTTAAAAAATTTTTAATTCTTTACTTAAAAAAAAAAATACTGATATCGGGGGCTGGCCCAGTAGCTCAGGCAGTTAGATCTCCACGCTCCTAACTCCGAAGGCTGCCGGTTCGATTCCCACATGGGCCAATGGGCTCTCAACCACAAGGTTGTCAGTTCGATTCCTCGAGTCCTGCAAGGGATGGTGGGCAGCGCCCCCTGCAACTAAGATTGAACACGGCACCTCGAGCTGAGCTGCCGCTGAGCTTCCGCTGAGCTGCCGCTGAGCTCCCAGATGGCTCAGTTGGTTGGAGCGCGTCCTTTCAACCACAAGGTTGCCGGTTCGACTCCTGCAAGGGATGGTGGGCTGTGCCCCCTGCAACTAGCAACGGGCAACTGGACCTGGAGCTGAGCTGCGCCCTCCACAACTAAGACTGAAAGGACAACAACTTGAAGCTGAACAGCACCCTCCAAAACTAAGATTGAAGGGACAAAAACTTGACTTGCAAAAAAGTCCTGGAAGTACACACTGTTCTCCAATAAAGTCCTGTTCCCCTTCCCCAATAAAAAAAATCTTAAAAGAAAAATACTGATATCAAAATAATTGTTCATGATAGACAATGTGAAAAGTATTTTTAAAAAGTCAGAAAAGTGCAAAGCGGTTGGAAAAAAAATACTCCTAAGTCCCAGGGCATCTACTATTAATATTTAATATGTTCATTTAAGAAAATATGAAAAGTGAAGAAAGGGGAAGAAAAAACTACTGACCATCCTAGTATAATCACAGTTTACAATTTGTTTGACTTTATTTCCTTCTAGTCTTTTTCTTTTATATAGTCATTTACTTCTTAATCAGGATATAAATGCAGCTTGTATTATATGTTTATCCACACATAAACATTTAAAAAATATTGCATAACACTGTGTTCCCGTTTTGTTGAGCATTTGGGCTCTACCTTTAGTTTCAATTTTTTTCTGTTATATCACTGTGTCACATCTTCGTACATAGAGTTTTCCTGCATTTAGAATAAAGGGACATGGCTATGGGTACTTTAAAACTCTCGATACATGTTGCCAGTATGGTTACGTGTGCTTCTGAGTGTCTGGGCCCTAGTTTCTCCTCATTCTTGCCAACATAGGGGTTTAAAAAAAATCAAAAGGAAATAAATCCTTGCTCATTCCTACCAGTAGGTATTAACTCTTTATAGAATTATTAGGTTGGTGCAAAAGTAATTGTGGTATTTGCAATTATTTTTACCTTTTAAACTTCAATTACTTTTGCACCAACCTAATAAATTCTTAACTCTGATTATCTTATTTGCTCTAAATATTTTTCCAGATATTTTTATTTTTTATTAGTGTACAGATATTTTTATTTAATATCCCGTATGGATATTTTCCTTGTGATTTCATCTGTGGCTTTTGTGTAAAGAGTCCTCTTGCTTTCAAAGATTTGATAAATATTTTGATTTATGTTCTTTTTAATGATTTGGTTTTTAATTATATTTGATGCTTTAGTTCAATTTGGGGATTTGTTGTGGGCTTAAGATAGATACTACCGAAGTACCATTGTTCTTCCATGCCTAGTTTAAACCAGTGATAAATACAGTGGCCCATAGATAGATTCCAGGATTCCTCTCACAGTTTTTGTACCTGGTTATTATTAGAAGTGTTATTTACATTACACTGTTGGGCGTTACTGAAATGTTTGGCTAACCTTGGACTTCCCATACCTATGCTGCCCCTCTATGGCTCAGTGGAAAGCTGGTATTTGTCCGTGAAGGGTACATTGCCCTTACTTTCTGATTGTTCTCCAGCTAGTTCAGGCTGGTCTTTTGGCCTTTCCCTTGGACTTATGAACTCTGCCTTTCAGAAGATAATTCACACTCAGCATTAGTCAACAAAGCCATTTTCCTTAGGCTCGGGGAGGTCTAAAACACAGAGTCATTCATCTGAAGGCAGGATCTCTTCCAATCAGCTTTCCTCCAGGACCTGTTCACCCATCTCCTGCAGCCTGGCCAGCACATTCAGGCGCGCTCTCCCTCCTTCGCTGGCTCCACTGCTCCAGAATAAACACAAACTCTGTTTATAGCAACAACGTTGTTTTGTTGTTGTTGTTTAAAGGAATGAGTATGGGGTAAGTGATTTAGTAACTGATCAAAAATTGGCTTTAAAATAAACAAGACTTTGTGGGTAGAACAGCTTTTGGAACTACCTAGTTTAAATGTAATGAGCTTTTTATCAGCCACAGTGTTCAACAGAGATGGGAAAACATTTTAAGGAATGGTGTACCAGGGAGTCACAATTCATGAAGATAATCTTCTCAATGACATTCTCACTCTAAGGTTCTAAAGTTATGTGGGCATCTCATTTCCCACCTCCTTTGTTTTTCTCCAAGTTTTCCCAACATTTAGGAGCAGAAGCCCAAAACAAAATTTTAACTTTTAGAGTCAGTTTTGGAAAAATGAACTTTAAAAAATTGTAGGATAAATGATTATAAAATAGGTTCGTTATCTGCCCCAAGTGGTTAAAAATACAAAACTTACTCATCTAGTAAGTAAAACAAACAAACAAACAAACAGAAACAAATAAACAGAATAGTAAGTCCATACAAGCTAAGCTAGAACTAGGACATGTAACTGCAGACTTACAGGGTTTAATATCTGCTTGTATCAGTCTACAATATGTACATCTTTTAGATAGATATAAGAATTGATGAGCCAATTGATTTTTAAAACATCCTTATGGAGGTATAATTTATATACCACAACATCCACTCATTCTAAGTGTACATACAGTTCTTTCTGGTGTGAGGTAAGGGTCAATTTGTTTTTTCATTTGGATATCCAATTTTCTTAGTACCATTTGTTGAAAAGCCATTCTTGTTGAATTTCCTTGGCACTTTTGTTGAAAATCAATTGACCAGAATTGCAAGATTTTATTTCTGACCTTTCTATTCTGTTCTGTTCATCTAAATATTTATCCTTATTTCAGTATCATAGTCTATTGATTATTGTAACTTTATAGTAAGTTTTGAAGTCCTATAACCTTATTCTGTATTTTTCAAACTGTTTTGGATATTCTGGGTCCTTTGCATTTCCATATAAATTTTTGCTTCAGCTTTCAATTTCTGAAAAAAAATCTCGCTGGGATTTCAATAGAGATTGCATTGAATCTACAGATCAATTTGTGGAGAAATGCCATATTAACAATATTGAGTTCTGTATTCCATGAACAAGGAATGTCTCTTCACTTATTTCAACATTTTTCAGTTTCTCTCAGAAATGTTTTGTAGTTTTCAGTGTGTAAATCTTGCACTTATATTTATTTTTAAATTTATTTCTACAGATTTCATTCTTTTGATGTAACTGTGAATAGATTTTTAAATTTCATTTTTAGATTGTTGATTGTTAGTACATACAAATATACTTGCTCTTTGTATAGTGATATTGTATTCAGTGACCTTGATGAACTTGATTATTAGTTTTAGTAACTTTTTTATAGATTCCTTAGGATATCCTACACATAAGATTATGTTGTCTGTGAATAAAGATAGTTTTACTTTTCCTTTCCAAACTATTTGCTTTTAATGTCTTTTCTTTGCATTATTGCTCTGGTTAGAAACTCTAATCCAATGATTAATAGAAATGGGAATTGTAGTTGTCTTTGCCTTTTTCCTGATTTTAGAAACAGAATATTTATTATTTCACCGTTATTTGTGATGTTAGCTATAGGTTGAGGAAATTCAATTATATTTCTATTTTGTTGAGAGTTTTGCTATGAATGTTTGTTGGATTTTGCCTAATGCTTTTCCCACATCTGTTGAGATGATTGTGTGTTTTTTCCTTCATTTTATTAATATAATGTATTATGTTAATTGACTTTCAGATGTTAAGCCAACCTTGCATTCCTGGGATAAATCCTACTTGGTCATGGTGGATAATCTTTCTTATATGTTTGCTAGTGTTGTGTTGAGGGTTTTTGTGTCTCTGTTCAGAAGAAACACTGGTCTGTAATTTTCTTTCCTTGTGATGTTTTTGTTTGTCTTTGGTATCAGGGTAATATTGGCTCATTTTTATTTTTTTTTAACTAGTCTCAGGAGGAGGGAAGGATGGTGTAGAACAGTGTTTCTTATTCTACCTGTGGTGAAATTTCATTTAAAAATAATTTCTAATCTGTTGTGAACTGAGATTTTTATTAAAATACAATAAAAATAAATTAGAAAAATGATACAAAATATACAAATATAAGCTCCATTTATAAAATAGATTCAGCTTATATAAGATATTCTATCAAATTGATACAAAAATTTCATTAGGCTTTTTACTCTTAATTTCTGTCTTGTCTCTTCACAATTTGGACACAAACAGTTCTCGCAAATCTATTAACCATCTTTGAGTAACATTGGTATAAACTTATGCTTCTCAGACTTTAACGTGCCTAGAAATCACCTGGGAATTCTGTTAAAATGCAGGTTCTAATCAGTAGGTCTGGGACAGGGCCTGAGGTTCTGCATTTCCGTCAAGCTCTCAGGTAGGTAATGCTGATGCTACTGGTCCATGGACCATACACTGAGTACTAAGGCTATGAAGTATAATGCACATAGTAAAATTAATGTGATTTTTTTTATAATGCTATCATAAATTGCTTTGGGACATATTTTGGTTTTTCAAAGATTGTTGGATTGTTGCTCAATGGTCACGATTCTCTAGATAGCAATTGTTTTTCTTGGCCTCTGACCTTCCTGGGCCTCCAACTGCTTGTCTATAAATAGAGGGGGGTGAACTAGAAGATTTCTGAAGTCCCTTCCAGACCCCACAGTCTGTGGTTTTCAGCTTCCACGTCAAGGGACAATTATGAGTGCATTTGCATTTTCGTTTTGTATAAACCTAATAAAACATGAATTCAAAGTCTAATTTTATAACAGTTCTTAACATGATGTTAAAAAATAACAGTAAACACGCTTTACTAAATTTTGGATGATCCAGAAAGATTAATATCAACATTCAAGGATATTTTCATGTTGAAGTCTTAAAAAAAAGTGGGTGGGGGTCTTGTTTAACCTTATAGTTGGAAATCCAGTTAAAAAATAATTGAGTTGTCTAAACTGTGGAGAGACAAGTAAAATAGGTGTTTATATTATGAAATTCAAGTTGACACAAAATAGCTGAAAGGCTTCAATTTCAGCCAAGTTGAAATGATATCATTTTCCTTTATATTTCATTTTATTTACAGAGACATATGAAACATTTTCCCCCCATTGCTTTAAAGAGCAAATGAAAAGGGTGGTAGCTTAATCAGTGGTAGAAATGTGTTGTCGAAACCTCCAGAGGCTTTATCCTCAGTTTTCAGTACATATTAGCATTACTCTGCTATTTTTAATACAGATGATTACAGTAAACTCTGCAATAAAGGGTTGAGGCATTTGGTCAGCCTCCAAAGAGAGTGACTAATAATTGACCTAATGTACACAGCACATGAATAACATATTCTTTGGGCAAAATATACATATATACGTATATACATGTATATACGTATATATGTATATATATATGTATACATACACATATATGGTTTATGTTGTATACAAGAATTCACATCCCCTTTCTAGTGCTTCCAAAAGATCTAAAATGCTCAGTTGTTTTATTACACTTTTAATTCTTCAGTCTCAAATGCAGGTCATGCATTTGATGCTACTATGCATTTCAAAACAGACTCCTTGCCCCCAGGATTTTCTTAAAATGTTTTTTAGAATTTTGAAGAGAAATAGTATTGATTTTGTTACATTTAAGTTTGCTGTGACCTTGCACTATAAAACAGTTTTATTTTCGTTTTTTACATTGAGCAATTGTTTCCCTTGATGAAGAGATTTGAAGTCTCCAAAATATATAGGAGTTTTTATTTGCTGAGAGATTAGTGTAAAGTTACAATTTTCTTTTCCTTTTTTCATCAAACACATTGACCATCACATCAATAATACACCTACAGGGAGTAGCCGGTTGGTTAGCTCAGTTGGTTAGAACGTGGTGCTGATAACACCAAGGTTGCCTGTTCAATCTCTACATGGGCCACTGTAAGATGTGCCCTCTTTAATAATAATAATAATAATAATAATAATAATAATAATAATAACACACTGTATTTCTGTTATTTTTGGCTTGTCTGCAAGATATTTTATTTGGTGGATTTCCTTTTATTCATTTAATAATAATGGGGTCAGCTGGGCAGACCTTTTCATTTTTAATTGACTAACACTTTATTGTGTTATGTGCTGAGACACATCCATTAAGGTTAGGAAGAACATAGATCAAAATGTGTTACAGTGGTTCTTTCTGGCTGGTGAGATTATAGTTGAATTTTATTTTCTGCTTTCTAAATCTTTGTATTTCTGAATGTTCTACAAAAGCCATGTTTTTATCTTTAATTAGAAAGGACCATGCATATAAAAATTAACAAAATCTAGGCATTTCTAGCTTTATTTCTCTGCAGAGAAAGGAAATGTTTCATGTATTTAGCACGTGTGGTACATCTACTATATGCCAGACACTCTGCTGGGTCTGCGACCATAGGGGTGGTGAGACTCAGCTGTTATCCCGGAGAAACTCAGGCTCTAGGTCATTATCTCACCAAAGTATGGTCAGTAGGGACCAATAAATGGTACCCCAATAAATTATCACCACCTGTCAAATGGTAACAATGCCATACTTCTCCCCTGGGGTTTTAAAGAGGCTTAATTGAGATTGTTAAATAAAGTGCTTGGTCTGATAGTTGGCATATAGGGAACATTGGTCATGATTTTTGTGCTTGGTACGTTCATGGAGATGGGGAACCTCCAGAGGCAGCTCAGTCTGTGCTTGGACAACTCGGAGAGAAAGGGAGGCCGTACACAAGGTGAAATCTGTGTCTGAGGAGCCTCCCCCAGTCCTGTCGTTGCTGTTCCACATGGCATCCCTTTAAATACCAACTACTAGTAGTTTGAGCTATTACCTTAGTCCTTTCAAGCCAAGTTACTGTGGGATTTTTCTCAGAATGCATCTCTATTTGTATCATGAGGGGGACAGTGAGAAACTAGGATTTATTTGGCAGTTATGCAACTATAGATTGTTATTTTGTAGATATGTAAGGGCCACCTGGGGATTTTGCCTTGTAATTAACTGTTTAATATTATTAATAGAAAATAAGCATTTGGGAAGACAAAGATATAATTAGAAAAAAAAATGTGCTGGATCATCTAAAGCAGATCAGACGAAGACATTGAGTCCAGAAACTTCAACTCAATTCCCTCCAAAAATGTCTTTTCTCTGACCTCACAACAAAGTACACATAAAACCCCACTGGCTTCGTATCACAGAAATGCTTCCCTGTCTGGGCAGATGATTCCAATAAGTTTGCTTTATTGATCTGGTTACAAGGGGTGCTGTCCAACAGACAATCCTATATAATAAAAAGCCTTCTTGGGAGATCTCTTAATAGTCAGGGTGATGTTGGTGTCTGTGTGATGACGAGGATGATGGGTGAGCAGAGTTCAGCTAATCATAGATTTATTGTTCTCCAGTTAAGCAACCACAGCATCACTCTTGAGCTTTCTGAATGCCTGCCTCCCATACCAAACATTACAGTCGTCTCCTAAAATTTCCAGACCACCCACTGTAACGATATAGTACATAAAAGGATCCAGATGCCGTGAGACAGAACGGGTGAAGTGTAGAGCACGCGTGATACCTTCTCGTTTGTCCTTCTAGAGCTCGAGCACTGTTTTTTTTTTTTTTTTTTTTTTTTTTAATAGCCGGCTCACTAGAGAGATTAAACTTCATGGCCAAGTCTTCTTTTCAGAGCATTTTTGACGAAATATATCAGGGTTAAATATATCACACAAAAAATGCGTTTTTAAGATTGTGCTTGATGCAGGGGTCTCTGTGCCTGTCTAGCCTTTGCACCTCTCTCCAATATTCCCTAGAGAATAAGGGAGAAAGAAATCATAGGATTTACACACACATTGAACTCTAAAAGACAGATAGGATGTGGAGAGTATCACATATGAGAGGGATGACCACGAGGGCAGAGGACCAGACACGTGTGGAGCATCCATTTGCAAAATGGGAGAAGAGAACTGGCTAAATGCAGATAACTTATAATTTATGTTTAATTGCTTGGAAGTTTTAAAAATGCTTCATTTTATATATATGTTTTGGAAGAGAATATCTATTTGGAACGTGGCCGCTTGGCAGCTTTGCAGTGGTTCAGCTGGTGGCCTATGGCTTTGCAATAGTTTGTTCAAAACAGATTTAATAGATGTGGCTCCCCCTCTCCCAAACACTCCACTCAGGACAGGTGATTTATAAGAAGAAATCTTCTTCAGATGAGATACATTCATTAATTGATTTATCCTAACACCTTTATAGTCTTTCACCATCCTGTCTAATGTTTGCTTCCCAGTCTCTCTTCATCACATTACTATATTTTTAAAAATACTTAACCTAAAATCATGTCTCTTTCTCTAGAAATTTAGCTTCAAGAAAGCAGGAGCTGGCTGCCTGTTTTCTGCTATATCTTCAGTGCCCAAAACCATGCCTGGCATACAGTAGGTTCTCCATAAGTATTGATGGAAAGACTTGGTTCATTGAGGAACTCTAGATAGGACTATGAGGAAAGATCTTTTTGGTTCATTCATTCATTCATTCATTCCTCAGGCATTTATTGAGGACCTGGCTTGTACCAAGGACCGTGGAGCTAGTTAGTTACTAGGCGAACCTGCTCTAAAGGAATTTACAAACAGATAGAAACACATTTAATTATCATGCAATACGACCTCTTCATTAAAGAAAAGACAAGCTAATGAATACTGGATTAAAATGTCTCATTACAATTTTTAAAGTATTTCAAAATATCTATTAGATCAATACATACATTTTTCTCTTCTAACATAAGTACTGTAGTCAGAGAGATTGTGAGTACAGGGCTTGTGTGGGCTGCTCTCCTTGCCCCATTTAGACTGGGGATCCCCATGTGCAGGGCAGATGCTTCCCTGAGCGATAGGCTTTTTCTGCCTGTTTGCAAGCTGGCATGCCAGGGTGGGAGTGCTGATCCATCAACAGGCCATCACCAACTTAGTGCCGTCTCTCAAAATAGCAGAACTTTATCTTTAAAAATGAAAATGCTTTGGTTTTAAAAATACGTTTCTGTTTCTAATGAATCCAAAGCTTAGATTTGTTTAAAGGCACGCACATTTCCCCTTGCTGATGGCAAAAAACAGAACTTTCATGCCCGTGCATGAAAAGTCTCCTGATGTCGATTCAATTCTCCATTTGTAATATACAACCTGACCACCACTTGGCAAAAAAAATACACATTGTTAAAGCAAAGAAAAGTTATCGGTTTCTGTGTTGCATGCTCTTTTAGACTATTTCGTTTCTCTGCAGTAAATACTTCACAGTAACCCACAGTCTCTTTGTGGCCTACTGTGAAGCAAAGTTATCTAAGGTGTCACAGCATCACAGTATGGACTTCGAGGCCTCCTGACCCAGAGATTGACTTTTGTGAAGGATGCTATGAAGGTCCAGTGAATCGAAGTTCCTTATCAGGGGTCACACAGCTAATGGATGGGAATCCAGACGTACAAACATTCTTCTAACTTCCAGTCCATTGTTGCCCCAGATATGGTCTGCTGATCACTTGCATCATAATTGCTGGGGTTGCTCAGTAAAATGTGACTCCGGGTTCCCAACAGAAATCAGAACTGTTGGGAGTTGAATCCAGGAGTTTGCATGTTAATAAGCTCCTCTGTTGGGTTTAGACCAAGCATCCTGCTCGCCTCAGGATAACCTGCCTTCATTTTTTGTTCTGCTGAGTACGTTGACTGTATACCATTTAAAGACGAGCTTTCATGACCTAAGAACATTACTCTAGATTAAGAGGTGAAGCCACTAATTTATAGGGAGATTGTTTTCCCATAGTGCATCAGTAGAAAAAATTTTATTTAAAGGTTAGTGCAACAGCGGACCAACTGGGAATTGTTGATAAAGTCTAAAAAGATAAATGTGTTTCTTTAAAAATTTGAATTGAGTCTAATGGAGCTTGAGTTGATATTTAATGTCCTGACATCTTCTTGTGTTTTCATAAAAACCTCTCTGGATGAATATTGAGGGCACTAATAAAGTGGTTACCTATTTGGTGGAAGGAACTGGGCAGAGGGTCAATGAGGGGGAAAGGAGACTTTGTAGGGAATACTTTTTGTGCTTCTTGAGTTTTGAACCCTGTGAATGTATTGCGTATTCTGAATTTTTAAATTATGTCAGAGTCGAAAGCTTTGACATTCACTGTAGGACCTTAGCAGGTGATTGCTCTGACTCTGCCCAGGCAACATGGACACATGCTCTGGACTCTAGATCTCCCTGTAGCAGAAGGTAATGAACATTTCTAAAGGTCAAAGCCAGGAAGGGAAAGACTGCAGATTGAGCTAGTTTTAAGGAAATCACTAATTGGCTTGAAAAGATAAGTCACTGTGATTGCGCACATAGGATCTTAAAACTCCCTGACAACCCCCTCATCACTGGGAATTCAGGTGACCTTGGGCAAATGACTCAACGCTCTTGAGACTTAGTTTTCCAGTCTGTTTTAATAATGATGAAAACACATTGCTTTACAATTTGCCAGCTGTTTCTGAATACATTGTTTTATTTAGTCTTCAAAACAACCCTGGGGGCAGATACTATGTACCATCTCTCTTGTTCGGATGAGGAAGTTACGGCTCAGAGAGGGTAGGTGGCTGAGGAAGGGTCACACAGTTGTGGGATGTCTAACATCAACTACTGGATTCTTTTTAATGTGACATAAAGTGGTATGAATTAGACAATTTCCAAGGCCCTTTCCAGCATTAAAGTTGTTGAAAATATAGCTATTGAGGGCTCAGTTGAATTTTGTTGAAATCTTTCAGCAAAATCCAAAAGAAATTGAAGCCATGGTTCCTCTGTTTTAGGAGCTCACATTGTGATTAGAGTATCAGACTATGTTCCTATGAAAAAGACTGAGGAATACTTGGTCTTTTAGTATATATTGAGTGTACATTATACATATAGTACAAGTTCTCATATCTCATAGCACAAACCATCCACCTAATTGCGAAGAAAGCAGGGAATTCTAATTTCTAGGAAGTAACATTTGACTTTCTCATCCCTTCTATTAATAATAACAATTCTGTGGTGATTGCTCTTTGAGCACCCACTGAGGAAAGCATTTGTTTTATATTATCTCATTTAATCCTTACCACAACCCTCTGAGAAAAACATTCTTTCCACTTTTATAGATAAGGAAACCAAGACTAAGATCAAGTGATTTAAATAACTGTCTTGTAGGTGACAGAGCCAGGTCACCAACCAAGATCCTTTATTGGTTTTAGGTGTGTGAGCTTCATCTCATGCCAGTTTCATCTTCCTGTTTGGGAATGCATATAGGATGGTTTCAGATAAGGGTATATCAGAGAGAAAATGCAACTGACCCCAGGGCAAGCTTGGTTTCATACAATGGCAATGTAAGTCATCTTTAGTGTATCCATCAGTAAAGAAGAGCCCATGAGTTCTGTATTCTTACCTCAAAACTCTCTATTATATGAACCTGACTTCTCTTGTGTAGCATCAAATGCCTCATTTTTCTTCCTACATATAAGAAGTATAAATAGACAAACTTACTCGTACAGATTATAGATGACCAAAAGCAAATGACAGGTGAACTAAACAATTGGACAGGCTTTGTCTCCTCCACAAAAGAAGGGTTTTATGGATAAAATATTTTCAGTCTTTCTTTTCAATATATTTTGTTCATTTTTTTTTCCTGCTGCTCAAAATAACAGCTTTCCTCCATCATCCTCATCTTTCCATATGCTGTCACCTCTTTCAATTGCTTCCCCATTGCCGGAGTGAATCTGCATTGAAGGCTGCGGGAATCTTTTGGCAGTTTAGCCTTAGCATTTCCCCAGCCATTCTGGGAAGTGAGGGGAGTTTCCATCGTTTCCTTAGTTCACCTGGACACAGCAAGGTTCATAGCTTGTCTGGGTTGGCAGAGGAATTTCGAGGATTGTAAAAACTGTGCTTTGCTCAGGACCCTGGCTCCTCACAGAGGTCTGCCTGCCTCTCCTTGGTCTGTGTCCTCAGCAGGCCTTTTACTCAAGTCAGACTCTTCTAATGAGAACGTTCTTGGGTTTCAGTCTGGGGGGAACCCAGCCTCCACCCGCCAGACTTCCTGGAGAGCTCTCCACCGATGCTGAAAAAGCCTGGAACCTTGAAGATTGGATGGAGCTCCCTTTCGAAGGGGTCTCAAAATTCCTTACACATAATATATTTGTGGCTACAATTTATTAAGAAAGGAACAAGGCTGTTCCAGCCAATAAATTGTCAAAGGAACACATACCTAAGATAGAGAAAATGGTTTGCAGCACATAATCCTCTTTCTCCCTTTTCTAGTGCTCTGCATTCAATATTTCCAGTAACTTTACGTGAAGCTTATTTCTGAGCAGACCTCCCTCGGGTATCTGCTCTTTGCATTTACCAAACTTCTGGGGCATATGTGCGGGCAGGCCATTTATTCCTGTGAACTTAAGATAATCGACACTTCTTGTTCCCAGTGTGAATTCAAAGCGCTCTGAAACAGCATTTTTGATGGAAAATTAGGTAAGTGGGGAGTTTTTCTACGAGGATGTGTATATCAACATCTATGCCGTCCTCCGTAGCTTACGGAGTAAGCTCTAACCAGGAAGTCAAAGCCACAGAGCTCCTATAGCTACTCCCACATTACTTCAAAGATTTCTGTGGCTTTAGAAAAATTAGCTATCAGAAAACGAGACACAGCTATATCACCCACAGGCTTTGCTTCTTTGAAAACACAGTTGATGTCTATTCCTACTTAATCTTTCTGAATCTGATCCCTCTACTCGTATGTCTTTTTGTATTTGGATATGCTGAAGCCAGATAGTTTGCTAATTTATATGACTTTTTTTTGCCTTTTCATGATTCTACCCAATGTCTTAGGTATAAAATTTCCAAAGCTAGTTTGTCATTGTGCCAAAATAGCCTTTCCTTTAGCAAAATAACTTTATGCTTTGCTTGATTGGGCTATAAGATGACTTAGACAATTTATGCTTCTCTTCACCACACTTGAGGGAGTACCTGCCTAGAAAGGGTTTACATCTTGGCTTGGAATAGGTCTAATAATTTAAATCCTCCCTCCTGGAATTAGCAAGATATCAAAACACTAAGCCTCATGGTAATAATATTGAAATGACATTTAAAATGATACTCAAGTATTTATAATTCTTTATATCCTAAACTACAATATTTAGACATCTGGGGAAAGATATTCTGGGATGGGAAGGATTAGAAAAAAGGAAAGGTGTATGCATAGAAATATATAAAATGTGTTTTAGGATCAAAGATTGAACAGTATAGATGAAGCAAAGAATTCAAATAGGGAGGTGGGTAATGGGATTGGATGGTAGCTTGGCCTACCTGAGAGAACTTGGCTTGCTAATTATTATTTATGCCCAACTTGTTTAAGAGTTCTTCTTTTATAGGAAAACATATTTGAATGGGGGGAAAACAAACAGTCTTAACTTTTGACTTAGTCACTAAAATGGAAGCCTAGTTATTCAGACCTCAAAGTCTTAATCCTGCTAAATTTATTTTTTGGTCGTGGCTTAAGTATATTGTATGCATAGTGTTTAAGTTGAGTGTTAAGCTGTTTTATTTTTTAAGTGGGAATCTTGCAAATGCAACCATATCAAGTGAAAGCCAATGTCACAGAGACCCTCCACAAACAGCTAAGTAGGCTCAGAGAAGCCCCAGTGGAGGAAAGATGCTGCAAAGGGAAGCCCGTCATCTAGTACCTTACCTTCAGCCTTTACCTACTCTTATTCTCTTCCCTTCTCCAATCTAGACCCATCTTGCCTAGCCTTCTCAATGAATACTTGGCTTGAACTTAGATCACTCAACTTTGTCGCTGACACACCCGTTGTACTGACGGAATGCTGGCTTGAATGGAGCTTGCTCAGCTGTGCTTTAGACAAACCCTTCTGGCTGACCTGGTTTAAACCTGGCTTTTTTGACATCATCTCTGGCATGTTCCAAGGTGAAAAAGGACTCTGATGCCCCTTCCATTGCTCTCCTGGAGGGGAAACCAATTGCCACTTGGCACTAGAGTTTATCAGGCCCGCATCCAGAGTAATAACATGATTTAGTGAGACCAGTACCAGACTAGGAGGCAGGAAACTTGAGTTCTAGTGCTGGCTGTGCTTTGCAGCAGCTGTGTGACCTTGGGCAAATCATTTCCCTGCCCTAGCCTCAGTTTTTTCATCTGTAAAGAAAATCTAGGACCTTTTTGATCCTAAAATCGGGAATTCATATAATGTTAGCAGACTTTTGAGTGAAGGGAGATTTTGGTCCCACGTGCTAAATCTTTCCATCCATCACACTGTCTCTTTCCACATGGAAGCATGGACCCTCTCTATTATAGCTCTGTAGTGTGTACTCAACCCAGCTCTTTATCTTGGGCGTATGAACCTCAAAGCCCTTCCTTCTGCTATAAAGAAGGGCATCTGGAAAGTCAGTAAGTTGGGACAGATGACTCTGCTTATTAATTTGTCTCTTGGATGTTTTACAGTCCTTTACGAAGCTTTTTCTTAAGTCACTGTGCTATCAGCCCCTTTCTGAGTGATGATTTAAAAAATATCACTGATAAAAGCTAAGTACCTGGGACTTTACATATAATATTTTACCTAACCCTTAACAACCCTATAAGGAACTGTTATCATCTCCACTTACACAAGGAAATTGAGACTGTCGGAGGTTACCCAGCCGCACAGTGCTGGTAACGGACAGGACTGGAATTCAGGTCAGACTTTTCTGTGTCCACCGCCTAAGCTCAGCCACGCTCTTTGCCAGAGAAGTGCCTGCCATTGATATAAGAAATACCTGGTGTTTTGTGTAAGAGATCTCAGGGAAACCGCTTGTTAAGGTCTCAAAGAAAATGATCTCTAAGTGCATTTCAGATGCTTGGAATGTATACTTTGCCAAAGAGTTTTCCACTTAATTTGAAATCCATGGGCATTTCAAGGGGAATTTAACCCATATGTTTCTGATTCATTTGCACTTAACTCATCAAAGAGGATTGTTTTGTAAACTTTAGCCTCTTCTCATGAGCACTTTCAAGCTCATCTTTGGCTGGCATTGGCTGGATTTCTGTTCAGCCATGGTTGAAGCTTGATTTTAAATCCTCTTTTTAACCACTATTTCGTGGTGGTTTCATCCTGTGAGTGGATGGAAATTGAAGGTGAGTCATAAAGACTCTCGGAAAACTGCACCAAGATTCCACTGATATAAAATGAGAACCACTAACCTTTGAGGTTTGTTATACTCCCCTACAACCTTACTCCATTAAGGTGTTGAGCCATTGGACATGTTCTATGAGGGTAAAAAAATTAAATTCACAGATGCTGCATTTTTTCCTGGAGTGGTATAGAGCAATATTGTCTTTGAGAGATAAAGTATTTATGGAGCTTAGGTATATTACTACCTTGGAAAAACCTTTTAGCTTAGAATATTTTATTTGGGAGGTACTTGAGTTATACAGCTGGTGGGAACTTTCTTCCAGAGACCACCATTTGAAATGTAGAAAGTGGAGGCCAGTTTATTATCTTAGCATATAAACGAGTTTGGTACATTGAGTTCTAATAACCTGCTGAGTTGGAGAGTTCATTAATTTCACATGAGTTCATCTAAGGACTGTGCATAATTATTGGTAGTTGTGCCTGGCCCAAAGGGAAGCAAGCACAATTTTTGTTCCCAGTTAACAGTTAGGTTCTACAAACATATATATTGAATCTTTTCTGTTTCTGGCATTTGGGGATAGAGGATGAGAGTTTTGAGACAAATAAGAGATTGTCCTTCCTCCTAGGGAATTTACTATTCAGTTAGCTATGACCTATATGTTTCTATGGATACCGTAAGACCAGATGGTATGAGTGCCAAGTAGATGATGTACAGGCAGTGCACAATGGGAGCTCAGAAAGGGAAGATATTCATTTTAATTGATGAAGTAGGACAGACTTCCCCCAAAAGGAGATTGTTTAAGTTTAGGCTTGAAGGATGAGAAGGCTTTTGAAGGGGGAAAGGCATTCTGGGATGAGACAATCAGACATGTTCTTGGGTAATACAGACGATGACAAATAGTTACCCTAGATCTCTGCCCTGTGTGTAGATGTGGGCTGGGGGGAGTCTGCAGACGTGGATCAGAGTCCTAGACGCTCATGCTTGACTAGCGGGAGTTGTGCACACTTCTCAGCAATGAGCAGCTGGAGTTAGCCTGACAGCCTTTAACTGGGAAGATTTTCAGTGCTGGGAGAACAGTCTTGGGTCAAGGAGAAGACACGGGAAGAGGCCAGGGTGGGAGCAAGATGTAAAGAAACAATGTGTGAAATTTACATAGAAATTAACATATACACCATACATATATAGGTGAAAGTAATATAACACTTGGCCTTGTATTTGAATAGTGCCCAGATGAGGGTCAATACTATCTCATGTAGAAGAAACCAGTCAATGATGCATCTTCTGTAAAAAGGTCTACTCACAGTATCATTTTCATAGAATAAAAAGAGCTACTATTAGACGCAACTGAAGTATTTTACATACTTTACTCATTTCATTCTTACAAACACCCTGTCTATTATTATCCCTATTTATAATTAAGAAAACTAAAGATCAGAGAGTAAATAATTTGCCCATGATCACATAGGCATATGAGGTTTGCAGATACAATGTGTGTGTATATATGTGGCGTAGTCTTTTCTATTTATAATACTTTTTCAGTGCAATCTATGACAGATTTAAAGAATATGTCACATATATGTTAGTTACGAAATTAATAAAAGCATACACACTGCCCGGCATAAGCTTACACCTATTTGAGCTTCCTGATTCCATCTCCTGCATCATTCCACAGAGTAACTACTTCTGTTGTGAATTTTAATACATATATTTTTTCAACTGACAACAAAATTGCTTCTGTGTTCTCATGGTTTAGGGTGAATATATTTATAAAAACAAAACTGGGATAATTTGCATTTCATGCAAACACTTCAACACAGAACTGAGGGTTTAAATGTAGCTCAAGAGTTAGGAGTATGAGAAGTACTGTGACGCTGGTACAACTATCGCTTTAATCTTGAGTGCTGTGATTTAATCCTGGGATACAGGAAAGAAAAAATAATGAGAACTAAGAGGAGATATGAAGTAACAGACAGGGCCTGATGCACGATTTGAGAGATCTAAATTCGAATTCTATCTGCCATTAATTTGTTTTGTGTCTTTGAGAAAATTACTTCGCCTCTTGGTGTTTTAATTTACTCTTGTATAAATTGTATGATCTCTTTGAGAAAAGCAAAGTAGTATAGTGGGAAAAGCACAGATTTTAGAATCAGAAACACCAAAGTTAGAATTTTCATTCTGCCACTTAGTCTTTGTATAGCCTTGGGAAAATTTCTTAACTTTGTTCTGAACCTCAGTTTCCTGTTCTGTAAAATGGAGGGAGAAAATCTCCCTCAGAGAATTGTTGTGATAATTAGGCATGTAAAAGTAGCCAGTACAATGAGACAGCATGTAAAAGCAGCCAGTACAATGCTCCACAAATAGGTTTCCTTCTTTTCTCCTATAAGTTTCTTTCCAATTCTAAAATAAGAGATTCCAATACTCATCTTATACATAAACTTTTGAAGTACAACCAGCTCATAATTATGGAATTTCCTGTATTAATGGACTAAGCATTTCTCTCAAATCAGACTTGTCATCAGAAGACTTTCCAAGGTCTGGATGAATCTATGAATCTTTTCAAATTAACAACAGCATCTGGGATTAAACACACACACACACACACACACGCACACACACACGCACACACACACGCACATGCACACACTTCCTTTCATGCTCACAAGAGTGAGGGGAAGGTAGTGGAAAGAAAAGTGTGATAAAAGTTGATTTACCACCTTTTCCCTTCCCTTTCTCTAAGACAAAACAATAGATTATAAAGCTAAAACTTTGTTTTTATTGGTTGTATAGACCATCTGTGTTTGCATAGAGTATTAGTACTGTTACCCTATTTAAAGATTGAATAATTCCCCCTGTTGATTTGAATGCAGTAATTACCTTTCAGTGCCTTTCCATTCTCTACCTACCCATAAACCTCCTTGGCATTTACATAGTTATTTGCTTTCTTCTCCGTACATTCTTATTGACATATAGTTTGAAATTGCCACTGTTTGGGAATAACTCCAGAATTTCATTAGTTCCAGATGTCAACTGTATTTGTTTATATTTTTATGATTGTTATGGTTACAAATCAAATACATATAACCTTTGGGAATCTAGGGGAGGGGAGGGGGTGTTTGTTTTCAGTTAAGAGTGGTATATGGGGCACATCACATTAAAAATATCTCTACTGTTTAGAAAATAGAATACAGAAACATTGTCTTCAAACCATGAGGTATTAGTGAGCTTATTTTTAAAAATGGAATGCGTTTTACAAATGAGAGCTGGCAGTACCTCTTGTGATGGCGATGATATGTATGACCATTTTCATGTTGACTGATTTAAAAATGTGTGTACATTAGAAAGCAGAGTATTAGGGGAGGATAGCAAAGCCTAGTCATGTCGCAATGTCAGACACTTTATCCAGTTGTCAGGGAGGAAAATTAAGTTAAATCATAGAATATGAATTCATGAAGGAATACTATCTGGAATTCTCTTTTGAATTTGGGTAAAATTTATTTATGCACTTGACCCAATTGGCTCAATCTTTTTTATCTCAATGTTTAAAATACATGCTACATAAAACTTCTAGGAAATGCAATAGCTTGCTCTTGGATCATTCATTCATATATGTTGTCAAATGATTACTTTATCAAATGATTAAAATCCATGTACTTGGTGTCTCACTTAGGAATGAAGTTAGATAAAGTAATAGAAAACCCAACCACAGTGGCTTAGACAAGTAGGGACAGATTTTCCTTATGTCACAAATGAATTTGGAGATATCAACATGTCATTAAGGATCAAAGCTCTTCTTTCTCTCTCCTTTATCATCCTTAGTGCATGGACTTTTGTCCTCATGATTGCAAGTTGGCTAATGGACTTCCAGGCATCACATTTTTCTAGAAGGGGGAAGGGATAAAGGACAAGGGGATAATCCAGATGAGTGTGCCTCATTTTATCATGGAATGAAAAGCTTTCCTTGACTCTTTACCCTGCCGGGCTCCACTTACACCTTATTGACCAGACCTGGGTATGTGTCCACTCGTAACCGGAAGGTAACGAATGAGAAAAGGATTGTGGATTGGGTGGATCAATCTTTCCACTTGCTCTGCTGAGCAAGGGACTTAATGAATCCAGGCTTAGACTTGATCTGCATGTTGGACTTTACCTTTGCTCTATTTTGCAAATCCCAACTATTGTTCACAAGAGAGGGCAAGCAACAGAGTAGAGATGACTTAGAAAAAATCCATCATCCCTTCAGAACAGATTAAAAAGTATATGTCCTCTAGACTGTGGGTCAATGGCATCATCTGTTTTTAAGAATTGCAGAATACATCAGTTATCTGTAGCTATGGTCTGTGTGGGAAGAAAGGGAAAACAGTAGGTATTTCGTATACATGGTTTCATTTACTACTCATGCAACCCCAGGAGTTAGAGGAAACTGAATCAAAGGGTAATAACTCATTGCAACATTGATCAGAGTTTTACGACTCAAATCAAATGTAATAGATTCAGGGAATCACAAGTAGTTAATTACTCGTATGGCGTGGGCAAAGGGAATGAATAGTGCAAAAAATAATGGATTTAGACTAACTTGAAGCTAGGTAATTTTTCATCATTCATTCATTCATAAATACTTGAGTGCTTATTATAGGCCCACAAACTATTCTAGGCCCTGAGTACACAAAGATTAATGAGATAAAATATTTATCCTTAAGGCTCACAGTCTGATGAAAAACAATCATAGAAATCAGTGATTACTATGGAGCTGAATTAGTGCCACAGAGGTAGAAAAAGGAAAATGGTCAGGGAAGACTTCCAGATGAGGAATTTGCTGGAAAAATAGGGGAAGGAAGGGCATTCCAAACAGAGGGAACAGCATTTGCAAAAACATATGGATTGGAAACAGATCTGAGTTGAGGAACTGCAGTTCACTCAGTGTCACTACAGAGGGACTGCACACAGGAATAAAAGGAGATGGAGCTGGGTAGGGACCATTTCCCAAAGTGCCTTAGGTTCCAACTCAAGTTTACTCCTGTGGGCTTAGAGGAAATGGGGTTTTATAGTAAAGTAGCGACAGTTGGGTTACAGAGGAGGGACAGATTAAGAAGCTGTTGGGATGGTAAATTTTACGGGGTTTGTGGCAGTAGTGGAGTGTAGGGTGTGAGGGCTTCTGTGATAGTTCCACCTAGGTTTTTAGACTTGATCTGGGCTGTGGTAATGCCCATCACCAAAATAAGAAGTGTGGGAGGAGCAAGTGGGGGGAAAACAAGCTCCTATTACACACATCTTTTTTCACACACACTGCCCTTCTTGGACAATGAAAACGACCTTTTCTCTCTAAACCTGGCTGCTGCTGAACTGGCTCACACAAGCTGAAAGCCCATCAGGACAGCTGAGTGGTTCATGGCTCGTCGACTTAGTTTCTCAGACAGGTGGAGCGTCTGCCTCAAGATGCACAGCAAATGAGTTGCCGAGCTGAAACTGGAAAGCAGGCCTCCTGACTTTTTCGGTCTACTGCCGTTCAGTTCTACCCTTATATGTGTTCTGCTTAAAGAGGTGAGGCATATAGCAGTATGTCTGCTGCCATTTAGGGAAAATCAGCTAGAACTTTGTGTGTTAGAGTTAGCTACCGATTTACATGTGTGTGATTATTTTCCTGCAAGTTCATCTGGCCACCTCTTGAGTTACAGCTGAGGTAAGAGGATAGCTTGTTGAAGTGGTTTTTCCTTTGGGCTTGTGTTACTAATGGGGAGGGGTTTTATATTTTCACTTTTCTTTGAGAATGAGAAGTTACATATTTTATAAAACTCTTTCTGATAAATCTGGACAAGTTATCTACGTAGTGCCACACTCTTATTAATGACTTTTTATTAAATACTGCAGAAGCTTATTATCTTTTCTGAGTAGTGGGTACTTTTAAGAATCTGATGAAAGCTGTGGCCTCTCTTTCTCTCAAAAAGTACAAATGCACACACTATACTGGGTCAAATCCAGTTGGTTGCAAGGAATATAACTACCTTATTCAGAAAGGGAGATTTGTTATAAGTAGCCTGGGATGTCCCAGAATTCAAGGGCAGTGGCACAGTGGGGCTGAGAGAGCCAAATGCTCTCTCAGCCTCTCCCTGGAGCCACATGGTCTCTGCCCTTGCTCCTCCCTCAGATCTTGTCCCTACTCCATGCAGATGATCTGCTCTGTGCTTTTTCCAGTACAACTGGCCCCTAGTTCTTGAGGTGACATAATCTGAGGTTGCAGCCACCTGTAAAGACGAAGATCAGTGTTTTTCAATCCCAATTGCAGATGTCTGGAAGAGAACATGTGATTGCCCCACTTGAATCGGGCACTCAAAATCTAGGTCCCTTACTGTGTCCAGAACTATCATACTGGTACCCGTGATTTATATACAATTTCAGGGCACCTGAGTGTCTATGGTGATCTTCAAGTTAAGAATCCCAGACTAGAGAAATCTGAGCGCCCATAGCCCAGCAGCACTGCCCTTTAGCCATAGAACTACTACAGAGAATGGAACATACATTTAAGTAGAAGGTATTTGCACAAGCATAGAGCCTAAGAACACTTGCTCTCTGCCGGAGTTGTGACTTGTGAATACCAGTAGTTAAATCCCAGGATGGTGAATATGATGTAGATTGAATTATAACACTCTCCAAGGTCGTTGATATTATATTTCTAACTTTTACCCTGAAAGGCTTGGAAATTCAATTTTAATTATTGTTAACATGCTTCATAAATATCCAAGGGAATACAATATAGACCTGTTCATACATCCAGAGAGCCAGAATCTGGCTCAAGTTGTTTTTTCTTCCACAGTTGGAGAAAATTGTGGTGTTCGGCTTGCCTCCTGGGGCATGTTAAACCACTTTTAACGCTGTCTCTTATTATTTTCTAACCATATGCACTTTCCGCACGTATCTAACTAACTGCCTCAGATGAAACCCCAATGTCTGGCCAAGTTGATGTAAATCTTTAGTAAGTGGTAAGAGAGAACAAAGTAACACAGTGCCCTTTAATGTTTAGACAGTACACGATTTAATAGTTGTAGACCTCATAGCCTCAGGAGCAACCCTCAATTTTTTTCCAGTTCTATAGAATGGAAATTTCTGAACCATATGCCATGCTCCTACTGGCTGTACTAGGCAAAGTCTAGATTGGCCTATTCGCCTGTATACTATAGTATTAATATTTAGCTCTTCATATCATTAACCTGGGATGTCTGGGGCATAATTATTACTTTCAAAAAGTAGTATACATATTTGTGTAATTGCTATCCTATGCTGTACAACAGCTGTCACCTACAAAATATATAAATGTCCCAGAACATCAAAACTTATATGTCACCAGTGAAGTAGCTGAGAGGCCACCATGATTGTCCAGTTAGTGACACGTTCTCAGGACATGTGATAAACCTTAAAGATGGATAACCATACAATAACAGCAAAAGCATTGAGGTTCCAATGCTTTTAGTCTCAGAAAATCAGTCTTCTGCCATATTTTGATATCCAACCTTGCATAGATTTCTGTCAGGAATCTTCTTTTGTTGATTGACTAAACCTATGTGATTGGTTTTGGTACCATTGCCTCTCCCATCCCCTCAACTTCTGTGCTTGTTTTCTGCACGGTTCACTCACGTGTTCTGAGGAATGCTTGTACTTTCTTCTAACTTGTCTTTCTTCAATTGAATTCAGCGCCAGACCCCAAGCTGGAAACAGTCTCAGGAATTTTTCATTCATCAAGACATTTTCTTCCAAAGAAAAATTCTGAGAATAAGAGGGTCACCTTGAGAACTGCTTGATGGTATATCAGCATAGTTCAGTGGTGTGTCTGTGTGTGTGTGCTTACCTGCATGTGTGTATATGTGAGTGTATGTATTTACCTGCACATGTGTGAGTGTGAGTGTGTGTGTGTGTGTGTGTGTGTGTGTGTGAGGGGGTGGGATGAGTGACTTATGTATCACATACCCATAAGCAAATGAATATATGGTAAAAAGCCAAATCTAGAAATAATACCCAACCAATGTATCTAAACTATCTCACTTTCATTTATCTGCCTTGATATTACAGAAAGTCCATATTTATATGAGGTATTTCTCAGTTGTTATTAGATGGCCGAACTTTTGTCCTTGCTCTAAGTTTTTTACCAGATCTCCGAGACTTGATAATATCACTGGAATATGGTATGTATCTATTTCCTGTAGAACGAACTTAGAGTTGGCAGCTAGAATGCTAATGGTCTTGGATTCCTTTGCCCTGTCATTTCATAGAAGCAGTAGTGAAGTTCCTCTGGAGGAAATCCCACTTACCACGCCAGGATTCCGTCACATATTGTTGGTCTGAGCCATGTGTTCTTAGCACTCAGGTTTCTGTGAGAATTGGCCAAACATGTTTGAAGTAAGAATTTCAACCATAAAGTTTATATATAAATATCTGAGTGTGATACGACTAAATGCGTGCTCACAAAGAGAAGGGAAGGACAAGAGATTCAGTGAAAAAGCTAAAGATACAGACCAACATATAATTTCATTATCCGTAGATAGGTTTTGTTTTATTTTGATAGCATCTAGATTTACAGACAATGTTTTATGCAGGACCAGTGCATCAATTCATGTCACTTGTCCTATGCTAGGTAACTTGACTGTGAAAGTGTGAAGGACTTTCATACTGATTATTAGTAGTTAGAACATCATCTTCCCACAGATTCTCTAGTTCAGTACATGGCTGATCATATGTCCAGATACTGAAGCCAGACAGCCAGGGTCTTCTTGTCTCTTGTTTCCCCCACCTTGACCTCCAATTCATCTGTAAGTGCTGTTGGTTCTACCCCCCAAGGACATCCCCCACCTGCGAGCTTCTCTCTATTATTGCACCACCACCTTTATCTGGTCACTACCATATTTCACCTCTTGGCAAGCCTTACCATTTCCATTCTTGAACCCTCTATGCAACACTCTTTAAAAATAGCACTTCGTGTTTTAAGTGGCTTCATTTGAACTTAGAGCCAAATCCAAACTCCAGACTGTGGCCTGGAATGTGCTACGTAAACCACTCCCTACTTCACATTCTAACCTCATGATGTGCCCCTTAGCCCTTGCCCTCCAACCTCTAGTCACAGTGGCCTTCTCTCTTTGGTAGAGATGCCAGGATGTCTCCCAGCTCAGAGCCATTGTTCTTCCTGTCTCTTAAACCTGGAAAGCACTTACTCTCACTTGGCAAAGCTGGCTTCCTCTCATCCTTTTAGTCGTCAGTCTAAATGTCACCTCCTCCAAGAAGTATTCTCTGATAATTCTTACCAAAATAGATATCCCCGGTTACTCTCTATCGTAAAAGCATGCTTATTTCATTTGCAGACTAAATCACATCCTCAAATCTAAAATTACTTTAAATGTATTCACCAATGTAATGACTACCTCCCCCACTAGGCTGTAAACTCCACGTGAGTAGGAACTTAATTCCGTGCTGCTCACTGATACAGCCTAGTAGCTCAATAAATATTTGTGGAATGAATAAAGAAACCCTTGATTACATTTTGCGGTTGTAAACTTTACTCATTGAACCTGGTCATTAAAGTCAGAATGTCTAATTTTGTAAAGTTGGATACTTTTTTATTGTGGTAAAATACACATAACATATAAATTTACAATTTTGGCCATTTTTAGGTGTATGTTTTAGTGACAGGAAGTATATTTATACTGTGTTCAGCTATCACCACCATCCGTCTCCAGAACTTTTTTATCTTTCCAAAGTGAAACTCTGTACCCATTAAACAGTAGCTCCTATTTCACCCTCACCCAAGCTCCTGGCAACCACCATTCTATTTCTTGTCTCTAGAAATTTGACTATTTTAGGGACCTCATATTAGTGGAATGTGCAATGGAATATTTCAAATTATTTTATTTTTATTACTCCTTTACTAACATAGGGCTTTACCCTCTATATATGAAAATCTCATTTATAATAATAATTTTCAATTTTTTTTCCTTTTTATTGGGGAATATTGGGGAATAGTGTGTTTCTCCAGGGCCCATCAGCTCCAAGTCGTTGTCCTTCAATCTAGTTGTGGAGGGTGCAGCTCAGCTCCAAGTCCAGTCGCCATTTTCAACCTTTGGTTGCAAGGGGCGCAGCCCACCACCCCATGCGGGAATTGAACCGGCAACGCTGTTATTGAGAGCTCGCACTCTAACTAACTGAGCCCTAATTTTCACATTTTAGTGATAGAGCATCCTTTTAGGATCCTTCAGAAATTTAATTCACTTTTGGTAGAAGTTATATTTGGAAATTAAACAACATTACAAGGCACTTTTAAGATATATGAGTTGATCTAATATCATTGATCATAGGGCCCGTTACTCTTAGGTCGTTAATCTTGCTTTTGGATTGTGGAGAATGTTTTTTATACTTGGTGGCTTTGAAGAAAATGTGAAAGAACAAATAAATCAAATTGTTATATAATACTATTGTTTTTGTCTTGCTGTTCAATGGCTGATGCACTGTGGTGAAACTGCAGTTTGGTTTAACATGGCACTCATACAAGCCATTTTAAAAGTGAAAAATCAGAGCCAGCTGGTTTTTTAGAGTGGAATTTGCAAACCATTAAACATGAAGACACTCTCTATGATTTTATTATCTTGACGGTAAATATATCACCAACACCAGAATTTGACTTCGATTCACCTTCCACCCATTTTTTTTGTAGATACAACTTTGGGGGAAAATGAAAATCAGTAATGACTTGTAGGATGTACAGTTGAGGGAACAAATAACGTCAGGTAAATAAATGATCATTCGGAAATGTGATCTTCTCTTCCCTGAACAAGATTGCTTACTGTCTTCTTCATCATGGAGCAGAATAAAATGTGGTAGCAATTTTCTGTAGTTGAATTGCTGCCACACATAATTGGGTCCCACAGAACTGTGGCCTAGATTTTGGTGAATTGCTTAATATGCATTTTAGATTAAAAGGTGTACAGCAAATCATATTATTTCTGCAGTGTGGCATAATGTTTATATTAACATTTATAATGATAATTAATATTTTTAACATACAAATTTAAAAAGTTAAAGTCATGGGAAACATTACCATAGAAATAGTGTTGTACTTATTCCTGTGCTTTATTTCCAAAATGCTTTTTAAAAAGCATTTAATTAGTTATAATTAAGCTGTATCTCAGATAAATATTTGTGCATACTGTAGTTTAGTAAATTTTGCCAAAAGGTCATATTCTTTAAACAGCATTGTGTAGACCATGTTTAGTAGGTAATCTTACATATAGTATTTTATAGAAGTATATGGATTAGGTAGTATATTCAAAATGTATTGTTATTAAAACAGTAATGCATAACTTGAATGAAATGGGAGAAGCAATATTGCCAAGTAAAAACAGCCTAGAACAGAATTCCCACTTCCCCAGAACTTTTATTCTGACCATATTCAAACCTATATTAAAGTTGAAATAATAATATAAATTATACCCATATATCTTCCACCTACATTAAATATTTGTTAACATTTTCCACTTTCATACATATAATACTCTCTATGTGTATATATGTGTATACAGAGTGCCAAAAAGAAAGGAAAAAAACTATTAAAATTGTAATACTCAATATATACCGACAACAAAAGATGAATACAAGTCACGTTTGACTTCTGCAATTACAAGAGGTGCTCAGAGTGGTTACCATCAGCGTCCAGACACTTCTGATTACGGTGAACTACTGCTTGAGCAACATTGACCAAAATGACCACTTGTATACATTTTTTTTGGCACCCCCGTATGTATGTATATTTATATAAATACATAACATATATTTGTATATAATATATGTATACAGTATTATATAGTATTATATATTATACAATAGATAATGTTGTATATTACATATAGTATTATATATGTATATATAATTATATATTATGTATGTATTTGTGTGTATATGTGGGTGTATATATATCTATATATATATATATAGATATATAATTGTTGTCTGTTTTGCAGAATCATTTGAAAATTAAGTTGCATACATCATGACACAGTATCAGCCTATGTAAAATTTCTCAGTTGACTCTTTTTGAAACAGTATCCAATTAAGGTTTGGTTATTATGTCTTTTTAATCTAAAATAATCCCTGTACCTATTTTTGTTTTCAGCTCAGGGGTCATTTACTTTTGGAACAATCCAGGACAGTTGCTTTTGAAAAATCACAAATTCTGGGTTTTCTGATTGTTTCCTTATAGAGTCATTTATCTTGTCCTTCTTTCCCTGTATGCCCTCTCGCTGGAAGTTAGGTCTGGAAGCTTGATTTGATTAAGGTTTGATAATGTTTAATACCTCATGTTTCACAAAATCAGGATCTGTGGAAGGATTTCAAACTAGTCTGTGATAGGGATAAGAAATTAAGAATTAACTTCTGGTGTTATTGATGTTAAGTTTGATCACTGTGTTGGATACTGGTTGGAGACTCCTAATGGAATTTCATTCAGGTACCGGCTCCAGCACTGGACAGGAAAGCTGGAAGTAGGAGATTATGGTAGTGGAGTGCAGTCATGTATACAAATGTGCTTTCTAACAGTGGGAAGGGAGATTTTGGAAATGTGTATTCAGTTGACTATTGGGACAGTGGAGTAGTAGGTGATTGGCCTTCTTCAGTTTTGTTTTATTGTTTGGTTTAATAAGCTTGTGGTTAGTATAATTAATAAAAAACATAATGAAGTGCTTCATAATCAGTCAACACTATGGAAATGAACACTATTTTGCCGTGATTGGAATGATGGTCCTGGTTGAGAGATATTGAGTTATGTTGAGTGGCAGTGATCCCAATTTATGGGCTGTCTCACATTTCTAAGATTAGACTTTCATATAAGCAGTCAGCTATCTTGCAAATACCTCCAATTAATAATGGAACATAAGTACTTCTCAATAACATTTTAAAAAGGGAATAATAGATAAAGACATATACACCTTAGAGCCCAGGAAGGCAAAAATCATTTTGGGAGTTTAGGCAAAATATGGCTACTCCAACCTCATGCCACAGCTACTGAATCAGATTCCGTGGGGGAGACCTGTGAGAGCACAAGCGTGAGGCCCAGGCATCAGTATTTTACAAAACCTCCCCAGGTGGTTTGGTTATGTCCTAAGGTTAAGAATGATTGGAGTAAGAAGAAATAACAGCAGTTATGAGACTGATTATGATCGTGGAACTTCTTTGCTTTAATTTCCTTCATACTAAAAGTTCTCTGAACTCGTTCCTCTGAAGGTTGTATTAAAATTCTACATATTGGGAACTAAGGCCAACCAGTATGTCCACAGCCAACCTACCCGGAAGGAAGAAGCATACTATGACCCTCTCAGTCATGCATAAATTGATATCTCATCCTTTACTTTGTAATTTTTATGAAAAGGATTTGAAATAATTGGAGCCCAGTGCCCAAATTTATATCCTTGTCCCTTCCCTGCAGTGTGTGGTTTAGTGACTGAGCAGGAGTGACAAAAATTCACTGTACCACAGAATATTCTTTGTGAATGATTCGTTTGCTTCAGGGTGAGGTCTCATTACAAGTCAAAGTGAAATAATGCTGTATGTCACAGCGTTCTGAGCTGCAGAGCTGGGAAGGAGCTGAGGATTGAAGGCTACAGACACACGTTGGTTAGATTCCCAAACCTGGAGGCCAAGTCTGTGGGGATGGGGGGACAGTCCCCAAGCCTAACCCCTTAGAATGGGAACATGTAGATGCAGAATTTCCCATGAAATAGCCATCCTACAGTAAGCCAGTTAAAAACAAGTAAAATTGAATTTTAATTTTGGAAAGACTTGGACTGTTGCCCTAGTTCATGGGAGTTTTATAAGGAAGTGATTGTAGAGCAATTTGCAAACAGAAAGTATTTTTAATACTATATTTTAATTGCATCAGGAGTAATGATTTACGTTGAGGGAATGAGTTAGACATTACCCAAGCACTGAATTAGGCACATTCCTTGTCTAATGCTGGACTATCTGGAACAAAAGAATATGTAAATGAAGTCTAGTGTCATGTAAGTGCTATGGGAATAATTGTAAATAGTTAGATTATTAGTAAGGAATTGGGAGTGTGGGACGATTTTTTTCTGTGGTTGGAGTATTATACTAAAAGCAGCAAAACTTTGGCAATCTAAAGGAAGTACGGATTAAAAGCACATGCTGCCAAATCGGAATGACATTTGAAAACCACGTTAAAACAGCATTTTTAAACCTTTTTTAAAACCTTTTAAAACCTTTTAAAACCATTTTTAAAACCTTCCAAGAGATTTTAGATTCAGTTCTGTTTCATCCAGATTATGCCTCTCCCTCTGCAATCAGCAATATTTTTTATTGAAAATATGCCTCTACAAATACATTTATGTCCACTTACTAATCTGCACTGTCAAATGAGCTGGTTCATTGTCCATAGTGATAAAGATCTAGAGTGAAAATGTGTTAGGTCCATAAATTTTGTTATATATACTCAAACTATTTGCCAAATATCCAGTATATTTAATAAGGATGGGTCCCTGTGGGCTCTAGAGATGCCTAATGAATATTGTCAGAATTAACAAGTGCCATTTCATTTCCATGTGTTTCATATTGAAATGAGGGCAAGAAGTTGTTGACCCTGGAATAGTTTTAAGGGTTAGTTTTCTTTTCATGAAGACCTTCCAATGAGGAATTTATGTCTGAAGGCATGAACCAGTGACAGACAGGACTGAGTCATATTTTCCTAGTATTTTGTATTGTGCCCTGGTTTTGCTGGTATCACTCACAAAACACGGTATTTGCACCTACCCTGAATCTTTGTAGACCTGTATGTTTGTATGTAACATTGTATGTAAGATAATTCCATAGGGTATCTTGGCAAAATGAAGAGGAAAAACAAATCCAAGCAGTGTTGAAGAGAGGATTTTAAGTTAAAATTCGTGTTCTATTATGTTTTTAAAAGATTGAAAATGGCACACCAACATGAGTCTGTTTGATTAAATCATTTGCACTTGTCTCAATAAATTAAGAAAAACAACCTAAATTTTCTTCCTTGTTACCTAACATCAAATGTTTTATTTATTTTTTAAATAAAATATGTTGTTGTGATCTTTCTAGTCTCAAATGTAAGAAATGTATAGTCATAAAAATCTTGATGGCTGTTACACGAGACTAAACATTTTTCATGCTAAAGGAATTCAGCAGTAATGTACACTAAATGCTGTGTATAATAATGAAGAATTGGAAGCAATTTAAATAACACACGGTAAGAAAATTATTGAATAAATTATGCTATAACTTGATGGAAATTATGCAGCCGTCAAAACCGTATTTTGGAATAGCATTTAATTACATGGGAAAATGTTTCTGACAATGTTAAGTGAAAAAACATCAGGATTCAAAATTTTCTATTTGTACAATTCAAATTTTGTGATAAAAATAAAGCACACATGCACGTAAAATTAAGATAATATAACCAACATGTTATCAAGTGTTTCTTTCCATGCAATTACATGTGATTTTAATTTTCTTATTTATATGTTACAACTTTTTCCTAGTTGTCTGAAATATTTATTTATTTTCAAATCAGAAAAACACATGGTAAAATATTAAAAGAGGAAAGAAACATAGATGTAGTTATTAAATACCTATAGGTAATATTTGGAAGAATTAGAAGGAAAGATTACTTTAGCATTGCACTTTGTCCATAGAGTTGTATTTAAGAGCAATTTTGTTGCAAGCTGCCATGGTGCTGAGTGACTTTTTCTTTACTGACAGAATGAAATGAAGGCAGAGGTTTAATTCAACAACTCAAGCATTTAATTTTTGTCTTCTTGTTTGAATTCAATACCTATGGAAGAAGATAGCAGGTTTTGAATAAATCTGGAATATTATGAAGAATATTGGAATATAACTAGAATTTGACTACGTAAAAGTAAAAAATAATTGGGAAGGTAAAAAATACATGAACAAAGTAAAAAGACACACAGTAAACTGAGTACATGTCAGGCAATAGAGGTGAAAGGTAGGCAGGGCCAGCGCACGTAGAGACTTGAGGGGAACAAAGATCTAAGGTTAGTCTTGCTGGTACTGTAATGAAGAGTTGTTCTTAGAAAATTGCATGTCTATGTCCTGTGAGATACTTAGAGGAAGGAAGAAGAAAATAAAAGTGAAAACATAACCCAATTGTTTCATTGGCACATCTAGTGATTTTCATAAACTATAGAATTCAGTGATGAAAGGAACTTACTGTGGCCATTTAGCCCATCCCCAGACTCACAGGAAACACTATCTGTATCTGTGCACTTCCAAAAATGACACAAGGAAGCATGACATGTTGGGTAGTAGATACGAGCCCGAGTCTTGCCACAGCTCAGCCTCCATATCTGTTGAAGCCACTGTAAAACAAAATAGGGTATTATGGCCTCAGTTTTTCTCATAGAAGGCTGAGGACAGCCTGCTTTTGGTGTTCTGTGCTCATATATCTTAATCTTTCTTGTTTGATGGCTGCTGAATCCAGATTGACTTTTTCCCTCTAGTCAAAAACAAAACAAACAAAAAAAAGAGGCAAATCTTGTATCCAATGAGACACCTCAGAAATTCTCCTGCGGCCTTAGCTTATCCCTGTTTGTTTTAGGAAGGTGCTTTTGCCCATGGATTACAATAATTTCACACCAGTGTCCTTACTCTTCATATTAAATACCTAATGTCTTTACATAGCTAAATTATTTTATTTGTTTGTTTCTTTGCTTGCTTGGTTTTTGTATTTCAAATAAGTTGGACCCAATTTAGAAACAGGTAACCATTTATTTTATTCAAGGAACTCCCAGGAAGAAGACACAATGACTTGCCTCATTGAAAGTTTTGAAATTCTTTTCTTTCTCCAAACTGAATAATAACAGAGTGTAAGTTCTGCGAGGGCAGGGATTTGGTCTCTTGAACACTGAAGCGTTTACCTCAATCATGGTGGCTGATGCTTAGTAGGCGCTGATATATTTTCTAAAGTGAATGAATATGTAATAATATTATTATGTTCTATTTGTGTAGCACATCACAGTTGTATCTTCTCTTAGCTCATCATATCCTTACAATAGTGTCTTCAAAGTGAGTAGGAATCAGTTTTTAACCCTCATTTTGTAGGAGAGGAAAATGGGGTTCAGAGGTAGAGTGGTCTCTCCAAGTGGTCTTCCCTCTCATCTGGAATCAGTGATGTGTGGTTCTCTTCCTGAAGACCATTCCAAATTTGGAGTTAAGCAAGATGGGGCACAGCTGTTCCTCTGCGTGGTGGTTCTTGCTTTTCTGGACTTTCATGGAATTCTCCTTCTTTATTTTCAGATTACAGGACAGGCCCATGTTTTACTGTGGTCAGCAATCAGATGTGCCAGGGACAGCTCAGCGGGATTGTCTGCACCAAAACACTCTGCTGTGCCACAGTCGGCCGAGCCTGGGGCCACCCCTGTGAGATGTGCCCTGCCCAGCCCCACCCATGTCGCCGTGGCTTCATTCCAAATATTCGCACAGGAGCTTGTCAAGGTAAACCCAAATTGATGAAGTTACTAATGGATTTATCTTATTTGCAGTGGAAAGCCATTCTCCAACGAAGTTGGAGAAAATCGTAAAGCAGCGTCAGAGATATTCACGATTTCGCTGATGGCATCATATACAATTTAGGCATAGAAGCGTGGCTCACGGGAGAGCAGCTGGTCTCTCTGGATTTTTCCTTACCAGCAGTTTCTCCTTCCGGCCTCAGAGGTGTTTCCACAGGGTGCTATGATTCTGTTTATAGCAATGCTGCACATTATAGCAATGCTATAGTATTTAAACACAAAGCAAAATTTGTGAAGGTAGTTTGTTTTTGTTGATTTTTTTCCCTTCATTTGAAATCACTGGAGTTCCTCTGTCTCGTGAGTTGTACTTAGTTGACCTGAAGAAAATTATTCCTCTCTCCATTTTACATGCTACATTATGCTTTCTTTTTTACAAGTCAGAAATAAATTAGGATTTGTTTCACAGTTTTAAATATCCCCAGATGTTGCCTGCTTGCTTCTTCTCCTGCCTCTCGTAGAAGCCCTTACTCTGTTTTTGGCTTTTACTCCTGTTCTTCCAGCTGTACAAATTCTTTTATTGTCTGGATGTCTGGCAGGAAACAGGAGGAAGTGAACAGAGTCAGCTCTGCACTAAACTGATGGGATTGAAAACTCCCAGGCTGTATCTGTTTCCTTTAGACATCTTCAGTGCTTTTTTAGCAAATGGCAATATTTTCAGAGAATTCAGCGTATGCTTTTCTGAGGCAGATAGACACTAGTTTGGTTTGCATAATTCTAAGGATAATATGCAATAAAACAGAACTTGAGCTGAATCGCACAGTTCTGTGGGTCTGCATTAAATTATACTTCAATAAATTCCGCTTCTGATAAACAGTGTTGGTGCTGGCCCCTGGCTTTTAAGATAAAACATACAACTGCTTTGTGTGCCTTTGAATGTATCCTTCTGAATGTCAGGAGCAGCAAGAAGTCACTTTAAAAGCTTAGATTTACAAAGGGGTCGATCGTACAAGTTTATAAAATAAAGAGTAAGTTTAATTCCCCTTTTCTTCAGTGCCTTCTTATTTTTCTCATCCTTAGAAAGTCCCAGTGAATTTTGAAGAAATTCTTGGTCTAGGTATTCTGAGGTCAGCTAATACCCATGAACTCCCTGACAGTGACCCGAGAGCCAGATTTTGAGTGCCCAGCTGTCTGACTATGAATCACTCTCAGAGGCTGAAGTGCTAAGATAATTGGAGGAAAGAGAATGAAGGGCGAAGGAAAGAGCTACTGCTCTTTAGCTTTGGTATTCATTTCATACAATCTGAACTTCTCCAGTATTTTCTTTTTGTCCCTTTCTGACTCTGTTATTCAACATCCAAAGTGGGGAAAAAAAGTTTCTTATAAGAAAATTTGTGAAAACCCATGGAATCAAAATGGTAGTTGTATTGCTACTTTGAGAATGGAATTCATTTTTTTTTCCTCTGAGAGATTCTGCTATCAGCTTAGGGCTCTGTCTCTCTGCTGGCATTTTTAATCCTTGTGCCCAATGTAAGGGGCAGTGGCAAGTGGGTTCATCAAGGAACCTATTCTGTCCTCATTTTTAGAATGTATGGCCTGCAGAAGAGTGCCCTAGTGTATATTTCCTCTTGGCCAAAAATCATGATCAACTAGATTATTTATTTTTATGTATATGTATAATCTTAATTTCAAATAATATTTTGATAAACATATTCATATCAATCGAATGGAAAATTCTGGTCTAAGAAAAAATTGAGATCAGCTATAAAATATAATCTAATTATATTTCACATACAGTCATTTATTTGTGGGTCAAGACATTGTATTTACAATAGAAAGTGACTCTTTTATACCAAAATAAATTGTTCCTTTAGTACTCCTTTTCCTGTGTGCCATTTTTTCTCATGAACACAGGTTTTTAGAGACCTTACAATTGGCAATTGCTCTCTTACTTCACACAATGAAGAGTAAAACTAAAGAGTATACTAGCTTCCAGATTTCTAAAAAAATACCCCAAACCTAGGAAGAACACTTAGATTGCTTCCCTGGGGATTCTTTATTAAACCAGACTTTTTAATGTTATGCATAAAGAGATGGAGAGAATGTACATACACCTCCACAATCTTTCTGACTGAATGTAATAAGTCTGTAATGATTTTGTTTGTTCCTGGAAGGTTCATATTTGGGGTTCTGTGTAGGATCACAGTTTATTCCTTGGGTGGCAGGGACACAGCAGTGACCAAAATAGACAAAGAACCTGTTCTCTGGATGCTTGTATTGAAGACAATCGATTTATAAATCAAAACAAAGCAAACATATTTATGTGGTCACTTGGTGATTCGTCCTATGGGGAAAATAAGCAGAGAGACTAAGAAGGGTGGTGAGTGATGAGGGCCGGGTGTTGCTATTAAGTTGGTCAGGGATGGTCCACTTCTAAAGTGCTTTTGGAGCAGAGACCTGATGGATGGGGCAACAGGAAGCATGCAGCTGTATGAAGGAAGACTGGTCCAGGCAGAGGAGCCACCATCACACAGCCCCGAGGCAGGTGCATTCCTTGGTGTATTTGAGGAAAGGGAAGGAACCAGTGTGGGTGGAGAGGAGGGAGAAAGGAAGGTCAGGAGATGAGGTCAGAGAGTAGAGGAGTCAGGTGGAATCTTCTAGAATTTATCGTGGATTTGAGTTTTAAACTGAGTAGAACATGACCTGACTTTAAAAGATTCCCTCTGGCAGCTGCTCTGCCAGCACGGTTCCATTCATTTGGGGAGACTTCTCTCACTTCTCGGACGAATTTCCTGGGTTAATTTTTACTGCACAAGACAGTTCTACAGAATGTAAGGTGAATATTTTGCATTTCATTTGTATAAAAACATTAGCTGTTTTGTGTAGTCTGAGAGATCTTATTTAAGTAAATTCGGTTTTAACTGAATTATTCAATACAACTCAAAGACAGTTTTGTTATAGAAATATGTTGCATTTTGATTCTAAGGGTTTCTTCAATAACTAGTTATTACTGTCACCTTTTTAAAAATCATTGTATCCTTGTACCTTGAAGCTTGCATAATAAAACCCACAAAAGTTAGTACAAATATTCTCCTCTACATGAGGAAAAATGGAAAAAGGGAAAATAAAGAATGCTTGTAACTTCTTATAGACCATTTATATGAATCAATGGATTTTATATGAATATCTCCTCTCTTTCTCTTCCTTCCCCCCGCCCCCCTGAAAATCTGACAGATGTGGATGAATGCCAGGCCATCCCTGGGCTCTGTCAAGGAGGAAATTGCATTAATACTGTTGGGTCTTTTGAGTGCAAATGCCCTGCTGGACACAAATTTAATGAAGTGTCACAAAAATGTGAAGGTAAGAAATACCATGCTTTGCAGTTAAGGGATGAAGGGGCAGACAAAACCCAAATCAGTGACAAGCTTTTTTGCAAAATGTTCCTAAATCCTTCTGTCTTTGTCATTCCTGTGAATGTGTAAATATAATATTCTTACCAGGAATAATATGCCTTTGTGTTACTGAACCAGAAAAACCTTGCAGCTTTTTCCACTTTTATAGACTGAAAATAAGAGATCCATCTGAATCGAATTAAATACTAAAACATGAAATATTTTTGAACCAATATTTGGGTTTAAATGTTCAAGATACATGGTTTTGCATAGTTCTAGAGATATGAATTTAAGTTTGATCATTACATAGCATTCAGAATAACATATCTTCTGATGTTTTTCTAGTTAAAATGTGTGTTTGATTTTTTTAAAGAGAGCTATAAACTCATATTTATTCTCTAAGTACAAGCTTAGGATTTTCTTTTCTGCCTATCAAATGAAAATCTTTTCATGCTAATCAAACAAAAATAACTTGAGGTAAATTGATTTGTTTGCCTTTAGTTTATAGATTGAGCTCCTAAAAAAAAATGTATGTACAGAGAATGTGTTCATATTCACCACTACTGTTATTTGCCAAAAGAGGCCTGGCTTCCAAGTGTAATAAATACTTTTTTCATGAGACGGAAACATCCAGGAAATAAGTAGGCAGAACTGACCTCTCTTTTCTTTGGTGAGTGCATGTACCTTATGTATGTAATATCTGATGATAATGTAACAGCATTCCCAAGGCTACATCTCTGACCAAGCTTAGCAGAGAAAATGTTTTCCCTCATTCTCAACTCACTCTACCTGCTGTGAGAGGAGGTTTAATTTAGATTCACGCACTTTTGTTGAAGGCAGGTGCTGTTGTATCTGTACTTCTAAACCCTATCAATGAGAAATAGTTTGTTCTCATTTGACTGGACTTGGATCATTAATCTTTCTTTGTTGATACCCACAGTGTATCACACACATGAGACATGGCTTTAACTTTGAGGTGCAGTTCATAAATTACATATACGAAGTTTAATATCTACTTGCCCTGAAACTTATTATCTAACCCTGATAGAATTATCTTTATGGTTTAGAGTCATTAATCATCATAGAATTTGTAATGATATATTCTTGAACGTGCTATAATCAGTTGTGGTAGCTGTGAAAAATACTTAAGTTCTTTCTAAAGAAGTAGAGCTTCTTAAAAACATTGTAAGTTTCCAAGAACAATAAAGTTGACTCTATAGGCCAATGTATTTTAGAAGTTTTGTTGTGGATTAAAAGCAGAGAATGTTGATACTGAAAGAGGCAAAGAATTACCTAGTTCCACCCTTTCACAGTATGAGTTAAAGAACTGTATCTTGGGTATGCTAAGTGCCTGTCTGAGGTCATTCAGATAGTGTTAAAATTTACTTCTTTTTATTCATGCTCTAGCACTTATTAGTACCATATTATATTGTTTTCTCTCCCAGATGTAAGCCATTATCTCTCCTTTAACAACTATATTTAAAAATATTTAAAATATTGCGGTATACATTTCAGGTATTAGCATACTTATGTTTTTGTGGCACAAAGCTATTAAGGTTTATAGCATGCAAAATCAACAATGAGTTGTGTCTTACATTTTTAGGCTTTCTCAAGCTTAATGTGTTCAACTTCAAGAGACAGAATCAGCTTTAAAATTTAGGGCAATATGTCCATCTGTCTTGTCCAGTGTGTGCGTGCGTGTGTGTGTGTGTGTGTGTTATCTGGAATTGTGTGTGTGTGTGTGTTATCTGGAATTATGATAATTTTCCAGCTTAGACGAGAGTTGTTGCCTTGCCTTTCACTCAGACAGTCAGTTGATATCAGTCAGGATTGATTACCTTCTATGGTTGTGAACTAGACAGAAGACACACAGATT
Organism: Rhinolophus hipposideros; assembly: GCF_964194185.1. Classification (NCBI taxonomy): domain Eukaryota; kingdom Metazoa; phylum Chordata; class Mammalia; order Chiroptera; family Rhinolophidae; genus Rhinolophus; species Rhinolophus hipposideros. The sequence continues at coordinate 43,915,366 of NC_138051.1, read as the reverse complement.
TAATATTCAGACTGAAAGAAAAATGATTCAAAATCCTTTTATTAATGCTAAGAAACCTATTATGGTGGTGTAACTAATGGACCAAAAATTCAGTCTGAGAATTATTTGATCCTTTTCCACATTTTTTTTTTTTCCGGCTACATACTGAAGTCAGTAACAAGATAAAAACAGAATACTTTGGCTAGATCTTTTTTCCTTTCTTTGCCACCTACTGTTATATTAAATTCAGATGATGGGTTTTTTCCCCCTTCCTTTTTATTTTTCTATGCAAAATTGATATTGGAAGAGAATATCCTGTTTGGACTACCTGTGCGCTGGTCTGGAGGCTGGTGTGGGCTTTGCTACCCTGTCTTAGGCTTGTAGGAACATGATTGGAAAGTCCTCTGGGACCTTGGTGAGCTGGGTCTTCACCAATTCCTTTGCTCTTCTCCTACTCCAGCTCCTCACTGTGGGAATGGCATAACTCTGGGCATAGGATAATCTCCAGATGCTCAATAGAAGGAATTCCAGAAAGTCTGGCCACACCACTGAAAGGATGAAGGAGACCATCTATGTGCTCTAGGAAGATGCTTATGTCGTGGTGGGATTCTGTGCCCCTTTGAAAATTTTTCTGGCACCTTTGTCATTACTTTGAGTGGCTTTTTAAATGTATCTTTTTCTTGATTTGGAGAAGGAATTGGGTAGCTGGAAGCCCATAGAATTTTTTTTTTATAAACTCCATTCAATCAAAAATTTGTTTTAGCAAACTTCTAAGGTACTAGCCTTCACTCCCTTTGTGATGGTGAAAGCAGCTTTTCATGAGATCTTCCTTTTTCAGAATTCTCCCTTGTTAAAAAAGTCTCCTTCTCCCAAAACTTCCTTTTTAACAAGTCAAGTACCAAGTTTTATATCAACACATACAATCTGGGTATGTTTGAAGGGTAAATTATCAAGCTGAAGTGATTAAGTAACATTTATTAAATTTTTGTAAATTTAAGAAGAAGATTGAGATTTATGGCTGTGTTTTGAGAAAGCGGGAAACAGTTCATACCTACCTTTGTGGATGATTTTTCTAATGACTATAGAATGTGCATTCTGAAAGGTCACATGCATCTTTTCTTGTTGGAAACCAAGTCCATATTTGCATAGGTTCCTGTGGGAGGAAATTAAGAAATAAAAAGTATAATTAAAGGATTGAGTTTTATTTCTGGAAGAAGTCACTTGGATTCCTAATTAACCACTAATATTTTGGAATTTAGATTTTCACCAGTCCAGCCTTTTGCAATTGTAACAGCACTGCATGATGGAAAGGACTTTTTAAAAACATAGCACTTAAGTTTGTGAAATCCCTAATATGTGAGCCAAAAACTTAAGACTTCCCGTTGCTAAAATTGTGGCATATTTACCTGATGACTACTTGCTATTAGGGCCTCTTATCTTCTCAGGCACCAAGGAGAATTCCTGGGGCTACTTAACCATTGCCATAGATGGGACTCCATCATCGGCAGCTGATTGCAGGGCCTTGCTTTTCACTGTTCACAGTTGCTGACTCCCTATACAGTTGCTGAATAAAATCTCTAGAGTAGAGGCATGAGAGCCCTGTAAATGCCATAGACCTTGCCCTCGTCCTGGTGCTGTCCCTTATTGCCTGTGTGTGCTTGAACAAGTCAGTTACCACCTCTGAGTTACTTCAACTTTTCAATGAGGAGGTTGAACAAAATGGTAGCTGAGGGTTCTTTCTAGTTCTGCCATCCAGACTCCATCTTCACATTTCTTGTTATTTTCCAGTTGTGATCAAACTGTTGGTGTTGCATGAATAAGAAACCATGCAAGCTGCCATAAGTGATAGTTTCTTTTTTCAGTTTTTTTTTTTTTTGATATGACTTGAAGAATCAGTTTGCTTACTTTTTAGTCACATTTTTTCACTGGATTTCATGTGTATAATAAAGCAAAGTTCATCTCACAGGCTTGGTAGCATTCACAGTGATTGTCACATACTGGTTTTAAACAGCTGCCATAATATTTAGGGTTTTTTCCTTCTACTCTGGTAATAATCTAGACGGTCTGGATCAGGTTAACTGGTTTCTCCATTCCTCACTCACAGTAGATAACCATGATTTTAGATGGAGCTCCTGGATTGCTGAGTGTCCCAGGGATGACTGTCTCAGAACTGGGACCAAGCTTCATCCCATCTGTCCCCCACACTCCTTCCTTTCCTCCTGCTGGAGGAGCCCTGAGATAGGGAAGTGGTTGAGGGACGGGAAGAATGCCCAGGAAGAGCAGATGAGACAGAGCGATAAGAAGGAAGACCAAGAACAAAGGACAGGGACAGCAATTTGGGAGGGAAGGGACCTACCATTTGTGTTCCTTCTCAGGCTCACAGCAAGAAGCTCCTGAGGGGTAGCAGCTCTGCCTCTCCCTCCTGCCCTGAGGAAACACAGGGAATTGTCTAGAGCACAGAAGTAGCTCTTCCCAGCCAAGCCTCACTCCCCACCAGGCCCCCAAAAGTGATTTACTTTTATGGCTGGCATTTGATACTGACTGGCTTAAAAAAACTGAGAAAGCCACCATTCTCAGATTTTCTCCTACTGGGGATCCCTGAAATGCTATTAAAAGGAGATAAGCAAAGTGGTAAGAACCTGGAGAAACAATAAATTAATAAGAATGGGTTTCAGAGAGTAAGTGACTCCATTTCAAATGCTTTATTCCAGCCTTTTTTTATCAGGGACTTCCAACACAGCCTCGTCATGAAATCGGAACTCTTGCTTCCATTACTATAAAGCAATGGCACTGAGAAGCAAGGTGGTTCAGGAAAGCAGAAGGTGCTAGACACAGGAAGGAAAAAGGGTATGTCACTGAGCAAAGGGCATTGAAGGAAATTCAGAGCCATTTCAGTTTCTTCAAATTGAACCAGGTGGCCTGGTAGTTTTAACTTGATCTGTGTGAAAATTAGGCCCCTGCAAACTGTGGTGTATATATTTCCTAACATGTTGATGTTTGAGGGCATGCACCTAAGTGGAAAGCCTGTCCCCTCCTCCTGCCAGGACCGTGGCAGTTGGAGACTTGGGTTTAACATCACTTTATAAATGAACCTCTGTGCTCTTATTTCGGGTTTTACTCATGCCAGTTTTCTGGGTACCAGAATTATAGAAATCAGGTCCTATGACCATACCTCTACAATGAAGATTAGATGAGCTGACACCCATAAAGCTTTCAGAGAGTACCTGGCATTCAATACATATTAACTCATTATTGTTGTTATTGTTATAATTTTCAGCTAAGAGTTCAAATCCAAACTAGCTGGCATGTGAAAGAAGGTGTTTTCTCAATCCTGCCAAAGTTAATTCCAGTTTTTAAATAACTTTTTCTGATATATGCTGTCACTTAAATAACCTCTTTGGATATTGATGTATGTTAAGTGGCCTTATAAGAATGGTAGCAATGAATTATACTAACAGGTAGAAAATGTTTCTTTTAATAGACACTATCTCCCACATGATCTTTGATCGGTGTTATATGGCTTAGACATTAACTTCTAAGGACACTTTGAGAAAGGTACATTCTCCTTAAGAGCTATGTGTTATTGTTATATCCGCCTCTCTCCTTAAATGACATTGTTGAATCCTCTAGGCTCTTTGATTTACTTGTTTAGCTTTTTGTTGGTTTTAAATAGAAGTGTGGCTGGTAATACAAAAGGATCAATTTTAAAAAACTGTCTTAAAATGGCTCTTGAGATGTTATGCCAGTTCTAGAAACTTAGGGTGTCTTTGACTGTTTTTCTGCCTGACTTTCACTGACCCCAGTGAAATTAATATCTGTGGGAATAGAATATGCTCCTTTACCGTTACACAACTTCACAATGCCCATGCTGTTTATATTAGCATTGACTCCAGTGTAAGCAGTGAAATATTGTTTGGTTTAGCCTTTCACCTGGTATAGAAGAATGGGGCTTTTGCTTTGAAAAAGGTTAAACTGTATGTAAACCATGTCACTGCTGCATTTCTCACTAACTGGGTGAACTTGAGTTAAAAGATATTTGAATCGGGTCCACTTAGAACTCCATTTTATTTTATAAGTGAAGGGCAGGACTTAAGCTGGAGAAAGCAATCTTCTTATTTTCAAATGGTAAGGCTTTCCAAAGGCCAGGGTATTAGTCTGGCCATTGCAGTACTCGTGGGGCTACTGCCTCCTCAAACCGCACCTCTCCCTAGGTAGTGCAGATGAGGTCATGCAGGTAATCTGTGCCCTGAGTTCACTTTTAGCTTAAGCAGGAAGTTCTCAATGTGTTCTCTTCTCTCACTGGTGCCATATCTACTGACAATTATCGGTGTCTGATTCTGGCTCTGGAAAAGCTCCCCTTGAAGGAAATGGTCAAATTTATCCTAAGGGACTTTTCTGCTTCCTTGGAGGACACCAGTGGACTCAGGCCCTGAAAGTGAACCCAACTGTGGCCTCAGTCAACCCCACAAGCAATTGGGGAATTGGAGTGGTTATCAGAGTTGTCCCCATTGTGGCAGGATGAGCAGGCCTATTATCCCTGCTCCACAATCAGTCATTGGGTGTGGGCTCCAGGGAAAGGTATAGCCTTGGGTGAGGTGTCGCTCTGCAGCTCAGGCAGTCCCAGAAGCAGCTGTGAGCTGGGGGCTATCTGTTGATAGCATCTTCATTTCTGGGACAGTAAGTCCCCCTTGATGGAATCTGGGTGTGGCATCCCAGTGCCCACCACAATTCACTCTCTGAACCCACAGAAAACCATCGTCCTGGAGATTGAATGCCACTGAGAACACCAATTTGGCCAAGTCTTGGTCAGTACTCAGACCATGTGGTCTTCTTTCTAGGATTTCAGTATCTGCTTTGTGGAGAATCAGGTTGGAAAGAAATGCAGGCACTGATGCAGACCATAGGGTTAATAGAAAGGGAGTTTAACTCAATGCAAACCTTGGAGAGAGCAGGGAAAACCGAATTTTAAAAGAAATGACATTTGGAATATTAGCATGCTGTGCAGTTACTTGGTGAAACAACAGAACGCAGTCTTGGATTTTAAAGGGGAATTTTCTTTTATTTTGCTCTAATCACTTGAATTTGGTAAATTCCTTGGGTAAGCCTGTGTTGAGAGAAGAAGCACCCACTCTTTGAACTGACTATTTTATATGTAGTTTTTATTCTGTAAAGATTATTTCTGCAGACATGATTTGACTAGTGTTACATCTGAATCCTTGAAATGACAAATAGTTCTGTACTGAGTTCTATGAATACTGAAACTTTATTTTATGTTCTAGATATCGATGAATGCAGCACTATTCCTGGCATCTGTGATGGGGGCGAATGTACAAACACAGTCAGCAGTTACTTTTGCAAATGTCCCCCTGGATTTTACACTTCTCCAGATGGTACCAGATGTATAGGTAGGTTTAATTATAAATCGTGTGGGTAGTTTCTGTAAATCAGTGCCATAATGAACATCTTTCTAAACAGTCTGTTAAGGGAGACGTATAATTTCTCACTTGATGTAAAGGGTACATTTATGGAAATTCATTAAGCAGTTGAGCATCTTCTTAAAGAACAGAGGTATCCGATGGTCTTATTTTGGGATTTTTGCCTCCCATAAAGAGGGATGATCGAGAAGACCCCACAAATATCCTCAGTCTATAAGTTAACTTTGCAGATATGCAAAAGTATCAAACCTCAAAGCCATCCTTGACTCTTCTGTCTTTTGACCCCCACCATTTCCAGGGACCTATGTTAATTTAGGTCTGAAATTTTGCTGTAATCTTTTAATTGGTCTCCCTGCTTCTGGCTTCTCAATAATTTATCTTGTCAGATTTATCTTCCTAAAATAGGGCTTTGATTAACTAACTCTCTTGCTCAAAAACCTCTGGTAGTTTTCCATTAGGATTTAGACATCAGTGGTTTTCGGTCCTATGGATACTTCAGGCACTGCAAAACCCTCCAGAGTTGCTAGGGTTGGAGAGAGGGACCATGAACAGGGGGGAGGTTTAGTGCAAAGGGCTCCCGCCGCCTATGCCCACCCCCCACATATACACACTCCAGGCAACTGCTTCTAAGTGGTTGGGTGTTAAGCTTCTATGTAAAATATCAATTAAATAAGGGATTCTGTTGTTTAAAAAATAGGTTTGACAACTGCTGGATTTAACAATTGCTAAGATGTGCTTCAAAGTCCATTATTCTAGAATAAAGTTCAAGTTCTAGAGTGTGCAGGCTACGAGTTAAGGAGCTTCACTGTCTGACTCCTTCCAATCTTGCTAACCCTCCCTGCTTCTAACCCTCAAACAGGCCATTCATTTTTAGTCATGCCTTAAATCAGACATGTTGACCACTCACGATACTCTTCTTCCCAACTCAAGGCCCCTTTCATGCTTCTTCTTAGGTTTTCTATCTCTGAAGTTGGTCCAGATCAACTTACCTGAAAGCAATTTCTCCCTTGCTTGAGGATGTGCTTCTCATATATCACCTTATAGGGAAATGCCATGTCTGTATTTTATTTTCTCCCTAATTAAGTTGTAAGCTCTTCTTAAACACTAGTGGCTGGGTCCTTATATCCTTGGGTGTTCTCAGCACAGTGCCTTGCATGTAGGCACTCAATAAGTACTTGTGGAATATCAAAAGGAGTATTCCCTTGTTATTAGGACAAAGCTAGGAAGCCTGTGAAACATGGTTTTGGAGAAAAATGAATGCTATCTTTGATGTTTGTTTCTGGCCCATATTTTCGAAGACACTCAGCTTCACATCCTCACCACAGGCCGTGAATTTCAGACCAAAACTAAATTGCACTTGAAATTCTGAATTCCTTTTTACTTAGTCACATATAATAAAAACTGAGGGCAGTCTCTTGCAGTTGACATCTGAATAATTCTAACTAGTGAGGGAAGCATATCTGGACTTTTCCTTAGAAACAGTGCTGGTACCCAGATTGCCTTATTTTCTGGGATCTATCTATAGATACTGGAACCACAGGGAAGGAATGGCAAACGCAATTCATATAGCTCCCTTTTTCCCCCAAAATTTCCTAATTAGCACAAGACCCTCTATGGATATGCTTAGCAGGTAGATCAGAAGTTCTTTCCTGTCTGTGTAATAGGTAGATTTTTTTTAATCTTCAAAGAGAGACCCAAACTACATTAAAATGATTAAAAACATTTACATATCAGATGATTTAAGTTTTTAAAATTCTTTTCTTTTTACCAAATATGTTCACACTAACCTTTTACAAAGAAAGTGGGTAGGGAGGGAACTAACATTCATGGGTCATCTTCTCGGTGAGAGATATTGTACGGCAATTACCTGACTTAATGCTTACAACAGGGCCAGTGCCATAGATGAGAAGCAGCTGAGGATTAGAGAGTCCAGGTACATAATCTGGTCCAATTGTTTAAGTGGCTAATAAGTGGTGGAGCTGGGATGCCAGCTTGGGCCTGAGTCCATTGCTTCCATTTCTTCCTCCCAAATGAACACAGGATAACTCTTTCTTGTCATGCCCTTAGGCAAGTGCTGGTTTTCCTTCTTTGGAACTTTATTGCACCCATAGTTAGCAACTTACTATATAAAATTATCCAAATCACATTTCTGCCTTCACTAATATTGATACTTCCTGCTTTGGTAAACCACAGGGACACTCCCCCTCCCCCCAAAAAAAATTATTCCTAGCAGCAGGAGAATGTATATAGTCTTGAACTTATAAACAAATCCAAGAATTATTGGTAAGTTGGTTGTTTGGAATTAGTAAATGTAACCAATAGAAAACCCCATATGTAGATAGCTGTATGTAATATCTTCCTTATGTATCTCTTTTAAGCATGAAATTCCAACTATTACCTTCCGTCACCACATTCCGAGACTCTCAGACCTCCCCAGCCTCAATGTTCTCTTTGTTCTGTAAGCTCTGGCAGTATTATTTTATTTTTTGTTCTGTGATCTTCCCTTGGCACTTTATAATACTTTGTGTGGGGTTATCTTTCCATAGGAGTGTGTTCTGTCTCATCCTTTCCAGGGAGTTCTAAAGAGGTCCTGTGCCTAGTTTGGGCCTCACAGCTCCCAGCTCCTGGATGGACACACAGTGTTAGTGATTGGAAAGGAGAAGCCTGGTGATAGGCCAGGATGACCTACAAACACCTATGTAATCAATAATATATTTGTTCGGACATAATGTGACTTCTGGGTCCTGACAGGAAGGGCCAAGTTTTTCAGAAGGGGAGAAAGGAGGAAAGCTTCCTTCCTATTCTTTTTCTGCCTGATGTCTTGGCCCAGGCAGCTTTAAAAAGCTGAAGGTGTCTGTGGTTTCTCCTACCTCCCTTTATCTCCTCCAAATCCTAACATTCTTCTCCCTCGGCTCCATAGGTGTTCAGATTATCCTAAAGCCACCCCTTACCCTCTGTGCAAAGTGACCCAGCACCAGAATGGTTTTCTTCCCAATTCCTGTGGTACTGCTACCTGTGGACATAGAAAACTTCAGGCTGCTGTGCCCTGGGGTCCGTTCCTCCAAATAGTTCCAGGTTTTCACAGTTTTTCTCTTCCTTTACCTATTGTTAGCCTATAGGCGGTCTTTAAATTGTTAAGTTGTGTAAATGTGAGCATTTTAAACAAAGGCTCTCCTTCAAAAAAAAGATGAGCAAATGATGATTGCATGTGCAGGTGCTATCTGTAAATTAGGGATTGCGGCAATCCAAACATGGCTGGTAATTTTTTCAGTCCCAACATTCACCATTTTAATCAAGTCTCTGACCCATGGATCTAACGTATAGGTCAGCCATCTGGGCAGGAAAATAGTGTCATAGTTAATTTGCAAAATAATAGACAATAGCTCAGTAAGCGTTTGCTATTGGCAGTTGTAGGTCCCAGCTTTGCTCTGAAAGATAGCCTGTACTGAAAATTATATATATGAATTTTGGTCAAGTGTTTACACTGGGTTTTGACCACCAAATTCATTTGAAGCTGGGATATAAGCCAGTTTTGAACATCTCTTCCCATTCTTAACTGCTTTTGGTTTCCATGCCCCAAATATTTGCTAATCCCCGAATAGACAAAGTATTAGTGGCTTTAACGCAATGCAAATTAGAGTGTAGGAAATTCTGTTTCTCCCCCTTCTTCATGAGGAGGCGCCATCCTTGGCTTCACAGAGAATACCTTGTCTGCATTCCCTCTCCAGCCATTTACCCTGGACCAGGCTGGACTCAGACTTGTTCTGCCTCTTTGCTGAGACTATTAGCCTGACCAGAGGTGCCGGAACTGGGACCACAAAATATTTCTTGAAAGCACATTTATTCTTGCTAGTGGTTTTAAGTACTTTTCAGAAATAATCTTCTGTCCTTTCAAGCTGACCCATGATTTTATGGTTTGTCTAGGTTTGTTGTAGCCTTCTTCATTTGTTGTTAACAATTTAACTGTTTCTAAGTTAGCCTTTTTTAAAATTTCACTTTATTAATGTATTGCAATAGTGAATATTAGAAGGGTTTGTGTTCTTAAGAATGATATAGATGAAAACAGTTATAGGTATGAGCCTCTCTGGGCAAACTTAATGTTTAATGGTTAGACTTAACGGGAAACATGGGGAGGGATTTTTGACGATTAAAAAATCCTCACTTTACAAAAGGATTTACCACTTATATTCCTTTAAATGACAGGCATATTTAAAATGTATTTACATTTCAAAACTTTCTTTTATATGAACTGTGCAGAGATATACTTTACTTGAAGAGAGGCACACCTTTAACATATGTTAGGCAGATCAAGTCTGTACTTGGCTACCGGCCCCCCTCTATTTCAAGGTATGACCTCTAAGGCCCATGAAGCAGTTGGGTCTCTCCTATGTCACAAGCTCTTTCTTGGTAGCCCGGAGTTGTAATTCAGTGTGTCAATGTTGTCATGACAGTCAGACATGATGTAACCCAATAAAAGTGATATATAGAAAGAAACATGTCGTCTCATGTTGCTTTGAGAAGATATCTTTCTGCCAAAGGAAAAAAAATAATTTCTTCAAGAACCATTTTATCCTATAGTACTAAGAATTTGGAATCATGTACCTTTTGAACTTTAAGTAATTCTAAAATCTGTTAGGGCCCCAGGACAAAAGGAAATCTTGATTAACAGGCATTGGATCTGACTGTAAAGTGGCTCATTCCTTAAAAAAAAAAAAAAAAACTCACAAGTCTGACTCACAGTTTCAGACTGAAAAATAAGAAAGATCATTTAGAAATGTAGACTATAGTGCAGACTTAATGTTTTAAAATACATTTATATCAATATTTGCCGAAAGGGTCTCAAATTCAGTAGTTGGAAACCAAGGACGGCACAGTCTCCCTTCAGTATAGAGACATGTCTTTATAACGAATGGACTGTCACCGCAAGTGATTTTCTTAGCCTCTCTTTTCCTATGGCACATATGGTTGTAATCATTCGTTCCCACCTTGGGATTGGAATGTGGGACTTCGGCCAAGTGCACCAGCTTGCAGGGGCAAAAGGTGTGAGACGAAGGGATTTCTGACTGAGCATTGTTCCCAAGTGGCACACAGCAGCTTCCCTTCCAGGGGATAGGAGTGTCAGTTCCTCCTGCCCAAGTGTGAAGTGTGGAGGTGATGGGGCAGGAGAGTGTTGTGACCAGTTTGATCTCAGTGATGTGTGTGTGTGTGTTTCTTTGTTTTCTCAGATGTTCGCCCGGGATACTGTTACACGGCTCTGGCAAATGGGCGCTGTTCTAACCAGCTACCACAGTCTATAACCAAAATGCAGTGCTGCTGTGACATTGGCCGATGCTGGTCTCCGGGGGTCACTATCGCCCCTGAGATGTGTCCCATTAGAGCAACTGGTAAGAGCTCTTCCAGTTATCTGCAGGGTATCCTGACTCAGCCCTCATGGGCCCACGGGCAATGTGCATGATGCAGATTTAATGGAAACCTAGGTGAGTAAGGTTCCAGAAAATAAAAGAGATGACATTCAAGGAAATTCCTCCAGATAATGAATAGGGAAAAAGCAGAGGTCCATACAAATAACACTGTTTTCAGGTACTGCTTCTTATTTAGCTTGCTTATTACCACTACGTAGCCACCTTTCCAGGAAGTACTTGTCCCCTCTTCTGGTCATCTATTTCTTTTGGCCTTCATGTAGTCCTCAAAAGGATCAGTAGAATAAAACTCAACTCTCTCAGAGGCTTTCGGGTGAGTTATTCTGGATACGCATTTCCTCCTTCCCTAACATCTGACACTTTCCTCTTCCTTGTTGCCAAGTTCTGTTGATTTTTTTCCTACAATATCTCTTTTATCTGTCATATTCATTTCTATGTAATGTTCATTTTCTCTCGTCTGGACTATTGCAGTAGCCTCCTAACCAGTCTCCATGAAATCTGCAGCTGCCACATACATTTCCCGAAGCATAACTCATCTGAAGTTCAGTTTAAAAAAAAAAATATGTCTGGGGAAAATGTAGAGAAAGATGTCCAGAAAAATTTTCCCAGGATGAAATCATGCCATATATATGTGTGTGTGTATATATATATATATATATATATATACTGTTCTCAGTTGCTTCATTTCTTGAAAATAAAATTTTACTACTTAGCATAGCATTTAGAGTCCCCAAGTTGATTTCAGTTCATTTTTTAAATCTTGTTCTTTATAGTAACTTTTTTTTTTAGTTAAATTATATGATTAAGCTTTTCTTGAACCCAGTCTAAGCATTTCTAAACTCAAATGTTATTTTTTCCTCAGACTCCTCCCCCTTGTCAACCGTGCCTGTTGTATACCCTCCTTTCTGCTAAGGGTCTGGTCAAACATGACCAAATCCATAAATGTCCCAAGATCACCACAGCTGGAAATGATGCCTTTTTTTTTCTCAGTGCTCCAGACTTGTGCCATTGCTCTGGCACTAATCCCAGTGACTCTGCTTTGTGCCTGTGTGTGTTCATATATTGCTCTTCCCCTGGTTGATAAATCTCATTACAGCGTCTCATTCATCGTTATAGGCCCATATTCCTTACGTTTTTTTTAACACTTCCACAGTTCTTAGAAAAATCTTGCTTATAGGAGGTATTCAGGTAAAGTGAACAACTTATTAACTGATATCTTTCCCACCAGTTCTAAGTAAAAGCTTCTGAATCTGATTCCTGAAAAGTGTGTTTAAATCAGGGAAGTTTAGGAGAGAAAATGAAGGTGAGGATGGATAATGCAGAGTTAATGAAATACTTTAGAGTATGCTATTCTCAGAATGTGAATTTCCCATTATCAGGGGTTATGGAATTGCTCACAGATGTTACTATAAAATTTCTGTTTATTGCTGAGAATTACATGTGTGGGTTAAAGAAGCCATAAAATCTTTCAATATATTTTAACATGTACCAAGTCATATATTTTATCTGATTTGCTTACTGTCTCTGGCCTACAAATATAACCTGCCCATTCATTCACTAGGGGGACCATTTAGTAGATCACTGTTTGGACATGTATATGACTTCCTACTAAGACATGTGGCTTGAGTACCAGGAGAATCGCTTTTTAAATACACATGTTAACTTAGGAATCAGCAGCGTTGACGTGGATTCCTTTGTGTGTTGAGACCTTGGACAGAGGAGAGAGAACGAGAGCAAGTTTAGCAGCCTAAAGACCTACATTGGCACACGGTGCAGAAGGCCTGATCCCCTCATGTGGGTCTGCAGGGAGCTGCTCTCCCAGGTGTACCATAGAAAGACGCACAACCTGAGGTAGGCCCGGAGTGAGGCAGACTGGTAGAGAAAACTAATGTACAGGTAGGTCTGTTTGCTTGCTCAGGTGTTCCAGTACCAGTGCTACAGAGCTTGGGGCTCTTGAGGAGAGTGATAATATAGGAAGGATTATTTTAGATTGGTCAGCTTTCCCTCTTTAAAAAATAAAATCAGTATCATCGCTGGGTTAAATGGAAATGAGAAAGATGGATATCAGCTGAACAAAAGTAGCCCAGGTTGCTGATCCTGAGTGTAAAGGGACTCGATGGAAAGTTATTAAGCTGAAGAAAGTAGGAAAGGGTTCAGGACCCAGTCTGATACACTTCCTGGAGAGATTAAGATGAAATTAATGGCATGCTTAAAGTTAACAGACCTACCTAAATAGTAGAAATTATGACAAGCTATCCAACTTATTTTATACAAATCCTAAAAGACTAAATAAACAAATGAAAAGAGGCTGATTGGTGCTTAGAAGCAAAGTAAGTTTCTTAATATAATTGCTATTCAGTTAAATCCAACATACTGTGTTTCCCTGAAAATAAGACCTAGATGGACAATCAGCTCTAATGCATCTTTTGGAGCAAAAATTAATATAAGACCTGGTCTTATTTACTATAATATAAGACTGGGTCTTTGATATGATTGATATGATATGATATGATATAATATAATACTGGGTCATATATTAATTTTTGCTCCAAAAGACTCATTAGCACTGATTGCCCGGCTAGGTCTTATTTTGCGGGAAACACGGTAGTTAATGAATTCCTATTAGCTGCAATTTATAACACAATTTAAGGGCTAGACTGAGAGTAGGAGTTAGTCATTAGTTAGATACTATCCTTGTCTTCAAAGACTGCACAGTCTTAGTGGTAAAAATTTGGTGAAAAGCAGGTAGCCAGGAAATGATGGATGCGACACATTTAGGTGATAATTGTATAAGGATTGTTGTGGTTCAACAAGAGAGTTTGTAGCATCCTGATTCAGGGAAGCATGAACAATATATAAATCCTTTCCAAATATAGTCAAGTACTACAGAATCTCTATGAGTTGAAATTCTAGATAAATGCTGATTAAAATGTAACAATAGAATTCTCTGAAAACATAAACTTAACCTGAATTGGAAATGTCAAATATGATTTAAGAACATTTAGTAATGGAACAGCAAATAACAACAAGGTACATGGGGGCTAGGTATATTTAGCCATGTGTAAATTGACAGAATGTCCCAGGTAGATGAAATATGAATGTAGCTCAGTAAGACATTTTACTGTGTCTTAGAATAAGTTGGATTTTAGTCCACAAGGAAATATTGGCCTAATTTCTATTGATGGATTCAATTAATATAGAAAGTATTTGTAGGAGAGTCCCTGTGTGACAGAGATAATAAAATTATCAATATTCTGGCAAGAGAGAAAACAAATTATAAATCACACGTTTCGTTTACTTATAGAAAGGAACTATGACAAAATGTGGCTATTTGTAGGAAATATGAAAGTGAGAAGTAAATACATCCCTGGAAACCTGGTTACTATTTGAAAACACCTGTTTAGAAGCCCAGGAAAACATGTGTCACAAATCTAAAGATGATCTAGTCTAATAAAGACCTTGAATTGTGAAAAATAGGAATCAGCCTATTTGTGCCATCACAGGGAAATGGTTGATTAAGCCAGGGTGTACTGTTCAGAGGATCATTACGTGGCATTAACAGCAGGCCTGTCTGTCACCCTTTGCCCCATGGGCCGCCTCGCCATCACTTTGTTGTCTGTTACAGATAGGTGTTCCTCAGGGCTCTGTCTCCATACTCCCTTCTCTTCATTTTCCACACCTTTCTTAGATGATCTCATCCATTCCCATGGCTTTAAATACCACCTGTCTACTGATAACTCCGAAACTTATATACAGCCCCAACTTCTCTAGGCTTCAAACTCTCTTATAAAAATGCTACGTGACATCTTCAGTTGGATGTCTGATATGTCAAAACTCAACTGTTCAAGTGGAACTTAGCTTCTACACACCACTGCAGTTTTCTCTCAGTAAAGGGTACCAACAGCTACCTTATTGCTCAACCAGAAAACTAGAAGTCATTCTTGATTTCCTGTTCCCTCAGCTCTGACATTTACTCCTACACCAACTACTACCCATTAATCTCTAAAATATGCCTCAGATTTGTCCACTTACGTCCAATTCCATCACTGCTTCCCATGTTCAGCCACTTTACCTTGCCCTTGGTCTTCTGCAACAGCCTGTCAGCATGAATGATCTGAAAATATTCATCTGATCACGTCCCACTCCTGCTGAAGACTTCCAGTGGCTTCCCATTGCATATAAAACAGGCTTTTCAGTGTGCTCTTTAGAATCCTGTGGGATCTGCAGTTGGGACTGGATGGGGAAAATGGCACTATTCTTCCTTGAGGTGAATTATGATGTAGGTAAAGACTTCCTAGGTTTGGGAAGAGTACGTGGTACACACCCTGGGAAGTTTGGGGTTTTGAATTACTGTTCAGTATAGCTGCTGCTATACATATTAGGAATGGGAACGAAGTCAGGTTGCTGTGTTCCTTTTCTCCAATTGACCTATGTGGTTTGAGGATCAATTTTATTCCAAGATTTCTTTAAAAAGTAAGGAGGACTTCCATGGACCTATGACATATGCTACAGTTTAGCTGTTGTGTTGTGTTTTTCCAGAGGATTTCAACAAGCTGTGCTCTGTCCCTATGGTAATCCCTGAGAGACCAGGATATCCTCCCCCACCCCTTGGCCCCATTCCTCCAGTTCACCCTGTTCCTCCTGGCTTTCCTCCTGGACCTCCAATTCCGGTCCCTCGACCACCAGTGGAATATCCGTATCCATCTCGGGAACCACCAAGTAAGAATTCAGAAGTCATTTAGCAATTTTTCCTGCATTGGTCATGTTAACGTTTTGTTGTTTATATTGCTTTAGTCATTAGTTTACCAGTTCTTAAATTAAATTTTAGTTTGCACAGTGCTGTATATAAATTTCTCAATTTGCCTATTGTGTAGAGAAAAACGAGAGGTTTTATATTCTCCAGATATTAATACCCTTTTGTTTTCAGTCATCCTTGGGAGAGTTATGGGAGAGACTTAAATATGATTCACAGGATGAATTCAGAGAGGAGCTGTAAAATTATCCTTTGGGTTATATAGCATACAAAGCAGTTTTGCAATACCACTGCCCTTGTTATTTTCGCAAACTGGAGGCTTGAGAGGGAGGCAGAGAAAGGGGTGGGGAGTATCAGGCAGAGGAACACGTGACAGCTGGGCTGTAGTACCTGGCCACGTGTGCCACAGTGCACGTGCCATCTCTATGGGCAGGAACAGAAGTATGCTCTAATGACACCAGATGACCTTTGTCCAAAGAGTGTCCTCCTTCCTTTATGATCCAACATCTTATTACCAGATTAAATGCTGATGAAAGATGCCCTAGTTATAAATAAATTTAATGGAGTTTAATGTTTTTCCTTTAGGGGTGCTGCCAGTCAATGTCACTGATTACTGCCAGTTGTTTCGTTATCTCTGTCAAAATGGACGCTGTATTCCAACTCCTGGGAGCTACCGTTGTGAGTGCAACAAAGGATTCCAGCTGGACCTCCGTGGGGAGTGCATTGGTATGTAACAGTTCACTTGCCTATTGCAACTCTGTTCCGTGACTATATAGGTGTTCTAGTCTGCTTGTACTCTCCAATTTAGTGGCATAAAGCAACACAAATTTATTATCTTATAGTTCTATAGGTTAGAAGTCCAACACAGGCCTCACTGGGCTAAAATCAAGGTGTCACAGGGCTGTGCTCCTTTTCGAGGCTATTGGGAAAATCCATTTGTTTGCCTTTTCCAGCTTCTCGAGGTTGCCTGTATTCCTTGGCTCAAGGCTCCTTCCTCAATCTTCAAAGCCAGCAGTGTAGCATCTTCAAATCTCTCTCTGACTCTCTGGTTCTCTCTTCCAATTCCTCCTTCCACTTTCAAGGACCTTTGTGATTACCTTGGGCCGATCTGTGTGATCCAGGAGACTCTAACATCTCAAGGTCTGCTGATTAGCAACACTGATTTTATCTGCAACCTTAATTCCCCTTTGCTATGTAGCATATTCACGGGTTCTGGGGATTAGGGCATGAACATATTTTGGGGAGCCATTATTCTGTCTAACACAGTGACTTTGAACTTTCATTGTAAAATACATTCAAAGTATTGCTGATAACTCCAACTTACGTCATTGTACCCAAAGCCATTAAAATAAAGCATTAAAAGTATCCAAATTATCAAATTTTGCACATTTCACTAATTTTACTGAATAACTTTCCAACTCTTCTCTAGTCATTAAAACTGAAGAGAGAAACTTTCAATGGTTGACAAGGCATTTACGCGAGTGAAGGGACAAACTGTACCATAAGGATAATCAATCTGTTTTATTGGTTAAGAACACCCAGTTGCCATCTCATCTTTTTTAAAAAATAAGTTTCTCTCTTAGTTCTGTTTCAAATTTCAATTCTGTAATTATGAACCAGGCAGAAATAAGTAGTTCTTGGTTTCCCGTGCTATGTAATTTCCTGGTGATATGAAAGCCCCTTCTAACAGCATATTGAAGAGAGTCATTTAATCCTTAGAGATCATGCAGAGCGGGGCAGAAGAGAGAACATCTAGGGAGTTCTCTCAAGGTTGGGGAGTATGAAGTCAGACCTGCATCTGCCATGAAATCATATGCACTTGGACAAGTGGGTTAGCTTCCATGTGCCTTAGCTTCCTCATCTTTACACATAGAGGAATATAAATCACTTTGCCTCTAAGTATACTGATAGTTCTAAATGACTGTAAAATAATAGGAGCCAGTCGGGACATGATAGGGGCGGTGGAGGACTCTCTGATGGGTGAGAATTGCCCTTACATGACAACTGCTTCGTGTTTTTGTTCTAATGTTCTCAGTGGAATTCAACAGGGGATACTTAGATATGGTTAAGACTTCTTTTTATTGAAAAATCGAGCTTCAAGAGATACTCAGAATCCTATCGAGAAGCCACTTCTAAGATGTTAGTCTGTTTGATTCCCCTGGGCCAGACTCAAGAAAGATAAAATATTTATTAGGTTGGAGTGTTGAGTTGCTACGTGTCCGGCATTTTTCTCTGAAAAATGACACAGGAAAATAATACGCTTTGACTGCTCAACCAGTCTTCAAGTGGCTGGTGACATGGTATATTGCAGTGGAAAGAAAAAGGTCCTTTCATTATGCTATTTATTTCTTAAAAGGAAAGTGTTTTAACATGTACAGGAAACCAATAAAATGGTCTTAGGAGTGATGAATTAGTGCTATCGAATTTCTTACTAAAATATACTGTGTTTTGCAGATGTTGATGAATGCGAGAAAAACCCTTGTGCTGGTGGAGAGTGTGTCAATAACCAGGGCTCGTACACTTGTCAGTGCCGAACTGGCTATCAGAGCACACTTACCCGGACAGAATGCCGAGGTATGGTCCTAGTTTGGAATATGGGGCATTAGATGCTCAGTAAGGGTTTTGCTTTGAAGGAGTTCAGTGGAGTTTCAGTAACCTTTGCCAGGAGAGGCTAATATAGTCATACTGATTTTTTTTCACTTAATTCCAGATATTGTCACTTCAAAGGACAATGTCATAAAATTTGGCAAATATTCAAATTACTTTAAAAGATGCTTCTGTGCCTGCAGGAATGTCCTATTTTCACGACTTTTTAAAATTTCATCACTATTGCCTGTTCATATTTAATCTGCAAGTTAGGAAATGGGGTTGTCCTTTGCTCACACAGAAACTGAGGGTCATTTCAGGTGAAATTGATTGCAATTAATTTCTTAATGGAAAGGTCTAAAGGATAAGGAAGTTAAGTGTTTGCTGCTTAGTAGTGTGGTCAGCAGCTACATCACATGTTTGCTGGTTGGAAATGCAGCATCTCAGCTTCTACCTCTGATCTGCTGAAGCAGAATCAGCATTTAACAAGATCCCCTAGGAATCCATATACACATTCAAGTTTGAGAAGCATTGCTATAAATGTTTCCTTATAAAAAATTTTCTCCAGACTCGTTTATTAATTAATTTATCAAGCCACCCCATATGCCTTGTATTAAATGACTGTGACGCACTAAGCTCCTGGAACAAAAGTAAGGTAGGCTTCTTACCCTCAGGGAACTCAAACATCTATATCTCTATAAAGTTGGCACAGGATGAGCTGTATCATTGATTTTGTAAAGCCAGATAAAAGCAAGAAAACTATTACAATTAAATACAAGGAATGATGGGGAGGTTTGCATCACTTAAAAAAATGTGTCAGCTATTAATAAAGTTAATTTTATTTTCCCCTTTTAGCAAAAGCTCTTTGTATGGGTTGAAGATTTTCTTTGTCAGTGACTGGTTTCAAAATCTTTAAATTTGGTTTCGATTTGTAGATTTCTTGCCATTGGTGTATTTTAGTGTACTACCTATAAATGGCAGCTTTGAGCAGAGAAAACTGGAGTATAGCATTTCAACCTGCTAATATTTCTATTAATGGCCTACTGACTGAATTATCAATATGGGTAGTTGAAGTATTTAACTGATTTTAGAATCTTCTTAACATGAAAACTATTGTTTTTAAAAAAACTACTGTTTAATAATAATTAGCACGAGCAATGTGTATTAGGCATTTTGCTATCATAGAGAATAAACTGAAACCAATGTTTTAGAAGACTGTACTATCAACTAAGCAAATAGAAGACATTACTGAGAGCACTCAGCTAGAAAGGGCCTGCCAGTATGCATGCATGTTGTTGTCGTTAATCTGAGACAATTTTTTAGAGACTGAGGAATACCTCAAAGCCTCTAGCACTGTCTTCTGTAAGAGCTAGCACCAAGCTTATCACAAACATAAGAAAAGTTGGTAACATGCTAACATTTTGGGATAGATGAAAGTTTGCCACAGAAAGGCTGTGTACTTAGCTGAGAAGTACGTGATGGGCTAAATAGAAGAGGACAGAAAAGACAGACAGAAACACAGTTGAGAACTTTGAATGGCAAGCTTTTCATTCATCTTGGAAAGCGGTGAGTAGCCTGATGGTGTTCTGAAATCAGTGAAGAGAGAAAATGCTGAACTCTTTGTCCTGTTTATTTTATCCTCAAGCCTCAAAAGATTGTAGAATCCTAAAAAAAAAAAAAAAAAAAAAAACAAAGAAAGAAAGAAAAAAGAAAAAAGTCTGCTCAAGAGTATGTGGCTTTTAATATTTTTTTAAGAGTGTAGAGTAAGTCAGATTTTAGCAAGGATTAAGAAATAAATGAGAGAGAAAAAGATCGTAGGTTGTTGGCACAAAGATCAGACAGAAGAAAAGCCCAGACTGCCTTAGCTAGTCCAATGACTCGTGTGGAAACCACTGCTGGATCTGCCCAGAAAGAAAGTGCGTCTGAGGGTCAACCACAAGACACCATGCAGACGCAGGGTAGACAGTCAGAATAATCGATATGCCATGAATGCACATTCTTGTCCTCCAGAGGATGTTTAGGGCACTAATACTCAGGCATATGTGGTCTCAGCATTGGGAGGTGTGTTTCCATCCAATTCTACACCGTTCCTTCATCTCTGTCTTCTGGGGAAAAAGCTCTGGCAGAGATTGTATACTGTGTAGACAAGGCAGCTGTGTTCATTCTCTTTGATATTCATCCAGGTATCTAGCCTGGAAACTATAGGGAACAGAAAATCCAGGGTAACATCTTCTTCAATTTGGGTTAATTATTAACCTTTAATGAGAGGTTATTCAAGTTATTGTCATTTTTAACACTTCCATATCAAGCTTTGTTGTTTAATAGTAATATTAATAATAACATTAAACATAATAGAAAAATAGGGAAATGCCCCCACAGTACCAATATTTTATTTGGTAAATAAAATTCTCATAAAATTATAAAAGAGACTAAGAATATATAAACAATAAAACCGTGTTTGGATCAGAATGGCCATCAGGAAGGTAGGCATTTCAGAGTCACGTGATTGATGGTTTTCAGATGGAATTAAATATTTTTAAATAGCTTTTCTGTTTTGTTGTTCTGGTATGACCTATTTGATCATGTGTTGCAAGATGCCAGCCAAAGTTCAATATGAGTAATGATATATACTGGCTTAATAAATTAGCTAGGAAAACAGTGAAGAAGAATCTATTTGTTTACAGAGTTGAAGTTTAAGGAGTCTTATTAGAAATTAGAGTTAGATGGAATGCTATTATATTGGCATTTTTCTTCTGTCATATGTCTTTCAAACTCTGATTAGTAATCCGAAATCTCATGTTATTTGATAGCATCTTGATGTCAAAGAGTATTATTGGAGTAATTAAAAACCCAAGACTAAGACAATGAGTTTGGAAATGGAGGGAGGGAGAAATAAAATAATTTTAAATTCCCTAAGTAAAACTATTTCCTCTGTTTCAACTTTGATTTTAGACATTGATGAATGTTTACAGAATGGCCGTATTTGCAATAATGGACGTTGCATCAATACAGATGGCAGTTTCCATTGTGTGTGTAATGCAGGCTTTCATGTTTCACGAGATGGGAAGAACTGTGAAGGTAATAACAGCGTGATAATAATAACAGCATACTACTATTATTCCCCTTCTTCCATTCCAGTTTCAGTATCAGAAGTCTTTAACAAGACCAAATGTTAAGTGAAAGGTCAAACTATTAAGTATATGTCACGTATTGTTATCTGGAATGCAAGCATAATTTTCAACAATATTCATGTCTATAATTCACATTTCTGTGTCAAATACATTTTAAATATATGAGGAGAGCTTGCCATTTAAAGCTCTTTGGTGATGTTGAAGCTTTTGTAGCATAAATCATTACTTTCTGATTTTATACAATCAGAATTTGTACATTGTTTTTTACAAAACAAGACACATCTAATCCCATTTATTCTTTAGTCATTTATGATCCTTTGGTTTAAAGTGCCTGCCTAGTAATAAAATACTACTAATGGGTATCTGAAAGAGTAAAATTTGTTTGAGAGAAATATTGACTATAGAGAGCCAGCCATAATTTTATATTGCCTCTTGAATTAATCACCTCGTTTTGAATTGGGCTGTTTCAAATATTTTGTCTTTTTCCCCTGTCATTTTTTCCTAAATTGAAAATATGACAATTATTGATGAGTTTCCACTTCTTAGACCTTTAGCAAAAAATGAAGAATGGCCCTTATCATCTTTCCCAACGTCTTTGGGAAAGATCCCAAGAATCTATTCATACATTAAAAGAATTTCAAAATTGTTCTTAGAAACATTTTTGGCAGAATATTATCTCAGTGATTCAATTCAAAGACTTAATGCCAAAATTCTTGGTTGGGATAGAATCCTGTTAAAAAAAGAAAAAAAATCATAAATTACATTGATCTAAAGCAGGGGTGTCCAAACTGCGGCCCACAATCCATTGTTAATTGGCCCGCAGCAAATTCCAAAAATATATTTAGTTTACTTAAATAAACCAGGTGAGGCAATGCGTACTTCACCTCGAGTGAGTGGCCTGTCTGTTTGTGTATTTTACCGCATGTGGCCCTTGGTAGAAAACGTTGAAAAAAGTTTGGACACCCCTGATCTAAAGCCTGTAAGTGAAAACACATCATGTCTAAAAGATCAAGTGCCTCCCAAAACAGCTGTAATACTGAATAAAATCACATATTGATGAATTTAAAGAAATATCCTTGTGGTCCAGGGATCCTAAAGGTTAGCTGGCATGGCATTAATCCATAGCCGAGTCTTACATTCTGAAAATACATTTTTTTTTCCTACCACTATTTAAAATTGCTTCAAACTATAAGCTGTCCTCTGGTTTTCACTTTTTAAAGAATCAGGAAGTAGCCTAAATATTTTTCAAATTCCATCATTTTTAGCTTTAATTTTGTTTTTATTTTCAGTATATTAGCAGTAATATGGATCTGTGATATAAATATAATCATCAGGATATTAACACACTTTTTAGTTTGTAAACTGCTGTTGCTAAAAAGAGTCCTGGTAACTTCTATTGAGTCAAATTTCATATACATGTGCATACATGTATGTGTATGTGTATATGTGCGTATTATATATAAATGTTATACAATAAATTCACCCCTTTAGTTTGCATGCACATTTCAAAAATTGGGAACTTGAAATATGTATTTCATATGGCCCCTCTTCTCTTCGTCTGCTATAATTTGTATGATAATTAGCCTCAGACTATAAAAACAAAAAAGGAAGAAATGTAAAGAAACAGAATTATATTCATCCAGATTGTCTTTCTTTGTAAGCTTACTCTTCTGGTCATAAGAAAATATATCTTTTGTATTTTTCAGATATGGATGAATGCAGCATAAGGAACATGTGTCTTAATGGAATGTGTATCAATGAAGATGGCAGTTTTAAATGTATTTGCAAACCTGGATTTCAACTGGCATCAGATGGACGTTATTGCAAAGGTTTGTGCTCTAAAACTCTAAATCATATTCTTTACCTGCTTTTTCTCCTCTCTACATTGCTTAGAGGTACCATTTTTCCTTATTGATTCTCCCCATTTTAAAGTACCCTTAATACTGGTTTAGGAAACCTGACTGGAACTCCTTCTTAAGTCAAGCCATCCAGAGAGCTACCATTTATGCCCAGACAGCTGTTCTTATTTATGGAAGGGTATTTGGGGTCTTCTCAAAGGAACCTGAAAGGCTACATAGCAAATGAATGAGAAGCCAAACTACCAATTGGTCTACCCACTGATGAGAGCATATTTTTAAATAAACTGTGATCTGCCTCTTCCTGCAGTTGGGAAACAATGGCAGTTGGGTTTCTTGATGGCTGTCATTTGCCAGCTCTAACATCTTCACCTGGACAAAATATTATACTCTTATTGCAGTGATATCTCTTTCGTAGTTTCCTCCAAATATCTTAAGAAACAGAAAATTTTTCATGGACAATTTATTTAAATTTATCAAGGCACACAAGCAAAAAGAGAAACAGGATTAAGCAGAAGAAATAAATGAACCAAGAGGCATTGTTGCTAGCTTGGTAGCATTTGAAATAATCTCATTACTCCAAGTATTGAAGCAAAAATGAAGATTTTTATTTGTGCTATTGCAACTTGGGTCCAAATTCTGAGTTGAAACCAGACTTCTCAAGGAACCTCATATACTCAAAACAGGTCCAGGAAATCTGCTAAAATGCTGCACTCAGAAAGCCTTCTGCTCACAGTTTCACGTGCACAACTGTGGATTGTCAAGCTATTCGAGATTGAGAAAGCAGAATCAAGTCCTATGGTTCCTCTTCTCTGGGTATCCCTGGTGGATGGCTTTGGTAAAGCTGCTATGGAAGAAAGCCTTGTATTAAGTCTTTGGCAAGATGTGCATTTTCTCTAGGTTTTAAAGAGCTTCTAGCTCTTGGTTGTTTACCTACGTTTTCTATGACCTTCACAGCAATGGCTCTTGATGTGCAAATCTGTCTTTATAGCAAGGGAAAACATCTGATTTTTCAAATTTGAAGTAGGAAATTGGTTTCTGTACTTTTGAGCCCGCTGCAGGAAGAAACTTAGAGTTGGAAAGACAAGATTAACACGTGGAAATATTCTACAGTGTAAGACAGTGTACAACAAAGTGCCAAAATGCGCAGATGAAGTGCTGTACAAGTGAAAAAGAAAAGGGAAGGGAATGGTTGCTGGAATATTTGGAATTGGGCTTCCAAACAAAATAACAGAAGGAAATGTGAAAGCCCCTTTGTGAGCAGACCTTTTGCAAGAATGTGTACTCCTTTTAGCTATCCACAGAGCACACGAAGATTCACTTCTCTATGCCTATGGGAGGTTGGTGACACAGGCCTCAGCCTCTCAGCATTAAGTATGGCCAGTAGATAATGCTTTTGCGACTATTTCAGAAGACATTATGATGATTTGAAAGGTTTCTCTGACCTTCTCATTCTGGCTTAAGAATCTGAGCTAGAGAGAGAGGAAGAGAGAGGGAGAATGCTCCATATTCTCACCTATGTCTTCTTTTTTTCTGGTGTATAGAGAATATGGAATACACACACTGTAATAAGAATAAAGGAAGAAAAAGGAAAGAAATCCCCTGTATGCAGAACTTTTTCTTTTCCATAATTTATCCTTGACATCCTGGGATAAGAGTTTTCACTTAGTTCTGAGCCCACAAAGATGTCACTATTCAAAGCTGAATAAACAATGCTAATTTAATATCTACAGCTAACTAATCAGATGAACAGCATGGCTTCCCTCATCCTTCTCTGAAAGTTGAGGCTGCTCACTGCTCCAGGAGCAATGCCTCTTGGATCTGTACTACATCTGTGACCCCAGTAAAAAGCCTTCGTGTTACTTTTCAGGTTGTAGTTGCCACTGTTTTACTGTAGATCTCAACTTGAACAGAAAGGTGACTCAAATAACTGAACCAATTTGAGTTCATGTATATAAATATAACTGCTGTTTTATAATACAAATCTGTACACGGAATCTTGGACCATCTATATGTATTTTGTGCCAAATAACACAAGCTAAGTAAAACGGAGAGGTGTTTCAGTCTCAATTTGACTTTTTAAGGTCAGAAGAAAGGAAATAGTCACATACACTAGTTGCATATTATAAAAGGAGTTGTTATAAATGACTTGCTTCTAAGTGCTATATGTTTTCCCAAACACAATTTTGTTGCCATTTTTACTTCTTCATATTAAAGGGTGAAAAATCTCTACCATTATTAGCATGTAATAAAGACTTTCACCAGGCTTACCTAAGTACACACATGTGATACTGTAAAATATTTGTAACGCCTAAGTAAGATTTTTCTTTGTTGTTGGCTAGAAATGGTCATCAAAATCATTCATATTTATTTTCTGTTTCTTTTCTCTGGTGTGCCACCAAGGTTTTAGTTCTACAGCTCTTGATGCTGTGCTAATTGTCCCAGAGAGCTAAGGTATGGGTGATACTGGCATGGTCACCAGTCTGGATATTGGATGCCAAAAAGAAAAGCTTTCTGCCCAGGTCAAAGATGCAGTTTATTATCAAGCTAGATTTCTGGCAGTCCTGGAAGAACTGCCATGTAAAACATTACAAAAGACCTTTTGTATTTTAGCTATCACGTTTCTTCTTCCAATTCTGTTTTTGCTTTTGTGATTCTTTTTGAATTTAAAAAAAAATCTCAGGAGAATATTACTAAAATAGCTTTCTATGAAAAAGAAATGAACTCAGGCAGTTTATCTCTCTCAATTTTTTGTTACTAGTCTCTCAGAGGACAATGAAAATGCATCTCATTGAGCTCTTATTGTTGATGCTGCATACTATTTTCCATCTTCCCCATTTTCAAGTGTTATAACAGAATTATAAACATGTTGTGGTTTTAGATAAACACCACTTCATTTTTAATAAATGCTTTTCCATACCACAGATATTAATGAGTGTGAAACACCTGGGATCTGCATGAACGGGCGCTGTGTCAACACGGATGGCTCCTACAGATGTGAATGCTTTCCCGGACTGGCCGTGGGTCTGGATGGACGTGTGTGTGTTGGTAAGATTAAGTCATGACTAGATGTATGATAGAGATTTACCCTCTGTCAATCAATAAAACCCACAAATAACAAATGCACTCTGCATTGGCAAATATGAAATAACTAATGTTTGTGGAGGAACAAACCAACAGTGTCAATTCTCTTCTTGTGTAATTGGATATTAATTTAAGGGATATAAAGACAAACTGAGAAAAATGAAAACAAGGGAATCCCTACCTCTTCTTCCCTCTTTCCTTTCCTAATCACGTAGCTGTCCCCAATTTTCTCTAACCCTCATTAGTTGACAATGGTCTTTGAAGTGGGCCTGTATATGCTCGTTATTGTTACTATCTCATGGCAAACATTTTCATAGAGTATTAATGTCCAAAGGGAAGTATGAAATGCAAAGGAGAATATGGATAATCAAGAAATTTGCATGATAAATAATTTTATGTGGCTTTCTAAGAAGTTTGAGATTTGTTGAAAAATTGATAACAAATTTTATCCAGATTATTTTTACAAAAGGTAGTTAGTAAACCCTTTGAATTGGGAGGGGATTGGGCATAGCTGGAAACCCCTTCCCTGGTGGTAAAGATGACACTGTTTGACCAACATCTACAGACTTATATAATGACCCTTTTACAAATTAACCTTCCTTTTTTTTTTTGAAAGTACATCTAATTCAGACATTCAGTAATTTCATGTTTATTTTGAAGTAGGCCACATTTCTCATAAAGATCTTATTATGGGATGAGATTCAATGGTCATCCGTCATTCATTCAACATTTATTAAGTGTCTGCTCTGTACAGGCCTGGGGAAGACAAAAATAAATGAGATATGATTCCAGCATTTAAATGCCTCGTAGTTGTGTAAACCATAATAGTCCCTGGAAAACTGGAGGTGTCTGGCCATTCATTGGTTTTCAGTGCTTGGAAATGGAATGTGGTTTATTTTATTATTTTCTATTGAGACCTAGCACCAGAGGCATTCTTTGTGAGTTAGAACATGGATGGTGGATAAATAAAGCCAGCTTCAACTTTGACCTGGGGGGGGGGGGGCGGTTCTCATCTGTTTGAAGCGATAGTGTGATGACAGATGTTTCTTCCTGTTTAGACACACACATGCGGAGCACATGCTACGGTGGATACAAGAGAGGCCAGTGTGTCAAACCCTTGTTTGGTGCTGTTACTAAATCTGAATGCTGTTGCGCCAATACTGAGTATGCATTTGGGGAGCCTTGCCAGCCATGTCCTGCACAGAATTCAGGTGCGTGGGGTCACAGGGATACCTTTACTGCCTTCTGCCAGCATCTGCAGTCTCGCATTGATGGAAATCACAGGGAAAGATTGCATATACTCTCCATGGAACATCATGTACCTTCCTGGGGTCTTGGCAGGGGCTCGTGAGTGTCTGACTTCGCATTATTCACCTGATCCTAACAGCACATTTGTGCCTCCCATCTGAATTCTTCCACCTCAAGAATATTCATGATCTTTGGAATACATGCCACTTGCCATGTTTTCTAAAGTAGTTTTTATAGTGTTTGCATTTTGCAGGAATTGCTATAAAGCAGAATTTTACATAGTTTGTAAAAGTAAACAATTTTCAGGTTACCTGAATATTTCCAACTTTTTTTTCCCCCGAAAGCCCTTGTGAATTTTGATCAAACCCCTCATGTTGATTGAAGTGTGTTTTTCCTAAATGATTTTATTCAACCCTAGGGAAAAAGTAATTTCCTCAGTTTGAAGTGACATGATATAGTGAAAAGAAAACTAGTCAGTGAGTCACAATTGTACTCCCTAGACACAGGCAGACAAAATACTTAATCGGGGTGGAGGAGGAGGGTTAGTTTTCTGTGGATTTTTGTTTGCTTACAAATTTTTCTTACCGATTTTCAAAAAAGATTTGAGAGATGGTTTACATTAGTAAACAAAATTATAATATAGAATAATATGGAAGAGAGATGCTTAGTTTTCTCATCTACAAAATGAGTTGTCTTAGGTAATCCAGAAGATACTCTCCAGTTGTAAATTATTTCTATTCGTGCGGCAAAAAAATAGTTTATTGAAATTAAAGCAATAGACTGTCTACATTTGAACATAATTTTAAGGTGGCTTGGCAGTTGACTTCTAGTATCCTAAAATACAGTTAGATCTAATATTGAAAACATGTAACTCTGATTGGTTGGTGCACATCTAAGATTCAGCTAGTTCAATTCTGGCCTAGATAAAATCAATTAAAGATTAACTCACAATTTTTAAACATTTGTCATTTTGAAAATTATGATATTTGAAATTATAAAGTTAGAAATTAAAATATGAGAAGTTAGAGAAAGTTAAATGGAAGACTTTAAAAGAAATGGGAGGTGCCAATTAAAGAAAGAAAGCTTTATTCTGGCAGTTTACTCAGTGAATAATATACAAATTATCATTTTATATAGATTTCCAATCAGTTAAATACATATCTATAATACTTCAGTTACATAATATACAAATATAATTTTATCCAACTAAGATACTTTCATGTAACTTTATAGTTGTATATTATTACTATCAGCCTTTTGTATGTTATTTTAACTTTTTAAAGTACTTTTTGTGCTTTGAATTTATTAGATAAGTATCATGAAAACTGACGCATGAGACTAAATGTGGTTTGTTCACCTATCAAATGAGTGAAAGAACCAAACTTAGAATCAGGACCCTTGGTGCATATAGTTCTGAGTTTTCTTCTGGCCCAAGTATATCTCCAAAGGATTTGTTATAATACATAGGAAAACAAAGTAGACTTATAAAAAGATGAACAAAAGAGACCGGATTTCTTTAAGCAGTAAAATTTAAAGAGAGTTAAATTTGAGGCCAAATTCCACTAGCCTCTGTTTTATATTTGAATGAATTTACAAAGAAGAGGTCCATATGTGGAAGTGGTTTCATTCCGTTTGGTTTCTTCACTTCTTTGGTAGATGAACATGCCAAATCATGAAGGATCCAAATATAGGAATCCCTCATTTCAGGAGAGGGGGGATTTTGAAAGGTGCTGCAACTATCTAGAAGGAATATCTTTAGTTAATGTAATGAGAAACCCCAGTCACACAACATACAGAGCTCATCTTTGTGCTCTGGAAGTCCAGCAGGCTGTATCTGAAGACATTTCCATCACTGGCTGCTGCGCATTTCCTCACAGAAATCGGTCAGTTAAATACACAGAAATGTAATTATTAGGACTTTTCTCATCTCTCCCTATACCACTGTCTTCATGGCACTACACTGAGTTAACTCAGCAACAACTATCATTTATTAAGTGCTTGAGCTATACTAGGCATTGTGCTGAGCCCTTTACATTTTCTCTCGTTAAATCCATAGGACTACTGTGTGAGGTGAGTATCACTACCTGCAATTTATAGAAGAGGAAACTAACAGAGGGAAAAGGTTTGCACCCAAGACCCCCAGCAATAAGCATTGTCATCAGCATTCAAACCCTTCCCCTCTGAATTCACTACTGAAAATAGTCTAGTACCAGATCTTGCCCAAATGGAAAAGAATGATGACGATATTTCGCCTGCATGTAGACCAAGCATCAGCTAATTTATCCCTGACTAGTAAAGGGCTTTTTACAAAACTGGTATGATTTCGGTTTTCCTGTTTTATTACTTACAGAAGTTCTCCACCTCTTTGGTACGTACTTTAATTAATTGTTGATGTGAGAGAATGAAGAGGATGTATTTCTTTTTGCTTCCAGTGCCTGGCTTTCAAACACACAATGGCAGACACCTTCCATTTGTTCTTTTTTTGGCTCCCTTAAAGATGATTTTAAAAATTAAGGGATTTCCCCACTTAACTCAAATTTACATTTGCTAGAAGGCCCAGGTTCTGAGGGATTTGACCTTACTTATTTTTCTCTGTAGAACTCTCTGCATCCTCTGTCATCAGGAATGCAGTTTTCTAGCGTGCAAAAATGCAAGAACTGTTTGCTTCAGCGGTGAGGTGCAGTTGGCCTCTGTAAAAAGGCCCATCCCTAGTATCCAATTTTTTTGCGACTTAAGCACAAATGATCTGCATTTGACCATGAGATTCACATGTTCATCTAAATATTGTTGGAATTTAATGGATGTTAACATTTAATGAATGTTATCTCAATACATTTAATTAAAAAGAAAATAAATCAAAATCTGATCCATCACAAATTTGTGAACATATTCTATATACTTCAGTTTCTTCAATAAGATCTCACAGGTTTAATATTATGCAATGCTTTTTCTATGGACTTATCATATAGAATGAATCTAACACCCTGAAGAATATTAACTTTAAAAATACACTTTAATGCAAAGCATAGATACTCTATTGTTCTTGTGAGTGGAGTTTGGAGACTTTGTAAAGAGAAATGAGAAAAATGTTAAAAATTTTGTTATACTGAAAAAGCAGCTCACACTGAGGAAATTATTCCCAAGATGGTGGGAGAACGTTTTATTAATAGTTAAGAAACCACACTTTAACAGGCACATTTCACCATAGGTGTAAAGTGTTCCCTGGTGAACAAAATCAAGTTATAGGAAAAACACCTTTTCCAAAAGTGCTTTGCACAAGGAATCGCTATAACTTGCATATAGCCTTAAAAGTTGTTTTCCTCAGTGATTCAGAGCCTGTAAAATGGGAGCCTGGTGTCATGGTGACTCCCTCGGGAGATGCCCCCTTTCCGTTGCCACTTTATCTCAGTTCCACTCACTTTGGAAGAAATGATGTGTATAAGGCCAAGGGCAGGATGGATCTGTCCTGCCAACAATGGAATCATTTATTATCTGTTAATTTATTGCAGCGGAATATCAGGCACTCTGCAGCAGTGGTCCTGGAATGACATCAGCAGGCAGTGGTAAGGATCTGTTTTGAAATTGATTAACTTAGGCACGTGTAGAGGCAGGATCAGGCCTCGCTGTGGGTTTCCAGTTGGTCCCTTCATACCAGTCTGGTCTGACCCTCTCTCTGGCCATCACTACATAATGTACTTGGGTTATGTGGAAGCCCCCAATGGCAGAGGAACCATGGCACAGTGGGTCCTGGGCTGCTGGGTGTGGGTGTGGGGCTTGGAACTGAGGGTTGGGTGTTCTCCCAGGGTGGGTGATGGAGGACGGTGGATGAGATACAATGACTGTGGTTGCTCATATATGAGAAGGGGCATCCTGGCCTTCCTTTGGCCAAGTACAATCAAGGGTTATTTCTTAACTGTCCTGTGCTGGGTCATTATAAGATGGCAATTGGGGACCATCTTATATTTTGTATTTTTCATCTTATATTTTGTAGCAAGCAGTGACAGCAATTAACTGAATTGGAAGAGAATGAAACATTTAAGTGTAGGACTAATAACTAGAGAAATATCAGTGCTATAAAAGGAATTACAGTTAAAAGGGAGAATTGGAATAAGTGTAAAAATAGGTGACAAGAAAGAGGAAGGATTATTTTATTAATATAAAGGTAAATGATTTGATTCTGGAGAGTTCTGAAAAAAAGTGACTAAACTGATGGTCAGTTCATTCAACTTGATTGATTTCATCATTTTCTGTGGATGAACATGGGGAACATTTGGAGGATGAAAGAGAAAAAGTAAGGAAATTTATAATTAATAAAGAGTTAGTAGGGAGGAAATAAGTTATGAGAAGGACTTGCAAAAGAATAGAAGAGATCAACCTTCATTTATAGAATGAGGCACCAAGACTTGAGACTAACCATTGACAGATTCTGCGTCACCCTGGACTATGGAGCTCTCCTCAGGCTGTGAGAGCACAGAAGGGGGAGAACCCAGCCTCGTCCGGGCAGAGTATCAGAGGCTTCTTCAGAGCTGGTGGTGTTTGAGTGGGCTGTGGACTGATATATAGGTGTCCAGACATTCCTGACACAGAGTAAAGAGCGTGTTAGATGTTCACAGAAGGGTGAGAAGTTTAAAGTAAATAAACAGAGTTCATATTTTAATTTGAGCTTGAAGATATCATTGAACTAACAAAAGTTTGAACCATGAGAATGACACAGTCATTAGGCTGTTAACAGTTTTTAGGCTGTTAAGTCTGGTGGCAGTGTGGAAGGTAGATTGAACAGGGAAGGCTGGGAGCAGGGAGACCAGTTACAGGGACTTGGGTTCTGTGTCCATTGTTCCATCTTGGTGTTTGGACCAGGAGAAGTCCAGGAGGTCTCCTTCAGCTTGATTAAGGATTGGTAATCTTATCGTTCTGGCTCAGATGCCAAGTTCCTCCCAGGGACTGATGGAAGGAAGATTTCACTCAGAATATCTTGTAGTGAGGAAAAGGGATGAAGCTTCCTCATCAAAGCGTAACTTGGTTTTTCTTTTCATGAGGTCCTGAGGTCATTACATTTGTTTTAATGTTGTTTTTTGACAATTCATTGATGTTTAGAAGGTTATCGATTTTGAACTTTTCTGTGCTGCAGATATAAATGAATGTGCATTAGATCCTGATATTTGCCCAAATGGAATTTGTGAGAATCTCCGTGGGACCTACAAGTGTATATGCAATTCAGGATATGAAGTGGATTCAACTGGGAAGAACTGTGTTGGTGAGAAGTTTCACCTGTTTCCTAAGATGTTTCCTGTATATTGCCTTTTTCCTTTTGATGCATGGAGGAAACAGCTCTAGAAGGATTTTAAGGACTGGGCAGATGAATGCTTTACACCATGGGTATCAGCATGGCACATACATGTCTTGGTTAACAAAAATTTTATAGGCTGTGCTCACTTCATCATCACGTATACTAAAAATGTATATAGCTGAATCTTGACAATATGTAATTATATATCAGATTCACTCCACAAAAGAGAAGCTCCTCAGATATATAAAATACAAACATTGTGAGCTATTCTCATGTGGCTACAAAGGCACCCCTAGTTTTAACAGGAAGCAGTTATTCTCCCAACCACTTATTAAAATCAATCAGAGAAAACCCAGCTTATTTTCAGTAATAACTGCTCTCTGTTAAGTTTAACAAACACCAATTTTTCTACTCTAACAACTCTTAATGAAGGTACCAGCCAGTAACTAAATAAATCTTTCGATTGGGAAGAAAATGGTAAACATGGGCACCATTATTTTTTCTTCAGTTGCCTAGACTAGTATTTGCTGAAAAGTGCTGTCCATTCTGTAGTGTGGTGACATACAACCTCAGGTTTCCTGAAGTTCGGCTTCCAAAACCAGAATATTCATACTGGTGGAAATATGCCAAAGTATACCCAAACCAAAATGTAAGATGCGGCATGTTTTTTAATTTGGAGGCAAAACACATTTTATCTCAAAGCAAACATACTTTCATGAAATGGGATGAAAATTAATAAGCTTTAAGATAAACAGTGAACCTCAAATGTATTTTTTACTTTCTGAAAGTCATTTAGGGCTTAGAGTTAGGAGCTTACTGTCTTCTACCATTAGTGGTGTTTTAGTGGTAGGGTTTGAAAAGTACTCCTCTAGGAAGGTCAGTTATTGGAACATGTAATAATTTAGAGAATCTACAGATTGAGATAAACACAAATGTCATAGTTTCAACACAGAGTCTAGCAAATAATGACTTATAAGTGCTGGACTCAGCTATCTCCCATCCAGCTATTAGGGAGTCATCATGTGTTCTGACCCAAGAAACCAAAGTTCTTTCCTTACATGTCCCTGGGTATCAAGCTATTTTATTTGATAAAGTAAGGGTCATGCCCCTTACTTTATCATCTGGTGTTGGGAGCTAATTGAAATATTTGGACCCCTCCTAAGAAATTTGTTGCCTTTGGGTAGACAAACGATTCCTTCATTCATAAGAAGAATGGGATTACCATGTTTCCCCAAAAGAAGACCTAGCCAGACAATGAGCTCTAATGCATCTTTTGGAGCAAAAATTAATATAAGACCTGGTCTTACTTTAATATAATATAAGACTGGGTCTATGAGATAAGATAAGATAAGATAAGATAAGATAAGATAAGATAAGATAAGATAATACTG
Source organism: Rhinolophus hipposideros (assembly GCF_964194185.1). Classification (NCBI taxonomy): domain Eukaryota; kingdom Metazoa; phylum Chordata; class Mammalia; order Chiroptera; family Rhinolophidae; genus Rhinolophus; species Rhinolophus hipposideros. The sequence continues at coordinate 43,881,196 of NC_138051.1, read as the reverse complement.
GGTCTTATATTAATTTTTGCTCCAAAAGACGTATTAGACCTGATTGTCCAGCTAGGTCTTATTTTCGGGGAAACACAGTAAATTATATCATATAGAACTTGACTCTCATAGACGAGGAAAAACGGCCATGTCAATTAAGTTTTTTTATTTATTATACCATATCTAGCTATTTAAAAAATGACCATCTCTGCGTTATCCATAAGTTGTCCCCTGACCTCTTGTCATTGTAAACATTCTTTCCAAAGCTCCTCCAGCCTAATTTCTATTTCTTAATACAGTAATCCTTGTACCCCAAAAAGGACTTTGGTTCTTTACGGTTCTTTTAATCTATCACAAAGACCTTCATTCTTCAGTTTTCTTATATTTGGCCATTTCTTTGTTTTCTTTTCCTTTTTTTGTTCATAGCTCTTCCTCCTACAAAATTCCATGCTTATTTTGATGCTCTGATATCAATATTAAAAACAATGTGAACACCTTTACCCTGTGACACATGATGAAGGGCAAGACTCTATGGCTCTACCTATATACAAATGAAGAAAAAGGCATGGATTCTAGAGACGGAGTGAAGAGGAAAGCTAATTCTAGACATTTTAAAGCAAGCCCTCAATCACTTTGCTCCCTCCTGCTCTCTGTGCATGTCTCTGAGTTATTTCTGTGGTCTCCTGGTCTCAACCCCCTAGCATTCTCTTCTTCCCTATACTTTCGCTGTTCATCATAAATAATTTTTACTTTCATCTTTTGTTCAACTACTAAAAGGGTGGAACATAGCAAGAGTACTTACTGTCCCTCTTGTACAATACAGTTCTCTAAACTTTGCAGGTTGAAGCAGAGTGCCTGCCATACCTAATAACTGCCACTGTTGTTAGGCCTGCTGATGATTGTTCTTATGGGCAGAGCAGAGATATCAGTTATTTTGGAAAAAACAGAAATCTTACTTTGAATATTTTTTGCCTGCTTTCCTTCTTAATGTGTGGCATTTGCACACAGAAAAAAGAACTAATAGTAAACCAAAGCATCTTCTTTGCCCCCATTTAAATCAGCTTTCATCTGAGTTTCAGGTTAAACCAGTATTTAAAAACAACAGAGGATGAAAGCAAGTCAGGGGAGCTGCAAACCAAAACCCTCTTCTTTCACCTACAGGTTTCTTTATTCTCTCCCTAACTTTTATTGCTGGCCCAAACTTGGCCTTTCCTTCTATATGGTCTACATTGATTTTGGAGAAATGAATTTTTCTTCTCTCACACCCTTAATTGTAGGGCCTCTTTTTAGGCTGTGGTTGTTAGTTGAGTACACATGGTACTTTTAAACTAGACTCAACTGAAAACAATTTTTACTACTTCATTTTTCTATAAGAGCCTCTTTTCATTAGTAGACACGAAAAAATCACTATTTGGGCGGGCCAGAAAGACACAGGGATATTTTAGCTTCATCCATAAATCACCCCTTGGGGAGCAGAATGGAGAGTTTGGGAGACCATAGGAATTCTTCCTTTAATGCTTTAGCGTATACTCCAAACTTGTTAGAGCCATTATCTTCAGGTCATATAAGTAGGTTGATAATTCAGATTATGTTCAGAGGTATGAAGCTAGGAATCAAAGGTTCATTCCAGCCACAGGGTTCCAGGGACTTTTTGTCCCCCTTTATCTTCACCATCTATTCCTCAGTTTAAGGGTCCAGATTCTTCTGACATCATCAAAATTTAAGAATTGCAATATGACCCTTTTGGCAAGTGTTAGCATTCCTTATATCATTTTGAGAGAATTCTCAGCTTGCTATTTGCTCAGCTGATAACACAACCTCATACTCGGTTTTCCCATATAAAGGACTTTATAGATATGTTGTTCATTTAAGTCTATTTAATGCTGTGAACCCATGAAGATCTCTAGTACTGAATTTATGCATCCTTTATGTCAGGGCTACTAGTTTGTCAAATGATGACCTAAGTAGAATCTCTCAATGTCTAAAAAATTCCTTGTGAATTTTTTAGCCTATTTTGTGGATTGACTGATACTATAGCCCAGAGGAATATTAAACCACCTACATTATTTTTACACTTCCTAATCTAAGTCATACATATCAAAAGTTAGATTTTGTATCAGATAGGCATGTTATTCAGCTAAAAGCAAGGAGTTTTCCTCAACTCTCTGAATCTCGAGTCTAAATTCCTTATGACAGTTATAAACTCTCTATAGCTTGCTTCATATTTGATAAACATAACTGGAACCCTTTAAATTATTCTAAAGAAGAAATACCCATCCTAGAACTAACACATATAAAAGATGGACCATAATTGCTAAATATTTATTTGTTCCTTAAATCAATAATTCGTTCTTTGAATTCTGGTGATTAGTGATTTCTAGTAAACCTGGGTTTTCTTCCTGCCAAAGAAAGAAGTGAATTGAATACTATGTGGTAACTTTAGACTTTGTACACACTTAGTATAGATAATCAGGTCAAGCCTCTATTTTCCTAAAATTTGGCAGTTTAGGCAAAAACCAATGGCACAGAACTTTTACCTCTTTGATTGGATTAATCATATGACGTAAAAACATTATGACCTTAAAAATCTAACTAAAAGAGCAAAGAAGTTGCATGCAAGGGATGGGCGCTTTTAAAAGTTAATTTTTGTTGATTTTTCCAGATATTAATGAATGTGTATTGAACAGTCTACTTTGTGACAATGGACAATGTAGAAACACTCCTGGAAGTTTTGTCTGTACCTGTCCCAAGGGATTTATATACAAACCTGACCTAAAAACCTGTGAAGGTAAACTATAATTTTTTTCTTATACTATGTACTTTGCCCTCTTTGGGAATGCCACTAGAAAACTGAGAATAAATTAAAGTTGCTTCCATTTCAGATAATTGTGCAACTTAAATTGAGATTTTTGTCGTCCTAAATGGCACTTATATGTACTTTTCAAGCTACTGGTGGTACTTACCTGCAATTGGCATTTTATTTACCATTTATTTTGTGTGTCAATGCCCTTTAAAAGTATTCGTTTTGCCTGCAATTGTCTGCAATTGATATTTTATTTATTATCATTTAATAGACGGAGAAAACATGACATACTATGTGCTATTTGAGTTAGTAACTCAGCAGTCACCCTTACATTTGCTCTGTATTTTCTGAATAAAAAGATACATCCATATGACAGATTCTGTACTATAGAGATGTGCTTAATTATTATTTTCCTTCCATCTAGTCTAGAAAAAAATATCTATTTAGACCAGCTTTACTATCTAATGAAGAATATATCTAATGAAGAATATGCAACTGAGGCCAAAGTTTAAATATTCATTCATGCCCAAGACTAGTTTTTAGCAGTGATGTAGACCGGTTTTTGTTTCAGACATCGACGAATGTGAATCCAGTCCTTGCATTAACGGCGTCTGCAAGAATAGCCAAGGCTCTTTTATTTGTGAGTGTTCTTCTGAAAGTACTTTGGATCCAACAAAAACCATCTGCATAGGTATTGATCTTTCTGAGAATGATTTTGCTATGTTAATCAATGCTGCTGTATTTAAGATGTAATAAACATTACCTCCCTACCCCCAACCCTCTGCAGAAACCATCAAGGGCACTTGCTGGCAGACTGTCATCGATGGGCGATGTGAGATCAACATCAATGGAGCCACATTGAAATCCCAATGCTGTTCCTCCCTTGGTGCTGCCTGGGGAAGCCCATGTACCCTATGCCAAGTTGGTAAGAGCAACAGGTGCTGTGGCTCCCATCCCCATGCCACTGGCTGCTTTGCTTAGAAAGGAGAAGCCTAGTACTTTGTACATTGGGCTTCACATGGGGATTTTAGAAGGGTTAATTCTGATGACTTCAGTGAAAAATGTATCACTGAGTAGGAAACTAAGAGATGTGTCAAAGACAATAATTTTATGGAATTTGGTAATTTATTGTTTTCTATCACCACATTGTATTATGATTAGCTGATGTTGCTTTCCTAGATCAACAATTCCTATTGGCTCTATGGGAAACCTCATGATTACGGGTCCTTAGCTGTTTATAGGTGCAAATTGTCTTCCAAAAAAACCTGATGAACGTAAAGGAACCAATATGCATGACTCAACTTCTAAATCTGTTGCAAAGCTGAAGTTTGAGAGCCCTGCTGATGACTTTGTTGATTTGATGTTTGGATATATAAGTATGTGAATTTATATCATGTGAATCTGTAGGGCATGAGATCTTCAAGGTCTAGACTTTGTTTTTCATATTCATGTTACAGTAACCCTACTTAATGTGATTCCTATTTGAGAGTTAACAGTGAGAGAGAAATCTAGTTCTTTTCCTTCGTGGTCATCAACTTAGCATGATCTTTAGGGCACCTTTAGATCCTTTTGGATATCTCAGGGGAAAGGAGATTTACTTAAGGAGACATTTTAATATTATTCTTTTTCACTTATGCAATCTCAGAAACACTTTGTTATCCCAGAATTATTCATAGCAACAAAATCTAATTCATGTTCCAGGTCTTCTTTGATGTTTCTTATACTATGTCATAACTACAAAGTCTGGATATTGTTGTCTCAGATTTGTTTAGTGTTTTTGTTTGTTTGTTTTCACAGATCCCATCTGTGGTAAAGGCTTTTCAAGAATTAAAGGAACACAGTGTGAAGGTATTTTTGATTATTTATAAGCCATAAATTTCTGTGTGCATGAAGAATGCTTGTGTTAACTTGGACTGGATAAAGATGTCATGTAACTTCACAGTGAGAAATACGCAGCAGAGAAAAAAAATGAGGACAGCAGACATAGCAGATGTTAATTTCACAAGCGCATATATGCTATTGCCAGTGTCAGACCACTATGGCCAAAGGACAGAGTGGCTGAAAAGGTTTTAGACTGACCATGGTTTGAATTGACTGCACTTTCAAAATGCTATAGATCAGGAAGAGAAAACAGGAAGTTTTTGATAAGGTTGTAAAATTTGCATTTTCCTTGCTTTGTCCTGTTTATTTGTTTATTGGTTTGGCATAGATGATTTAGGAGGACACACTCTATTGCTTCATTTTTGAAAGTCTACGTGGCTTCACTCCAGTTTGCTGTGATTCTTTCTCATCGAGTCCCAGATAGACATAGGTCAGGGTTACTAACACAACCTAACATGACACAGCAGCTGAAAAATTTTAAAAACAGCAATTAGTCCCATATGTGGGATGAAATGAAGTTTTTGTTCTCTGCTAAAATAAAGAGGAATACTATAACCCCCACCCAAGGTCGTGCTTTCCAAATGATGACTGAATTCTTTGGCCTTTTTCTGGTCCAGACCCACTGTTAATAACTTATCTGACCTCAGCAGCGCATTTTGGTGTACAAGTGGCCAGAAAAAAAAACAAAAAAGAAAAAAAAACAAACACCCGAAAGGTAAATTTTTCCCTCCCCATTTATCTCTTACAAGGAAAGATTTGGAATATATTTTTTAACATCCCTAGTTTGGAAAATTATTTCTTCTAAATAGAGATACAGTGTGTGAATTTCTTAACTAATGCTCTACTTTTTTGGTATTGGCAAGTAAGTGCCTTTCTTTGGATTAACTTGATGGTGAATATTTTTCCAAATTAAGTGCAGAGAACATAGTGCTCTGCATTAAGCAAACTGGAACGGACTGGTACATTGAGGTTGGGTGAATGATGAATGGATGGACATGAACATCTTTAGACTCTTCCCAACTCTAGTGGGGATCACCAAGGTTTGGACAGAACAGCCTGAGACCATTGCTGAGTTAGAACTAGTAATACTCTCCTAAGGACTTCTCAGGACTTCTCAAAAGAGGATCTTTTTACTGGCTTCCCATATTCCTCAGTGGGATTTTTTCCTACGCTCACCTTCAAGCTCTTCATTCTTTGCCAGTTTGAAAGACAAGGTTTCCATTTTTCCACTTCCAAACATCTGGTCTTATAAAGCTAATTATGTGGTTCCTGGGAGCCTTAACCAAGATATCCGTAGTACCCAGAGCTGTCACCAAGAACTTGCACCAGCTAGCTCCATCTCTTCAACTTAAAGTTTACTACCTGAGACCAACGGAGAAACTCGTATGTCTTTGGTAGTAGGTGGGCTTGTTTGGTTGCTATTCAGACATCTCAGAAATTCTACCTAAACTATTTGGAAGCAAACTAATTTTGTGAATTCATCAGGTTCAAAATGGCCTTTTCTGTTGTGAGGATAAGTATGACTCCATAAATGGAATATAGTAGAATTATGTTACACAGATATATTAACTTCATGCCTTCTTTTTTCTTTCATAGACATAAATGAATGTGAAGTGTTCCCAGGAGTATGCAAAAATGGCTTATGTGTTAACTCTAAGGGATCATTTAAGTGTCAGTGTCCCAATGGGATGACTTTGGATGCTACAGGGAGGATCTGCCTGGGTAAATACTGAACTCATTACTTTTCTAATGATCATGTTTTTAAAGATTATTAAAAACTCAATTAACAAGATAGAACTGAATTATTTGGTTCCAAATACAGACACATATACCTCAAATTCAGCATTTTCGTTAGGATCCATGGTAGTTTCGTGGACAAATAGCCTTCCTGACTCAAGCTCTTTGTCTATTCTTCATAAAAAGAGTAGAGAACATGTTAGTGAAGAGAAGCTTTAGTCCTTAATTGATATGTAACTATTCCTTAAATCACTACCATCACAATTATTATTCCAGAGCTCTTAAATACACCTCCTATATGTCATGGGCTGTAGGATGCAAGGTGAATATTAAGGGGAACATTTTCACTTAGTTGAAAACTCTTGACCATGCCTGCTAGGCATGTCTTACTATTCGCCAGAGGGACAGGTCCTCTCAGAAACTCTTGTGGGTGTCAGGAGTGAAGGGTGTCAGTGTCCTTAAGAGTGAACCCAATGGAGCCCAGGGCCGTTGTCACTTTCAGTCATAGTGGGATTCTCCATGTCAACTGCTAGAACCCAAGTGGCAGGGATGTGGAAGAGATGGGACACAGAACCCTGAGTTCTTAGAAAGCTACCCTATAAACTTGTAGTGGCAGTAGGTTTGAGGTCCTTTAGCCATTCCTGTGGTGTCTGGCAGACTTATTTTCATGTTCCTGTTACGGCTTCTGACTGCCAGGAATATGTCTCTTGGATCATTGGTTTCTGAGCCCATGACTGTGGAATAATTCGCAGCCACATTGTGTATCTGAAGGCTTATTACTCTGAAGAGCATCCTCGGTGAAGGACCACTGTAGGTGGTTAAAAGAGTGGTATGCATTTTAAGGATTTGAATCATTTATGAATTAGAACAAACAAATCTTTAAATATGTAACTTTATGGTTTATAATGTAAGCAGTATGGAAGAGAAAAGTTGGAATTCTGGGGCTAAAGTCTTTGTGTAACTATGGATGTGAGTTAATCCCATTCTGAGTCTTAGCTTCTTTGTTTAGGAAGAATCAGCATTTAATGAGAACCTTCTTCCAGGTTCTTCAGTTGAAAGATGCTTCAAGGTTTAATTTAGAAATCATTTAAAAAGTATCCATCTTAATAAAGGCAACCTGGATATAAAGTTTCCCAGAAGGCTTCAGAAGCTTTCTGATTTTAAAGGAAGCTCAGGCATTTAGGTGAATGGTGAATGACAACATTGTGAAGGAGAAAGAGAGGGACTATCATGCCTTAATTATACTTTACAATTTTCAAATGCATAATCTCCTTTGAGCTTCTCAGATGGGTGGAACATCATTTTACAGATGTGGAAATTCAGACTCAGCGTTAATAATTTGTCTCAGACAAGTCACTTCTTAGTCACAAATTCTAGGTCTTCTGACCTCTCATCTGCTATTCTTTCTACTCTTCCCCATAACCCCATGAATTGGGGGTCAGAGCTATATGTATCCTACTTGTACCAGAAGAATGTGTACATAACACCTGGTGTAGTGAAAGAAGTACTTGAGAAGAGGAGTGAATGGCTTTTCTTTGCTATTTTTCCTCTTTCATCTCAAGTAGGGCAGTCCTTATTTTGGAGTTTGCTGTTCCACCTCTCCAAAATGAAGTGGCTATGAGGAAAAGGGGCTGGAGCTAGCTAGCTAGCTCCGATGTTCTCCAAGAGTGCAATTTGTTTTTAACTAGAAAATTGTCAAGACATGATGGAGTAGATGCATTGGTAACAGCCATGTCTATGAAAACATCTCCCTAAAGAGCATTGCAAAAATTCTCAGAGGTTATCCGATGGACACGTGTCCCATTTGGGAGAGCACCTCAGGGATACTGTGGATGCCTGATCATGGCACTATACACCAGAAGCTAAACAATAATGAATTCCAACTATAATTCTATATATATAATGTGATGGCTCGGTGCGAGGTCGGAGGGATAGTGGATGGGGGAGGGGGGGTTCACAGTGTGAGGGATATAAATGATGAATGTCTAAGTAGTACCTTGTCTTGTGCACCTGAAACTAATAAATAAATAAATTTAAAAAAAAAGAAAATGCTTAAAGTTGAAGGAAACTTTCCACAAACTGTCAGTACAAATAAATATGAGCTACCAAATAGCAGATAGTCTTTATGAGGCAGAAACACCCATCACAAGGCCTGGGTTTTGTTTGAGTAAAAAAATAATTCCAGTCAATAAGTATAGAGCAAGTTATTGAGTGTATTGTACTTTGCCTAACACAGTGCTGGCAGCTTGGGGCAGTGAAAACAGAGTAGCTCTCCTCAGCTTCTCTCTGTTCCCTCTGGCAGACATCCGCCTGGAAACCTGCTTCCTGAGGTATGAGGATGAGGAGTGCACTCTGCCCATTGCTGGCCGCCACCGCATGGATGCCTGCTGCTGCTCCGTTGGGGCAGCCTGGGGTACAGAAGAATGTGAGGAGTGTCCCGTGAGAAACACACCTGAGTACGAGGAGCTCTGTCCCAGAGGACCCGGATTTGCCACAAAAGAAATTACAAATGGAAAACCTTTCTTCAAAGGTACAGTGGTTTTGGTGGTCTATTGCAGACCAACAAGATGCATTTTCATGAGCTCAGAGTTCTACTAACAGAATTACAATAAATATCATCAATGTGGTCATTCCTTGATCATCTCAGCATACATTATTTGCTTTCTAAATTATATATAGCAAAACATTCACTCGGTATCTTTTTCTACATCTCAGGATTTCCTGAGGTCCCTTGCCTCTCCCATCTAGAAGGTCGATTTTGACACTACCCTCAGTCAAACACAAATGAAAAGAAATGGGAAATTTTTCTGCCATCCGCTAAGGTCATATGATGTGAGCTTTTGTCTGCTGATTTGAGTATCCATGTCGCTATGTTCCACCTGAGTATAGACAATGGAGGGTGAATGGCGTGAGAAACCCAGGGGCAGGTCCTCTTTGTCCAGATACAGTGAAAATTCATTCCTGTGAATGATGCATAATCTCCTCCAGTGATATGATACTTCAAATATTATGTTATGTCAGTGTATTATGTTATAATTTAAAGTCCATGTAAAAAATATGGCACAGATTTAATCTAATTACACAATTGATTTAAGCTTTTCGCACAATGATACAGAACTTGTTTACTTCAGCATATGGAAAAATCATAATTGCTTACTCAGAATTGTGATTACTCAGAGAGGATCAGCTTATGCTCCCATATAGAGTTTTGTGTTGGATGCATATTGTGTCTGGACCTAGTTATTATACTTTGTAATTAAATCAACTTATAAAAATGGGAAATGAGTATATAAATATCACTTAACTATCCTTATATAAAAAAATCTAGACTTTTTATTTTTCTCCTGAGCATTTAGTCCAAGAAGCCCTGAGGTTTAAAACTGTTGTGTCTAGAGAGACAGTTTCTAGATGCCCCTCTTAAATGTCTCTTAAGTAAATTCAAAGAACTTGAATGATTTGCTTCCAAAGGCTGTGGGAATCCATTGCCATGAAAGGACTTGATGTTCTTGAGATTTAATCTGAAAATTTTGTTTCTCATGATATTATGTAGAAATTAACTTGTATTTCTTGAGCTTTGGGTTTTACTTTGGAAAGGCCCCTAAAAGGGGAAACTTGGATCACACATTACATATGTTGTCTCTAGTATACAAAAAATATATTAATTATATTAATGAAGCTTTAAGGTTATATAATATTGAGAAAATATTTTAACTAGTGTACATTATTTGCAAATAATTTAAATTATAAATGACAGCTTCTTTGAAATTTTTATATGTTAGGTATATCCAAAAAAGCATAAATGAAATCTCATTCCTCTACACACTGAATTGGTTGCTGCAGATTATATGTTCTAATTATGTATAAGATTACATATTCTAATAATCTGTGTGTTTCAAGTATGGACACAAGTAGTTTGGAATATTTCATTCATTCAGCAAATAGTTAAGTGTTTAGTATATATCAGGCAGTGTGCTAGATTCTAGAAGTCCAAATAAACACACTCTTTACTTCTCTAATAATGCTTTCTAAACTAGAAGTTTAAAAGACTAGAAATGGTTACAAGTTGTATTAGATCATCCCACATTCTTTAAAATCAGTATTGCCAAGAACTTAAATCAAGACCCTCCGACTTCCTGGGTTTAAAACGGTGGGCATTGAGTCCTAATTGGTTGCTCATGAACTTTTCACACATTTTATTTTTCTTGAAGATATCAATGAATGCAAGATGATCCCCAGCCTCTGCACCCACGGCAAGTGCAGAAACACCATAGGCAGCTTTAAGTGCAGGTGTGACAGTGGCTTTGCTCTTGATTCTGAAGAAAGGAACTGCACAGGTGAGTGAAGGGGCTCGCCTTGGAGGGACACCCTTTAGAACTCTTCATCCTTATTCCGCAAGAATTAAGGTTATCCTACTCATTTGCTGCTACCCACTGCTTTTGTGCAGACATTGATGAATGCCGCATATCTCCTGACCTCTGTGGCCGAGGCCAGTGTGTGAACACCCCAGGAGACTTTGAATGCAAATGTGACGAAGGCTATGAAAGTGGATTCATGATGATGAAGAACTGCATGGGTAAGCGTGAGCCCCTTCGATCAGCACAGGGGAAAAAAAGGATCCCAAGATGCTTTGATGACTAATGGCCTCTGTCCCAGTTCTCGTCTCCTGAGCAGTGAGTCAGGAATCAGTCTGTGGCAGAGGGAGACTGACACATGGAAGAAATGAGGGAATTCATGCTGTGAAGTGGTGGGTGGTCTCGGACACCAGTTATGGGTCCCTGAGAAGTGAGTGTAACACCTACGATAGATACCCTAGGGAAGACAGAACAATTCAAACGGAGGCTATGTTCAGGGTCATATTATAGAGTTTCTGTACAACATTTCTAGAAAAGGAGATTAATTAAGCTGGTTGTATTACATCAGGTTTCCTAGAAACAAGCCTGTGACTGGGGGTTCTTTTGAGGCGGTGCTCTCAGGAGGAACCTGTAAAGAAGTGAGGAAGGCAGGTTAGGGCAGGGGAAGAAGAGGAGCAAAGAGTTCAGCTGCATTTTAGCCTTAACCTAATCCCTTAGGGAGTGTGAATGGTGCCAGAGAGTTGTCCCACCTTTAGGCAAGGAGGCCAAGATTTTATACGCCCACATCAGTTCAATCAGTGATTAGCCATGGGCAGCCCCCAGCATGGGAGGGAAATATAATCTCCCACCTCCTAGCTATTTTGGAATGAGGTGGAGAAGGGAGCCCGAGAGCCATTAGTAGACAGGACTCCCAGCAACTGGGCAATGAGTGCACTGGCCTGGCATGGGGAGCTGGACAGGACACCACCAACATCTTCAACACGGGTCATTTCCATTTTTCAGATATTGATGAATGTCAGCGAAATCCTCTCCTGTGCAGGGGAGGCGTTTGCCTAAACACGGAGGGAAGTTACCGCTGTGAATGTCCTCCTGGTCATCAGCTGTCCCCCAACATTTCAGCATGTATAGGTAAGGAGGAACACTTCCAGACCACTTAGCTGTGGGCAGTCATTCGACCCACATCTCTGCCAGAGTCAGATGTTTTCTGTTCTTATTTTCTACGCAGATATCAACGAGTGTGAACTGAGTGCGAACCTCTGTCCCAATGGCCGCTGTGTGAACCTCATAGGGAAATATCAGTGTGCCTGCAACCCTGGCTATCATTCAACTCCTGACAGGCTGTTTTGTGTTGGTAAGTTCTATGTTTTATGTTTTTTTTCTGTTCTATTTTATTTAGTCTCATTCTAAAGCACTCAAACAATGTTCTCTGAGTTCTGTTTCCATCACCAGTTACTTTTACTTAATCTTTCTTGTTTTCCTGTAAGTAAAATTCTTTTCATAGTGGCTTCTGATCTTCAGATCTCACCTCCCTTCTGTGTTTAAAGAAGCACTTAAATGAAGGAGGTAGGATGTTTTAGCTTTGACAAGTATAATTTGACCCATCTTGCTTTGAAGGGTGAACGGTAGCACATGCTCTGTTTATGCAAAGCATAACCAAGCAAACCAGCAAGTGATTACTAACCACCTGAAATAAATGAAGCACGATGAGTGCCATGAAAAAGGCAAAAAATAGTTCAGTCTCTGCCTTTCCATGATTTAGATCGGCTAATAGATTTCAGAGGACAATTATTGGAAAGAAGACCATGGTATGTTCATATCTTACATTGAAATAGAGGCCAGGCCTGGCACTCCTTAAACATGGGGTTTTGTGGGATACGACTTTCGCTTTGTGGCTGGCGCTCTGTAAGTTTAGTTGTGCTGGAAAGAGTGGCACAGAGAACGCTGTGGCTTTATTGTGCCCAAAGTCAAAGTGAAACTTTGTATAAACTGCCAGTTTTTGCCTGGTTTGGGGTGTACATCATGTGGAACTGCCAAGTCTCACATGGTTTCCACCCAAAGTCATAAATCAGCCCAAATTCTTCTGAAACATGGCCCAGGACAACTCAGAACTCCAACTCAGGTTCTTGAAAAGGATTAGAACTTCAGCCAATCAAACTGAATGTCAAGTCTATAACTGAGTCTGTGACCCAGAGAATTTCACCCACGTGCCCATTGTCATAACGGGGATATGTTCTCATAGCACCTGGCATTTCTCCTACATTGCATGTGGCACATGATGTGTTGTATAATTAGTTGTTCATCTAACGCTCTAGCTGCAATTTAGCATTATGAAGGCAGGTCTAGTGTCTATCTCATTTACTCTTAGATTCTTACCTCTAGCACACAGTAGGTGTGTAGTTCATACTTTTTGAAGGAATCAAACAATCAACGCAGTAAATTCCAGTTATCCTAGGACCCTAGGATGCTTCTTTTTTGTTTTTTTGTTTTTTTTCTTGCTTTACTTGACCTATGCCTGGAAACTTTAAACACATGCCATGATCATAAACACAGAGAAAGGTGATATTATGATATTCTTTTTATTTTTCTTAGACATTGACGAATGCAGCATAATGAACGGAGGTTGTGAGACCTTTTGTACGAACTCAGAAGGTAGCTATGAATGTAGCTGTCAGCCAGGATTCGCACTAATGCCCGATCAGAGGTCATGTACCGGTAAGTAGGTTTTACCCTCCTGTGAAATCTCTCAAGTACAGGGCCCTCTGTGGAGTAGTGCAGGGCGTGGGCTTTGGAATCAGATAGTCCTGAGTCCAAATCTTTGTTTTGTCACCTATTTTAGTTGTGCGTCCTTGATAGAGATCCTTAGCATCGGGTTTCTCATTTATAAAATGGGGTTCAGATTGCCCGTGTGGACGAATATGTGTAGCACTTAGCATAGTACCTGACACGTGCTCCATAAATGGAGTATAAAATACAGTGTCTTCGTTGATCAGAATTTTGAAAAATCTGAACTCTTGGCTTACTTCACTGCTGTTGAGGGTGTGTTCCCTGGACTAGCATTAGCCTCACTGGAGAATCTGTTAGAAATGAAAAATCTTGGACCCCACCCTGGGCCTACTAAGTCAAAAACTCCTGGATGCGGATCCCAGTAAACTGTTTTCACAAGCCCTCTAAGTGATTTGGATGTATGCTAAAATTTGAGTGCCACTGATCTAATTGACGCTTCCTATTCTATCACCCTGGGCTAGAAGAGCCATGTAGCCCAGCTAGAGATGGAAAATGAGGTAGGTAATACAGGTTTACATCCTGGCTTGGATAAAGAGAGACATTGGGTTTAGAAACCCAGAATATCATATCTGACCTAGAAAATCTCTCTCAAAAGCCCTAGATGTAAATTTGGCTACAAAAATTAAATGTTGAAAATAAATATTTTTACTAAAAATGTGTCTAACTAGACTTGCTTATTTCAAGCAGTTTTCATCTTAAAATATCAATAAAACAGAAGATGACAGACTTTAGACATTTACATTTGACAGTGAGAAAACTAAGATTCATATCATATTTGAAAGATAACTCACATCAGAGGTAAAATTGCTAATTAAACGATGGGATTTTAAGTGGATGTGGACCCCTGACCCTGAACAGTATGTTGTGAATCTTGAAAATGGTTTTCTCCTTTTAACCTGTTGGCATCACTTATGTAAAGCTTCATTTGAGAATTAATTGTCTTGTGCAAATAGGCTGAGTTTATTTGACTTGGGTCAGTTAATTTTTTCATCGTTGAATTAATAGAACCAATATCAACAACATGCCGTTGTTGGTTTTATTCTCTGCAGACATTGACGAGTGTGAAGATAACCCCAATATCTGCGATGGTGGTCAGTGTACAAACATACCTGGAGAGTACAGGTGTCTGTGTTTTGATGGATTCATGGCATCCGAAGACATGAAGACTTGTGTAGGTAAGCAAAGAAAACAGGATTTTCCATTTTCGCTGATTACTCACAAATATTATTAAATGACATAACGATTGGTTTGGGTACCTGAGATCCTATGTGAAAAGTAAGGATATTTAGTGGCATAATACTAATACTCCAAAGCCAGCATTCCAAAGAGCAACTTTCTTGTGAGTGTGATATGTTAGTTTTGTCAGATGTTATGTAGACTGAGGTAACCATTGGTCAACTGCAGATGGACATTTATTTTATGTTTATGCATTATTTCTGTGCACTTAACCTTCCTTCTACTGTGACTAGAGTTCAGGATTTTAATATGTTTGTCAAAAGGCATGCAAAATTTATTTCTGACAAGAATGCAATGAACTCTAGAAGTAATTGCATATGTTTTAGAGTTTCTACTGTTGTTTTCAAATTTGTTGTATTTTCTCCTGCAATATCTAATCTGCCTTTTATTCTATTCAGTATATTTTTAATCTCAGACATTGTAGTTTTTATCTCTAAAAGTTTGACGTAGGACTTTTCATATCTTTTGTGTCTCTGTTTAATATGTCTAATCATGCCTCTAGCTTTTTGAACATGCGGAATACAATTGTAATAACTGTTTTAATGTCCTGGTCTACTAATTCTATCATCTGTGTCAGTTCTGAGTCATTTCAGTAAATTGACTTTCCTTTTCATTACGGTTCCTATTTTCCTGGCATTCACTGAATGCCTGGTATTTTTTTATTGGATGCCAGACGTTATAAATTTTGACTTACTAGGTGCTAGATATTTTTGTATTCCTAGAAATATTCTTGAGCTTTATTCTTGATCTATGTTGTTATTGGGAAACAGATTGAGCCTTTCAAAGTTTTGCTTTTACTGTTTTAATAAAACAGCAGTTAGTCTCAGGCTAATTTTGCTCCATTGCTGAGGCAAGATCCTTCTGGATACTCTACCCAAATCCCTGTGAATTATCGGGTTTTCCCGTTAGGAAGAGGCACAATTCCAGGCCTTCTGTGAACTCTGATGATTGGTCCCTCTAATTCTTGTGGGTGGTACCCTTACATGAATGACTGGGACCGTTGCAGACACCTGGAGCTCTCTCACTGTGCAGGACCCAGTTGTCCTCTGATCTGCACTGTGAACTCTAGTGAATTTGGCCTTCGAGGACTTCCAGCTTCATCTCTTCAACTGAGGGACACTTACTGGTTCCCTCTGCCATCCCCTTCTTTATGCCACGGCGTTCATACTTTCTCTACACAGTACTCTGAAGAATTTGCCTAGTTCGTTTTCTTTCTCTCAGGATCACTGTCTTTGTTGCCTATATTGTCCTTTTGTTGTTGTTGCTTCAGCTGAGAAGCTAAATGTGGTGCCTATATTCCATCTTGGCCAGAAGCAAGAATTTAGAATTTAAAATATTTAAATTGTATCACCTTTATATCTTTGGAAACCCCTTACCAAATATTTGTGAAGCCCTAAAATTAAAGTGAATGTCATAAAAATAAATGTTTCAGTTTGGGAAAGAAGCGAAGTTTGTAACTATCTACACTAACACTGCTAGTTTATCTAGCCTTTCTTTGAAAATATGGAAACTAAATCGTTAGCATCACGTAGACTGAATTAAAAGGTTCATCTGGCCACTGTTTTGAAAAGTTCTCTAGACTGCCACATAAACGGGCTCTAGACTCAGCCTAGAGTCAATCAGTTTATTTGATTACTTGACCTTCTGCTTATGGCCCAAATAAAAAGCCATTCTGCATTGTTAGCCTGGAATATAGAAAGCACATGTGAATTGAGCTCCATAAATATGATACACTTTTTTTGGAGTGAAAGCATTTCACCCTTTCTGATTTATTTATCATAGTTGTTTTATCTCAGGGAAAAGGTATTCAAACAAATGTTTATATGTATTAATAATATCTATGTTTTACAGATGTGAATGAATGTGACCTGAATCCAAATATCTGTCTAAGTGGAACCTGTGAAAACACTAAAGGCTCGTTTATCTGCCATTGTGATATGGGATATTCAGGCAAAAAAGGAAAAACTGGCTGCACAGGTATGTTTTTTCAGATGGAACAATACGACGTTAAAAGTGGTTAAGAGACTACTACCATAATTATAGATTAATACCAGTTTTAAGACTATTAACATTTTAATTGCATTTATACAGCAGTTTGTGGAACATTTTTCATTAAGTTACCCTGTACTTCTTTGAAATTTGTCATACTTTAGATTGAATCTAAGCTGAGGGTTTTTTCTTTACCTTGAAACAAGATATATTGAATAAATTATCACTATAATTAACACTATACATATCACATTTTTATGAGGTTCAAATCACATTTTTATATCAAAGTAGTTAACATGCTAGTTACAAAATATGCATATCTCTTTACAGTCATGTGCCACATAATGACGTTTCAGTCAACAATGGACCAAATATATGAAAATGGTCCAATAAAATTATAATGGAGCTTAAAAATTCCTATCACCTAGTGCTGCCATAGCCTCGGTAACGTTATGGCTCAGTGTGTTTGTGATGATGCTGGTGTGAACAAAGTCGTATAAAAACATAGCACATACAGTTACAGTAGTGGGCTATACCACGGAGGTTTGTGTAAGTGTGCTCTGATGTTCACACCAGGAAATCGCCTATGTATTTCTCAGAACATATCCCGTTAAGTGGCGCATGACTGTATTAAAGCAAGCCTTTTCCAATAGTCTCTATTGGCAACACTTTGTTTAAGGTCTTTTTTTTCTTTTTTTTTTTAAAATTTATTGGGGTGACATTTGTTAGTAAAATTACATAGATTTCAGGTGTACAATTCTGTATTACATCATCTGTATTGTGTTCTGTATTACATAAATCCCATCGTGTGTTCACCACCCAGAGTCAGTTCTCCTTACCCTCATCTCCTACCCCCCACCCCCCTTTACCCTCTGGTAACCACTAAACTATTGTCTGTGTCTATGAGTTTTTGTTTCTCATTTGTTTGTCTTATTCTTTTGTTGTTTTTGGTTTATACACCACATATCAGTGAAATCATATGGTCGTTTAAGGTCTTATAATTGAAATTACTTTTTGAAGAAGCACATCCTAAAATTCATATATTTCATCAATTCTCATCAGTCTTCCAGTTCCTTAAATGAGTGTGCTTGTGATGTATTATGTTGCTTTAGCCCAGATAAGTCTTTATTCCTGGGAATTAACAAATCTTATGAAGTAATAACTAAATCGTTTGTAATTTTGCTTGTGTAATACCTATAGCACATAAGAAAATCTTTTCACAATATTTGTGGGAGATTCTTCTATTAAACATCAAGTAAAAGTCACTTTGCATGAGTGATATTGTTTTTAAATGTTTAGTTAGTATTTTCAAACTTGAGGCAATGATGTTAAGAGTGTAGAATAGTAGTTTTACTGTATTACTTACAGTAATATAACAGATTACAGCACATATAACACAATTTAAAACACAATAGAGACCATGGTGGAGCTTGAATTAGGTAACTGCATAATTTCTTTACAAATAACAGACTTTAACTTCAAAAGCCAGTTTGGCAGGCCCTTGTGACTTAAAATGAACATTAAAATATTTGCAGATTGGCAATGTGGTAAGTGTACAGATCCTTGTTCTAATTATGTCAACATTTTTCAAGAAAACCCCCAAATATATATTGTCATTTCAAGTTGTCCAATAATACTAAGTTTCAAAGTTATAGATATACAGATAACACCAGTAATATTACTATTGGTCCAAAAATGAGAGATTGTAGCCAAATTATAAAAACAAGCATGAAGCCAGAATGCTTTCATCCTCACTATATTATTCTTCACATAAGCATGGCTAGCGGTCCCTTCTGATGAACAGCACAGTTTTTAAAATCTCAACTCCTCATGTAGTCTCTGGGGTACAAATGATGCTTAGCTCATGATGTCTATGTTTCAAGCTTTATTTTTAGTTTCCAGTATAAATATAGAACTTGGGATAAGGGGTGGTGGTCTGGAAGTAATGAAGGGAAAGGTAGGACAGTTCCATATTGCATTTTACCTAGTGGAGGCTAATACCAATGTTTGGCTCAGTTGAACTCACTGAAATTAACCCCAAAGAATGGCAATGTTTATGAAGGGAGAAGTTAATCTAATGGGACAGTCTTCATTCGCTATTAGAAAAGGAGATCTCTAGAATTTCAGGCTCCACATTCCAGCTCACAGGGGCATGTGCAGAGGCCAATTATTTTAGGCCTTTCACTATGAAGAAAGCTTGAATTTTCATGCAGCATTAATTTCATTTTAAGTCAATGAGATATATATAATACCCTTGGCACAGTGCTTAACTTACAGTAGCTGGTCAATAAATAGTACTTACTGTTGTCATTATGAAATGAGACACATAGACACCGTGTCTAGAAGCCGTTTAATTAGAGACATAACTTCTAGTCTAGCAAAATTCCATACCACTCTTTATTGATACATGCTTGACATCAATTTAAAAAAGGAAACTCTTACTCTGTATATCCAAAGGCTTGTTTTCACTGAGTTGCACAGATACTAAGACTGTGGTGATGAGAGCTATGCACTCCGCGTTAGATGAGATGACACCAGCTTTACATTAGGAACAGCAATCTTTTAGTACATTATGTGAACAGAAAAATAGATATGAAGGCCAAGAAATGCTCTGTCCTTTCCCAAGGGCCAACATCCCCCTGCTTTTAACTTATAGCCTAAAATGATTGTTTAATTTTAAAAAACCGAGTTAGCACTATAGGGAGAAGACTTGAGTTTCACAGCCCCTTTGCCATCATAGTACCATGGCATGTGATACTCTCATGTAAAGGAGTAGAACTCTGGATGTTATCCCTAGTTCTTCCACTGGCTCATGAGCTTAAAGAAATCACCGCAGTGCTCTGTAGTTACACAAGTGTTCCTCTTGGGTCAGCATCCTGCAGTGAAGTATGGAAGGAGGGGTACATTAGGGAGGAAAGAAAAAGAGGGCCTCTGTAAAGAATGTTATTAACAACCAAGGCTATCACATTTGATTGAAAATGATTGACACAAACAGGAATTGGCAGCAAGTTTGGTATACTGGAAAACAAGTTTTTAAAAATCTGAGCCAAAATGTTTTTTAATCCCATGTAACTAGGGTTCTTTTAGCCTGCTTTTAGTTTAAAATTAGTGTCACTCACAAGTTAGATTACCAGCAAGTTACCTTGGTGATAATCATATTAAAGACAAGTGTTTATAATGTCCCAGGCAACTAATATAAATAGATATATGTATCTTGCCTAATGGGATAAGCAAGCCTCACAACAAATAACAGTGAAGAACAGACCCAGAACTATGTTTTGATGACAGACAAAAGAAGCATTTTACATCTATTTCTATACATATATCATGTATATACATACATACAATATGTATAACATACATAATATATATGTATATATATTTTTAAAATAAGTAGCCTGTAAAGGAATTATAAAAATATGTATGCTATTCATAAGGAGGAATTTTGTTTCATGAGAACTAAAAAAATGTCCTCTGGGTTCCATTACAGCTTTGTCTAAATATTTCAGCTCCCTTGTCATTACTGATTGTTTCCATTTTAACAAATAAACATGTTTTTCCCCCCAATCACTTTAGCAGTGTTCAGAATCCACCCACTGACTTACATTCCCAGCCTACACAGATGTTAAGCGTTTCTTTTTAGTCCCTAAGCTTTGTCCAAATCATGAGTTGAGGGTAATGTTTGATTTAATGGAGGGAGAAAATACATTTGCTTGAAATCTAGAACGCAGCTCTCTGTCCTTGGCTTAAGGGACTGGATTACAATTTTTCTGTGGCCCACATGCAGGGCTTCTGCTGCTCATTCTGCATAATTGTAATTAGACAACCAATTGGAAGAAGAAAAACTAGACTGCTGCTGGGTGCCATCCTTGGTGAGTCCTGGCTTTCACATGTAAGAGCCTACCACCTATCGTGTGTTCACTCAGTCCGTTAGTAAGTATGACGTACCATTAAAATCAGAATTGTTTTCATTTAAAATAGCAAGATTTCTGGGTAATTTCATTTCTCAAACTGTCTGCTGCTTTTCACATGAGAAATGTTGCTGGTAGGTCTTAGTCCATGAAAGAGAGTCATATACTTCAAAACTACCAGCACCCAGTGAGAATTTGCGCCCATTTCCTTCCAGCTTCTTATCACTGCTAATTGTCCTCCGCTGGCTGTCAGCCTGTGAAAACTTGGTGGGTGTTCAGTTAAACAGTCTTGGCTGGAATTTGGATCCAAATTAAGAAATCCAAGTAGCCTTCATGTTTCGCCTCTCCATTCACTTGAACATACTCTTCCCCAATGCCTAATCAAGGAGATCCCACAGTTTGCCAGTGCTGCCAGTTTAAGGTCCATGTGACTGATGCCTAGATGATGGGAAGGCAGGTGTTTGTGTGGGTGACAAAGCCTCTCCCTGTGTGACTGTCAGAGGAGGCCAGAGCAGCTCAGAGAACAGCCCTTACTTGAATGTCAGTGGAACACACCCAGGACCTGTGCCTGGGGTCTGCTCAGACCATATCGTTCCCCTTCAAGAGAGCCCTGCAAACAGGACCTTTGAGTCTGTGAGGGAGCTTTCATGGGGTTACGGAGGTTGCAGTGTCAGCCCTAAATTTGAATTTCTTTGCTTTTCTTGGCTTGTGCTTCTTCTTAATCTTAAAAATGAATTTTCTGTCTGGAGCAAACTTGTGGGGGAAAGAGAACATTTGCACAGAAAGAGGTGTTCTTGGCAAGCATGCGCTATGTTTCCTTCACATTATTGGAGAGAAGAGTGTTTGAATATAGCATTTTTGTTTGCTTGTTTTCCTTATGGCTCAGTTTCCCCTTTTGTTTGTTTTTATAATGTAGCATAGTGTTAGGCCCAAGTCTGCCATGGAAACGATTAATGAATAATAGTTGGTGCATGCATGCACATACACACACATATGCAAAAACCTTTTATTCAGAGATGCCTTTACACTTTATGACTGGTCTTTCTAAATCACTTGCCAAATAATGAGAATATAAGGCATTGAGATAATGACTTATACAAATATTCACAAAATGGAGAATTGAAAATTGGCTCCTGAGTCACTCTCTCCTATATCCTAAAATCCATGATACACAGCCGCTTGAAATAAAATTTCTTTTCACCTTGAAAAATTGTGGTGAAATTGCACATATTTTTCTTGAATTAGAAAATTACGTTAGCATAGTATTAATGATAAAAAAGGGGAGACTCCTTTTAAAAGAAATAATAACTTTCTTAGTTGCAAGATTAAATATGAAGGCAAAAAAATCCATATGAAAATAAAGGTAACTTTGGTCATTAAAAAATTGGAGAGAAAAAGATCACAGAATTACTAGATTGACAGGCTATGATCATCTCTGAAAATTATACTTACTAGAAAAGATTAGTGAATATTTCTGTGAGTCTGGTACTACTTACCGAGATTTTGAAAACTCCGTAAAGCCGGGCTTAGAATAAAATCCTGATGTATGTAAAGAAATCAGCTCAATTAGGTAGCTGTAGTCTAAGGAAAAGAGTGCCAGGAAGGTAGAAGAGGGAAAAGGGGGTCAAATGTATGGTGATGGAAGGAGAACTGACTCTAGATAGTGAGCACACAATGTGAAATATAGATGATGTGTTAGAGGATTGTACACCTGAAACCTTTGTAACTTTCCTAACAGTTGTCACCCCAATAAACTTTAATTTAAAAACAAACAAACAAACAAACAAAAACAACAACAACAAAAGAGTGCCAAGCAGTGGGCAGGGAAAGTGAGTTCCTAGTAGTCCTGCTCAGCCCCTCACTGATTTGGGGGCCTTTGTCAGTCTCCATGCCTTTGGGGACCTCTGTATCCTACTCTGAGAAACAGGATTAGGAAAATAGAATTCTGAATTTTTCCCACTTAGAAAATTCAGAGAGCGCTCTACCTAATTCAGAGAGCCTCACAAGTAAAGGAGGGAAATTAAGAGGACTCTATAAGTGGTGGTTTGCATCATTAACTCTGAAGGTAGTGATTATCTGAGGAAGAGAGAAGTGTAGATGGCCCTGCTCAGGAACCTATTAGGTCAGGCTTACTTTCTTGAATTCCCTACTTACCACTATTATCCCTGGGCCTGCCTTCTCCTCATTTCCATGGAATGTGCCATGCGCAATCATTCAGTTGGTTAAAGCTCCCAGTCACAAGTCTAAAGCTGCCTGGTATGTGCCTCCCTTGACCTGCCTTAATAACTCAATAGGTTCATGTGGCTGCCAAGGTTACATTAAAATTCACCCATACAATATGTTGTAATTGTAAGAACATTCTTCTAGGCATGTTTTCACTTCATGATTATTAGTGATATTGCAAAATATTTTTGTGGCAAAATGTTATTTTATTTTGTGTTTGCTCTAGAAGTTATGAAGAAGCCAAAGATTCTAGGACCATTTCAGAGCTTCAGATGGAATATTTGGCAAACAACACGTTTCCCAACACTTTTAAATCATTTTATTGGGCTTCTTACATAAACAAAAGGGTAAACATAAGTTGCTTGCCCAGTTTCTTTTTTATGCCACTCTTCAAGTGATCACTGAAAACTCTTGCAACATTTCTTATGCTCAAATTATCCTTCTTGACCTAAGTTTTGTGTTAGACATTGGTCTCCCTGTTGAGTCATAGTATCCATACCTATGAGTTCTTGTTCTTAGTTAATGAAAAAGTCGACTATGAGGTTGAGTGCCTGGCTTTCATCATATAATGGATTAATTTTGGGAAATAAGATTGTGGTACCAATTCCAGTTCTGATCACTAACCAAGACTCTTACAAGTCAAGTAAATTCTGACACTATCTTCAGGTAGATAGTGTGAGATTCCACAAGTTAAGGGTCCAGTCCCACAGGACTGTCCCCATTTCAGATGCCAGTTGTAAGTCAGGTTGTTACCTGTGCTTCTGACAGATTGGCTATAAATCCTATAAATCAGAGGTTCCCATGACCTCTTCCTTGGGTTTAGTTTGCTGGTGTAGCTCACAGAACCCAGGAAACCAGTTTACTCACTAGATTACCAATTTATTATAAAAGGATGTGATTTAGGAACAGCCAGATAGAAGAGCTGCATAGGGTAAGATACTCGTATGGCAAAGTGGTGTGGAGATTCCAATGCCCTCTCCTAGGGAACACTCTTCCTGAATCTCCAAGTGTTCACAAACCCAGAAGCTCTCTGAACCTTGTCCTTTTGTGTTTTTATGGAGGCTTCATTATACAAGTACGATTGATCAAATCATTAGCCATCAGCAATTGATTCAACCTCCAACCCCTCTCCTCATACCTTGCTGTAAGGTCAGGGTAGTGGGTCTGAAATGTCCAAACTTCTAATCACGTGGCTGATTCTCCTGGCAACCAGACTCCATCCCTAGGTGTGGGCAAAAGTCGCCTCATTAGCATAACAAAAGACACCTTCCTTCTCTCATCACTTAGGGTTTTAGGAGCTCTGTGCCAGAAATGGAGACAGACCAAATATATATTATTATAAATCACAGTATCGCAGGAAACAAGACATATTTTGCTTAATACTTTATATTCTTTTCTATAACCCTTTTATAATTATAGAATCAATCTTGGCTAAATTTGGAAATGGAATTTTGGAGAATAAAGAATTTTCAAAAATTTGGAGTCTTTTAGTAAAGTGACCCTAATCCAGTACTCCTTTTACAGATAAATCTCCATTGGATTAATTTGAGTTTTACATGAACTATGCAAGAAGGCTTGAGTCTCCAACGTGCTAGGACTCTAAGAAGCTAGAGAAAAGACGGTTCACACACTATCTTAAGGAAGAGTCTCTGCAAATGCTTGAATTAGCAATACCTAAAGTAAAACTTGCATAGACATAAAGCATGTTAAATAATGCAGTATTCTACATTGAAGAATAAAATATATTTAATAGCTAGACTATGAGTGAAAAAGTTTTCTAATATGCCAGCAACTTTGTATTCCTTTGTCTGTATGGTTGACTTAATAAAAATACCGGGAACAGAAACGTGACTGTGAGTGTTAATACCATAGAATGTTAGGCACCTCAGGTGTTCAGATCTTCTACTGGAAAGACGTTCATTTTGTTTTGCAGTGACTGGACACACATAAAATAATGGAAAATAATTAGAGTTGGTAAGAGCAAGTAGCATCATGTTGTTTATAAATTGAAATTTAAAGCTGTTCAATATGTGTGGGGTATACATGTGGCTCCTAAACCAATCTGTATTATACTGTGGGAAGTGTGAGAACGAGTCCACTTTTGACATTTCTAAGTTGCTGTTGCTTAACTTAATTAAAAGAGCAAAAGTGCGTATGTGCTAAACTTTCTTTAACCCGCTGGTTATTTTTCCAGACATCAATGAATGTGAAATTGGAGCGCACAACTGCGACAGACATGCTGTATGTACCAACACAGCAGGAAGCTTCAAATGTAGCTGCAGCCCCGGGTGGATTGGCGATGGCATTAAGTGCACTGGTGGGTTGGAAACTAACAGAAATTGCTTCTCGTGAGCTGCAGAGATTACGAATATGAAAATATAAATTCTGTAAAGAATAATTTAATTTGGGTACTATTGATGCTAAACGTCACACTTTCTGTTCATAATGATGTGATTTGTTTCCTTAAGATCTGGATGAATGCTCCAATGGAACCCACATGTGCAGCCAGCATGCAGATTGCAAGAATACCATGGGCTCTTACCGCTGTCTCTGTAAGGAAGGCTACACGGGCGATGGCTTCACTTGCACAGGTAGGTTTGTGTCGGAAATAACTGTGTGAACGGCAGTTGGAGAAAGGCGTTCCGTGTCTTTCAGTTCTTGTCTGAAGATGGAGACAGTTATGACAGCTTTTACCAGAAAAGATCAGTTATTTGAAACTAAGTATATATCTTTGTGGAATGGAAACTGGGAGCTAGATCAATTACGGAGACTTCAGAAGCTAACTATACACATATATAGTTATTAATTATTATGTATATCCTACTGTATGTAATGATGTCATTAGTTTAAAACAAATCACTTCCTTTTATAATCCTTAACCTTTCTATTTTTGTGCCTATTTCTCACTGTTGACTTATTTTCCATAGCAAACCTGAGAGTGGGCCTGCTGAAGGAAGCTATGTGAGGAAAAGGGATTAAATGTTCTGGATCAGGTTGATAGCATATCTTTTTCTCCCACTGACCATCATCATTATCATCCCACATTGCTATAAGCAAGAACTTTGTAACCGCTTTGTAAGGAGTTCATTCCAGTTTTACAATGTACCAGTGACATTTTCTTTTCTGTTCTCATTAATAGTCATTGAATTAAAATGAACTACATATATTAGAATATATATGATTAGAAATGTGATTATAGAAATATGATACATACCCTTACATGAACACGTATACACAGATAACATTTCTTATGTTAGGGCTTTGGTATTAAGTAGGTGCTGAAATGCAGTTCTCATTGGCTGTGAGGTAGCGTGGCTGCTCATATCACTTGAAACATTAATTTATCCCAAGCACTCAGCTCACAAGAAGTCATTTAAACATAAAAGAGGTTAAGGCCCAGTAAGTGATTTACCTGGATTAAAAAAAAAAACACAACTCACCGAAAGTTTCATCATATTTGAAATCGTTTTTGCCTAACCCAGTGAAGTTTTGTCATCCTAAACCTCCCACTAGTTTTTAGAAAATATTGAAAGTTTCATGTATAAGCATGCATGGTTCATGTGTTTGATATTTAATGATCATGATCATTAACAAGCCTCAGTAGGATTAAGCAAACAGGAATTTTTAGTGTCCTTTGAAACTGTTATTCTAGTTCTTTTGCTGCCCATCTGAACTTAGCCTGAAGTTTGAGAAACAGACACAAACCATGCCATGTTATTTCCTGTCATGGATGTGTCCTCATTTGGATGGCTCTGCTTGAAAAAGCCTTAGTATGAATGATTTGTTTAACTTACTCATCTTACATCATTAAGGATAATTTAGCATTCAGAATTCTGCCTCTGCATACATGTTCATTGAATATTCAATATTAGCATTCAAAAGAGGAAAAAAATGAGTTTAAATGTGTCAAATAGGAATTATGACCAAGCACCAGTACACTCAGGAAGTTAATTACAAAAATTGTCAGACCCGAGGAATGGGAAAACTCCTGAGAAAGAGTAACTTCTGTTTCTTTCTGGCTCTAGATCTTGATGAGTGCTCTGAGAATCTGAATTTGTGTGGCAATGGTCAGTGCCTCAACGCCCCAGGAGGATACCGCTGTGAATGTGACATGGGCTTTGTGCCCAGTGCTGATGGGAAAGCCTGTGAAGGTAACTGATGGGGAAGTGGCTGGGGCCTTACACAGCCTGGTGAGATTAGGTTACTTAAACATTCCTGATTTTTTTTTTTTTTTTTAACTGAGGTGTGTTTTGGCTTCAACCTGGTCACTTCAGTTTGTGGAAGGATCAGGTCTCCAGCCAGACTAGTTCTTTCTGTGCAGAGAAAATCTTCTCTGGCCATAAGCTGCACATGCTACCATGGCCAGATGGTCTGCACCCATTGGACCTAGGAGAGAGAGGTTAACCGAGTGTGGTTACCTCAGCACAACCTACTTATCCTTATTGCTGGGTGAAAGATAGAAAGTGCTGGTCCGCTGATAATGTCCTGTTGAAGGATTCTCTTTAAATATGGAAACACAGGTTTGAATCTCACTATAGTTTGGTTTCTAGAAATAAAGGCCTTAACATAACAGCAGAGCAGGTAGTCTTTTCCATATGTAGAATAATGTCCCGGGTACATATGGCTCACACTGTCTCTAAATACCTTTTGCAGTTCTTTCCAGTGGGAGACCCTTTGGCATAATGTCATATGTCATGATATCTCTCAACACAAGACTCCGTCTTTCTGATAAGTGTTGTTCAGACAGGAAGAGTTCTGAGAGCCTATTGGCTAAGGATGGATCCCACTAGGAGACACAAAGTTCTTCTCTTTACCCACACTTGTCAAATTTAAGTGCATTATCCCTCATTGAGCAGAATTAGTGGCTACAGTGAACCAGAAAGATTTCAGTAGAAATAAACAAATGATAACAATTGACAGTAGAAATTTAAACAAGACCCTGATTAATGTCTTAACTAATAGTTGTTGTTAATAGGACATTAACTCAAACTCAGTCTTTAGCTGGGACACGTATACTAATTCTCTCATATCGTTCTATAAATACTTTTCTTTGTCCTGGAATCTTTGGGTGTTCTTTATACAGTTTATATTAAATATGCAAAGTTTGATATAAAATTCCTCTGAGTCAAGAAAAACCAGATTATGCTCTTGATCATGTGCCTAATGCCTTGTTTACTTTTGTTACCGGAACATCCAAGGAAAACAGGTACCGTGCCACCTCTGGTAACATAAATAGTTGCAGTGAAAGTTTTGCTTCTCTTACTGCTACAAGGGAAGGTTTTGTTTGTTTGTTTGTTCTTAATATAAACCATCCCTGGCAGAGTGGTCATGGCTATTTAAAGCCAGTCTCAAGGCTGAAAATGTGCCCGCGTGTCAATTACACAAGCAGAATGTTAATGGGAGGCAGGGACGGAGGCCTGAAAGAAGCATCTGCAGTTTTGAGAGCTCCATCAACAACATGCAACACACACCATAGTACTAGGGATACAGAGGGTTATAAAACTGATTGTAAAAGTTACCACAAAGCCTTTGATATTTTTCAAATTTTAACCCACAGCAAAAACAGTGAATGCAGAGATAAGGACAACCAAAGCACTGAGCCTAACGTGGTTTTTTATGGCTCTTAACTTTACAAAAGTGGTGTGGACTTGCGTGAAACACCATAAATGAGATACATATGTATAAAATGCTTAGCCCACTTCTTAGCATGTAATAGGGGCTGAGAAAAATAAAGTCTCACCTAAGAGGCTTCCCTGTACATGGCAAATCATCTAAAAGTCTATGGGAGAAATGCCTAGATTGATGTCTGATAGTCATTTTCCTAATAACTTTAGTTGCTTAATTGCAGGAGGCAGTTTCTTTAGCAAAAAAGAAATTTAATTTCTCCCCTTTCTCACCTTTTTCCAAGATATCGATGAGTGTTCCCTTCCGAACATCTGTGTTTTTGGAACTTGCCACAACCTTCCCGGCCTGTTCCGTTGTGAGTGCGAGATAGGCTATGAATTGGACAGAAGTGGCGGGAACTGCACAGGTAAGGCATCCATGTGCATTACAATCTGCTCCCAGGTATTCCAGGGGACTGGGCTATGGGACCTTGCTGGGACCACACAAGGAAATGCACAAAGTCACAAACAAAAAGCTGGGATGCAGCATTAGGTATCACAAAATAAATTTCCTGAAACCTGGAACTAATTAGAGGTGAGGATGCAGAGGAAAGAATTGAAGATGGTTGAAGGAGAGAGTTTGTAGCCTTCAAATCAAGCTGTGGCTGCAGAGGAATGCTCCAGGGTGCTCCAGCTATAAGGCTCCCCAGCCACTCCTTTCCTCCTAGGGTACACTTTCAGAGTTTCCATTTCTAGTCCATGCCCTGGGATGATGGGTTTTCTCCTTGTACTTCTCCATAGCAATGCCCACTCCTTTCCACCCCTGACCTGGTAGTGAATGTGGTACTATCTAGAACTCAGCTATCTATTGCTAGTGTATAGATCATTCTACAGCAAGGGCCTCTCTGGAAACATATGAAAAACATTAGAAAAGCTATAGGCGCTTGGTAGACCGTCACTGTTCCCTTTGGCACTGAGCTAAGACTTTGGAAGCCATTTGCACTTCTCCATCCTAGTCCACCCTTCCGTTCAAGCATACTGAGGAAACAAGTTCCATTCTGTATGGTCTCAGAATGTCAGAGAAAAAAGTGATTTTTCCAGCCACCTGAACAAGCCATGACTCAGTGGCTCTCCAGATTATGACCACTACCACCATGACCCCCAAATTGCTCTGGACTAGGGTATTAGTCCCCAAGCACACATTCTTCTCTTTAGGTTTTTCTAAAAATTATTAAGACAGCAAGCTGGGCCTCTAGCCTACCGCAAAGAGTTGCCTCTCCGTGACCGATGCCCTCCTGAGTGCCCCAAATCACTATCAGCCGAATTCTATCTAATGTCATTTCTGTTAGTCTGCCTGTCCCTCCAAGTTCATGTGTGATTTAAGCAAAAGAATTTTCTGCAGTGGAACCTTCAGGAGGGTTACCAGTCCAAGGGGAAAGGGCCCATGGAGAAGGTATTGTTCTCATTCTCCAATCTCTCCTCTCTGAATCAGTTTAGTATTTCATGAGTGTTCAAAACAGGCAAAAAAGGATTGTACAGGGTTGGAATTTGCCAAAACTCATGTCGTAACTATCTGGAGTTCTGTTCATATTTTTAGAATACAAACTGAAAGGGAAATGTATTCAAGCCAGCGTGAGTGATGGGAGAAAGACTCTTAGAGGCTTGGAGAAACACGCTAAGCCTGGTCCACACGTCTCTGCTCGCACTCAGCTGCACTGAGGCAAATATGCCCAGTGGGGGCAGCAGCAGAAGCTGCCTGCTCCTGAGGGTTCCCTGGGACATCTTGCTCTAATTTGATGAAATAACAAGCCACACATATTAAATATATTTTCTTAAAACCTGTGTCTGAATTTTTGGTTGACCGAGGTCACAGAGTGTTTTGCTTTCAGTTACCTTGACTGGAATATTTTTCCTAGTTCCAAAGTCATATTTTCTCCTGATGACACATTTGAATGCTAAATGTGTTCCAGGGGAAAAAGACTAAAGCCTATGACATATTTCCTTCCTGAGGGGTTTTATTTCAGAAGTGGAAGACTGTATTTCTAGGTGGAATTATAACTAGTAACTCAAAAATTCTTGTTGGGAGCCCTAGATTTGGTGCTACCGTTTGATGGTGGTGTCTGCCTCACGTTGGCTCAGGTGACAATTCTGCCCCTTGCTGTTTGGTTTTAGATGTTAATGAATGTCTGGATCCAACCACGTGTATCAGTGGGAACTGTGTCAACACTCCAGGCAGCTATACCTGTGATTGTCCACCCGATTTTGAGCTGAATCCAACTCGAGTTGGCTGTGTTGGTAAGATCTTAAAAATCTTTTCGGAGAAGCGTACTGTTTGTTATTTTTAAAGTAGCATTGAACATTCTATTCTCAAATTGTTGAAAAGTAATAATGTGAAAATTTAAACATTACCTAAACCTGGTTTATACTTTTGAGTACCCTTTCTATGAGTTCCCAGTATATAAGTAGGTGTTTGGACGCTTTTTTGTTTCTTAGTAAATTCTGTTTTTTAAAGAATTTCTGAAACAGTTTCTGAAACGGGTTTGAGTTTTCAACCCTGACATAGAAGGAATCTGCCTGACACTTTTTTGTTTGTATATGGTAAATAGATACCCGCTCTGGAAATTGCTATCTGGATGTTCGACCTCGAGGAGACAATGGAGACACAGCCTGTAGCAATGAAATTGGAGTTGGTGTTTCCAAGGCTTCCTGCTGTTGTTCTCTGGGTAAAGCCTGGGGTACTCCTTGTGAGTTGTGCCCTGCTGTGAACACATGTAAGTGGACATCTTCCTATTTATTATTATTATTCAAGTTCAGGCCAGTTCTCCTTTCTAGATCCACAAAATAGAAACCCAGAGGGAGGGAACAAGGCTCTACTCTTCAATCAGGGATGGGAGATAAATCCTCCCTGCTCTGTCGAGGGACCCCACTCCAAATTTGGGAGTCAGAAAGTGTCACTAGTTTGTTTGCACGAAAAAGTCAGGTGGGGCAGGTAACATATCACTTCTGTCTGAGTGAATACAGGTGGCATTATGTTAAAGAAGACCTTGCAGGCTAAGGTCACTTATGTTGCTTACCTTCCAGGGCAATACTGATTGACCTCTCCTTCTTCATCTCTTGGCTAGTTTCAGTAGCTCTAGGACAGACTCAGGTGTCCCTGGGTGAAAAAGAAGCAATTAGTTAAGCAAATATGAAGTGGAATATTACTCCATTCTCATGGCATGACTTGAAAGAAAGCTCTAGAATGTGATTTTAAGGACATAGATAATGTCTTCTAAAAAATAAAAGGCTTCCCATTTTATTTGTGCATACCCTGTTACCCTGTTATGTTTCAGAGTGAGATGTAGCTTCTTTGGCAAGGGTCAATGGCTGCTGCTTATGGGGTATATTGGGAGAAGTATAGATTCTTTCCTTGCCAAAGTGTCATTTATTCACTTTTTCTGAAAGTATTTGTTGAATACCTAAAGTGTGTGGTTGGGATGTGCAAAGATGAATAAGACGAGCTCCTGCCCTCTAGGAGTATACAGTCTAGCAAATTATGACCCAAACACACAAGCTATAATTCAACATTGTCCTCAGTAAGGGAGGAAAGAAGGGCAGACATAGTGCTATGAGTGGAAGGAACAGCACACCTGGTTCCAATTAGGACTCCATCATTTCCCACTCATGTAACCTTGGACAAGTTACTTAGCAAGCCTGAGTTTCCTCATTCATAAAATGCTTCACAGCATTAAATGAAATCACTCCAGTAAAACACTCAGCACAGAGGTGAATGCTTAGCAGGCATCTCCTCTCTCCTCTCTTCAGAAAAGGAAATCAGTTTGATTGGCAGAAGGTGGTGATGACTTTGTGCCTTTTTTAAATTGGGCCTTGAAGAAAGAGTGTTACATGGAAGAGGAGACTTATAAAGAGTGGAGAACGGCAGAAAGAGAAGGAGAGAAAAAAGTAAGAGGAGGGCAGTTAATTTCATTGATATTGAAAGAAGCAAGCCAAGATATTTAAATGGGAGAGTCAACTCTATTGATTAATAATGATTAACAAAGCAATAGATCCCCCAACCTGATCAGAGCTAAAAGTGGAATATATATATATATATATATACATATATGTACACAGATAGATAGATAGATAGATAGATAGATAGATAGATAGATAGATACAATTATGTACTTGTAAATAGAATTTCAGAAATCCAGGAGAAGGATTATTAGGTTTAGGAAGACCATGATGATTGCGAAAGAACTGATTCTTATAGATACTCACCAGGACAATACAGCTGGTTAAGGTCACTCTTATTCACGTGTTCCTGTATGTATTGCACTGATGGTGCATGGCACTGAAATAAATGTTTATGAGTGAAATGCTTGGATGACAGAATTAATTGATGGAAATCGAAGGACACTGTAAAAAGTTGGTTTGGGAAACCAGGGGCATCAGGATTGCAGTCAGTAGAACCAGAGGGGCAAGAAAGAGCTCTAGTCATTAAGGAGAGAAGTGGGGTGGGAACCAAGAAAGAATAGCTTGTCCTATGGCTCTGTTTGGAAAGGGTTTTGGAAACAGGCTAATTAATATTATTAAGGGAAGCTGTAATTTCCAGGAAGTAAGGCTAAACAAAACATAAAAATGGAGATGGAGTTTGTTAGAAAAGAAAAAGAAAAAGAAAATCTTTAAAAACAAATAATGATCAAGATAGATAAGGGAATGAAATAGTTCATAAGAACGTAAGCCCAGGAGGGTTCAAAGACTGAGGACAGTGGCCTTACATTTGAAAATGACAAGTATACACAAAGATATTAATGTGCTTCAGATGGGGGGGTTAACTGCTAAAGATTCCTGAAAATGAATATTTTCAGTTGGGTATGTTAGTTTGGGGGGGATGATATTTCTTGACATTTTAGATTCAAAAAACCTCAGTTGGATTTTTTTTTGTTTCAATAGCTGAGTACAAAATTCTTTGTCCTGGAGGAGAAGGTTTTCGACCCAACCCTATCACTGTTATATTGGAAGGTAATTCTGTTTCCTTTACCTTAAAATACGTACGTTTTGAACTTCCTTGGGTTTATTTACAATGCTGAAGAAATCCTGTTGTTTTCGTTTTGGTAGATATTGACGAGTGCCAGGAGCTTCCAGGGCTGTGCCAAGGTGGGAAATGTATCAACACCTTCGGTAGTTTCCAGTGCCGCTGTCCAACGGGTTACTACCTGAATGAAGATACCCGAGTGTGTGATGGTAAATGGCCCTTACAGGATGATGAGTTCTTTCCCGTATTGAGAACTGACCTCAAAAGCCAATATCCAGTTACCAGGAAAACTGAAATTTAGCAATATAGCACAATGAATGATCTAAATGTAAACATAGGTAAATATGCCTATGCACTCATGTTACTGACATAATGTCATTATCATAATGCCAATGTGCCTTAAATCTCTCTTTTCCTGAGAAAAGTGTAGTTTTGTTATCTTGGGCCATAGTACCACTTATGCCTCCAAAGAGTTTTCCATGCTCTTCAGAAAAGCCATTTTTATTAGCGTCGCACAAGTCTCAGTTCAGTGATCTCTATATTCTGGGCAGTTCTGTGCTCCTCTTCTTCCTGTCCTTCACGACTTACCATCAGTACTAATGAATCTAAATGAACGTCTCTTAAAGGCAGCCCCTTTCGTGTCATGATATAAATGATGGTTCCTACTCATCCCGTGTTACTGGAAAAATGGAGAGTATTGACCACTTTTAGCTGTTAGAACACATGGACCGTAGACCAGTCTAGGAGAGATGGCTGTCACCTACATACAGGAGTCACATGACTAGTTAGTGGAAAGGCCACCTTGCATCCTGGAGGAGAAATAGACCTCTGACTCTCCAAAAGGCTTATTAGGTGACCTGGACAATGACACGTTGTTGAATATTAGTTGAGTATCACTGTGTGTATGACACAGCTCTAAGACTCACGGAGTTAACAAAATTAGAAACAACTCCTGTTTTTGAAAATGTGGAAGGTGGTATGAACTACCTACTTCCATGCTGCCTTACGAGTGCAAATTCCAGAAGCCAGTTGATGGCTTCAGGATATATCATATCCTTCTCTAGACTTTGTGAACATGTGAGGTACTAGACATAGTTGTCTTTCTGAAGGATATTTGAGAATTATATTTTCTCCACATTTCCACCTCTGCGTGCCTTTGAAGATGTTATGGACTCATTTATTAGGAACTCATACTAGAAGGTAAAACTTTCTCTTCCAAAACCTCATTTTCTGAAAATGCACACACTCATTAACAGAGATAAAGGACACTGATAAACTAAACATCTATTTTTGTTATCTGGATTTCTAAGTGCCCTGTGTTTCTCCTCCACTGTCAACACTTATACTGACACTCAGTACCAGGCCATCCCAGAGAGTGAAGTTTCCATATTCACATACCACTTTCTCTTTGGATTATAGATGTGAATGAATGTGAAACTCCGGGCATCTGTGGTCCAGGGACATGTTACAACACCGTTGGCAACTACACCTGTATTTGCCCTCCAGACTACATGCAAGTGAATGGAGGGAATAATTGCATGGGTAAGTCCAAGTTTTCCTTAAGAATGCATGGTTGGTCCTCATCTGCGAAGAGAAAGAGAGCTTACAAGTCCAGCAGCTAGTCCGTAGTGTTATGTTACTCATCAGACCGAGTGCTGCCATCCTTTCACTGTCCTTCAGAGCCTCCTCCCCTGGAAACCGTAAGCTTGGCCCGTTTTCACCACCTCGTGTGGGTGGTTGGGAGTTTTCTTTAAAATGTAATGTTGGAAAATCCCAAACAATGGTTTAATAGTACTTCTTTTGTTTGACTTTGGGTATATCTTTCTTCACTTATATTTACAGCACTGACCTAGAGTATTAAAACACCATGAGTCGGAAATGAAAAAATTACTGCCAAATAGCAGTGGAGCATTGTTACTAGGAGACTTGGTAGGGAGTCATATAAAGTTTATTAATGCTACAGCTATATAATGACTTAGTTCTATGGCACAAAATATCAGGGACTACATTCTCAAAGCTTTTTTTCTCTCTTTCTTTCTTGTAGCACATATGTAGGTAGATGAGAAGTTATATAAAAGCAGACTGTTTCTGCCCTTATCAAAGTCAACTTATAATACAAATCGGAAGAAACTCACTCCTTGAGTATCCCCTTAGAATTCTGTTGTGATTTCCCCATGACATCACCAATCCCTTTCTTGTAGATATGAGAAGAAGTCTGTGCTATAGAAACTATTATGCTGACAACCAGACTTGTGATGGAGAACTGTTGTTCAATATGACCAAGAAGATGTGCTGTTGTTCGTACAACATTGGCCGAGCCTGGAATAAGCCCTGTGAACAGTGTCCCATCCCAAGCACAGGTGAGTTTTAGTTTCCCCATCACCAAAACTATAGGTTGATAAATTACTTATAAATTGTTAGGGAAATATGTCTCAGCAAAAGAAATGGGTGCATTATTTAGCTTCATAAGAAAAAATGAGTTCACAACACAAATATTTAAATTCACAGTTGATCCTGGTCCTCTCAGCTGAAAATTAAGTCACAGACTATGCTTTCTAATTTATACACTAGTTCATTCACCAGACTTACAGACTCAGCATATCACAAAAATATAAATATTGTTATCAGTGTTATGGAGCTTGCCATGTAACTAAGAGACTGGAAACCTTAGGCAGAGCAATATCAGAAATAAACAAACCATATTCGTGTTATTTTAACTTATTTATAACTAGTCTTGTTCCAAAAACAGTTTAAGGCAGCCCAAAAAGATTCAAATGTAAAATAAAAAGGCCTTAGGCAAATGGCAAACAAGGGTAAAAACCTTGGGGCAAGGAATGAAGCTAATTACACAAAATCCA
Source organism: Rhinolophus hipposideros (assembly GCF_964194185.1). Classification (NCBI taxonomy): domain Eukaryota; kingdom Metazoa; phylum Chordata; class Mammalia; order Chiroptera; family Rhinolophidae; genus Rhinolophus; species Rhinolophus hipposideros. Next base: position 43,844,823 of record NC_138051.1, on the reverse strand, counting down.
ACCTGGGAATTCCTACACCCTTGTCGGAGATAAGCAATAACTTTGGCTCCAAACTTTCCATCAGCTCACATTAAAAGGGAGACATGCTCAAGTCTAAGTGTCTCAGTGACCATAAAGCAAACTGAACACTAAAGGAAAGTGTGACTGTTCTTGATATTGAGACCTGAGAGAAATTTCTTCATACATCCTCATAGAGAAAAATCTATATAGTGTTACTTGTTTTTTAAAATGTCTGATTGACATCCTTGGAACAAATGAAGTGTAGACTTTGGTGCACCATTCTTATATCATATGGTAGATGATATACGTCTTATATATCCTGATGACATCATGTACTAATGTTATGGTTTAGATTGAGTAAACTGTCATGCAGGTGTTGATTAGAATATTCTGTAGTACCTACTCCATTCCCCTCAGTGATCTGTAATATATTAAATCTATTGTCTGATGCTACCTGAAACACATGAAGCAGAAGATTCTTTTTAAATAAAATATACTCTTTTATCCCTTGTTCACGCCAGAAATAATGTAATAACTATCACTTAAAATTATGAATTCCCTCCATTCTGCAAGATGTCTCTAGACCAGGGGTTGGTAAACTCCAGCCCATGGGCAAAATCCAGCGTACCACCTGTTTTCCACAAGCTAAGAATGAATTTCACATTTTTAAATGGTTAGAAAAAAATTTTAAATGATGTGTCATGACCTGAAAATGATATGAACTTCAAATTTTGGTGTCCATAAATAAAATTTTATTAAACAGTGTCACACTAATTTATTTACATGTTGTCTATGGCTGCTTTCATGAGATAATTGAGTAGTTTTAACTAAGACTGCACAGCCTGCAAAAGCTAAAATATTTATCTTTAGCTCTTCAAGAAAAAATTTGCTGACTCCTGATTTTGACTGATTGTCTTCAAATTTTTTTATTATACATACCTATCAGGAAAAAACCTAGGGGTTATACACTCTTGGTGTGTGTGTGTCTACCTGTAAAAGTATGTGGGTATATTTCTCTATATATTGTTTTTAATTATATTGAAATATGCGTTTATTATTTTCTGAACTGTTCTATTATACAACAAATTTTAAAAAATAGATTTTACAGGATGGGTTCAAATCTTAGTATTTTCTTTTTTATCTTGATAGATCATTGTACATTCCCTTGGAAACCACTTTGGAGATCTCTGATAAAGACTGTCATTTACTTTCAGAAATGTCTGTCTGAGTTTTAAGAATCTGTATACTCTCAATATAAAATAAAATATTTCTTCTTTATGTTAAGTTTTGGCCAAATCCAATTATGATTTTTCATCAGCTATGCAATCTAAGCATATTTTAGGAATTCCTGAAATTTGCCTGGATGACCAGTGTAAGCTGGCATGACACATGTAGGAAGTAGACACTCATAGATTAAGGAATAAAGCATTAGGAGAAGAACATTCCACCTTTTGATTAAAATACTTCCAGAAACCTTTTATAAATTTTCTGTGGGTTTGACCAATGAGGCAATGGCCATCGTGAGCTTAAGTTTATACCTTGCCATATTGGTTACAGTCATGATCTAGAATTATAGAATCTCAGAGTTAGAAGGGATTGTAGATGACATTTAGTTCATTTTTTATTACCAACTTTGATGAATTCAGGTGAGGGACAGAAATATGGAGCGTCAGAGGAGGGAATGAGAAAGAGCAAGAGAGCTTCACTAAGAGAAATCAAGCTCCGAAAATTGAAGTAATGACATAAGTTGGTTGTTGGACATGAAGTAGTCATTGATAAACCTGATGTCAAGAACTTAGCTAGACCTTCTAAATCCCCCAATCTGCTGAGGAAATGGCTTTTGCAAGCATTCCTCAAATTTTATTTCCCTTAATGCAGAATGGAAAGAGGCACTCTTGCCATTCCCTGGGTTCAGAAGTGAATAACATCCTTATAAAAAACCCACATTCCTACAGGCAATCTCATACAAATAAGTGGCGTAGAAAGTGGAGACCTCTGCTTCTCCCTCATTATTGTATCAACATGAGGTCATGTTTCCTTTAGTATTTGTCTGAATGGTAATATTATAATATCTATAGGAATTTTCAGATTGATTTTTCTATTTTAAATTCTTCAAAGTACAGATAAATACCTTTCAAGAGTGTTTATCAAGTAAATTATTTCAGTCCAATCGTTGCTCTTTGCTGATCCCTGTTCCCACCCACCTTTGTTTCATTACTGCAGATGAATTTGCTACACTCTGTGGAAGTCAACGGCCAGGCTTCGTCATTGACATTTACACCGGCTTACCTGTGGGTGAGTTATGATGCCATTGTTGGAACTTTCTGTTTTTGCCTTTATGTTAAGAAAAAGGAATACACACCGTTATTCTCTCAGTTTGCTTTTTTGTGTTCCTTACAAGGAAAAAAAATCCGTCAACAATGCCATTTAACATTATTGAAACACTGATTCTTAGTTTGAAACAAACTGTGCAAACACCCTGAATAGCTCCACCTAATTGGCAGCAGCGTTTGTTGCTCATGATTAAGGGGACTGGAAAGCTTTTCCCAAAATTACAATCAAGCTTAGTTAAACCAACCCTAGGCATCAACAAAGAGAGCGTTTCTGGGAGTAGAGCCAGTTGACGTTTGATTTGACTGTAAGTCCCAATTCTTCCTTCTGACCAAGACATGAGTTTAATATGACTTTTCAGACCAATCCTCACGTCTAGATTCACATAAAACCCTTCTTGTGCATCAATTTTATCTCACACGGAATCTCCTCAGGTCATCTGCTTTGGGAATTTCAGATGTAAAATTAAAAAAAAAAAATCTTTCCCATCAGAGGCCCCGTCTAGTAACTGGAGCGGAGACCACTACAGTGCTAGAGATGCTTGTGCAGGATTCAGAAGTATTGCACAGCGTTCAGCCAACGGAGGCAATGCCTTTGTGGTTTGAAACCAAATAACACAGTCGATGGAAAGCTATTGCGTTCTCAGAGTTTTTCCCTAGTGTGATTTATATGCATCCTTAGATGCCCCTCTTCGGTCTGAGCTATGGCGTTTCGCAGCAAACATCACCACTTGCTTTGTTCCACCTTATTCCTAATAAGTAAACTGAAATCCACAGCAGCCTTTCCAGTGACCTTGTTTAAGAAAACAAGGGTCTGGTCCAGCAATCAGCCTGGTTCTCTCTGTGCCAAATCCATATGGCTCCACAGTCTAGTCAACGTCCAAAGAAACTTCATGGTTTGGAAAGAAAAACTGCTAAATGACATTGGCATAAAACACCTGGCCCTAGCTGCTTTGTTTTTCCCCTTCCCAAAACAGATCTTTTCATCTCCCTAGAATCTCTGATCCGAAGATAAGTGGTCTTTAATAGTAATGGGTCTCTATAGTTGGATCAGGGTGTACCCCAGCAAGGCCTGCCCTCCAAGGTTGGCAATAGGCAAAGACTCAAGCAGCATTAGCATCGTCCACCAATAGAGCTGGAAAGGCCCCAGGCATCCCCTCATCCAAACGCCTCGCTTTGCAGTTGAGGGGACAGAGGCCCAGTGAGGGGAAGGGACTCAGCCAAGGTCACCTAGCTAATTAATAACAGAGCTGGGACCAGAATCCAGTCCTGACTCACAGTTTGCTTTGCCTCTAGCTCTTTGAAACTGGAAATGTGATAGTTAGCAGTATACTTATTGTTACCAAATTCCACCATGACAAAATATTTAGATGACTGGGAAACTGTTTTATTTAAGCTTTATATTCTCCTTCTGAAAGGCCTTAAGATTGTTGGCATATAGAGCTCATTCGTATGGGGTTAAAACTATAGCAAGTTTATTAATCTTGTCTGAAAATATAAACTTCTACAAGTTGAAGTTCAAATGAAATCCAGACAGGAAAAGAAAATATAAATTTTTAATATATCCTTTTGCTATTTTATGCCTAACAATGGCTAGAAATTTGACCCAGCCTGTTATTGTTAAACTTGATAATACATCACTTATATTTAAAACAAATAAATGTGAATACTTCATGTTTTAACCCATGCTGCAAGAATGTCATCTGAATTATTTTTTTTGTTTGCTGATCATACACAGTTGTACTTATTTGGTACAACTTTTTGCCAACATGAATGACAAATGTGTGAAAAATCTAAAAACATAATTACCTGCATTCAAAATAACAATATATCTTTTGAGATTTTAAGCTGTTTTTGTTTGCTTGTTTGTCTTTATTTAAAGAGATCAATTTGCCTTCAAACAAAATCAAGCCCTTTAGAAAAGGGTCTAAAATAAATGTATGCCCTGTCAAGTTTCTCCTTTAAATCAGGTTGATTTTAGAATGTGATTCTTCTGAAATTGTAGAATCCCTTGTAGGCTCCACTTAAGTCTATGGACATCTTCTTACAATTTATACAAAATACCTCACAGAGGCTCCTGACAGTAATATGCAAACGAAAGTATCTCAACAACAATAACAGAAACCTGGTGAATCGGAAAGACTTGTGATGGAGATAGACCCAAGCTTTACAGCCCCTCCCAGCTTCTGGAGTGGTTTGTGAAACTGCCCAGGGGACCAGCCAGGATAACAAGCACTTGGATATAGGTTTTGAGTAGATTGTATGACTGTGAGGTGAAAAAACACGAGGAAAACAAGATCACTGGTTAGAGGATCCTTGATATCTAATCCTGACTCTGCCTCTTATTGGCTGGGTGGTCTTTGGCAAGTTCCTTGTGTCCTCTGACTTGGCTTCAGTTCCATCACCTGCATAGTGAGGATAGTCTAGTACCTAGAGACTACGGTATAGGGTGACTGTGATGATTCAGTGAGTAAATTCAGATTGAATGCTTGAGAAATATATCAGGCAGATAGCAAGTGAGAAACTATTAATATGATTAATAGTATTATCCTAGAGAACACTGAATGAATTCGAGTTCAGAGCAGATTAGACAGAGAGTTGCCCAACCAGGCTGGTGAGGGGGTGAGACTGGCCCACAAGGTTCCTTCATCAGCTAGCCAGCCCTGCTTTAGCTGCCTGGGTCCTGGCTCTGCTCTCACTCCTACTTTGGTCCTATTTAAATGCTCACCAACTCCACTTCCAAATACTGGTTCTTAATTTACCAAATTTTAATTGACACTGAGCATTTGTTGGACAGCGTGCCAGGGAACATTAACGTGGTAGTGCAGCAGCCAGGCCCAGCCCTTGGTCTTAGGAAGCCGCAGTCTATTGTGACAGTTCTTCCTTAATGCTGGCCCCATCTTCACTGTCAGCCAGGGCCCAGACCGGACCAAAAACCTCGTGAAGGAGGAAGGGGGCGTTGAAGTGGAATTTGAAAGATCAGAGTTGACTGTGGCCATGGACTTGGCCCGTGTTCTTCACCAGCTCTCCTTTCCTATTCCAACCAAACGTCATTACCACACATTTTGGGGAGAGAGGCTGTTTACTCTCAGTAGTCACTTTATTCTACTCCTCTGGTGCAGTGCCTAATAAGTACAAAGATGGCTCCGACCTGGACAAAACTGATGTTCTGAACCAAAATAAAGAAGACACGTACTAAATCCAGACAGACCCTTGAGTCTGGGAAGTGGTCTAATTATTTCAACTTGACATTCATTGATGTCCTCCACTTCTATCATCCCTCCTCCCCCTCCCCCCTGCCTGCAACACGCACACACGCACCCACACATGCATGCACGCATGTTCTCTTCTTTGGTTTTAGACCTTAGGTAGAATATCGAGTTAGAAGTAACTGACTTTCAATCCCAGTGTACCCTGCACAGGAGCCATGTGCTGTGCTGTCACTCATGCATGGCTGCTCTGTTTCTAGATATTGATGAATGCCGGGAGATCCCAGGGGTCTGTGAAAATGGAGTGTGTATCAACATGGTTGGCAGCTTCAGATGTGAATGCCCAGTGGGCTTCTTCTATAATGACAAGCTGTTGGTTTGTGAAGGTAAGTGATGTTGTCACTGTATCGTGTCCAGAGTGAGCTAACAAATGAGCTACTTACCCACACACGCGGCCAATTTCACAACATTGGAATTTCAGAAATCATATCAAGCTTCAGCAATAGTGAAGGGCACTGTGGGGAACACCATGAACTTTCATGCAAAAAATTCACCAACTCCCGGTGGAAAAAGTAGGACTTGCATTCCCCAGCCCCCTCCCCCGCAAACACAATGTATTAGATTTCCCAGCTGATACGAAAAAACCTTGAGTTCCTGGGTGTGTCAGATAGATTGCTTTTGTTTCACATTGCTTGAAAGTGAACATGAGTGGTGGGCAGTCATCTTGAGTTGAATCTCAAAATCAGCGTTCTTTTCCAAATGGAGCCTTTGCTACTCCCAAGTGAAAACAAGGTTAATGCAAATATTCCAAATGCATGAGAGAATTCCAAATGGCAAGAACAGCAAATTCGATTTTATATGAAGAATGTTGGCATGCATGCAAATGGTGCTTTTTTCATTTTCAAATTACCTCCTCTTGCCATGTGCATGTACTGTGATTCTGCACATTCCTTACAGCACTTCATTTTTCCTACATCTGGGGAAGATAGTATTCTTTTACATTTTAGTAAAAGGGACATTACTGGTTATTAAATATACCATGTGCCCTAGGATAGCTGGAATAATTTTCTATTTAATATTTAAACTTGGGGCCTCTAGCAGAGTTTTTGTTCATGTTAGAAAAGGTTATTGCCCCTTAGAGCATGGATTAGAACACATATGTCAACATTTTAATGTTAAAAATTTTTTTCTCCTAAACTGGGGACAATTATAGACCATGAGTAAAGTTATAGTCCCAAGCACATGCTTGTTAAATTCTCCTCATCGGACTTTGGGTTACTATAGCCAAGTCAGCACGGGTCCTCTACTCTGTCTGCTGTGTGGGAGAGTGGGAGTGGGGTGATAGCCATTCAGAGCCTTTCTAAGGAGATAGGCATTTCAGGTCTTGGCCCAGCCCTGTGCTTTGGGGGGCAGCCGTCAAGGATCAGGAGGAAGCACGATGCCGGAGAGGAGAGGAAGTCCACAGCAGGTGACCTTACAGTGCTAGGATTGGCTGCCTTCCTCATAGCCACCATCTTTCACCTTCCATGCAGGCCTCAGGATGACTGCCACCTTCTTGTGGCGTCTCTCCTTCTCTTCCATTCAGAGAGCCCTTTGGTGGTTACTTTACCCAGGTGCCTCTTTGGCTCTTCTATTTGCTGAAGCAGCAGCAGCCCTTGGCCAGGACCCATAGACAAGGCCACCCACGACCACCAAGGCAACCTAGACCCTGCTGCACACGTGAGGTTGGAAAGCTACAGCTGTACCAACGTGGGGCACTTTTCTGTCAGAGCAGCAGGCAGTGGATGTTGAGATCACAGAGTGCTCCAACTTTTGGTTTCCCTTTCACAGGAAATCCATCTTCGGGGTGAGTGTTTAATCCAGGGTCAGCTGCTTCCCAGCGCACTCTCAGCTCTCAGATGCAGAAAATGAAGGTTGATTTAGTACATGCCTCAGCAACAGTGAGGTTGGAATGAATTCCAGAAGTGATTTAGAGGGAGCCTCCATGCATCTGCTCTTCCCAAGTATGCATACCATCAGATGTCAGACATCTGATGCATTACAGAAATGCTTGTCTGTGATACCATTTGGCTTCTCCAAGGACACAAGCTACTCTCTATTTCTGTAAACCCTTAAGTAAGAGCAGGGTAGACTTAGTGGATAAGGTGGTGCTTGGTGTTGAGCGTACTGTAATGCGAGGCAAGCACATGTCTGCGTTTGTATCTGCTATACAAGAGGCACCCCCCACACACATTAGACAGAAAACTCCCCCTGACAGCAGTCCTGACATTCTTCCCACCATAAAGCACGAACCTAGGAGGCATAGGATACTGCATTTGCCGCCCCCTGGTGGGAACTTCTTTAGCTGAGCCAGCTTAGATTGTAAGGCCTAGTGCTAGTGCTGAGGGCTGACTCCCACCTGTGTTACAGGCTATTCGCTTTACTAGACTTGTAATGAATTAGATTATTTCACTGGAGCAGGAGCAGGGAACATGTATTTTGCCCTGTGGTATAGCGTGGACTGTATAGTAATTTTTTGCGATGCCACGAATTTAAATTATAATTTAATTACCTTTACTACAGAATTTGAACTACATAATTACATTTGCATAAATTTAAACTAAGTGATATATATATGTATACATATATAGCACTTATTTTATATATATATAAACTATGTATAGATGTATGTATATGTATATACACATATATGTGTGTGTGTGTATATATATATATATGTGTGTGTGTGTGTGTGTGTACAACCCTGTGAGCATAGTCAAAGCTTTAAAACACACAATATCCATTTTATCCTTTTCTTTGATAATACAGATTGGTTGTATTCAGTTTTATGTGCAACCTCTCATGTTAAGTTTTCTTGATTTGCCTGCCAAGTGACAATAATTTAAGCAGGAGCCTCTACAACCCTACAGCTCCAAGTGTTGTCTGTGGACCAGGAGCACCAGCATCACCTGGTAGATTATTGGAAATGCAGAATCTCAGGCCATTCCCCAGACATGCTCAGTCAGAGTCTGCCTTTCCACAAGATTCCAAGTAGTTCATATGCACATTAAGGTTTGAGGTGCTCTGCTCTCCCGATCTTTCAGCCTTCCACACAAAAGCAACCTGATCAAGTCATAAAACTCTGGGGCTTTGAGCAAATACAAAATTTCTTAGGACATTAGTCTATGTCCATAAGAAGTTCTGATCATAGCAGCTGAATTTTATGACTTTTTTTGGATAAGAGCATCACTAGAGTCCCTATGTGGTCATAAATAAAATACTCCCATTTATGAAAATATTAGTAAAGTAGAAAAGTAGAAAATGACTTTTCAGTCATCCTTTGTTCAATAGAACCAATCAAAATAAGAATATATGAATTTATTTTATGTGAGAGGCTTCATCAACTTGGCACCAGATTCTGTTCTCCTCTAATAAAATTATCTTCTGCTTGTAGATATTGATGAGTGTCAAAACGGTCCAGTGTGCCAACGCAATGCCGAATGCATCAACACTGCTGGCAGCTACCGCTGTGACTGCAAGCCTGGCTACCGCTTCACTTCCACGGGGCAGTGCAATGGTAAGTCGTTCACTAATGGCTGCATGTGCCCACCCAATGGGTTATCTCCATCGAGCTTCAGACACCTGGATTTCTTTTGAGATGGTCAGGTTGCAGAACGCATAACTTAAGATTTAGACTGCTGAGTTCTAGTAACTAAATCAAGAAAAAAGAAAATGATTGCAATGTCTAAACTCTTAGCTTTTTCCCTCTTGGTTTCAAAACAAGAAATAAATCATATACATACATAGATTTCATATTTGCCTCTCTGCTCTCCTGCTGCAAACAGCCACATCCACAAATATGCACACACAGACACATGCACATGCACACGCATTTGCGTGTGTGCACACACATGCTTCCCTAACCAATATTCAGGACCAAATACTTTTTTTTATTATTTCATGTAATTCCCCCTTTGACAGGTGAGGTTGTCACCATCCCAGCCACACACCCCAAATCTAGACAGTGAAACTCTTTGAGCTGTGCCACATTAATCTTCAAAAAATGAACAAAAAGAACCAGCAACATCACTCTTCCTCCTAAATTTCTTTCAGATAAAAGATCATTCACAGAGGGCAGCAAACATTAACAGCCTTTTATTAGCTGCAAGTCACCTATAGTAAAATGAGAAACTATCCTCTACAGGTTAGATTTTTTTTTAATTGTTCATTTTTGTCAAGGATGTGGTAGAAGTAAGGAGGATGAATGTGTTACCAACTTAAATTGATGGTAAAGTTATTAATTATCTAATGGTTCCTTGTAGCCAGTAGTATTAAAATTAAAACACTGGTGTTTCGGCCTAGAGGCAAAATAATATCTCAGAATGATTTTCATGTAGAATAATTATAAATCATTATATATTTAGCAAAAAGGTCAGGAAGAATGTTATTTTGCTCATGGTTCGTTTCACAGGGAGTTTCCTGGATATTTTATGCATTTGTGAATGAAACAACACAAGGGAACATGGTCAGATTTTCCTTGGATTTCCTTGCCTACCCGTGACTAAGTGGTAGGAAGTGCACTGCTCTCTGTAGGGTATTTTGCATTGTTTTATGAGACCTTGGTGGGAAGAGAGTGTAATAGCAGAACAAAAACTCACTTTGAGAATCAAGACTTGTTTTGTTGAGCTTAAAGGAACATGTGCAAGTGTTTAGCATTTTGTCAACAGAGCTGTTGTTATCCATGTATAAAAAAAAAAAAAGGACAGGAAAAGTGGGGACCACTCTGATATGAGCCACAATACCCTAGTGAAACTTGGCATTGACACCACTTCCCTGCATTTTGCTCTTAATTTATATTTCTTTGAAACTGGGTGAAATAATTCCAATCAAAATAAAGAATTGCTGATAATATAGAACATGTCATTTCACACCATTTCACGTTCAGGCAAGAAGTTATTTATGCATCAAGACAGCATGTCCAGCCAGGGCCTGCTGGGACTTAGGCCCTGTCATATTTTCTTGTAGAACATTAATATAAGTAAAACTCATCAGGCGTTAACCAGCGATAAGTGCTGTGAGTGTTGCTTGTAGTCAAAGCTCAATTGCCCTCATTCATTGAAATCCTCAGAAGAAAAGGGAACAAACTTGAGTTTTGCAACTAGTATCAGCCTCTAGGGTTGAAGACTTCACTCCAGGAATGTCTTCATTTATATCTTACTTTAAAAATCTCTTAAAATGTCTTTAAGTGCTGTTGTTTACATGACATTTCTCAGACATATTGCAAAATACTGCTCTCTTCCTGTGTTTAAGATAAAGAACTAAAAATTTTTTTCCATCATAAGATGTTTATTTCAATTCATAAGTGCATCATTTCAAACCCCAAATCACAGCTAGCTGTATTACCCACACTGTTGCTGAGAGATCTGAGAGAACAATTAGTTATGGAATCCCAGGGTGTTTCTCTGATCTTAGGAGGTGCATAGCCCGAGCAAATGCAGCCCCCTTCTGAAATCTCCACCCAGCTAAAGACAAGAGACAGGTTCTTCCCAACCGTTTCCTCACAGGTCTCCTCTCTTTCCACTCACTGGCGGGTTATTTCCCCCAATACCCTGTTTAAACCTCCTATCTCAACCTCAGACATAATCTCCTTGGAATTCAAATCCTGATGCTTAAAGAAACCTAGTTTTCTCTTCTCAAGACAAATTGAGCTTCACAATTAAATTCTCTAGACTTGTAACTTTCCATTTCACCAATAAAATCTCAAAGTACTACATAGTTCATTTTCTTGAAATCATCACGAAATAAGCAATGTAGGAAAGAAAAAAATCCTAATTGGGGATCCATTCCTAAGAAGATCCTTAATGCTTTATATTTCCTGTGTGCCCCAGAGGCAAAACAGACCTGGTCGCCTGCATCCTCTCAGATCCAGTACTACCTGAGGGCACCTGAGGGCAACTATGGTAGACCCTGAGACATCCTTCCTCAAAATTAACTTCCTTCACAGAGCTTGGCAATGGAAATAAATTTCATCTGCCTATCCTAGGGAACAGTTTGCTCCTTTTAAATCCATTTTCTCTAATGGGAATAACCTTAATTTGTTAACTGGCATTTCTGCATAGGTTAGCAGTAGCTCCAATTTCCCCTCTTAATGATATACTCAACTTCACTTGAGATTTTTAAACAGTATGGTGATTCATCACAACTGTAACTCTTCTGTATATTTAAAGGAAGTGGTTATAAAAATGGCAACCTGAGCACATGAAATGGAGGGAATATCTTCTCTACTGACATGGTAGCAGAAAACGACTGCTCTGTGTAGCAGAAAACGCCCATTCCCAGTTGCTGTCTTCTCAGTAGACAGGGCAGGCAAGCAGCATGTTTATTGAGCTGAGAGCAGGGGGCTGCCATGCTCTCCAGCTTCTACACCCAAGGTGGCAGTCTGCTAATTGCTTTCTTTTGTGACAATAGCAAAATCAGGATGAATCAGTGTTTTTAAAGTTACATTTGCCCTAAACAGAGAATATCGAGAGCTTTAAAAACTTAGAGACATAAGTAGGCATGTAATTGTGTCATTTGTGGATTCATGCAATAAATTCTGCCCCACAGATCATCAGATTTCAGGGGAACAACAAAGATGCAGTTGATGATAAACATAATTTAGAGCTTAAAGACTAGCAGAAGTAAAATGGAAGAGCTTTCCTTTGAGTAAATATGAATAACAAGAAAGAAATATTAGGATTGTCAACCCCTAAAAGGAGCCACGTATAGACATGAAGACTTGGTTAAAATAGAACAAAAGGTTATGGGAGTAAGATGAAACTGAGGTAAAACCTGAACAGGGACGGTGTAGGTTGTCCATCAAGAAAGCTGATGTCAGCAATGGGATTTGTTTGACTTTGATACGATATAAATTTCCAAAGGAAGCTGTGAAGGGCCAATGATTTGAGGCACCAAATCTGGACTAGATAAAATACTTCAATTAATTCCCCAGTCTGTGATGCTGCTTTTACACAAACAATCAAAACAGATTATTTCCCAGCTTGGATTTTTCTTCCCCATTCTACTTCTAAGTTTTCTCATGTTTCAGAACATTTTTTGGATAGTGCCCCTGTTTTTCATTTTCTCGTGTATTGTTAACCTACTCTGGATATGCTCAGTAAATGAGAGTGAGTTTTAACCAATTTTGAAGCACAAGGAAATATAATGCCAGCGTCTGTTTTATTGGCTTAGTTTAGAGCTAGGATTAATCCTGAGAGCAATACTTAGAGGTAAGTTATTCAATTCAATTTTGTCTTCTCATCTTCCACTTCAGATATTTAAGATGCTTTTTATCTACAGATCGCAATGAATGTCAAGAAATTCCCAACATATGCAGCCATGGACAGTGTATTGACACAGTTGGAAGCTTTTATTGCATTTGCCACACTGGTTTTAAAACAAATGCTGATCAAACCATGTGTTTGGGTGAGTATGTGATTATCATTTCATTTTTTCTTCATATCCTATTGAAATATTCGTTTGCATCTCAATGTATACAACATTTCATACCAAACCTTTCGGTAGTCATTTTGCTATTTATAAAATAAAACCACTAGCAGACATGTAGCATGAACATGCTTTGGTATTTAATCTTTGGCAATCTGAACAGAATAAACCCCTTCCTTGATATTCATTGGGCTGTCAGTTCAAAAAAATCTTTGGACTAAGGGATAAACTTAGAAAGATAGCTAGACAACAAATTACTTTTTATTAATGGTAACAGCCTATTATTTTTTTATAATATTTATGTGTGTTTACCTTACTAGAACAGAGTGCAGCTTTTGAGTGTTTGAGTATGAGCATTTTTTGAGTTTGTACCAGATCCTCAAAGGCAAATTTACAGATCCTACAAAGGCAAAAAACAAAACAAAACAAAACAAAAACCCCAAAAAACAAAAAAATAACAACAACCAAACAAACAAAAAAATCATTTTTCAGGAGGAAAAGAGCTCAAGATTTCAAATCTCTTTTTTGGTTTCAGTACTGACTCAGGATCTTGACTTAGAATAAACTTCAAATATGTAATCATTTTCTCCCTTTACCTCCTTTTTATTTCTGCTTTTTCAACATCCATTAAGTCTTCTGGGGACTTGATGAACATGAATCAGTTTCACAGCTGGAAAAAGAACAATTAAAGAGTAATGTTTAAAGTGCTTGCCTTTGGCTGTAATTGGATTTATCCATTCAGGCACATTCTCGTCAAGTTTTGGCTTCATAGCAGAAAACAAATTTTAAATTAAAGGAGTATAATCAGCCCTCCTCATCACTGGGGAACTAAACCCTGCATATTAATGTGACGCTGCCCACAATTCTTTCTCCCTCTTTCCCCTGAAGTACCTACACCTCCCTACCAAAGAACTTGCTCTACCTTAGCTTGGCTAAAAATGAATCAAGGCAGAAGCTCTTGATTGCTGGCAGAGTGACTCATCAGATGCCCTCTTCCACCGCAGACACACACATTGGAGTCACTCTGGGGTTAGCAATAGCTTCCTGGTTTAGGACCACAGGTAATTCATCTTCATGTCCAGAATTTGAAAGGAAAGAAAATGCTCTGAACACTCCATTTTATTACCTGAGGTGTTACCTTCTGCTCCCTCTCCCTCCTTTCATCCTAGCCCTCCTCGTTCTGCTTTAATTTCGCAAACCAGCAGTATCAACTTTCTTTCATTTTAATGTCTTATTCCCTCTTTATTATAATGTACACCTACTCTTTATAAAAAAAGGATGTTAGCTGCTGTGGTGAGATGCAAAGACATGTAAGATGCTGAGTAGCTTTACAAAATAGTCAATGAGAAAAGTCATAGACCAATAAAAAGACAAACAACCGTGCAGGAGTGTATGAGAAGAGTCAAATTAAATGCCATCACACTGGGATAGTCGAGGAGAGTGGGATAAGTCACTCTTATCTTGGTGGAAGTGGTGGTGGGTTAGGGGTGGGCTGGGAAAAAGGACAAGATATCTGAAATGTCAGGTGATTTAGAAAGCTCATTTATTGTGTTGCTGATTTCAGGGTAATATCAGGCGTCTCACTGCTTTCTGATAAACTGGCGTGAGAATCTTAAAGGCTGAAGTTTGCCAAAGGTGGCAGCAAATCAAGACCCAGATGCGCATAAAATTTTCCATTTGCAAGTGAAAATATTTGAGAAAAGTGGCAAGGGTGGAGAATTCTAGAAGTAAATAGAATAAAATAATTTTGGGGCCGGCCCAGTGGCTCAGGCGGTTAGAGCTCCATGCTCCTAACTCAGAAGGCTGTCAGTTCGATTCCCACATGGGCCAGTGGGCTCTCAACCACAAGGTTGCCAGTTCAATTCCTCAACTCCCGGAAGGGATAGTGGACTGCGCCCCCTGCAACTAGCAACTGGCAACTGGACCTGGAGCTGAGCTGCTCTCTCCACAACTAAGACTGAAAGGACAACAACTTGAAGCCGAACGGCACCCTCCACAACTAAGATTGAAAGGACAACAACTTGACTTGGAAAAAAGTCCTGGAAGTACACACTGTTCCCCAATAAGTCCTGTTCCCCTTCCCAAATAGAATAGAATAGAATAGAATAGAATAGAATAGAATAGAATAGAATAGAATAGAATAGAATAGAATAGAATAGAATAGAATAGAATAGAATAGAATAGAATAGAATAGAATAAAAATTCTTGTCCAGTTCCCATGTCCTTAGCTTGCCTCCTTTCACATGCCAATCAAGGAAAGGATTTGCTCCCAAGGTTTAGAACCTTGTCTTTTGCTGGTTTCTCACAGGGAGCTGCCACTGCTGGAACTAATACCAATATCAAGAAGTTGTCAGCCTCTATATGATACTTTGTGAACCCTAAATTGCCCTTTCACCCCAGAACTATACAACCTTTTCTTTTGTTAATAATTATGTTTTTCTATGTCCTTTGCTCCCACTAGACATAAATGAATGTGAAAGAGATGCCTGTGGGAATGGAACTTGCCGAAACACAATTGGTTCCTTCAACTGCCGCTGCAATCATGGTTTCATCCTTTCTCACAACAATGACTGTATAGGTGAGTGTGCAAAATAGTCACCAACACCAAAGGAAGACAGTTTTATATGTGTTCTTTGTTACAGGTGTCATCTCCAATGTGCTGGCTATCTTTTTTTTAAAGATTTTTATTAAAATATAGCTAACATAAGATATTATATATTAGTTTCCGCTATACACAATAGTTATTCGACACCCATTTACCTAAAGAAGTGATCACCATGGTAACTCTAGCAACTATCCAACACTGTACTATGCTATCACAATATTATTGACTATACTCCCCAAACTGTACACCACATCCCCATGACCTGTCCATCCCACACCTGGAAATTTGAACCTCTCACTCCCCTCCATCCTCCCTCCTCCTTTTTAATTTTTCAATTACAGTTGACATTCAGTATTATTTTATATTAGTTTCAGGTGTACCGCACAGAGGTTAGACATTTATATAATTTAAGAAGTGATCCTCCTGATGAGTCTAGTACCCTTCGGCCCTATACATAGTTATTACCATATTATTAACTATATTCTCTATGCTTTACTTTATGTCCCCAAGACTGTTTTGTAGCTACCAATTTGTACTTCTTAATGCCTCCAGCTTTTTCACCCTGCCCCCCCAACCCACCTCCCATCTATCACCACCATAAATCTAGTACCCATCTGACACCATACATAGTTATTACAACATTATTGACTATATTCCTTATGTTATACCCTACATTCCCATAACTACTTTGTAACAACCAATTTGTACTTCTTAATTCCTTCCCCTTTTTCACCCACCTCCCACCCCCCTCCCATCTGGCAACCATCAAAATGTTCTCTGTATCTATGAGTTTGTTTCTGTTTTGTTTGTTTATATTGTTCTTTAGAGTCCACATATAAGTGAAATCACATTGCATCTGTCTTTCTCTGTCTGACCTACTCCACTCAGCACAATTCCCTCCAGGTCCTTCCATGCCGCTGCAGATGGCAAGAACCCATTCCCTTCCCTGGCAGAGCAATATTCTATTGTATACATGCACCACCTACTCTTTATCCATTCATCCATCGATTGACACCCAGGCAGCCTCCACATCTTGGCCATGCAACAATACCTATGTGTAAACAATGCAACAATGAATATATGTATGACCACGTACCCTCTAAATAGTGTTTTAGGTTTCTCCATATAAATACCCTGAAGTGGGATTACTGGATCCTTCTTTGTCTCTTGTTATAGCTTTTATTTCAAAGTCTATTTGTCTGGTATAATAAGTATTGCTACCACAATTTGCTTGGTTGTTTTTTTTTTCCATTTTCATGAAATATCTTTTTCCCATCTCTTTAGTTTCAGTCTGTGTGTGTGTTTTGATCTGAAGTGAGTCTTATTTTCTTATCTATTCAGCCACCCTATGTTTTGATTGGAGAATTTAATCCAGTTACATTGAAAGTAATTGCTGATAGATATGTAGTTATTGCTATTTTATTATTCATATTTTTTATTTTTTTGTTTCTCTTAAAGAAGATTTCTTGTAATTCTGGTTTGGTGCTGGTGAACTCCTTTAGCTTTTTCTTGTCTGAGAATCTTTTTATCTGTTCTTTGATTCTAAACGATGGCTTTGCTGGGTAGAGTAATCTTGTTTGTAGGCCTTTGATTTCATCACTTTGACTATTTCCTGCCAGTCCCTTCTGGCCTGCACTGTTTCTGTTGAGAAGTCAGCTAGAAGTCTTAAGGGAGCTCCCTTGTAGGTAACTAACTGCTTTTCTCTTGCTGCTTTTAAGATTCTTTCGTTGTCTTTGATCTTTGACATTTTAATCATGATGCATCTTGGTGTGGGCCTCTTTTGGTTCATCTTGGTTGGGACTCTGTGCTTCTTAAACTTGTATATTTATTTCCTTTGTCAGGTTAGGGAAGTTTTCAGTCATTATTTCTTCACACAGGTTTTCAATTCCTTGCTGTCTCACTTCTCCTTTTGGTACTCCTATGATGCAAATGTTGGTCCACTTGGTGTTGTCCCAAAGGCCCCTTAAACTATCCTCATTTTTTTATTTTTTATTTTTGCTGTTCTGATTAGGTGTTTTCTGCTACCTTATTTTCTAAATTGCTGATTCAATCCTTTGCTTCACCTAATCTACTGTTGATTCCCTTTAATGTATTCTTCATTTCAGTTATTGTAGTCTCTATTTCTGACTGGTTCTTTTTTACGTTTTCTATCTCCATTTTTATTTTTCTTGTCTCTTTATTGAAGTTCTCCCTGAGATCACCGAGCATCCTTATAACCAGTGTTTGGAACTCTGCATCTGGTAGATTGCTTGTCTCCATTTTGTTTGTTTGTCTGGAGCTTTGTTCTGTTCTTTTATTTGGGACATGTTTCTTTGTCTCCCCATTTTGGCTACCTCCCTGTGTTTGTTTCTGTGTATTCGGTAGGTCTGCTATATCTCCCAGTCTTAGTAGAGTGGCCTTATGTAGTAGATGTGCTGTGGGGCTCAGTGGCACAATCTTCCTGGTCACCTGAACTGGGTGCTCCATGTGTGCCCTTTGCATGGGTTGTGTGTGCCCTTCTGTTGTAATTGAGCCTTGGTTGCAGTCTGCACATTAGTGGGAAGGATTGATCCTTGGGCTGATTAGTTGTGAGGTCTGGCCATGACTACAGTGGACAAGCTGTTGTGCAGGAGCTGACAGAGCAGGATTCACTTTAGCAGGGCTCTAGTGTGCCCTTCGAGTGTGTCATCCCTGGAGGCCACCAGGTAATGCTCCAGGTGAGTCCAAAGCTGGCCACTGGGCCTGCCATTCCCGGTGCTTCCTGGGAGGGTCCCCACCATAGTCCCAGTTCAGCCACAGCCTGTACCCTGCCTGGGACCACCTGACATGAGCCACAAAGCAATGCGCAGATGGCTGCTGCCCACACTGGGCTTAGAGGTGCCTCATGAAGCCAAGCTTCAAGCCAAGGCTGGCTGTTGCTAGTGCCAGGGCTGTTCAGCCAGAGGTACAGGGTACATCGAAGTCAGATGCTGCTTGTTTGGGTTTTGTGAACCTTTGAGAGATTTTAGAAAAGTCCACAGCATGAATCAAGGCACGTCATTTATATGGAAAAGCCACTTGGAGTGGCTTGGGTGGGCCTGAAAGATGGGTGGGCAGAGTCTCAGGAAATCAGGGCGAATGAACAATGTTAGCCAGGTTGATGGACATAGTGATCGCCTGCATCTGCACACCAGGAGGGGCGAGGGCTCAACAAAGAAACAATAGCTTCTACCAGCTCTTCCATCTGGGAGAAAGCTGCCCCTCCAGCCCTTGTCCTGCAGGCAGACAATTCAGTTCCTCCCCATACTTATGACCCTGGTGTCTTTTGAGCTGCTGTCTCAGTGCTGAAGCTCAGAGCAAGTGAGTCCATTAGCAAGTAAGTCTGTGCACAGTCCCTTTAGGAGGAACACCTGGGACTCCAGCCACCCTCATCTCACTCAGCCACAATGTCCACTGGTTCTCACAGCCAGAAGTTCTCTCCCTGGCAGTGAAACCCTGGGCTAGGGAGCCTGTTCTGGGGCTGGGTCCCCTCATTCGTCTGGGGGCTGGGCACGCGGTGGACTTCCACAGCTGAGATGTCCATCCCAATTATTAATGGTCACATGCAGATGTGGGACCAGCCCATTCCATCTCTCTGCCCCTCCTACCAGTCTCAATTTGGCTTCTTAGTTGTAAGGCTTTGGTTCAGCTAGACTTCAGGTGACTCTCAATGATGGTTGTTCTGTAGTTTAGTTGTAATTTTGATGTGGTCGTGACGGGACATAAGCACAATGTTTACCTATTCCATCATCTTGACTGGATCTGTCGCTGGCTATTTTCTCTTTATATATGCCATCTTATGCATGACAATTTGTTAAAAGACTTGTCAAACAGATTGTGTTGCTTAAATGTCAAAACGTGCATTAAATGTAAGTACATGTATTACTTTTCAAAGTGCTTATTAGCAGCTATAATTTTTATATCTAGTATGCTGTGAATTAAATAAATGGATTTGATTACATTTTAAAATATACAAAAGTGATTCTTTGTGTAGAAATTATATAATTCATGAATAACGTGGAACAATTTGTCTAGTTGTTTCTCTATAGCCTGTCTTAAAAGAGGTAAATTATTGAATCTGTTAAAATCTATGTATAAAACATGCTACATTATTCATAAATGAGGGTAATGAACTAAATTTTGTATTGTTTTTGAAACTAATTTTATTTAATTCTAATTATGGGAGTATTTAATGCCTTCAGCTGCATTGTATATTAGTAATTCAGTTTTCACCTTTAAAAATTAAACCTAAAGGAAGATTAAGGTAAACTCACATGAAATTCTAATATAAATTATCAATCTCTGATTAATATAATTGTGTAATATGTTAGGTTTTGATAGGTACTTAAAGCCAGATCTATTATTACAAGCTAGATTTTCATTGGAATTTCTTATGCTTTGCTGAACCAGCAAAGGCCACTGAAATTCAGAACCAGTATTTTTCCCTTTAAAAGTTTTGATCATTACTGGGATTATGACATTTCCTTTGGAATATATCAAATGATATTTGTTTGGCAGATGTTGATGAATGTGCAACTGGAAATGGGAACCTTTGCAGAAATGGCCAGTGCATCAATACAGTGGGGTCCTTCCAGTGTCAGTGCAATGAAGGCTATGAGGTGGCTCCAGATGGGAGAACCTGTGTGGGTGAGTACTGCCTCAGCAAGACCCTCCAAAGAACACCCCGAAGACCGCTCAAAGAACTGTGCAGTATCTATCACAGTCTTTCCTTCTGGAAGCCTGGAGGACAAAAAATATCAGAGTACAATTACAGTAATTCTGCAATACACACACACATACACACCCCACTTTTAGCCCTTATCTTTTAAAATTAAATCATTGTACTCACAGAGAACAGTTAAACTGTTCAACTTAAGAGTTATACAATTAAATTATTCTACAAACAATTGTAATTCCCTTTCTTATAATTTTTCTTCACAATAGATTTGTAGTAAGCTCTTATATAATTTTTTGGCTGCTCTCAAAGATCTTTGTACCCACTGACTTTTCACATGCTACACTCTTCTGGAAACGTTTAATTTGTAGGAGGTCAAATAAAGTATGGTCACTATATTGCACACTTCTGAAAGCTGATAAAATTTATTTTTATTCAGTCATTAATTGTTCTCCATGGTAGAGTTTTGTGGCCTTTAATTCGTTTTATGTGTTTCTTTGATTTTATTCCAGTTTCTTTGAATTTTAATTACTTGCTGGAAATCATGCCTGCGAAAACCTTTTCCTTCATTGTCTCTTTTTTTTTCAGATATCAACGAATGCGTTCTAGAACCCGGGAAATGTGCACCAGGCACCTGTCAGAACTTGGATGGGTCTTACAGATGCATTTGTCCACCTGGGTACAGTCTACAAAATGACAAGTGTGAAGGTAGGAGGGCTACAATATTTGGAAACAAACAGTATTGGTTTCTGCACTGGCATTATCAAAGTCAAAGCTTTTGTGATAGTGTCTTCATTTTGGAATTCTGTGTCAAAATCAAATTCAAGGGCAGAGGGTGAGTTTATGGCCTCATACTTAGATGGTAAGACAAGAACATCTAATTCTCATGCTAATCCCTGATGATGTTAATGTGCTCTGTGCATATGGGGGGCGGGGGGTCATATGATCCTGACTCTTTTTCAGTGTTCTTTTATGCAGCTTGTGGAAAATCCTGGATTACATGTCTTTAAGTGCCTATAGGTTGCAACTAAAAATAGCTTTCTGATCCCGTTAAAATCTTTAAGTGACCACATTCAAGGTTGGATGCATATGGCTATATAGTTTGTCTATGTTGTGTTGACCTATACAAAGGTGGAAGTGTGGTACTACAAATATATTCTCAGCAAATTTTATAGTACTCCCTTTCTTAATATATATGTCATTGCATTAAATGAAGGCCATTAATTGCCAGAACTTCATAAGTAACTTGGGTTGAAAGGATCTGAAGAACTCACCTAGTCCATGCTCCCACCTTTAAACAGGACTGCATCTAATCCATGATTAGTAATAACTTTCTCCACTTTTAATGTCATCAATGATAAGTTTTATTATATATCCAATTTAAATCACAGTCAAATGATACTATTCTAAATGAAAACATATAATCAAAATTAGGCCTAACTGCAAATTATTAAACATGTTATTTTACTTTTATTAAAGGTCAGCTTTATTCACTCCATGATTAATGCAAAATTATTTTAGAACAAACAGCATGGAAATGTATAGAAAGAAAACAACTTTGTGAATAGTCCATGCTACAATGTAGATTGTGCCCATGCTACAATCTTTGTTCCCCACTGTTAGGAAGTCAGCATTTCAAGGTTAATTTCTATTATAAGAGAAAGAACCTAACAACAACAAAAACAGCAACCGAAAAGAAATGTTTGAGCATTTTTACAAAAGTTGGCTTTCCTTTTAAGAAAAGGTTGGATGTTACAGTGGAGAGAGTGTGGAAATGGAGCAACTCAATCATCATCAGCAGTTCAGATTTGTTAATAAACCACAGGAAACATGATGTAATTATAAATGCAATGTAATAACATGAAGTAATGAAGAGGCTGGTTTTACATTATACAGTAAGATAATCACTTTGCATTGCACATTTCTAGAATATCTGTCATGTGGCATTTGCAATGTTAAGTGAAGATAAAGAAGTTAATTCTTCAACTTCCCTTTAGTTGGACCTTGTGGGAATAAAGTTGTGTAATGCGGATTTTGGTGTGGGTAGAACTCTTTACACAAACATGAAAATAAAAAGCCCAAGATACAGGAGATATGTGTTTTACTGAAAACAAAAAAGTATTTCCATGAAAAGAGAATGGCTGAGAATCAAGAGTTACCTCGTTTTCACTACAAATTCCTGCTGAAGTTCAGGGGAAAAGATGGGTAAATCTATGGAAACAATGGCTACACTTTTTCCATAAGTAGGGTGATCATGTAATTTATTGACCAAACCAAAGACAATTTTGAGGAGGGTTCCATTAATAATGAGGCCAGGTTAACAGACATAAGACTAGGACTTTCCTGGAAAACTACGGCATATGGTTACCCAAGCCAATCAAACGCTACCGTGGACCACCCTTAATCACCCTTTTACAGTAGCTAAGATGTATTAGGATGATAAAAGAAATGTACCACAATTCTAAGTGTATCAGATTCCTATTATCTGTATGATGAAAGAAAAACTATAGCATATATAAGGAAAATATTTTTGTGTCTTCAGAAAAATTAACCTGCAAATGAGAGTTCGGGCCTCTTCTTCTGTGATATTTTTAGTTCCTACTGCATAGAATTATTTTCATAAGTATTCATGTCCTTGTAAACTTTATAGTTTTAGGGCTCTAGCATAAGGTATTGAGAAAAGCAGTGTAAATGAGTGGAGGGAAATAAATTTGGTTCAAAGGCATAGATCTCTCCCTGAGCAACTCGTTATCACCACACTTAAAATTTCAGAGCTTCTGTTCAGTGTGCAGTGGTGAAGTCAGACTGGAGTTTCTTGCTTCTTTCCTAGCTTAGGGTGAAATGAAATTACTCCAACTTTCTTATTAGCCAAGCAACTCAGTCTGGGTGAGAGATGTTTCTCATCGCATCCCATGGGAGGTACTTACAGCTTCCATTTTTACAAGAACTGTCAAAGCTACTTTTTTAAACACCACAGCCTAGAAGTCTACCCATCACATTATGATACAGGAAAATATCTTCATGATTGGAAGAGCTTTAAAAGTTGGATGCACTTTGTACTTCCACATTTTGTATTTGGTACCTGATGGTGTCTCCTTTGTGTTTTGACTTTGTTTCCCACATGTAATTCTTTTAGATATTGATGAGTGTGTTGAAGAGCCAGAAATCTGTGCCTTGGGTACATGCAGTAACACTGAAGGCAGCTTCAAATGTCTGTGTCCAGATGGGTTCTCCTTGTCCTCCACTGGTAGAAGGTGCCAAGGTAAGTGCTTTTGAAGGCTTTAGACTTTCATCACTCTGTTTATGTGTTGTGGTTTTATTTTTAAAACGTGGCAAAGCTTTTATTCGTTGTGAAAGAGATGACGGCGAGTTTTTATTCTCCTAGAGGTCTAATGGTTCCCATATGTCAGAAAGTTCATTTTGACTTTTAAGGTTAAAAACTCATCCATCGAGTTATGGTTGCTTGTACAACTGTCCTGGCACTTAAACCTGTCTCTCCCCTATGAACACAGCTGCTGATATGTCATTCACTGGGGGAGCAGCCACGAGCCACTGAATTTGGCAAAGCCAGGGGGAAGTTCAGCCACTGACTAGGTAACCTGGATAAATACGCACCCAAACCTGGACTTCCAGACAGAAAAATGCAGATTCGCCATGTACCCCCAGGGTATAGTGCCCATCCCTTACCTCACAAGTTTTCTAAGAAACATAAAAATACATTTGAACTGACCAGGATTCTTGCTGGGCCTTAGTCTGTTTTCAGGAATAATACTTGTGCACTTAAAAAAAAAACAACAAAAAACAATCAAAAGGGGTTGCATAACACAGTATATTATGTCCCAGAAAACTGTTTAGGTTTTACTAAACAATGCAACTGTGTGTCTATCTACTTTTACAAGCTAGTTTAATGAATTCAGGACCAAAAAAAAAAAAAGAAAAAAAGAAAAAAAAAAGCCCGCAAAACCACACATATCTCTCCCCACCCCAGTGCTTTTTTGGTTGTTTGTTGTTGTTTTGTTCAGTTTTTTTTCTTGCTCTTTTTATTGTTTGTGTTGTTTGGCTTCCATATTACCAAATAAGAGGCAATGGATATCACTTAAGTTTGCAGAAATTGGGTCTGAAGTCGCAGCCCTGCCATCTTTAGCCTAGGGCAAGTCATTTATTCTTGGAAGCTCAATTTTCTCATTTTAAACAAAAATGCTATGCAATTTTATTGAATATATGACAAAGCTTTGTTAGTTTCATAGACTCTTGTTATTCTAATTGATTAGATTTTTACTTTACAATGTTCCTTAGTTACCTAGTATTTAAAAGTAAGAAAGGGGAGAGTTGAGAATTCGCTGGTTGGTTTCCTCTTATAGGTAGCTGTCAGAAGCCTGTGTGGATTTTGGGGTGGTGGGTGGGGTGGTGCTTGATGCAAGCAGATACACTGTATAGTCCCTTGTTTTGTTTTGTTTTGTTTTGTTTTGCTTTGTTTTGTTTTAAGGGTGAGAACCATGTCTTTATTTTTATTTTGAATTATTTTTTTTAGTTACAGTTGACATTCAGTATTATTTTATATTAGTTTCAGGTGTACAGCATAGTGGTAGGACATTTATATAGTTTATGCAGTGATTTCCCAATTAGTCTAATACCCGGGCACTATACTTACTTTCTCGTTTTTGTGTGCCTTTGGCTTGCTTGGCCTGAGTTTGGAAAAAAAGCAATGAAAAACCAGGTGTGAATCTGCCGATGTGGCAGGCCAGAGGAAACTCATAGGCTATTAATTCAATTTGCACTGGCCTGTCACAGAGCAAGCTAACGCTGCAGGAAGCTGCAGGAAGAATTGACCCAGCTGTGAGCAGCCCTGACACATACTCAGCTCCAAGAGGCAGAGCCAGAATTGAGGAATGCAAGCAGGGAAAGTGGCTGTTGTAGTTCTGATGAAATTTCGAAGATCAGGAAGGGTTCCTTGCAGATGGATTGGCAAACAGACATCCTAGCGAACCCTACGTAAAGTATGTGGGCAAGCACAGCTCTCTTTGTCAATGCAAGACACCTTTGACTAATAAACCCATTCTAGATAATCACCACAAGCAAGTGGAAATCTATCACAGAGCACAGATATTTCTGGAGCCAGGAAATTAAGAGCTGGATTTTTCTAATAAGATGACAATTAGGAGTCTGGCTTCTAATGCCCATGAAATGAGAAAATTCCATGGAACTACAGATAATGTTTTTGAAGGAACAAATGTGATAATCCTGGCACCTGAAGGTCACCGATGTAAATGAGCCACTCCCACTTATGAAGGTTAGTGAAAGGAAT
This sequence comes from Rhinolophus hipposideros, assembly GCF_964194185.1. Taxonomy (NCBI): domain Eukaryota; kingdom Metazoa; phylum Chordata; class Mammalia; order Chiroptera; family Rhinolophidae; genus Rhinolophus; species Rhinolophus hipposideros. Next base: position 43,819,238 of record NC_138051.1, on the reverse strand, counting down.
TTGTCACTCAGGCTTACCCTAAACTTCATGTATCTGAGCTTCTATGTAATGTCTAGATTTTTTCAGCGGTGGAGTGGTGTTGGGGAGACAGGGCTGGGGTGTGGAACAGGGTCTTTGATAAAACAAAGAGAAAATGAGAATTTTAATAGGCCAGTATTAGAGCATGCATGTGTCTAGGTTTCAAGAAACATTACAAGCTGGAAGACAAAGGAAAGAATTAAGTTTTAATATGTTTTTGAGACATTTTTGTGAGTAATTGCTAAGTTATATCTTGACAGTTGTAAGCATAAATAGTAAAAACAGGACCAATAAACACAAAACGTTGTATGTAACAATAAACTTAAAGAATAAAGCAAATCAAAACATGTCCTTCGGGAAATGACAATTTGTTAAATCTTGAAGCTGCTCAGCAAAGCAGACATTTGGATGGCAGACATGCTACAGGAGAAGTACTGGCTTTTATTTATTGCTCTTGACCATCTGAAGAGTAGTTGAGCGAAGGGTGTCTGTGAGGCCCCGGCCATTACCAGATGTGGTAGTGGAGTAGAAACTAGGGAGATAATTTATCTGGAAAAGTTGCTTGAAAAAGTTGAACAAGTTCAGTAGGGAAGTCAACTGAATTTGACTTACCAGAGCCTGGTAAATCAGATAGGCAGGCAGGCAGACAGACAGAGAGACAGACAGAAAGATAGATATTTTCACTTTAATTCATGAAAATTTTCCTGCTATGATCTTTGGCAACTCAGTTATTCTTACATTATCTCCTTTCTCATGAAATAAAAGCTGGTGAAATTATCTTAACAGAAATGGCTCTAATGATCTGCTACTTGAGATAGAAAAACAGTGGCCGGGGGAGCAGACCTGATCAGAAATAAAGAAAGCGAAATTGTGCAAAATGGATATGAAAACATTTCCTTAAAACCTGCAGATTCTCAGCTCTGTGTAACTCGAGAGGAGTTTGCAAGGCTTTGGAAGTCAAGTTTGAGGGAAAACACACTCCAGGCTCTTGGATGAGCTCACTTTTTAGAGTCACCCAATTTACTCCACAAGAAATGGAAAAGTCAGTTGCCAAAATTATGTCAAGCAATATTGGAGAATTTTGTAGGAACTAGATCCCATATTCCATGTTGGAGTCACCAAGAAATAATCAATATTAAAGAAATATGTTCTTTGAAAGAAAGATTATTCTCCCTCCCATCCACTCATCTCCCTGCCCTCCTCTTTACCTTCCTTCTCTCTGTTGAGCTAAACAAGCTTCTGTTTTTGTGTGTGTGCTTGAGTATATAAAATCTGCAGAAAGCCTCACATGCATTTTGTAGACAGCACCTTCATGAGTAGCTGCTTCAGTGAATGGCCATTGTGTTGTATTCTTGCCAGTCTACAAAACTGCCACATCGTTACTTGCTCTGTGCCTAGAATCTGAGGTTTTATTTTGGTTCCAAGGCTTGGGGACACAGCATAAACAGCATAGTGTGATATGAATCACACAGTAAGTACTAGAACTGGGAGATCTACCTTAACCTAGTGTACTTGCTAAATGTTATCCAAAACATATGTTAAGCTGAACTATCAGTGAAGGGATCTTATGAATGATTCCATCTCTGAATGTCTCCATCCTAAAGTCACTGATGATGTCAGTTTTGAAATGTAACACTGTTCATTTTTATTATTCACACCAGGTTATTTTGGAAAATTGGCTAACGTGAAAGCCACATAGATTTGTTCATCAGCTCTCACTACAAAAGCTCCCTGTGACTTTAAAGATCTCAGCTCAGTTATTATTATAGTCACTGAAGGATTATTACTATAGTAGTGAGAAGGAAACACATTTAATAGGATAGATTGTGGGGCGGCCAGATGACTCAGTTGGTTAGAGCACGAGCTCTCAACAACACGGTTGCTGGTTCAATTCCCATATGGGATAATGGGCTGCAACTAAAGTTGCAGGCTGCCTCCTGCAACTAAAGATTGAAAATGGCAACTGGACTTGGAGCTGAGCTGCGCCCTGTACAACTAGATTGAAGGACAACGACTTGGAGCTGGAGAAACAAATTGTTCCCCAGTTTGAAAAAAAAATAGGATGTATTGTTTCTTATTCACTATTATTATGTAATAATGATTTAGTAAGACAGAACTGAAAGGTCTCTTGAATTTATGTTGCAGATTTGCGAATGAGCTACTGTTATGCGAAGTTTGAAGGAGGAAAGTGTTCATCACCCAAATCCAGAAATCACTCCAAACAGGAATGTTGCTGTGCCTTGAAGGGAGAAGGTTGGGGCGATCCCTGCGAGCTGTGTCCCACTGAACCCGATGGTATGTCTACCATCTGCATTTCCCTTTGGGCCTTTCAAGGTACACACTGGCCATGAAATACATGAGACTGAAGGCCTTCAAGAAAATAAGACAATTTCATTTCGTTGTAAGTCTAATCAAAATGTTCTTTAAAATTATTTTACCTCAGGAGCCAGGTAGTTACTTGCTTCTGAATTACCTTATGAACCAGAGCTGCCAAGTAGTATGCATACCAGCTCTGGGAGCCTTGTTAACTGTCTCTGGTTTCTGGGCTTGTCTCGTTCGTCATTTCCCAACATGTGCAGCATGTGGCAATTTGGCCACCACACCATGCTTGGGGAGGAGCCTGTAGTTATTGCCACTGGCCTATCTATTAATGAGTGTGCTTCTCCATCACAGAGGCCTTCCGCCAGATCTGTCCCTATGGAAGTGGAATCATTGTGGGACCTGATGATTCAGCAGTTGGTGAGTGGCCTATGCTGGATTTTCAGCTTTTCTTAATGTTCTCAATGAGCCTCCTCCTTGCCCTTTTCCAGCAGTTCTTATTTCTCTATATCTTCCTTGAAAAAATAAGCTCTACTTTTTGTCTTTTCATTTAGATACCAATTGTACTATTGTATCGTATTTGTAATACTGTATTGTAATAGATATTTCATTGATTACACATGAAATTGATCATAATTTACCTCTGTGGTTTTTGGTTTTTTTTAAAAAAAGCTTGTTATTTACTATTTTTTTCCTCATTTTCTTAAGATATGGATGAATGCAAAGAACCTGATGTCTGCAAACATGGGCAGTGCATCAATACAGATGGCTCCTATCGCTGCGAGTGTCCCTTTGGTTACATTCTGGAAGGGAATGAATGTGTGGGTGAGTAATAAATTAGTGTCTTCTATTGGGATTTTACAAATTAGAAATCAAGGTATTCAGCATTGACATGAGGAAGGATACATACTAAGTGGGGCAGAACTGTGTGTTGTCCATTCATTCACGTATCATTTATCTATCAATATGAGCTGAGTCCCCACTGTGTGCCAGGCACTGTGCTAGGCAATGTGGCGACAGCAGTGAGCCAAGCCAACCTGGTTCTTCCCTGCATGGACCTTACTTACAGTCTAATGGGGAAGACAGACACTGGGCACATTTGAAGACACAGTGAAAAGGACAATATTATAATGAAAGACTTGTGAAGTATACAAAAGAAATTTTAATGGTCATAATCTCATTCTCTCAATATGTAAAATACAAAATTTATCCAGATTTTATTACACATTGTAATATAATGCTGTGTACCCAGTGTAATTCCTCTTGTTGTAACCTTCTTATTGAAATTTCAAAGAATGGCTTCTATGGCTGAACTTGACCTCTTAATCCCACTAACTCCAAATTGAATCTACGTATTTTGTCTATTGATCTGACACCTGAAATAATAATGGTATAAATGCTAAGGGTTTGTCGGTGTACATTAGAAAGTGCTCTTTCCATACAAGGAATCAGGGTATGAAGATTTCAGCTATAGTGATGGCTGTAGGAGCTTAAGCAAGCTCTTAAGCCTTTCTAGGTCTTTGACTGTAATATTATGCAGATGGACTAAATCATTTCTAAGTACCTTGTAAGCTCTAAAAATTAGTGATATTATCATTTTTGTTAACTTGAAGGAGATATAACATTCTTGACAATGAAATGCAATTTCTTAGCAGAACAAAAGCAAAGTGGTCAATGTGTTCTCTTTGAAATCTCCAGTCAGTGTTACTACATACTTGAGAAATGAGCCTCTTCACCCAGGGTCTCTCTACCATATTTTCTTGTCTTCGCTTTCTGACTTCAGAACCCAACATAAGACAGAACCCTTGGTGATAGTCCATTACTTTTCTATGCCCTACATAGCTAAAACACAATGTTATTTTTCACTTTTCTTTTCCTGAAGGAAGATCTTCTCCCCAAGAGATATTTCAGAATGAGGGTTCTAGGAGGATGGAGGCATAAATATATTTTTTAGACCTCCTTGGTAAGACTTATTCTCTCTCCAGAGTTATTTAGAGAGATCATACCCTAAACATATTTCTTTATAGCCTTTCTTCTTCCTAATGTAAACCATCTGGTTTCAACAGAATCAACAAAATCTACTTGAATTTTGATTTTATCCAGTGTATTAATTTTGCTTAACCTCTGGTCTCTTATTTTGTGTAAGTTTAGTCTTCTACTTTATATCTGGCAAAAATCCATCATGTTTAAGACTTCTTGGAGAGTGATGTAATGTAAGACCAAACTGGAGATGTATTTCTAGTTTTAAATAAGTGAAAACTTTTGACTTGTGAAAAAGCATTGTCTTAACCCCTTGAGCATCTATTCCCAGTAGAAGATTTACTTCTTCACAAGGTGGGAGGCTGGAGAAACTCATGGACAAGAGCACTATAAGGTCTAGAAGCCCAGGTACTGTCACTGTCACTGCCACTGCCACTTACCAAGTCAAATTTCACAGCTACATACCTGTGGTAGTAAGACACATACACTCCTTTCTTGCAAGGACAGAATGAGAATAAAGCAAGACATTACAGATCAAAGTACTCTGATGGAATGAAAGGTATTATCTGAATCCCAAGCCCATTTTCTCCCAATTCATCGTGTTTTGAATATACTCCTGTTCACTTGCAGATACTGATGAATGTTCTGTGGGCAATCCTTGTGGAAACGGAACCTGTAAGAATGTGATTGGAGGTTTTGAATGCACCTGTGAGGAGGGATTTGAGCCTGGTCCAATGATGACTTGTGAAGGTAAGTCCGTTAAACGCAGAATAGTTGTTTACATGTTCTGATCATGGGAACAACCATTGGTTGATTATAGTTCTTAATATTAAGTACCACTCAGGGTATATAGAATAAAGAATATCTGGGCCTGATGGGCCATTCTATCATTTTTTCCTCTGTGTATGTGGCCTCCTCTCTGCAAGGATTATCTGAAAAACTTGTATGTGGCTCACGAGCAAGTTATGCTGCAGATTATGCAGAGTTCTTGGTGGTGTTTCCCTACTGCTAATTTTTGGATACAATACCTCTCTTGTTTGCTACCTTCTTTCTTATTTTCCATTTTCCCTTCTTTTTTCTTTTTCTTTTTATCTCCCATACTCTTTTTCTTCTCTTCTTTTTCTTTTCTATTTATAGATACATCTGCACACTGAGGTAACCACCAACATCCTGCAGCCATCATAGCAAAAGAGGTTGCTCTAAGCAATAGCTCTAAGCCTGGAAGGATGTACAGAAAGAAGGAAAGGGGAGGATGTGTCTAGAACAGTGGTTCTCACAGGGGGTCCCTGGACCAGCCACATCAGCGTCACCTGCAAACTTGTTACAAATGCAGATTTTCAGGCCTTATCCCAGACCTCCTGAATCAGCAACTCTAAAAGTGGGGCCCACCGGGCCCTCCAGGTGATTCTGATGCTTTCTCTGGCTGAGAACTACTGGTCCAGGGAAAGATGAAGGGGAGGTGAAGGTAGAGGATAAAGTTGGTATCAAAGCGAGCTCTTTATTAGAGATATGACCCATTGAGACCCCCTGTGGAAGTTGTTGATGAATCTTTAAAGGCTGTGACTAAACCACAATCTGGGACCTCACTGAGGTTCTCAGTCCTCATCAGTGGCCTTACAGAGAAAGATGGTAGTCAAGATGGTCTGTTTTAACCCTGCTCTCCCAAAACACATTCTGAATGGTTTTAACTATGAAATCTACAGAAATTACTTTGATTCATTAATGGTAAATTCATTCCTATCTATTTAAGGCTCTAATCTGGGCATCAGTGTGAACTAAGTATCTCTGTAAGTGTAAAATAGTTCAGAACACTATTTGGGCATAAGAATCACTGTTATTTCACAGGAGCCTCTTTTCTGTGGAGTAAGCGTAGTGATTAACAATGTTGGAAGGATCTGCTTCTGTTCTGATAACAATTGACTTGGCAGTCGTTTGGGCTAAATGGGATAAAACTGATCCCCACTCCATGTGACTTTGGGAGTAGCAAGTGGTCAACTTGATGCTTCAAAGCCAGAATTTTAGGAAAGACCCCTTTATATAGAGTGACCTGTCATTTCTCATTCACCTAAATAACCATGCATAATTACATAAGTACAACAAGCATAAACTGGGACTGTGCTGGGAGAATCAGGATGCGTGGTCACCCTACTTATGCCAATTATAAAATAACCAACGCATTTTATAATTCCCTGAAAACCAGAAACTACTCGGTCCATCCATGTTTATAAGAATAAAGCGTTTCAAGCTTTGGTAAAAGTATTATTTCTTGTTTCAGTTTTATATCTATGATGCATTATTTTCTCACTGCTTTCTGCTGCAGATATAAACGAGTGTGCCCAGAATCCTCTGCTCTGTGCTTTCCGATGTGTGAACACTTATGGGTCATATGAATGCAAATGTCCTGCTGGATATGTTTTGCGAGAAGACAGGAGGATGTGCAAAGGTAAGACATCTATGTTCAAGGTCATCTAAGCTAAGGAGCTCTAACACTATCTATGATGAGAGATGTCCCTCCAAAGTTTCCAGTAATGGACAAGGGCTGAGAATTGGGGAACACTGCTATCGTCCATAGACATTATATGGGTTATCACTGCTACTTTTCATCATAAATTGTAGCTTGGGGTATCATCCAGCTGAGCTGAAGCCTGCACTGCATATCTCTTTTATAATAATTCACTCTGCATTGCATGACAGCCATTCTGCAAATGTGACGATATAAAGAAAAGAAGGCATTTCCCCACATTCAAGAAGTTCAGTATGAAGACGTTGAGACAGAAATATTCAATTCACCAAAAAGAATTAGAAATTATGCTTCCTGCTTTTGCAGAGGCTACCAGTTAATTAGGGAGCAATTTCTTCATCAAGTTCAAAGGTGGTTAGAAGGCTCTTCATTCTTAGCAGGCCAGTGTCCAACAATGCAAAAGGAAATAGGTTACTTAATGTCATTTCATGTTTTAAAGACAGGGAATTAATGCAGCTTTTTAAAATAAGTTTGTGGTTGCACATTCTTTCCAGATGAGGATGAGTGTGAAGAGGGGAAACACGACTGTGCTGAAAAACAAATGGAATGCAAGAACCTCATTGGCATGTACATATGCATCTGCGGGCCTGGGTATCAGAGGACACCGGATGGAGAAGGCTGCGTAGGTAAGAGAATTCCTGCACAGGGAGCTCTGAGTGAATCGGCAGTGATAAAGGACAAAAGGGACCTGGGCTCTGAGTCCTTATGGCCATTGTGTTCTTCTTGGCCAGAGCCATTTTGCCTCTCTTAACCTCATGTCACAACTTTCCATAGTGGTCCCCTTGCTTCTTAATTTTCTATGAATTCCACCAGCACTGTCACTCTCTCCCTCTGAGCTGGGTTTTGCCTACTCTCTCAGCCCATTTTGCTGCCAGGATTGACACATCATGTGTTTTCTCTATTTCCTTCCTTCACTTTTTTATACTCCTGTGTTGTTTTGGGATCAGTTTGCTCCACCACGTTGGAATATCTCGCTATTGACCCAACTTTGCTACTAGCACCCTGACATTGAGCACTGATGTTCCTGTGAACCAGGAATAGCACTAAACTAGTGGCATCTACCGCCATGGAATCTGGTCTTGTCAAGAGTGAGGCCCAGACAATGATATTTTAAACTCCCTAAGTTATTCTAATGTGGATCCAGCATTGAAAACCACAACTTTAGACCAACAGTTGGCAAACCACAGCCTGAGGGTCAAACCCAGCCTACCACCTGTTTTTATAAATAGAGTCGTATGGGAACATACCTATAACCATTCGTTTACATATTGTCCATATCTGCTGTCCATGCCACAGTGGCACAGCAGAGTAGAGTAGTTGCAACAGAGACCATATGGCCTGCAAAGCCTAAAACATTTACTATATATTATCCAGAATGCTATAGTATTACTATTACTTACAGAAGAAGTTTCCTCACCTCTGCTTTAGATAATAAATACAGGAGAAATTATTCAAAAATTTCCACATGCATTCATTTTCTTTTTAATTATCAGCGACATTAGAAAACATCTATTTTATGTTGTCAGTGAAGAAGCTTAAGAAACACACTGTCCCCTTACTCTGTAAGATATTGAATTAAACAGCCACTATAGAGCAGACTCTAAAAGCACAGAAAAAGTATGTGGATTAATGATCACACTCTGAGTCTTATGGGATCCGTGGTTCTGAACCTCAGCTGTTCTTTGGACTCTCTCGGGGAGCTCAGGTTCCACCCCAGATATTCTGACTTCATTGGTTTGGGCATTGGGATTTTTTTTACCTGTTTTAACACTCTTTACATATCACCCCCTCCAACTCTCTTCTCTCTTTATGAGATCTCTGCCTCAGGGGTTGGAACTAATCTCAGTGGGATGCAAGTTATTTATGATGTTTTCAAGTAATCATCAGATAATTCTAAGAATCTCCAGCTCCTTTAATGCTTTCTTGTTTTTTAATCTGGGAGACTGAGGTGTGATTTATTGATTCTTAATAATATTGCTGAAGTATTACAATAAACATAATCTATATTGAATTGGAAGATTACATTAGACAAACTCCCTTAGGTTAAAATTATCGCAGACATTATTCTGATGTAGTATTGTAATATTTCTGTCATATGTAGACCTTAAATTTTGTTTTCCTTCACTGGAAATAATCCTTTGGGAATCCTTTTATGTACAGATATGGAAAGTTTTAAATTGTATTAAGTGAAAAATTCTCAGTGTGCATAAAATGCTACCATCTATATTTAAAAACATAAAAATGCTATTGATTATGTTTTTAAAATGTACCCACAAATATGTATGTATTCACTTGTATGTACAAATTAACTCTGAGAGGATACATTAGAAACTGGCAGAAGCATGGTTGCCGCCCTGGAAGGGAGTGATGGTTGGGGGATAGGGGAGAAACAGGGACTTTGGCTGAATATGCTTTGGTACCTTTAGAATTTAGAACCAGGTGAATAGGTTACCTATTCACAAACTAAATTTTTTTAAAAAGAAAGAAAGAAAAAAATCCATGCTTGTACAAAATGGTCAGATGATTCCTTTTGTTTTGGTCCTTCAATGGAACCACACAGATGAGAATGAATGTCAGACCAAGCCGGGGGTCTGCGAGAACGGGCGCTGCCTCAACACCCGGGGGAGCTACACCTGTGAGTGCAATGATGGGTTCACAGCCAGCCCCACCCAGGATGAGTGCCTTGGTGAGTACATACAGCGGCATGCTTTTGTAACCCCAGCCTCCACACTGGGATGCTTGAAACCCAGATCTCTTATTTCAAATAATAGAGATTGTCAAAATTTGAGGAAAGGTTACAAATGTTCATATTTTGGAGATGACTCAATGGTTGATTGTCCATTGGGCTTAGCACACCCTGCAGCGAAATTCTTCCTTTGCTAATTGTATCACTGAATCACTTGTGTGGAATTTCTTTCTCAGCAGCCTTTTTAATCACTTGGTGCTCAGGATGTTACCATGTGTTTCTCTGCTTCTCTCTCTCTCTCTCTCTCTCTCTCTCTCTCTCTCTCTCTCTCTCTCTCATGATTATCCCCCCAAAGTTCTGGGAGCAGATAGAGTTGTAACCTTGTCTAGACCAATGCCTTTTTGCTTACTGACTGAATTTCTTATTTGTTCCCTCAGATGTCATCTTTTCTCTCTCACTGCAGTTTCCAGCTTTCCCTTCTCGCTCCTTCTCACCCAGGGTAAAGTGTTACATCCCTTTTGGGTTTCCTATTCTGACCAAATTTTTGATGCCTTGATATACTCATAAAATTTCCTAAAATCCTCTTTTTCAAACGATGTCCCTTTCAGACAACCGGGAAGGATACTGCTTCACAGAGGTGCTCCAAAACATGTGTCAGATTGGCTCAAGCAACAGGAACCCTGTCACCAAGTCTGAATGCTGCTGTGATGGAGGGAGAGGCTGGGGTCCCCACTGTGAGATCTGTCCTTTCCAGGATACTGTGGCTTTCAAAAAACTCTGCCCACATGGCCGCGGATTTATGACCAATGGAGCAGGTACTTCATTCAGCTCAGAAACTTACAGGGAATTTGTGTTCTGAAAAACAGATGAGAATATAGAATCTACAATATGGACCTAGGTTGAGTTGCATAGTTGAGGTCAACAAAAATTCTTCATTATGATGTTTCAGATATTCAAGGCCATGTTGCCAAAGTGTCCTTGGTCCACCTGATTCAGTTGTGTGTGCTTGGGTCCCTGCCTCATCATTACAAGGAGTTCTCAACCTCTTAAACAGAGGTTTATTGTGTTATTGGTTACTCAGAATACAATTTTTTAGATAAACATCACTGAATTCCAAAACTAGTACACCAATATGTACTTAGCTCTTAAAATTGACTGAAATATACTGCATGAAAGAAGTATAAACAATGCTGATATTCAAATTACACAATTGCCTCTGGGAAAATACAAGCTGTTTTCACCTGAGAAGGATGAGGAGGCTGTCAAGGTGACCAAAGCAGCTTTGAGGAAGACTTCCAGGCCTATCACCAGTAACTGCAATTCTTTTAGTTTCATAAAAGAGAAAGGAGAGAGAGATTTTGAGTTCCCTGGGAGGGAATTGGAAGAAAAAGGGGAAGAAGGAGATTAAGTAGGATTTTTGTTCATGTTAGAAAGATGTGGCTAAGGGCAAAATAACATAACTGGATGTGGTAAAAGGTAGAACTAGATAGATGAGATGAGGTAGCCAAAGCACATTTTTGATTCTTTGGAGGATGTGAAAATGAGATGATGGGAAAGGCTCATTTCTTGAGATCAATGAGGGTATACTAAATTGCATTTCAGAGTAAACGTGAAAAAGAATCAGGGAAACTATCAGCTCGTGGCATAAAATGGTTATTTGGCAATCAAAGGCTAAGAATTCACTTGGTATGGCACGCCATCCAGCAGTAAGGAGACAAATGGGGCAAGTAGAGAGGACGGTGGCTTCAATGCTCAATGGTGCCTACTGACCAAACCTTTCTCCCTTGGTGGAGCTATGAATAAGACTCCCTGTTCTTTAGCAGGCTGTGCAAACCCAGCCTAGCAATCCACCTCGGAGTCTTGGTGCCTCTCTCACCAAAGGAGGGAGGTTTGGTCCAATTTCCCCAATATTAGGCAATTTGATATTTTTTAGGATTAACTTTAAACACAGTAAAAAGAATAGGATAAAAAAAAACTATCCTGCTTATTTTGGACATGCGATATTATAATAGAAAACAATGAGATTTCTTTGTCAAATGGATCCACTGCTGTGATTCATTAATGGAATGTCAGCAGGAGGCAAGCTTGATGGCATGAGATGGCTCCAGGAGCTAACTATCTCTAGAGGAGGTGGTTGGTCTATGGACTCAGAGGAGAAAACAGTATAAATTTAGAAGGACAGTTATTTCAAAGTTTTCCCCTAGCCTGATTAGTTTACCACTATAGTCTGATAAACTTAGTCTTTGCCTTTCAATATAGTTACTATTACATATAAAATTTATGCTGTCATCCCTTTGGTTTAATTTCTTAGGTCCATAATATATAATAGTAACATAGCTTATTAGTATTTACGCTCAAGTGACCCCTGCATATTAATATCTATTTCTTTCTTATATTAATTTCTATTTGTTAAATTACAGATATTGATGAGTGCAAGGTTATCCATGATGTTTGCCGAAATGGAGAATGTGTCAACGACAGAGGATCATATCACTGCATTTGTAAAACTGGCTACACTCCAGATATAACTGGGACTGCCTGTATAGGTAAGTACTCTATCTCTAATGGTTTACTCCTGAGTGGAAATAGTAGCTTACAGCAAAAAAAAAAAAAAAAAAAAAAAAAAAAAAAAAATCCTCAAATTAAAAAAATAAAAAGAAAAAGCTTATGTAATTTCGTAAGGAAACGTAAGACAATGATCAAAGACTACACAGAGTTTACTTTTTCTTCTCTCAAAACTAAAATTCTTTGTTAGACCTGTGGGTATTGAGCATTAGGCATCTTTTGGGATGGGCAGTCACACTGTATCTCTTTGATTATAGATCTGAATGAGTGCAACCAGGCTCCCAAGCCCTGCAATTTTATCTGCAAAAACACAGAAGGGAGTTACCAGTGTTCATGCCCAAAAGGCTACATTCTGCAGGAGGATGGAAGGAGCTGTAAAGGTAAAGTAGAATGTGACTTCAGCCACTCACCTGCCTCCTGGGAACAAGGTTGCATTTATTGTGCCTTTGAAGAATCCATAGGCGAGCTGAGAGATGCTCTCCACAGGCAAGAGGTGCTTCCCTGGGGTTGGTGCCTCCATGAGGCCTCCCTATGCTGGAGGGAAGGATGCTGAGGCCAGGCAGATGGCCAAGGACCAGTGGCAGCAGCCATCCTCACTGTCTGCTTCCTGGCCATTCATGGGGGCCGTCCCTGAGGGTCTCAAGGCTCAGTGGGGTGGATACCTAATTGATTACTTCCTTTTTGGTTTCTATTTTTTGCATTTATGAGTCAATATGTTCAACAACTTTATAGCCTAGGTCTCTAGCAGATTCCAGCCTCAGACTAATCAGTGCCATGATCCTAGAGGACATTGTGCCTAATGAAGTAAGCACTTTGTTTACTTACTTCTGCAAAATAGGGCCATTCCTGCCCTCCCTCCAGGAGACATAAATATCTGAGACATAAATATCACAAAGGATTAAGAAACAACACAAGTCTATGCAGAAATCCCACATCAACCAAAAGTTATCCTTTGCAAAATTCTGTCGGTGTAAACTTACTCTTGTAAACATCTTTCTCAACAATGAGAATGTGAGTGAATAGCACAAGTGAGTTATACTTAAGGATGATTTGAAAAATGAGGGAGTTGGAGAAGGTAGACCAGATGGCAGAACAAGAGTTAGAGCTTTCTGCCTTGAAGCCCTGAATGAGAAAAAGAGTAGTAAAGGAAGTTAAATGGTGGAATGGAGTGGAAATGGAGAGCAGAGAGAAGTAGGGCCCTCAGCCCCTTCCTTGTGTCTACTAGAAGGGGGAGAGTTAGGAGGCTGGTAATACAGGATGATATCATGGACAATGGTTTTCCTGTGCAGCACAAATTTTACATAATTCCGTTATCTAAGGGCAAGAAGTTGAGAGACCTATTCAATAATTCTGCCTATTTTAAATAAAGAGTTGCTTATTGCTTTGTTTTTCTAAAACATAGAACTTATTCTACATCTGTGCTTCACAGTGAGTCTGGGCAGTGTGAGGTTAAAACTCAGAGCCATAAACCTATTCATGTAAATGAAGAACCAAGTTCAGGGGGAAAAAATTCTCTGAATAACAAGCAAAACATATTTATTGCACTTTTCTAACCGATTGGGGCAGAAAATCCTCAAAAATTTCTAGCAATTAAGAGAAGAAAAAGAAAAATTAAATGTATAGTAGTAATTATGTTTTTTCACAAAGTATTAAAAGCATCAGTAATACTCACTTTATGGTTTTAGGAATGCAAAAAGCAGCAGTCTGATTTGTACAGTTCCACTTATAAGTCCCTTTCTCCTATTTTTCTTGTAAGGTCTAAATACTTACACATAGTTGGCATATATGACTAAATATCAAAATGCGTTTACTGTTGACATTGAAAGGAAAGAGGCTAGAAGGATGGCCCCAGTGGAAATGTGGGAGCAGAACTTCCCCGAGAGATGGGTAGAATTCAGATATGAGGAGAGAAGGGGAGAAAAGACATTCTTGGAGGTGAGAACAGCAAATGCTGTTCGGAACGTGTCGTCCTTATAAAAGTGTTATAAGAAATTGCTGAGTTGTGTCCCTCACCTGTTTGCAGGTGAGCTTCAGCAAGCATGTGATGTTCTAGTAAGGCCCCTTGGGTCAACAGGGGAGGCCAGCCTGTTGGCAAGAGGCATACAGCTGTCAATAATGCAGAAACCAGAAAAGCAGTGGAAAGGCACAGGATTGGCTCCATTTTAAGAGAAGTCAGCACAGGGAGAAACATGGGGGCGTTCTTTCAGTTTAGGTCCACGACAGATATTACTGTAGCCTGGAACTGGCACTGGTCTGCAGCTCCAAGCACAGCCTTGTGTGCAGTGATAAAAGATCACAGGGAGGGAGGGAAGGATTCCTGAATTCACAGCGATTTTTTTAAAATTAAAATTTAGCTAAAAGCTGGAACACGTTTTGTATCTCTTGATGTTATTAATAGCAATGGAGTTGAGAAAGAGCCTTGAAGTTCTGGCAATGAGGAAAGAGCCCTGGTCAAAGCTAAGGATTTTACTGAGACGTGGGAAATAATGCTGGATAAATACTGTAGGCTGTTTTTGAAAGTGCTGTTGGCTTATCAGAATGAGTTTTTTCTTTCCTTTTTTTCCTTCCTGATTGCTCAATTTAATTTTATCCGAAGGAGAATCTCTAAACAAAGAAGTCAGTTTGGTTTGGTTTGGTTTGGTTGACTACCTCATTTGAGCAGAATAAAAACAGCATACAGAAAAGAATTAAGTGAACAAATTTCCAGCCTCAGCATTTCTTTTTATATTTCAACTTGAGTAGATCTTTTTAATGCTCTGGAAAATTTTTGAGAATCCCGTCTTTTTCTTTATTTCATCATTTGTTTAAAATTTATCTGAAATTTTTTTGTTGAGGAATTCCTGCATTCCTCTAACCAAAGGGACTTGGATTTTCCTTGGATCTCCCAAAGAGCTACATTATTTCATCTGAATTGAGACCACATTTTATTTTTTGAAGCCTTATGTTCTGGGTGCCTCCTAGCCATTTGTTCTAACTCTGTTCTGGCCAGGGCCATTTGAGACATAGACATGCAAACTGAGAGCTGCTTCCTAGGGTGGCTTCTAGGTACCTGTGCTGCCAGCTTGACCGCAATGCCCTTCTTGCGTTTTCCTACAGATCTTGATGAGTGTGCAACTAAGCAGCACAACTGCCAGTTCCTGTGTGTCAACACCATTGGCAGCTTCACATGTAAATGTCCTCCGGGATTTACCCAGCACCACACTGCCTGCATTGGTAAGTGGAAGAGGGAAAAACCCTCCATGGGATGTAACTATTCGTTTACGGGATTGTTTGTTAGTTCTTCTGCTGTTGGCGTCAGAAGACAAACTCAGAAAAATATAGGAGCCCATGTATGTGTGTGTGGATATGTGCACACATATACGTGAAAAGTCATTGGCCTTAATTGGTCTTTTCTAAGCAAATCACCCCCTCTTTCTTCCCTTTAAGCAACACAAAGAGAGCTTTGAGGAAATGTAACCCCCTTTTGACCCCCACTCTGTCTTATAGATAACAATGAATGTACCTCTGATATCAACCTGTGTGGGTCTAAGGGCATTTGCCAGAATACTCCTGGGAGCTTCACCTGTGAATGCCAGCGTGGATTCTCACTTGATCAGAGTGGTGCCAGCTGTGAAGGTGGGTAGGGCCCACAGCTAGTGTGTCCCTGTGAGGTGGCCTGTACGATTATTAGTATCTTCATTGTTATCCTCTGCCAGTTCTCCCTGCCATAGCTGAGCGTGGGCAGGGAGAAAATCCAGCTGAAGACAGACAATGTTTTGCCCGGTTTGCGCACGTTCCATATTTTAGATATCAGATATCCATCTTTTGTCTCATGCTTGGTTGTGTTTATAACATATGCCTTTCCTAGGTATCTCAGGGCTTTTCCTGCTCAGTTACTAATCTAATAAGGAATGACCCAGTCAAGAAAAATAGCTCGATTCCTGAATTCGATTCATCAATTTTCTGGTCTTTGGATTAGAGTAATAAAAGATCCCCCTCTCTGCCCCACCAACGCCTGCCATGTGGATTAAATACATGAAGTATAACTCTTTTGATAATATATGATTAAAAGTTTGAATTTTTTTAGGATTTTATTTTTGTACTGACATTTTTTGGTTTCTAATTCAGGCACAAATCAGCAAATACAAATAATTTGCACAGCTAACCACAAGAGAGCTCTTGTGCTTTGCATTAATTTCTTCATCATTTTCTCCTTGGACTTATCAAAACCTCCAGAGTAGATATTCTTGAAGTCTGGGGTGGTAGAATAATTTTTCAGAGGTCAGATTTCTTATTAAAATTGCCTTTCACTTTAACATACATGTAAACATTACCTCAGAGGATGCCTCTGACGCCAGTGGCGATGTGGCTTCCAGACGACTCTACCTTCTTTTCCAGATGTGGATGAGTGTGAAGGAAACCATCGCTGCCAGCATGGCTGCCAGAACATCATCGGGGGCTACAGGTGCAGCTGCCCCCAAGGCTATCTCCAGCATTACCAGTGGAACCAGTGTGTTGGCAAGTAGTTTTTCCTTGTTAGCAAGATGAATTGCTATAAACTTCTGGAGTCAAAATGCCACTTTCTTCCTGAAAACTTGAACTTGTCACTGCAGCAACAAATACTCATTTAAAATTGCCCTAACCTGGGTGAAACCAGAAGGAAGGTATCACCTTTGCAAAATAGCAAAACGAGACAAAAATGATGATACAGGGTCCTTTTGAGGGCACTTGAAATGAATTTTTTTAATTCAATGTATTGACTCCCAGTATCACCCTGCCCTTCTGCTACATAGCTAGTCATCGGCCCACACTTGACTTCTATTCACATCAGGAGCTAACAAAATCCTACTTCTGACTGAAAAATAGCAGCCAGCCAGAGGCTAATATGAGTGACTTTGGGCCTGAAGGTGCAAAAGTGGTTCCATGCAGCTCTACACATATTTGAGGCAGAGGGCAAGCAGCAGACACACCAAATTTTTTCAGGATTGCTAAATTCTTTCAAAAATTAAAGAGACCCACAGACTCTCTCATTAAATTGAAATTATATCATTTTTGACTCCACAGTGTCATGGGAAAGTAGCTCTTAATGCACATCAGATAATCCAAACATTGCGAGTTTAGAGGGACCCCAGATCCATCTAACAGCCCAAATTCTTTGTTTTACTGTTGAGGACCCAGAAACCCAGGGAGGAAAGGAAATCTGTCCTTACCAGTCCTTTTGTGACATTCCTGGAACTAGAACCCAAGGCTCTTAACTTCCTGATTTAGGGTTGCCTTTCAAGCATCACAATCACACGTCTTTTCCACTCAGAAAGTATCTACATACAAAGCACACGTGGTGCTTGGGTGACCTGTTCTCGCTGTCACTCTTGGATACAGAGCCCTCCTTAGCAAAAACGCAGAGAATTCCTGCGTCCTGCGGGCGGGCTACTCTGCGTTGAGATGTTTCACTTAACTCTGAGTGAAGACACATCTGGTGTGTTTTCATTCATCAAAATTGTGTCTGTGTCATCTGGTTTGATTACTTACAAGACACAGTTTTGCAGAAGTGAGTAGGATTGGCTAAAATGACCCCAGTGCCAGAGGAGTTAGACTGCATGTCTTGCTGATCAGCTGTCTGGTTTTAATAAAAATGCCTTTGTTCGTTATCGGCTCAGAGAGGTCTTGGGTTTTAATCACCAGTTTGTGACATTGTTCACAGAACTTCCAGAGTGAGCTTTGTTTATTCAATACCCAGTATGTAAAAGCCTGTCAGCCCTTATTATGTTGATTCCTTGAATGAAATTGGAGCTGTGGGGTAAAGGATAAGCATGTGAGGTCTGCCATTTCTGCACTTACCCTTCTCTCCTTGCCTTCCATCCGGGGAGAGTAGAGATGGCCAGGTCATACCCTAGTTGCCTGGACATTCTATTTGGTCCCCATGAAGGTCATCTCCTGGCTGGGAGTTACAGAACAATAAGTCAATTAAGAAAGAAGATGAGGTTTGGGGGCTCATAATTCTTGAGAATTACAGTTATCCAGAATGAGTGTTGCCTTGGGCCAGAATGGCTTCCCTAGAGCAGTGCAGAGCAGGGCAGATCTCTTGGGTGACCCCTGCCTGGATCCTCACTCCTAGGCAGCCTTAAGTTTCCTCTCAGAAGATGGATGGGTTTGGGGTCAAGGGCGACTGGATTTCATTGCTTTCTAAGAAATATTAAACTTCCAGCTTATGGTTGGAGTTGACTCTTTTTGACCTAAAGAAAATTAGTAAATGCCCATTCTACATTTTGGAATTCTCCTAGTGGTTCTCCCTTAACACCACTACTAACATACACTTATGCAAGCCAAAGGCCAAAACTTTTGATTTTAGAGGTCAGCGTGGGCAGCTTTCAATCTGCTTTTCTGAGTATTTTTTGGATATTCCAAGGTGTTTCAACAAAATTAGAATTGTCTCTTTTATAGAAAGAAAAAAACCCTCACCACTTTTAAGTACCAATTGAAAGAATTAAAGATTTGGGAGTGTAGAAAAATTCTTGTGGAACCACTTGCACCAGGGTACACAGGAAGAAAAAGGTCAGGAAAAGTACAAAACATGTTAAATTGTGGTGTTTGCATATTGATTAAAAAGGGTGAGTGCACAGAGTATTTTCAAGCTGTAAACATTGAACATTTGCCAATTTCTTATCTTAATTCATGCTCCACTCTACCCCACCTCTCCAACCCAGATAAGCAAGTTTAATTTAAACTTTATTAGATTCTCAGGGAGGAAAAAAAAGTAAAATAAAATGGAAAAGAATGTGAAAGGGGAGAGGGAGAGTTATTGACTGGAATAGATATTTATAGTAACTCACATAGATGTTCAAAGTTAAAAAGAACCTTAGAGATTATCTAGTCTGACCTTACTCATAATATATAAATCCTTTCCAACCTCCCTAGCCATCCACGTTTCCCTTGGATATCACCTTGAAGGGGACTCACTTTCTAAGAGAGGCCAATCTACACATAGAAAACATTAATTCTTAGAAATGTCTTTTTCAAAGAGAATGAACTTCTCCTCCTTTGAACTTCTTACCATCGGTCCTATTTCTGCCCCTTAGAACAAAACAGAATACTACATCTGAGCTCTATATTGACTAGTCTTTTCCTACATATATCCATGCCTTAGAGGTTTATCAGTCAGAGTCTCAGCAGGAAACAAATGACTGAGCCCAACAAAAAGCACAGGACAGGGAGAGGAGTAGAGAGCAGGTGGGAAGTCTGGGAGGGGCAAGGAGAAAATATCCAGCCTAGGGATATTCTCTCCACCAAAGTAAACACCCTTGATTCTTCATTCATTCATTCTTTGGTGCCCACCGTATCCACTGGTCTCTATGGCATACCTCATCTCTAATTTACAATACAGGGAAAAGAACACAGGCGATGTTTAATTATTTTTGTTCTAGGAACCCTGGAACCTAAGTGACCTTGGGTGGGTACTTGAGTCCTTGGATATAAAAGATCCTCAAACAGACTCAGAACTAGGCACTAAGCCATAGCCGGCAGCTCAGTGAATGGGTTTCTTATTGTGTATCTACTTCTTCTTGTAATCTACTTTTTGTAACCACACATAGGAAAGGAGGGAGGGAGCCGGAGGGAATAAAGGAAGGGAGAAGGTAGGAAAGAAAGGAGGGAGAGAGGAAAGGAGGGAGATAGGAAGGGAGGATATTCCATATATGCAAACACCCTTCCCCAAGCATTTTTACCCACTTATTTCCCTACTTTAAAAAACAGATATTTTCTTAGAAACCATTTTGTCTTTATAAATGAATGAAAAGATCTAAGAATTAAAGTTTTCCATACGTAGCAAATAAGGTAACACTAATTAAAGGAGAAAGGAAGTACCAGTTTAAAAGGAGGCAAGTCTGTTGAGAGACATTGTGGTACAGAGGAAAGCAGGTGGCTTTGCAGTCAGACAGTCCTGGACGTGTGTATTGCCCTACTGCAGCTGCTGCTGGGACATCGTGGAGGGGTTTTCTCAGCCTCGCTTTCTTCATCTGTAAAACAGGTAGTATAATACCTACCTCCCGCGATTGTTAGGAAGGTTGAATAAGTGAATGTGATGCACCTAGTATCCTATCTGTCAGCTAGTAGGCATCTAATAAATGTTAATTACCTTCTCCCTCCTCCTCCCTTCTATTGGAAGTAAGTATTTGCTAATGTGAGGAGAAGGCCAATCTACCAGCATTCAAAATGAACATATGCCTGAAAATGGGCTGCAGCAATTAAGTAACGTCCTACGAGCAAGCTTCCAACCTGCCCTACAAAGGCAGGTCTACAGAAATATACCGGAGATTTCAAAAGGATGTAAATTAGATATAATGAGAAACTTTATGTTTTCTCCCTTTGGTTGATTTTTAAAAGTTCAACTTTTCCCCCCTGTTTATTACTATCAGACTTGGCAGGTGCCTGTGGGTAGCCAGTCTACAGCATCTGTCTCTTGTGGGTTTTCCAGAATTATTGTTCACGAAGTTTGCACGAATCTCTTCCAGCCATACTTAGCTTTCAACACGGCCCAAACTCTCTGGGCGGGAGACTGGTTTGGATGGATAAGGGGGCCCATTCAGAGATGGGAGCAGACATACCAGAAGGCACTATTCATCCCCAGGACAAGCACCGGGGGCTTTTGCAGATTTTTGAAAAGGAAGTCCAAGTGGGGCAGACATTTCCTGCAGGATGTCAGCCTTTGCCAGCCCCACACATCCTGAAAAAGGAGGACTGAGAAAGCAACCTCCAGGAATATGGTTGGTTTTTGCTTTGAAGATAGTCATCCCATTGCACAGAGAACTGCCTGATTCCTTCCCTTTCACCCTGAGCCCTGAGTCTTAGCTATGAACTAGCCCCGTGTTCATGGGATTCTCCTGTGGAACACGACATACTAGTGTTGGCCTCAGGTGAGAACTGGAGTCTTTCTGGCCTCAGATGCCAGCCTCTACTTCGCTCAGCCTAGTACATTGGACCTCATCGACCACATTTGCTCACCACATAGCAAAAGCCACATCTATTTCCATATCTTTCTCTCCTGTTCCTCGTCTCATCCCATCCACCTCAATCTGCCTCACCTTCCTCTGAGCCTAGCCGAGGGCCAGCTGGCCAGCAGCCAGGGGCCTGGCCGGTATCACATTTACCTTGTCTTCTGCTTCCCTCTGCAGATGAAAACGAATGCCTCAGTGCTCACATTTGTGGGGGAGCTTCCTGTCACAACACCCTGGGGAGCTACAAGTGCATGTGCCCCGCTGGCTTCCAGTATGAACAGTTCAGTGGAGGATGCCAAGACATCAATGAATGTGGCTCTTCACAGGCCCCCTGCAGCTATGGCTGTTCCAATACTGAGGGCGGCTATCTATGCGGCTGTCCACCAGGTTACTTGCGGATTGGCCAAGGGTAAGCATTGCCATCCACGGGCCTGCTTGGAGACTCTCTCATTCATAATATGAATAAGTATATTCAACTCAAAACGACCTAGCCTCGTAAAGGGAACCAGACTCTATAATCCTTGAGTTTATTCCAGTTAGCTCTGCAGAGGATTTTTATTTGAAAGGAGACATCTAAATTTCTGGAAATTCATAGAATGGCAAACAACATAATGAAACTACGTTGTAAACGCCTCAATGTGTGGCTTCTCTAGCTCATTCTCTTGATCTTCACATTTTCTTGGAAAGTGATTCATTTCTGAGGAAATAGGGGGATTGACCCCTGGCAGACCTGGGTTCCCGCTGCACGTTGCTGCTTCACCCTGCGTCTTGGGCAAGCAGGATGCCATCTTGACTTAAAATGCCTTCTTGTCCAACTCTGTTAGGATAAATCAAAAAGATACCTTTTTGTGAGGTCCTCTACGGTTTTAAAGTATATTTTACATTTCAGACTTAAATTTACACTATAAATTACCAAAAGAGCATTAAAATGAGAGTTAAAATAAGTATATTTTCCAGGTAAAATACTTGTATGTGTGAGTCGGGACAGGGAAAACCTATTTTTCTTTTACTCAGTGTTTTAAAAGTTTGGTGGTAAGTTTTCCCTGCTGAGTTGATCTGGACTTGGATGTCTCTAGTTTTGGCTCTCCTGTGATGGGTTTCAAATTTTAACTTTTTAATTAGGAACACGCAGACATTAAATATGCATACACACATATACTCCCACTCACACATACAGTCCCACATACAAAGTTACATATTCCACAACATACACGTACACATATTTGTCAAATTATGAATTTAGTTGTCTTTGATTTCTTGACACAAATGTCAAGCAATTCATTTTGGGTCTTTGTCGACTTGAAGGTAAAAGAATGTTTCATGGGAAGCACATAGAATGCCAGCCGTAGGACACAAATTCCCAGATGTTTGTATCTGACTCTCAAGAGACTCATTCTTTGTAAGTTTAATGCCAGAACCTTTTTCCCAGCAAAGATTGTGACACTCCACACTGGCTTCTGGCCAGTGGAGCTTTGTAGTCACACTTCTTGTAAGTGGTATTCCAAGGATATGAAAATACTGGAAAGGAGTTCTGAGAAAGGAACCAAAGCCTGCAAATTGGGGATTTGCCTCCAATAATTTAATTATCATGTGAATGTATACACACACACAGGATGAACATTTGTCATTTCATCCACTTTTATTGTTTCTACACATTTCATGTTGTAAGATAAAGGAAGAGGAGAGGAAATGTATTGGATTCTGGAGAGACTGCAGAAAATAGAAGGAACCCATAGATTGCTGGAAAATACGAAAAAATATTCTGCTCATTGGAATTATATATTGAATCTTAAGGGCATAAAGGAAGATGAGTTAGAAAGAGTAGGCCAACTAATAGAGAAAAAGAGATAAATACTATTTGGTCCACCTTATGATCCATTAATAGAAATCTACCCATTTGTAACAGTTTTGGCTTTGCTATGAATCACTAGAGCGGACCAGACCCCAAAATAAAGATTCTTTAAGTCATTCGGATATTTCAACATATTTTGAAAGGGGAGCCTAGTAGATACATTCCAAACAGCCTATGAAATAGTAAGCAGAATAAGAAAACATGGTACTTGTGAAACATGCAAGTCTCCCTCTATAACTTGGCTTTCATAACTGAAAGGCAAAGATAAACAGCTGAACTAGTTCTCTCTTGGGCATGGGTTTGTTTGTCCAGCCTCACATGAGTCAGAGCCAATGGCCCTAGTGGTTTTAAATGACTTGAAACAATTTCCCACAGTTGGGCAAGCTCTGATACATGTGTTTTATACATTGCATAGCTTTGCAGTTTGTCTCTGCATCAACCTCAGGTGTCAACTACAGCTTTCTTTGAGTCTTCAGTAGCTTTAGCCAAAGTGAGAGGTCAAATAATAGGAGGGACTGCTCAGAAGCTGGAGTTATGAAGGCCGGTGAGAGGGGCATGGTGAAAGTAGAGGTGGCAGTGATAGTATCAGTTAAGTAGGAAGAGGGTAAGGAATTGAACAGTGATGGCTTGTGCCTTTCTCACTCCTGTGGAGCCTGTTTCATTAGGAAAAACAAAGACAGTTTTATTTAACCTCCCAAATCACATGGTCTCTCTTACCTCCTGTTTTTCTCTTGTTTCCACTCCATGTCCCTTCCCTAGCATAAGTATAGCAAAACACCTGCCACATTGGGTTTGGGGAATTAAGGGGCAAATCAGTGTACAAAAGAGGGCCTTGAAGATAGGAGAAAAAAATCAATAAACTAAGGAAACTTAACAGGCCAAGCACAGAGGACTTCAGTATGGTTCTCAGAACTGGCCAATTATTCATCCAATAGACAAATCGTCAAGGGCTGAATGTCACCAGGCAGGGTCCAGGCTTCACCAAAACTCTCACGCCATTTCCCTTATTACCCACTTCTCATGAAAAATGTCTGTGCTCTCCTTCTACCACAGACACTGTGTTTCTGGAATGGGCATGGGCCGAGGAGGCCCAGAGCCACCTGCCAGCAGTGAAATGGATGACAATTCTCTGTCCCCAGAGGCTTGCTATGAGTGTAAGATCAACGGCTACCCCAAACGGGGCAGGAAACGGAGAAGCGCCAATGAAACAGATGCCTCCAACATTGAGGTAGGTCAGGAGTGGTTTCTCCCAATGTCTCCTTTGCAGACAGGCTTTCCAGATTCCTGTGGTTTCCTCCAAGGATGCTCCAAAGTGAGCATGGTCTCCCTGGGGAGAAAATCCAGACGTTCTCTGAGCTCTGGGCTGTATTTTATAAGAGTCTGTGGGGCTTTCTGGAGTTTCTTGATGCTTTTAGGGAGTGGCCATTCGAAGGTTTTCACATATTTGCTCATTTCCTCTGTCTCGCCAAAAAGAAAGTCAAACACCCACCCAAAGTCTGCTGAAAGGACAAGGTCTGAGAACCAGGACAGCAAAGTGGGCAGAATAGTGAAGTGACATAGTGCTCCCTACATGTGGCCGCCAAGTTCTAAAAGCTAGAGGCTCCTCTCCTGAAAAGAACCATGTGGAGTGTGAGGGAACTTGGACTCTAGACAAAAACAACATGGGGCTCAAGCAGCCTGGTTTTCCTTGCCTATGGCTGCTGCAGCCTTTCCGTCAACTCAGAAATGCGCAGATATTCACCCAGGCCTCTGGCTCTCGGCCCGGAGAATCCTGCACATCTGGTCCCAGAGAGGCAAGCAAGAAGCCAGGTGAAAAGCATTGAAGATTAGCAGATCATCAGAGTCAGGAAGTAGGTTCCTAGGTGTGTCCTTCAGAGGGAATCGTTTTGCATCAGTACACAAAATTGAAATAGACTGGTTCTTTCTTAGCATCCACGCTGCAACACATCCGCTGTGGTTTGGGAAATGAGATAAGTCTTGGGAGGGAAAATAATCTATTACAACACTGGTTCTTAAACTGAGTGTGCATCTGAATCATCGCAAAGGCTTGTTCAAACGGATTTCTGGGAGACATCTCCAGGGTTTCTGGTTCGGTAGGCCTCAGGTGGCACCGAACATTTGCGTTCAACAGATTCCCAGGTGACGGTGATGCTGCGGGTCCAGGGACCACACTCTGAGACAAACCCGAGTTCAAAGCCTTACAAATACAAGTGATTGGACTTACAGCTTGACATAAGTTTAGTATTTTTTCGTATTATAAATATGTGCCAACTTAACACGTTTGTGATTTAAACAAAACATTTTATGACTATGCCTTTTCAACACAATATATACAACATGAGAAGAAAGTTATATGAATGTGAGAATCGAGTCACTTTTTCTTTAATATGGGAAATAAGTGGCATATTTGCATTTCATTTACACATTGCCATGTGCCTTTCCAGGATCAGCCCGAGATAGAAGCCAATGTGAGTCTTGCAAGTTGGGACGTTGACAAGACAGCCATGTTCGCTTTCAATATTTCCCACATCAGTAACAAGGTCCGAATCCTAGAACTCCTTCCGGCCCTCACAACTCTGACGAATCACAACAGATACTTGATTGAATCTGGAAATGAAAATGGCTTCTTCAAAATCAACCAAAAGGAAGGGATCAGCTACCTCCACTTCACAAAGAAGAAGCCAGTGGCTGGAACCTATTCATTACACATCAGTAGTACTCCACTTTATAAAAAGAAAGAACTCAATCAGCTAGAAGATAAATATGACAAAGACTACCTCAGTGGTGAACTGGGTGATAATCTGAAGATGAAAATTCAGATTTTGCTTCATTAATTCACCATCCAGAGACCAAATAATTAAAAAACAAAGATAGATAGGTAGAACTGAATTTCCCCCCAATCAGAATCTTCATATCATAGGTACAACCTTTCACCACATAAATTTCTATAAATAAGCACTATTCTTGTATTACAAAAGCAAGGTACAGGTGACTACCCTAGTTCAAAACAACCACTTTCTCAGGCTTCTCATGTGTAGCTAAGCTACCTTGTCATATGTGTTGATTCTTGAAAACTGGGATGTGTATTTCCATTGGGGATTGGCCATTCATACTCATGTGCCATCCTTCTAACAGATGTACAGGAATGTGCTCTCAATTGATGGACTGTTCTATTTTTTTCAAATTTTAAACTTTGCTTCTCCAAATACAAGTACTAGGTTGGCCATTTCTAATATCTATTTGGTGCTAGTAAATTCTCAAACTAGATTTATAAATGCACTGTAATATTTACACAACTTAGAAACCAAATTGCAGTATTCAGCTCAAATACTTCATTAATTTCAATCAACCAAAGTTAGTTCAGTAGCTTATCTCAGTTATGAGTATAATACATTACATGTAAATTAAGTGTGTGTATACTGTAATCGTGCTATTTTTTATCATTGAAACATTTATAAACTAGAATAATAATGCCCTTAAACTGAGGGCTTGTAATGGTGCTTATTAAGACCAAAGACTTGTTAAATGTGTACACCAAATGGTATTGAAATTTCTGTGACTGGCCCGCACGTGCGTGGAGGTCTGGGCGGACCAGGAAACAGCCTCAGCAGTCAGAGGATCACCAGTGCATTCTTCATCACACTTGTGCAATCTTCCAAGATTACCCTCGGTCATTCTTGTCCACAAGGGGTCCATGTCATAAATGTCACAATAAAACAGTCTCTTCTTTTTTTAGTGTACCCCTTGGCTTTGTATTCTTGCATGGATGTGGGATTGAAAGGGCGATTCTGGAGGCTAAATAAAGTCTCCTGAATTTAAATTACCCTGGGTCTGTTAGTTACAGCTTCTAAAGGTGCCAAATATATAACCACTAGAAGAAAATTTAACATAGTTGAGTCAATCCCTTGTTTCATAATTAATTAAAGACAGCAGCATTATTTCTCGCCAATAAGAAATTTAGATTGTAGCATCATTTCTAAAACATGACCTAATTACTCCAGTGACTTTTAAACTACTAGATTGAAGTGCTTTAAAATATCAAGTTTAGTCATTGTCTTAGAGCACATGCATTTCATTATAAAAGATTTATCATGCCCCCTCCCCTCAAATATACACACAGTGTTGGCAAGCCTTAGGTGTTCCATCCTTCTTTTTCCCCTAAACATCTGTTGTTAGTCAGTGCTAGTCTAATTACAAAGGGATAATTCCAAATTGAATCCAATTGAATGCTATAATTCTTATTTTCTGAATGTCATAATTTGAAAATGCAGTTTTATTTTTACGTGCAATATTGAATACTTAACAATTAAGCTCAACTGATATGAAATGATTTTTAAAATCCCTAAAGCCAGAAAAGTAAAGGGTAATGAAAATAAAGGTGAAATGAGATTGCTGCATGAAAGAGACCATACAGGACACAGACAAGTCCTCTCAAAATCTTCAAAGAACTAAACTAAAGAAGAAGGAGTGGGTATATTCCAGAAGACAAAAACCAGGGTCAGTTGGTGTAAAGCTCAGTTTATCACACCTTCCTAGTTTGGAGCTACCCTCTGAGACAATGGGTTTCCTTGCAATGTGGTGAGTTCCCTGTCACTACTAGCTAGAGGGTTTCGGTCCAGGCTTAATGGCAGCCAGTGGACAAGGATGATTTCTTATACCTAACAGGCCGTGAACATCTTAAAGTATTTTTTTGTTATCTTTTATTTTGCCATTCAAAAAAGATCTTGCTCATAATAGGTGCTCAACAGAGATGATTCAAAGGGCTATTTTGGAAGGGATTTGTATCTTGCTTAGGAAGTTAAAATATGTCTCAAAATTTTCTTCTAACTCTGTGCCTACGGCTCTTGATGGAAGTGTACTAAAATAGTTAGAGAAGAATATATAGCATATGGTGAACAACAGTTTGCATATGGAAAATGTCTGATAATTTAACCAGAACTGCATTATATTCAATAATGGATTTTCTTTATAACAAACAACAGAAAAAAAATAGAGTTGGCACATAGTAAATCGCTTTGATATTTTTAATAGTCTCAGTCTGGATTTTATTTATTTCAGAGCCAACAATTTTCAACAGCATATTTTCCATGTTTCTGACTGTAATGAAAC
This sequence comes from Rhinolophus hipposideros, assembly GCF_964194185.1. Lineage (NCBI taxonomy): Eukaryota > Metazoa > Chordata > Mammalia > Chiroptera > Rhinolophidae > Rhinolophus > Rhinolophus hipposideros. The sequence goes on along the minus strand of NC_138051.1, from coordinate 43,791,219 downwards.
ATTTTCCTCATTGTTCCATTGTAAATATTTCTCTTGTTGGAACCCTTTTAATCCCAACATTTAAACCTGTACCTTTTAATTGTTTGTAGCCTCTCAATCTTACTTTCAATGGTTGAAGAACTTGGTTTTTGTAAATCTCTCAGAAGCTTGAAAACGTCTTGTCTCTATCCCCCAGCCCATTTCATTTGCCAATAATTATTTTGTAAGTAGGGTTGAAATGAACTCAGCTGGCCTTGTGAAATGTTAAACTTGCACAAACAACTACATTTTTGTTCAACAAATAGCACTTTACTCAGCCAAAATTACTTTGGACATTGCCATTACAAATACTGTTAAACTTCAGAAATCATGTTTGTAAATTAGATGAGCCAAAATAAAGGACAATTAGATTGGTACTATATTAGTATACTTAAAAGTTATATACCTATAAACTCTTAGAAATTTTAAAATCACAGTTAGCTTTGTCCACAGAATGTACTTTATTATGATTTTAACTCTAGTTCTTTGAGGTATATTAAAAATGTAATTATTAAATGGTTTAGGATATTGTTTGTAAATGCTAGAAGATTAATACTGAGAGAAAGAGCAGTTTTCCAATACATAGCTGAAGTCAAAGTTATTTCCCCTTGCCAGTTTTAAATAATACTTGGTTAAAAAAAGAGAAAAAAGCAAACCAATTTACTTCATTAAACTTTTTGTAACCTAATGCGAGCCTAACATTATGTATTGTTACGAAAGGATTCTCAATATTCTTCTGAGTTTAGGATCAGAGAGAAACAAGAAGGCTGTGAATTTAATTTTGCAAATTTCCATGTGTATCCATGACTGGTTTCACTTACAGGATTGGGTCTCAATGAAAGGTTCTGACATTCTCACAAATGTCTATATAAAAATGAGGGCCTTGTACATTTGACATCCGACATATATTTGGCAGGACCTGGCAATATCACAAAATCTATTATTTCAACTAACTGCTAATGAATCCAAAATGGGATTTTTGGCAAACGAAGTCATAAACCTCTCTGTAGGACATGGGCTGTTTCGCATCCTTGATCCAAGCCTGAATTATGACCTCTACAAATGGATGTCAGTTTTATTTTTACCCTTGGACAGTAGAAGGTGCAGCCTCTTTAATTCAACGAAGTCATAGCAGGTAAGTGTGTGTGATTTCCCTCTAGCTCAACTCTGCTTTCTTTCTATCCATTGTTATTTCTGTTCCACATAAAATAATATTCATTGTTATTTTTGATCCCTGTGACTAGTCCCATTTCATAAATAAAAGCAGTATTAACCACTCTTTTGCCCCTTAAGGTTGGTTACAGTGTCAGTTAGAAGGCATTACACTTAGTATTTCTATAATCCTTAGCTTAGGTCAAAGTTAAGCAACACCAAGGTAGAGACATTTGGCAGAAAGCAACTGCTCCATTGAGGAGTTCCTGGGTAACTTCCGTACCCCACCTGATGTGTTCTTTGCAGCTGTGCTGGGAGTTGCAGAAATCAGAAGAGGTCTGTTTTCCTTTTAATGTAAAATTCTCTCTGGGGGAGTATTAAGTCAGACGTGGATGATTCAGCTTTTTCTTCTCCTGGAAATGGAGAATTTGAAAACATCCTGATGATAATCACACACCCCATCGAACCCACCAGCCATGGACGGAAAGAAGTCACAGTCTTGTGTTGTTGTGTTTGCACGGTGAGCTCTGCTGGAGGTGTCCCCAACAGCTCTGCTGGGTAGTAGGCCAGACCTGTCAGGAAACATTCATGGGACTTGATATATCAGAATTTCAAAGGCCTGAAAGGCTGGATTGGGGTTGCGTCTGTGTATTTTTGTTGCTACCTGAAATCACCATGATGTGGTGTTATTCAGCCTTTCTGTCTTCGGTCACACCAAGATTATACCCCATCAGTGTGTTCACTGCACCTCTCTAGGGCAGTCCCATGATCCAACGCCAGTGATCCCAGGTAGGGTTGCAAGGCCCTCTGAGACCTGCTGCTTCCTACACATTTGTAGATTTACAGTAGCAGGCTGTCTTGTGGGGCATTCACAGTTAGCATTGAGCGTGGGAGTCAGTCTGCTTCAGACCCAGCTCCCTGAGAGCAGATGGCTTCCTGATCATGCCCAGCTGGTCCATGTCTACCCACACTGGCCTCACATCCACCGGGACAGGACAGGGAAGCTGAGGCCACCATACCTAAAGGCTTGTTGCGCTAGGTCTCAAGTGTTTTTTCTCAAGGTCCGTGATTCTTAGTTCACAGAATTTTGACCTCTCCCTGTCTTATAAAGAAAGTTCACTGAGAGTTCAATTTGGTCCAGAGGGCCTCAGGAGCGCCTGGTTCAGAATCCTGACACTTCAGGAAATGTGAGGTCAGAAAGCTGTGTTCAAGTCTCATTTCCCTTTCGAAGTTATTTGGCCAGGGCATCTCCTTGATATCACTAAGTCTCATTTTCCTCATCAGTAATTTGGGGTTAATAATAACACGTTCTCTATATCCTCGCAGGATCAGTATATTATATATATGTATGTATGTATATGTATATATGTATATATATATATATATATTTATTTATTTATTTATTTATTTATGTATGTATTTATTATTTTTTTAATCTAACACCTCAAGTTTAAAAAGCACTTATGAATAATGTCCCTGGGAACCTCACCTCAATCCTGGATAATTACAATCCTAATTGTGCATGATTTCAGGTGTCTTGCCAAAGGTCTCTCACTTTAGAGAGGTAGAACTGAGACTTAGAACTCCAGACCTTCTGACAACACAGCATGTACTCAACTCACTGTGCATGCCGAAAGAACAAATAAAATACAACATATGAAAGCAAAATAGGAACCTGTAAAGGTACAAATTACGTTTGTAATTCAAGTTCTAGGCTCCTTTCTTCTCTTCCAGCAGCTGAATGAAGATAATGAACCACACCTTGCAGGGCCCTCTTGCTTCCCCCTTCCCCTACCTCCCTGGACCCTCAGTAAATGCTCATTGTGACCCTGTAATCCACTGTTGCCTCTGCTGCCTTCCCTATGTCATGTGAGACCTCTAAAAGCAAAAGTCTGCTTTGTCCTCATTGCTCCATTGCCTAGTTTGGTGCCTGGCATACAGTAGGCATTTAATATATGTCTCGAATGGATCAATGACTTAGATGGGAGGAAATAAAAATAGAAGTGAAAATAGAAAAAACCCATGCAGAAGAGCAACCCATTTCTTCTCTCTCTTTTTCCTCTTCTTCCTCTTTCTTTGTTTTTCTCAACAAATACTTTTGAAGCACTTGCCTTCCTTATGCCACATGAATGAAGCACTAGGGACAAGATAAATGAAGGCAGGTTCCTAGCCTACAGGTACTTTAAAATAAGGGGTGACAGAGCAGCTCTCTCCCAGTTTTATCTTTGGAGGGGACAGTGTTAGACTTTGCACGCTTCTGAAGAAAGTGGCAAGGCGTAGGTGTCCTCAATTTCCGGTCCAGGGAGACAGGGACAAGATATGGTTCTGTAGTAAATTCAGCTTTGATATCTGCAAGACCCCGTGTCTAGATCTTTACGAATCACCAAAATTAGAAACACCATTCTAGCATATCTTCCCCACAGAATGCTGAAAAGTGGTGATTGTCAGTGGTGAGTTCACTATTAAGAGCTAGATTCTTACATTTAAATGAAACTTACCCTGAAATCTAACATATACTCATAATACATAGGCAGAGCTGCTTGGGTTAAAGCAGAGCTAGACAGCCCGAGTCTCGCTACTCATTCCTTTCAAGACAATTTTTGTTGAAATTACAACTGAAAGGTCCTTTAGAGTCCTATTGATTCTACAAATATAAGACAAATATTATTTATAAAGTTAATTTTAAATATTGATACAAACTCTAAGCCCATGGTCCTTAAACAATGATGTTATAAACACATGTCAAATAAGGATTTTATAAACATTTTTATAGTATTAATATATGGCAGAAACTGACTAGATGCTCAACTACCCCTGTTTTTCACTCCTGAGCCTGCAAAAAAAGACTGTATCTGCTAACTTCTTCTGTAGTTATGTTGGGGCCAGGTGATGGATTCTAATCATTGAGATGTCAGGAGAAGTGCTAGATGCCATTTCCAGGTCTAGCCTCCCCCACCAAAAAATTTACACACACACACACACACACACACACACACACACACACACACGCAGTCTGACAATTTCACGAATTGAGTGCAACGATGTTGTTAATCTTTTTTGATATCAAAAGGATTATTCATTATGAATTTGTACCAACTGGACACACAGTTAACCAAGTTTACTATTTGGAAGTGCTGAAAAGTCTGCCTGAAAAAGTTAGACGAAATTGACCTGTACTTGTCACCAACAATTCATGGCTCCTGCATCACGACAATGCACGAGCTCATACAGCACTGTCTGTGAGGGAGTTTTTAGCCAGTAAACAACTCTATTGGAACACCCTCCCTACTCACCCTATCTAGCCCCCAATGACTTCTTTCTTTATGCTAAGATAAAGGAAATATTGAAAGGAAGACATTTTGATGACATTCAGGACATCAAGAGTAATACGACGACAGCCCTGATGGCCATTCCAGAAAGAGTTCCAAAATTGCTTTGAAGGGTGGACTGGGTGCTGGCATTGGTTCATAACTTTTCATGGAGAGTACTTCAAAAGTGACCGTAGTGATATTCACCAATGAGGTATATAGCACTTTTTCTAGGATTAGTTCACAAAATTATCAGATCTTTGTGTGTGTGTGTGTGTGTGTGTGAGTGTGTGTGTGTGTGTGTGTGTGTATATAAAATCATCCACACTGACAAGAAATAAACTTCCTTGCACTAAGCCACTGATATTTTGGGATTATTTGTTATATATTTATAAATATATATATATGTGTATTTGTCTATGCTGTCTAGAGTCTCATATATATGAGGTGTGATCAAAAATATGAATGTTTAAATTAAAAAATTTATTACAGTAAAGACACATTGTTATTAATCCCCCTCAAAATATCCCCCCTTTCTTGGAACACACTTATCCCATCATTCTTGAGGTTCTTTCTGAAGCAGTTCGGAAGTCCTCTTTCACGAGTGTCTTTAGTTGCACTGTCGTGGCTTCCTCGATGTCCTCAGTCAATTTCAAACGTTTACCTTTATGGTCATTTGGACTTTGGGGAAGAGCCAGGAGTCACATGATGCCAGATGTGAATAAGGTGGATAGGGACACACCATAATGTTTTTATTTGACAGAAATTGCCATACCAGAAGCGATGTATGCCACAGAACCTTTCCATTGTGATCACAAAATACTGTAAATGCTTCTGCCGAGTGCCATCTAACAGAAAGGATCTTCAATAGGGAAGCGGCGTGTTGAACCTTAGTAACAGTGTGACAAGTTTCACCTTGTTCGTGCAGTCAGTCAGGTATGAGCTATGGTTGAGAGAATGTATGTTTTAAAGTGTGCCATAAATCATCCTCCATCATGACAATGCTCCGCGTGTTACACTCGCTTCTGGTATAATGCAATGTTTCTGCCAAATAAAAACATTATCCCCCTCATCCACCTTATTCACTGGATCTGGCATCATGTAACTTCTGGCTCTTCTCCAAAGTCAAAATGACCATGAAAAGTAAACGTTTTGAATTGACTAAGGACATCGAGGCAGCCACGACAACACAACTAAAGACACTCATGAAAGAGGACTTCCAGAACTGCTTCAGAAAGTGGCAAGAATGATGGGATAAGTGTGTTTAAAGCAAGGGGGAGTGTTTTGAGGGGGTTAATGGCAATGTGTCTTTTACTGTAATTTTTTTTTAAACATTCACCTTATTGTTTGATCACACCTCGTATTTATAAATATGTATGTATAATTATATTAAGGTAATTTATACATTTTTTTTGTATTAGGGTAATTCATATATATTCATTTTTTTCCACTACAAAGAATGCACATCAACCTTACACATTAGAGTGACTCACAGGGTTTTTTAAAATCACAGTGTCTAGGCTGCACCCAAGAGCCATCAATTCAGAATCTCTGGAGTTGAGGCCCAGGCATTATCACTTTTAAAAGCTCTCTAAGTGATTCCAGTTTGCAGCCAAGACTGGGAACCCCTGCTCTAAGTCTTTAGACCCATTATGAAAGGCAACTTGGGAAGTTCACCAGGTAATTCTAATACGCATTCCATCCGCTATGAACACCGCTGGCCTATAGGTTGTTGGGTTATCACATAATAACATTAAACTTGACATTTTCTGACTGACTCTGCAAACTGTAATTTTTCACTAGAGTTTGGAATGCAGCATCAGTAGCGAACAATCAAGCAACACTGAGGTATGGATGTCACCAGGTGGTTGCCTAGACTCAATGACCTGCCCAGCGACTGTCACTTGCACTAGCCTTGAGGCAAGTTTGCAGTTTTTGCCTCCATACTAGTAGTTCTCAGGTTGTCAACATCTCTAATGTGAAGCCTGTTCATAGCAAAATGTTGGAGAAACCCCACAAATATCTAAATCAGAAATATGGCCCAGTGAACTCAAGTTTCCTCATACCAACTTTACAAAACTGGAAAAGATAAATTAGTTATTTTGAAGCAGACCATTTTCTGGAGTGAAAATGGCTAGTGTCTTTTCAAGAAACAATCATTTTCTGCTGAGAGTATACAAATTACATGGTGGGATATGGAACCCAGACGGCTGACCTGACTCCAGGCTCACGTCACTCAAGCTTGAAATACGGAAATAAAGGCATGATGTCATTTACCTGGAACGAGTGATGCATTCTGTTATCTCAAATTTAAATCTCTAACAGGCCTTCCAAGTTTTCTGGTACAGAAAATTACAAAAGAGAAACTGAAGACAAAACAAGGACTACAGAAAAGTGAGATGTTGTCACCAATATGAGAATTAGAACAAGGAACTCTAAAGTATATTTTGAATAAGAATGCTTAATTATGTTCCCATGTATTTCGTGTGTAAAGGACTATTCGATTACAGATGACAAAAAAGATGTGAAATAGAAAAATCATTCCAAGTAAGTTTAAGTGTTATGTTAACGTTCAATATATGTAATACATTTCCTATGTGGATTATGAAGAAAGAGATCCATTTTAATTAAGAAAAAAATCAATTTATTTCTGTCTCTACTAAGTAAATGTTATATGATATTTAAATGACATGTAGTTGAAGACAACAAATCATGAGCCTGCCTAGAGCGGCCACGTGTCATTTTAGCCTTGAAATCTCCTCCTAGAACAGTTCTTCTCAGACTGTAATAGACACACACGTCAGCTGTGGATCTAGTCAAAATGCAGATTATAAATTTGAAGTTCTAGGTGGGGCCTGAGATTCTGCATTTCTTGCAAGCATCCAGATGAGCCCAGATTGTTCCAATAAACTTTATTTACAAAAACAGCCCATAGTTTGTAATTTGCAGTTTGAATTTTTTAAATATTACTGATACTTTGTTACTGAGTATTTTGGGGACACTCGAGAAGAGAGCCTCACTTGCTTTGCCCGAGTTCTGGCCCTCGGTGCAGCTTGCAGACCACACTTCTGACATCTCTTGTGACATCCTGGTAGACTGCCTGTTTGTTTATTATTCCTGGTCTGTGATTGATTCACGCTCGCTTCACTTTCTAATCCATCAATTACTCCTCACAGCTTGCCTCCACTCCACACCCGCAGTTCTCATCTTGCATAAAATGTGTTCAAAAGTCCAAATTTTCAAGAAGATACTGGAATGTACACTAATCATACATAGTGTTTCTAAATTTTAGCTCTCCCCAACTGAAATTCCTACATCAGGGAAATAATTTTTAAAATGCTTTCCTACAGTTGTAGATGTTACATTTCCCGATGGCACCCATGTGTATATATATATATATATATATATATATATATATATATATATATATACCACCTTTTAAAATGAAGTCCAAACATTTAAAACTTTTTCTTGAATGGCACCTCGTGAAAAAATGTTTGCCTCCTACTGATTGGGCATCTATTCTCCACCTGCCATCATCAGAGCACTCTGGTGTTACTCTCCTTTTCTTACAGAGCTCTGGTCAGAAGAGTTAGGAAATATATTCATATGTAAAAAAGGCATATCAAACACTATCAGAATTAAAAGGAACTTCAATTGCCTCTTCAATAGTGGAGGACAGTCCGATTTTTTTTAATTTAAAGTTTATTCGGGTGACAATTATTAGTAAAATTACATAGATTTCAGGTGTACAACTCTGTAATACATCATCTATATATCATGTTGTGTGTTCACCACCCAGAGTCAGTTCTCCTTCCATCACCATATATTAGACTTCATTTACCCTCTTCTAGAGCCCCCCTCCCCGTTTACCCTCTGATAACCCCTAAACTATTGTCTATGTCTTATGAGTGTTTGTTCCTTCATTTTGTTTGTACTGTTCTTTTGTTGTTTTCAGTTTTATATACCACGTATCAGTGAAATCATATGGTTCTCTACTTTTTTTGTCTGACTTATTTCACTTAGCTGATTTTTTTAAATGAGCTAAACTGACTTCAGATAATCCATCATTTCTTCATTGTTCTTATTATTTAAAAATGTGTCCTCTTTTTAAAAACACATTGACACAATTCCCAAAGTCTCAACATACCAATCTGATGAGATGATTAATCCTCATCAACTTAATATTTCATCCTGGGCAGAAGTGCTTAGTAACATCTTCCAATTTAGAGATTTCATCATGTATCTCATGTCTATAACTCATTTATAAAAATATGAAACAAGGTCACCTCCAGCATGGTTTCCTCACAGTCTATTCCAAAGACCTCAGTAATCCATCCCCTCCCTTCCCTGTCTGGCTTCTGCTCCATTGGTTACAAACCACAGAAGGACTTTTATCCAAGTAGATACACCCATTTACTCACTTACTGAGTAACAGGTTTACACAAAAATACGCTTCACACGGTGGGATGGTGGGAAGTTGAGGAAACTAGACCAGCAGGAGAGGGTCGTAGGTGGAAGAGAATAAAGGAAGGTGTGCATGGGGTTAGCAGTGGGTGGCCTAAGAAGGGAGATCATCAAAGACATGGCACAGGAAGTCTGTTTTGCTTAAGTTTTAAGCCAGGATAGTTTTTGCTTCTTAGTAAATATGTATCGAAATTTTTCTATACCTTTTGCACTGTGCTAGGCTTTATGGCAAATACAGAAGGGGTCTACAGCATTAAACCACTACTCAAGGGATTTACAATCTAGTGACAAGCTTAATGCACATGAAGCCACTGCACAAGAGCACCATGTATACACACACACACACCCCCCCCACACACACACACACAACTTACAGAGAATATTTGGTTTCTATAATGTCCCAAGCGCTCCAGAAATATTTACGCTTCATAACCATCCTGCAAAGTTAAGTACTATTAACGCCTTCTTATAGATGGATAATCCGAGGCCAAAGAAGGGTAAGTAAACGTCCCAACTTCACACAGCTACATAACAAGTGGCAGAGATGGGATTCAGTTCTAGATTTATCAGACTCTGTTTTGGTTAGGGAAAAATCTCCGTGGTTTAACCTAACAAAAGTTTATTTCTTGCTCGAAGCCTGCCGATGTTCCTGGTTGGCTCTTCTGGGAGGTTACTGTCTAGGTGGAGACTGGGGAATCTAGGCCCCTTCCATCCTGAAGCTCTGTTTCCAATGTCTGGCATCCAAAATTGTCAATGAAGAGGAAGGGTGAGTGACGATGGCACAGGAGATACTGTAACAACCCCAGCCCTAAAGCACTATAAATCACTTTTCTGTCATTGACCATAATTACTTTCATAAAACCCAGTAAGATGCAAAGGGGTTGGGGAATGGAGTGGCTGAGGACCTTTGTGTCGGAAACAACCTGACCTAATGGAACACGAGCAAATATTTTTGGCCGTCAGAAACCTCTCTCTACTGCAGACTCCAAAGCCACTAAACATCACACTTCTGAACCGTATGAGGAAGAGCTAAATTATGTGGGGCTAAATTACAAGTTCCTGAAAGAAGTTCAGAGGAGTGGGAGATCATGTTTGGAGCAAACAAAAGGGAACCTGAGTAAGGTGCTGAGAAGTGGGTATGAGGAAGACATTTCTGGCTGAGAAGTACCAGAGTGAAGATGCAAAATTGGGAAGATAATGATGCACGAGATATATTTATGAGGTGTACCACATGCAGTGATATCTGTCACAGGCTAAACTCCCAGGGGAGGGCAGCTCTTTGAAAAAATAAGGTTTATAAGTGCTTTTCAGTTGGTGCAGACTGTAGCCTTCCCAGGGACTCCTCAAAATGCAAACCCACAGAGGCCAGGGACCATGTTTTGCATGTTGTATTTTGCTGCTCGACACCCAGAACTTAGTAATTGCTCAGAAATGATGCATTGTGAATGTTCCATGGACAAAGGTGGACATTTGAAAAATGAGCCAAGAGGGGGATAACAGTTTCATCGTCAAAGTCTTCCAGTTTCAGTGTCAACTACGGGGGTTTTCATTACCTAAAAGGAGTTGTAAATTCCTTGATTCTTGGAACAAAAGAAGTCCTAAAATTTTGTAAGGAAGTATATAGTAGAAGTGGTGAAAGATCATTTCCATCAGAGGTGTTGGTGAAAGCTTCTTGGAGACGTGGCAGCCAAGCTGGGCTTTTATAGAGACTATCCTGAGTAAGGGCACCGAAGTGGGCAAGAACAGAGCAGGGAGTAGTGCCAGCTGGCAGGTACAGTGTGTAAAGGGAGGAAGGTCATGAGGTTGCAGTCATGTAGGGGTAGAATGCCTGCCTAGACTAGTTTGGAATACAGTGGGTTGCTTGTGGAATATTATAACTATTATCCATCAAGAGTGTACAGGATTGTCCGAGAAGGAGAGACTGAGGTACTGGAACAAATCAGGAAGCTTCTGACTTCTCTCTTTTCTTTGTTCATTTACAATCACTTGGCCAATGCCCACTTATCTCACTGGGCATTTAGGGATGAGGGCAGAGGCTTGTTTGTATCCAGTCATTTATTGAAAGAATGAAATCCTGCACTAGTCCAGGCAGGAAGCCTCAGCAAGATGGTGGTTTGGGGAGTGGAAGGGCGGGAATGAACTCAAGAGCTGCGTGTGAGGTGAGAGGCCTTTTTCCTTCCTAGGCTGTTGAGTGACCTATGGAAAGGCACTTCTCTCTTTGTCTCCATTTGCCCACACTTTACCTGGTCCCATTTCTACAAACACTGAGGACGATTATAGAAGAGGTTATGGAAGATTAAAAGTAAAAGGGTTTGTATGAGATCTTGTGAAAAGAAAAGAAAGGTGAAACAAGTGTGACTGGAGGCTCAAAGTTTCTGGGATGAGTGACCGCTGAAGGCCGTGGGTGCCTTAGTGGCTGCGGAATGCAGGCCCCTGTGCAAAGAGGGGAAAAATGAAAACAAATAACTGACTTCATCATGTGTATATGAAATTAGGGATTGTAGAACATGGTTTTGCCCTGGTGGCTGGAAAGGAATATTAGCACATAAGAAAGAAAACTCTTTTCAGCTTGTGAAAAGCCACCAGAACAACAGGAGGTCCAGCAAGCAGGAAGCAGCAGCAAGAGGGGAGCTGCACCTGCGTATTCTGTGCTTCAGCTGGCACATCTGTAAGAGGAAGAGGATTCTACCTAAAAGCCGCCTGGGTGCCCTCCCATCTCCGCCTGCTCCCCTGTCTCCCTACTCTGAGCCAACCCGCTCTGCTTCCAGCAATCAGATTCCATGAGAATCAATGCCTGGGATGGCCCACATCACTCTCCATTCCTCTGCTTTCTTTAGGGACACAGAAAGGTTCCTGGCAGGAACCCGGAACCCAAAGTTTACAACTGCAATTGCCAATGTGGCAGCTTCACCCCCACATGACTTGAGAGATGTGAATCCCCTTTTGAGAGAATTGACACAGGACCTTGTGCTCCAAGGTTCAAAAAGTCCTACAGCTAAATCCCAAGGCCAATGTCTTGTACATTTGGAAAGTTCTTTTCAGCTTCCAAAGTGCTGTCACATGGGCATGTTCTCCCCAACACTGAGGCAATAAACAACCCGATGAGACCAGGGTCTGGCTGCTGTACGTTCCAAGGGAGGGGAGGCCTTCCTGACCATGTGAGGTGCCCCACACCCTCTCTCCTCCCTTTCTCACAGCCTTCAGACCCTCAGGGAGTGCTGGAAGGGATGAGCTAGTGCTCAAGGCTCCCAAGTCTGGGCAAGCCCTGCGCCAACCTTTTGTCTCCCAACCATGGCCAGCTAAGAAGAAAGATGCGCCCAGCTCGAATGTGTGGCTGGAACTGGAGTCTCAGAAGGGCCGAGCAAATTGGGTCAGACTTCTGTGCTGAGATGGGAGATTCCTTGGAATGACTGCATGTGTGTCAGCTGCTAAATGATTCTTTTCCCAGCTTCTAAGCCACCACCCTCCCTGTAGGGAGTGTCAGCTGCCAAGGACTGCTCTGCCCTCTGGCTGGTGTGGCACATGTGCTTAATAACAAAGGGCATCCTTTACGGAGCCTTTAAAATGTACCAGGCAGTATGCTAACCACTTTACAAATGTCACCAATTCGCCAGCTTGGATTATGAAATGAACTCACATTCTCTCAAACATGAGCATTAAATGCCTCTGCATCATGTTATGTCTATGTAAGTGCCCCGATGCCCCAGGAAGGCTTCTTCTGTCCAAAGGGTCAGTCCAGGTTAGCACTGCCTTAAGGCATGAAACCCAAAACCTTGCCTAGTCCGCCAAGGAACCTCATTCTTTTTGGGGTGTGGTTGTCACTGTTAAGATTCCACAAAACCCCCAGGTGACATCCCCTCCATGAAATCTATGACCTGGTGTCTGAGGTGGTCCCTGCCTATTCCAGGAGCCGACCCTTTCAAACAGGCATATCTAGCAATGGGAACAAGTCTAAAAGCACTGTGGATGTCAGATGTGTACCTACTATGCTCTGCTATCCTCTGTCCATGTCATCTCAATGCAAGGACCCTTGGACGTCAAACACCAAGTACCAGGGCGCAGCTCTGCTCTTTATACACAGTGCTCTGAGTTCACAAAGTTATTTTTTCCAACTCAGCTACCCGCCATACTTTCTTCCCATAAATGGTGAAGAAGAGACCACCTCTCCATATATAACATCAATCCTATTTCCTGTCTCAGTATGAGCAAGCGTGTTTTTCAGGGAATCATCCACCTTACTTGGTGGGTTATCTTTTTAAATTCTCATACCCCTTTCATTATTAGCTCCATTTCACAATTGAGTAAACAGGTAAATGATGTTAAAGGAATATGCCAGCCATGAGCCTCTTCCATTCCCAAGCTGGGTTTTGGCCTCAAAATCAGCACTCCTTGGCCACAATTGCTTCTTTACTGGGCCAGCGGCTTTTTGGACGGAAACCCATGGGAAGAGAGGCTTTATCTGGTCTCACTTATAAGTCATTTGGATATATGACCTTGACTTTTCCAATACCATTTTGGATCACCTATTCCAATAAAGGCCCACCACAGTGAAATACTATCTGCTCCAAACAAGAAGTTCAGTTGGAAAATATTTGAACAGAAGTTAGATTTGAGGCCCAGGCAAGATCCAAGTAGCTGATGGAGAAATCAGAGAGTGGAGGCTATGAGAACAGAAAAGAGAAGGAGCACGTAGCTCTGAGAGAGACCCATATTCTGGGGTGAGGGTGGAGGAATGTCAACAGGAAGTAAGCGGTGAACCACCAAGCCAAAGCAAATAAAAGATCCAAAGCTGCCCATATGGTCTATCCATAAGGAACACTGCCAAGAAAGAACACAGCAGGGAGAAGAGGAGTGGAAAATCGTCACCTTGCTTAGAAGCCAACAACAAGGGTAAGTAGCGCTAGCAATGCATTCTGGGCTCTACTTCCTGAGTAACTCATATGGGTTGTTTCTGACCCTTAGATCTGGGTACAAGAGGCTTGAATCCTATCCCTATCGCCACCTGCACCTAGATTGAAATGAAATGCTCTGCCCTGGATTTCTATGAATTCTTGAGGGCTTACATTATTATTGTCTCCTCTGCCACTTAAGCTTATCCCTTCCAGTGTGTTATGTCTGTTGTATATCATATTGACCCAGATATCAAACACAATGCCCTCCTTTGAATTTCTGTACACCTTTGTCCTAGTACCTTCCAAAGTAAATTTTAAAGGATTTTGGTTTGAGGGGAGATGGAGGAGAGAATTCATCATGATTATGTACAACAATTGATATAGATGACAATGTTTTATTCTTATTATATCCACTTGTTTTGAACTTTTTCACTTTGCTACTACATATGTCTAAATATATGATATTTCTTTCCTGACAGTGGGCAGATGGTATATATATGTGTATATATATGACATATATATACACATATATATACCAGATAATAACCATAAATGTAGCTAACATTTATTGAGAATGTACCACATTCCAGGCACTATTAAGAAATTTATATGGAGTAATTCATTTTATCCTAACAACTATCACCATTTTACAGACTAGGAAACTCTTTATTAAAAGATTGAGTGGTAAAGTACTTTCTCCTATGGGACACAGCTAATAAATAACAGGACTGGGATTTCAGCCCAGGCGGCTCACTCCAGACCTTCACTCATTACTAGAGCATATCCAGATTCCTTATCTAGAGCCCGAACATCACTAGAGAGAGTGAAGAACAGCTACAGGAGTAATTGGATTGTCTATGTGAGAAATAGAAGATGGAGGAAGCAGGGAAGGAGATAGGAGAGCCTGATGGATAATTAAACAGTCAATAGACTCCAGGCACTGAGAGACAATGATCTATTTCATGAAGAGGCTGATTTTCTCCTACAGGCATAGACTCGACCTAGATAGCAGCAAAACTCATAAAAGAAATGCACCTCTAGTGGACAGGAAAGGTAAGCTCAGCCTGAACCTGGAGAAATTGGGGTATGAAAACTCAGGTAAGAACTCAGGTTTCTTGGAGAACTGAGCTGGATGCTCTGTCTCTGATCCATGTTGAGGATATAAGAAGGTTATTGGCTACTTGCCACTGCTAATGAGAACAATGGGACGAAAGTAGGAAAAACAACGAAAGTCTTCTTCAGGAGTCTGAAGATCTCTACATGTACTTAGCTGTCTCTTGATCTTCAACTTCTAACTTTTTTCTCTACAGACATTTACCCCCCAATATTTGTATAAATGATATATCTTTATTGTGGAAAAACTGAAAAAAACTGCACAAAAGTATAGAGTAGAAAATGGCAATCACTCAGGGTTCAACTTAATATTCTGTTATATTAGACTCATGCATACATACATGGAAACTAGTCTTACAATAAGGGTCACACTGAAGCTAAATGGGGAAATATAAATTTTTCATTAAATGGTAATGGGAACATTGGATGTCCATTTGGCAAAAGAAATCGAATCTTTTGGAATATCTCTGTCTTTCATTATCACCATCATAAAAAATCTGGGTAGACTAAAAATCTAAATCTAAGCTACATAATTGATAGAAAACACATAGGAAAATATCTTCCTTCACTCAAAGTAGGAAAAATGTCTTGAAACAGCAAAAGCACTAATCAGGAAGGGAAAGATGGATAAATTCAGCTACTTTATAATTAAGAACTTCTATTCATCAAAAGACAATATAAAGCTCCCTTGCTGTAGCCGGCTCCCACTCCTTGTTCTCTCATCGCTCTGTTGTCGGTTCCTCGGAGCCCCGCGACCGCTGCTTCCACCGATGGAAGAAGAAATCTCTGTGCTTGACATCGACAATGGCTGTGGCACGTGCAAAGCTGGCTTTGCTGGTGATGACGCCCCCGGACCACGTTCCCATCCATCGTCAGGCGCCCCCAACACCAGAGCGTCATGGTTGGCATGGAGCAGAAGGACAGCTACGTGGGCAACGAGGCCCAGAGCAAGTGCGGCATCCTGACCCTCAAGTACCCCATCGAGCACAGCATTGTCACCAACAGGGATGACATGGAGAAGATCTAGCACCACACTTTCTACAATGAACTGCGTGTGGCCCCTGAGGAGGGCCCTGTGCTGCTGACCGAGGCCCCCGAGCCCCAAGGCCAACCGTGAGAAGATGACTCAGATCATGTTCGAGACCTTCAACACTCCAGCCATGTACGTGGCCATCCAGGCCGTGCTGTCCCTATACGCCTCTGGCCTCACCACTGGTATTGTTGTGGACTCTGGGGACGGGGTCACTCACATTGTGCTCATGTACGAGGGGTACGCCCTCCCCCATGGCATCCTGCGTCTGGACCTGGCTGGCCCGGACCTGACCAACCATCTCATGAAGATCGTCACAGAGTGTGGCTACAGCCTCACCACCACTGCAGAGCAGGAAATTGTACGTGACATCAAGGAGAAGCTCTGCTATGTCACCCTGGACTTTGAGCAGGAAATGGTCCCCGTTGCGTCCTCCTCTTCCTTGGAAAAGAGCTACGCGCTGCGGGACAGGCACGTGATCGCCATCTGCAACGAGCGGTTCCGGTCTCCAGAGGCGCTCTTCCAGCCCTCCTACCTGGGAATGGAGTCCTGCGGCATCCACGAGACCACATTCAACTCCATCATGGAATGTGCCATGCACATCTGCAATGACCTGTACTCCAACACGGTGCTGTCTGGTGGGACCACCATGTATCTCTGCGTCCCCGACAGGGTGCAGAAGATCACGGCCCTGGCCCCCAGCACCATGAAGATCAAGATCATGACCCCGCAGGAGCGCAAGTACTTGGTGTGGATCGGCGGCTCCATCCTGGCCTCGCTGTCCACCTTCCAGCAGATGTGGAGCAGCAAGCAGGGGTACGACGCGCCTCTGCATTGTCCACCCCAAGGGCTTCCAGGCGGACTGCGAGCGCATGCGCAGTGTCAGCAGCGGGAGTTACCGGAAGTCTCAGCTTGTCCCTGCAGACGTGCTCGCCTCCTGAAACTGGAATAATTTTCAAGAAATTGTCCTTGAAACTTGTATCTGACGTCAGGTCTGGACTGTAGACCTGGTTGCTGATTTTGACCGTGCATTCAAGGTAACTGTTCCATTGGAACATGTTTAATACCCTGTACATCATTGATTTAAACCCCTAGTGCAAGCAGCTCGGTCACCTGGTGGCTGAAGCGAGGATATGTCTATGCAAGAGAAGCCCAGTGGCTTGATAACCTGCAAGACCATGCGTTTCTGGATCTGTGCGGGGTATTAGTGTGCAGAGCCGCCTATTGCAGGATTTCTCCAGAGGCTGGCAACAGTCCTGAACCAGTTGTCATTTCTGTCCTGGCGGTCTGATGGGGATTAGGAAGGTCCAAGCACTAGGACCCCTTTTCCTTTCTTAGCTGATGTTTTCCTGCCAGAACATGTGGGTTGTTACTTGCCTTGAGTTGGAAAATGGTTTGCATTTACACCTGTAAACTTATTCATCCTTTTAATTTGTGTAAGGGTTTTGTACGCGATTCTCAATTCTTGAAGAGATGACAACAAATTTTGGTTTTCTACTGTCATGTGAGAACATTAGGCCCCAGCAACACATCATTGTGAGGAAAACACATCACTGTGAGGTTAAAAAAAAAGAAGAAGACAGTATAAAGAGGCTAAAAAAAGAAGACTGGTTAGAGAAAATTTGCAACACATATGACTGACAAAGGACGAGTATCTAGAATACATAAAGAATTTATATGCATCAATAAGAAAACGATACCCAAAAGAAACAAAAACTTAGGTCCACAAACTTAGGTCCAAACCTTGTACAGAATACATCACAGCATTATTCGTAATCACCAAAAAGTGGAAACGACCCAAATGTCCATCAACTGATAAATGGCTTTAATATGTGCTATATCCATGTAATGGAATATTATTTAGTGAATAAATGAAGTACTGATACATGCTACAATATGGATGATCCATAAAAGCAACACTATGCTAAGTGAAAGAAGCCAGTCACAAAGGACCACATATTATATAATCCCATTTATATGAAATATACAGAATAGGAAAATCTGTACAGATAGAAAGTAGATTAGGAGCTGACTATGTCTGAGGGAATACGGGAGAATTGAGAGTGATGGTAAGTGCATGCTGCACGGTTTCTTTTGGGGGTAATGAAAATATTCTAAAATTGTTTGTGGATGCTCAACTAAGTGAATGCTCAACTAAGTGAATACATTAAAAGTCATAGAATTGTATATCTTAAATGGGAGGAAAGACCGCCATGTTTAAAAGGGTTCGAGTGGAAGAGTTTAATAAATGGATTGTTTACAAAGGTGTGAGCAGGCAGGGTTAAAAGAACCACAGAAATGATAAACCACTGGAGACTAACAATGGGAGACCTTTACCACTGCAAAGCCTGAAGCAATAAGAGGAACAAAGAGTCCTACCAGAGTGTTGTGAGAGCTAGAGCCAAAGAAGAAATGCTGTGCAGCCTCTGCCAGAGTTGTGGGGAGGCAGAGAGGAAATCAGGGGAATTAATACTCCAGGTGTTCTCATTTCCCACCCTCCAAGCTCATGCTGTGGGCTCCTACTTGGCAAACCTACATAAAAGATGGAGGCAGAGCGATCTGGTGCTACGGTTCACAAAGGAATACAGGGCAAGACAGAGAAAAATGAAGAATGGAACAGGGGTGGGAGAGTAAAAACTAAACTAGTACCTCCGTGACCCAGCAAGCACACTTAGAGGTTTACACAGTAAATAAGCTTAATACACTATGTACAATATGTGTGTACAAGAATTGTGGTGGCTCTGTTTTCTGTAGTAGACCCAAACTGGAGACTACTCAAACATCCATCCATAGTAGAATGGATAAACTGTGAGGTATTCATTCATACAAAGGAGCACTAAAACAATGAAAGGAATTAACTACTACTGGACAAAATGGCAAGGATGAATTCCACAAACATAATGCTGACCAAAACGGATGCAAGAAAATTACAATTCCACACATATAAAGTTCAAAATTGGGCAAAACTAATTTATATACATGTAAAACTATAACAAAATGATTATCATAAAAGTCAGGACAGTTTTTACCTCTAGGGAAGAGAATTATGATACATGTTATATGACGGAAGGGGGCAGGGGGAAAGAGGGCCTTTAGATGCTGGCAATGTTCTACTCCTTGATATGGCTGTGGTTATACAGATGTTTTCTTTATACATTTCACTAAAAATATATTTTATCTGCATATTTATAACATTTAACAATAAAAGTGGAAAGGGAAACATTTTGGTAGAAGTTTCATGTTTTCTAGGTATATGCATATATAGAGAGAGTATATTTAACATTACTTCTGCATTTGCAACTTTTTTCTCACTTAGCATTAGAACATAATGTTTTTCTGAAATCAATAAAAACTCTTTTCCAAGTTAGTTTTAAAGCTGTATAATATTGCCAAATAGTATATATTATAAATACGTGATTATTTCCTTATCGAGAACATCTAGGTTATATCAATACTCTCCCATTTATGACACTTCTTGCCTCTTCTAACAAACGTTATTTTAAGAAATTCTAACCCATACTTTTATATTCCGGCTTAATTCAGGTGATAGGAGAAAAATGAAGCATTTAGTTAAAGGTTTGTGCACTTGTTTAATGTCTCTGTCCCTTACTGGGAGTTCCATGAGGACAGAGATCACATCTACTCTGCTGACCTCTGTCCTCAGAGCCAACACAAAGCCGACCTGGCACAAAGAAGATGTTCAATAAATGTTTGGCAAAGCAATGAGTGAACACATAAATGAATAGATAACTTTGCATCTAGTCTTTCTGTCCTGCTCCTCTTTGAAAATGAGTCCATCTCCTTCAGAAACTAGCTTCACAAACTTGAGACACCCCTTGGTATGCAAGCAGAGGCCTCATGACCAAGTGGGAGGGACAAGGGTGTGGACAGCATCCCTTCGTAGAGTCTCTAAGATCCTTTCCACTCCCCAAATCCCGTAATTCATGACCTGGCCAGAGTCAGGACTAAGACAGAAAGACTAGAATCACGTATCTGAACAGAAAGAATTTGTTTCAAAGTAACTAAAGAGCTATTAGAAGCCACGTTCTTTCTTACAGAAAAGAAATTTGAAACTTATTTCTCTGGTTGCACAGGTAAATGAACTTTAAGGGAATGTCTAAAACAACATAAACTTCTTAAGGGTGAAAATAAAAAGTATTACTAAAATTTGGCAAGACTTTAAAAAAGATGCATTTTTTTAGTAGTTTGTCTCAAAAAAGTAGGCCACTAATTGTCCATGGCTTGTGCTTTCTAACACTGAATTGAGAAGCATTCAAAAACCTGTGTTTTTCCCTCTTTATTGGAATTAGGAACAACTAATATTTTTCTTAATTTATAAAGATTTTTTTAAAATAGATCTAACATACAACATTATATAAGTTTCACAGGTACACAATAGTTATTCAACATTTTCGTACCTAAAGAAATGATCATTGTAAGTCCAGCAACCACCTGACACTGTACCAAGCTATCGCAATATTATAGACTATATTCCCCAGATTACATCCTGTAGATTACATCCCCATGACTTATTTATTTTATACCTGGAAATTTGGAACTCTTATTGCCCTTCACCTTTCTCCCCCTTTTAAATTTTTTTATTTACAGTTGACATTCAATATTATTTTGTATTAATTTCAGGTGAACAGCATAGTGGTTAGACATTTATATACTTTGAGAATTGATCCCCCTGACTAGTCTAGTATCCACCTGGCACTTTACATTGTCATCACCATATTATTGACTGTATTGACTGTATGCTTTACTTTATATCCCCGTGATTATTTTGTAACTACAAATTTGTGCTTCTTAATGCTTTCATCTTTTTCATTGTCCCCCACTCCACCTCCCAACTATCACCATGATAAATCTAGTACCCATCTGACACCATACATAGTTATTACAACATTATTGACCATATTCCTTATGCTATACCCTACATGCCCATGACTACTTTGTAACAACAAATTTGTACTTCTTAATCCCTTTTCCTTTTCTACCCATTTCAAAACTCCCCTCCCTGGCAACCATCAAAATGTACTCTGTATTTATGACTTTTTTTGTTTGTTTGTTTGTTTGTTTTGTTTTGTTTGTTCTTTAGATTCCACATATAAGCAAAATCACAATGCATCTGTCTTTCGATATCTGACATACTTCGCTCCACACAATACCCTTCAGGTCCATCTATGCAGCTGCAGATGGCTAGAATGTATTCCCTTCCATGGTGGAGCAATATTCTAATGCAGATATGTACCACCTACTCTTTTTCCACTCCTCCATTGACAGACACCCAGGCTGCCTTCAGATCTTGGCCATTATGAACAATGCTGTAATGAACATAGGGATGCGTACATCCTCTCAAAGTAGCATTTTGGATTTCTTCAGATAATTACTCAGAGGTGGGATTACTGGGTGCTTCATTGTCACTTGTTCTAGACTTTGTTTTAAAGTCTATTTTGTCTGGTATAAGTATTGCTGTCACAGCTTTTTGTTTGTTTGTTTCCATTTTCATTAAATATCTTTTTCCCATCTGTTTACTTTCAGTCTGTGTGTGTATGTTGATCTGAAGTGAGTCTCTTGTAGGAAGTATATGTAAGGGTCTGGTTTTCTTATCCATTCAACCACTCTGTCTTTTGATTGGAGCATTTAATCCATTTACATTTAAAGTAATTATTGATAGATATGTAGTTATCGCAATTTTATTATTCATATTTTTTATCTTTTTCCCCCCACCTTAAAGAAGTCCCTCTACCATTCCTTGTAATACTGTTTTGGTGGTGAGGAACTCCTTTAGCTTTTTCTTGTCTAGGAAGCTCTTTACCTCTCCTTCGATTCTAAATGATGGCTTTACTACGTAGAGTAATCTTGATTGTAGGCTATATCACTTTGAATATTTTCTGCCAATTCCTTCTGGCCTGCAAAGTTTCTGTTGAGAAATCAGCTGACAGTCTTATGGGAGCTTCCTTGTAGGTAACTAAAGGCCTTTCTCTTGTTCTCTTTTACAATTCTCTCTGTCTTTAACCTTTGGCATTTTGATAATGATGTGTCAGTGTGGGCCTTTT
The DNA here is from genome assembly GCF_964194185.1 of Rhinolophus hipposideros. Classification (NCBI taxonomy): domain Eukaryota; kingdom Metazoa; phylum Chordata; class Mammalia; order Chiroptera; family Rhinolophidae; genus Rhinolophus; species Rhinolophus hipposideros. Next base: position 43,769,177 of record NC_138051.1, on the reverse strand, counting down.
GGGCTCATTAGATGTTTGGGACTCTGCGCTTCCTGGGCTTGTTATATCCATTTCCTTTGCCAGGTTAGGGAAATTTTCAGTCATTATTTCTTCACACAGGTTTTCAATTCCTTGCTGTCTCTCTTCTCCTTTTGGTACCCTTCTGATGTAAATGTTGGTATGCTTGATGTTGTCCCAGAGGCCCCTTAAACTCTCCTCATTTTTTTGGATTCTTTTAGCTGTTCTGATTGGGTGTTTTCTGCTACCTTATCTTCTAAATCACTTATTTGATCCTCTGCTTCATCTAATCTACTGTTGATTCCCTGTAATGTAGTCTTCATTTTAGTTATTGTAGTCTTTGTTTCTGACTGGTTCTTTTCTATGTTTTCCATCATTATTTTTATGTTTCCTCTCTCTGTTGAAGCTCTCCCTGAGGTCAATGAGCATCCTTATAACTAGTGTCTGGAACTCTGCATCTTAGATTGCTTGTCTCCATTTTGTTTAGTTCTTTTTCTAGAGATCTATTCTTTTATTTAGCAATGAAAAAATGTGTTTCCCCATTTTGACTGCCCCCCTGTGTTTGTTTCTATATGTTTGGTAGGGCCGCTATACCTCCCAATCTTAGTAGGGTGGCCTTATTGTAGTCAGTGTCCTGTGGGAGCCAGTAGTGCAATCTCCCAGGTCATCAGAGCCAGGTGCTCCAGGTGTGTCCCTTGTGTGAGTTCTGTGTGCCCTCCTGTTGTAGTTGGGCCTTGATTGCTCTTTGCACATCAGTGGGAGGGTTTGACTCTCAGACTAATTGGCTGTGAGGACTGGCTGTGACTACAGTGGAGGAGCTGTGGTGCAGGAGCTGATCCTACAGAGCAGGATTCACTTTAGTGGGGCTCTGGTGCCTGCCCAGTCTACCCTTTTGGTATGTCATCCTTGGAGATGGCCAGGTGATGTTCTGGCCCAGTCTAAAGCTAGCCCCTGGACCTGCCAGCCCCATGGCCTCCTGGGAGGGGACCCACACAGTCCAAATTCAGCGGAAGCCTGTGTTCTACTGGCAGCCACCTGACATGAGCCACAAAGGAATCCAGATATGGCCACCGCCTATGCTGTGCATGGAGATACCTTGAGAGGCCAAGCCCTGAACCAAGGCCGGCTGTCACTAGTGCCAGGCTTAGGGCTGCTCAGCCAGAGGTATAGGACATGCAGAAGCTAGATGCTGCTTGTTTGGGTTTTGTGAACTTTTGAGAGATTTTGTAAAATCTCTCTGCAGCATGAGCCAAGGCAGGCCATCTATATGGAAAAGCCACTGGAAGCAGCTTGGGTGTGCCCAAAAGTTGGGTGGGGTATGGTCTCAGGGAATCACTAAGGTGAGACAGATGAAAAGTGATAGCCAGTTTGATGGATACTCAGATAAGGCGTCTGCCTGCATCTGCGTCTGCGTCTGCCTCTGCACGCACTGGAGTGGGAGGGCTTAACAGAAAAACAATGGCTTCCGCTAGCTCCTTTATCGGGGAGAAAGCTGCCCCTCCAGCCGTCACGCTGAAGCTAGGGTACAGTTCCTCACCATATGTCCCTGGCACATTTCGAGCTGCTGCCCCAGCTCTGGAGCTCAGACCAAGTGAGTGCATCAGCGAGTGAGTCCATCAGCAAGTAAGTCCATGCTCCGGCCCTTTAAGAGTAATGCCTGGGAGTGCACCTACTCGCCGTCTCACAGAGCCACAATCTCTGCTGGTTTTCATAGCCAGACCTTATGGGGACTTCTCTCCCATGGGCTGGGGAGGGGCTGGGACCCTTCACTCCTCAGGGGAGGACTTCTGTAGCGGAGATACCCCTCCTGATTTGTAATAGTCACACACAGGTGTGGCATCAGCCAGTTCCATGTCTCTGCCCCTTCTATCAGTCTCAAGGTGGGTTCTTCTGTATGTCTGTAGGGTTTTGGTTCAGCTAGACTTCAGGCGATTCTCAGTAATGGTTGTTCTGCAGTTTAGTTGTAATTGATGTGGTCCTAAGAGGAGATGAGCACAGCATTTACCTACTCTGCCATCTTGACCAGAAATCACAAGTAGCATTTCTTGTTAGAATGTCAAACAGTGAAACATAGTTCACATATATTACATAAAATTATTTAAATTTTTTTTAAAAAAATGGGGTCCTCCAGCAGTGTGGAGGTTCCTCAAGAAATTACGAATAGAATTACCATATGACCCAGCAATCGCTCTCCTGGGTATCTACCCCAAAAATATAAAAGCATTTCTCTATAGAGACACGTGTACGCCAATGTTCATTGCAGCTTTGTTTACGGTGGCCAAGACATGGAAACAACCAAAATGTCCTTCGATAGATGAATGGATAAAGAAGTTGTGGTACATATACACAATGGAATACTATTCGGCGTTAAGGAAAGATGATATAGGAGCATTTGTGACAACATGGATGGATCTCGAGAGAATAATGCTAAGTGAAACAAGTCAGACAGAAAAAGCAGAGAACCCTATGATTTCACTGATATGTGGTATATAAACCAAAAAGAACAAGACAAACAAATGAGAAACAAAATCTCATAGACACAGACAATAATTTAGTGGTTACCAGAGGGTAAGGGGGTGGGGGGTGGGTGATGAGGGTAAAGGGGATCAAATATATGGTGATGGAAGGAGAACTGACTCTGGGTGGTGAACACACAATGGGATTTATAGACGATGTAATACAGAATTGTACACCTGAAATCTATGTAAATTTACTAACAATTGTCACCCCAATAAAATTAATTAAAAAAAAATGGGGTCCTCCAGAAATAGACATAACTCTGTACAATGGTAAATTGAAAATTCTTCAATTTCAAGATGAGTCAGCAAATAACTTCTCCATGACAGGGACCTGGGAACATTGCTGAATAGACAGCCCTGCTTTAATGGGAAATCAGCTGATCCCTGGCTTGCCAGGAATTATTGTCATTTGAAGACTTTTTTAGGTGATATGTCGATGTCTTTTCCTGTTGAAATTTATTAAGAGCAAAGCATGATATCCCGGGACAGTATTTACCCACAGAAAAGGCTTTGCTTTCAATGGAATGTGATTACATCAGGTCTTCTCATCCCACCCAATCTTTCAGTCCTTGCTTTCCCACATGGTCAGAGCTGTTTGGTGCAGCTGCCAGCTTTTAATTAGGAGTTTTCATATTTTCAGGGACATCATCAACACCTGGCTTCATGCTTACATCTCCCACAATCTCCCTACCCCCCCAAAATTAATTTCCCCTTGCTCCAAAGGGAAATGTTTTTGCCAAACATTCTCACTCCTTAGCAACTTGTTCACTCAAAGAAGGGAGGTGGGGAAGGCAAAGAGGAGAGAAGAGATGGTGAGTTCTTTCCTTTACTCTCTGTTCATACAAGTAATTTTGGCATTTCCTGGTACTTTATTTGATGCCTTCTTATTTCTGAGATGACAACACCCACTGTATAAATTACTTATATATTCTTAACTGATGGAATTGAGTTCATAGAAACTGAGTGCTTTTGAGATCCTGAGGCAATGACACCAGTATAGTAACTCCCTATCTTCTTCCTAACTCTGAATCCACATAGTTGTCTCAAATTTTATTCATTTCAAGACTAATTTTCCTATAAAAATGACATAAATGGTGGGTGATACCTAGTTTTCTACAGTGAAAACAGGACCAGCTTGAGTTGAAAATATGATTTCTTTCCCCTCTTGCAAGCCCAGAGATAACCAGTCACAGACAAACTTTCAAATGTTGGTCACTTTTCATCAGTCTGCCTGGCAGCTGTCTCTTTTTCTGGGAATAACAATGCCCTCTCTTTGGGAAATTGCCTCTCCACTTCTCTAAGTCAATCTTTTTGGGACAGAAAAGCTGGCTCATGAGAGTCTGCCCAAGGTTCTTATACCCTGAGAAGTTGTGGTATTTTTCTATCAGGATGTCCAGGGAAGCATAACTTGAATACGTTTTTAGCAAGAAAAGCTACCACCAGCTTTAGTGCCTAGGAGATACAGAAAGTCCCCCTGCCACAGATCATCCTTTATGTTTCCCTGTAACACTTGAATGGTCTCAGTAAAGCAGACTTGGCCACTCTCCAGGGATAAGGGGGTGTTACACACTCCAGTCTCAGAACAATTCAGATGCTTATGGGGTTCAGCAGGATTAAAGCCTCTCTGAGGGATTGAGATTGTCCTGAAAGAGGTTCTCTGGAACATCAAGAGCCCCAAAGAGGAACTCCCTCATGCAGGAAGGAGGAGTTTGCATCAGTGAACAGAGCTACTGCATTGTGAGAAGAGTTGGTCCCAGAAGCATAGCTGGGATTACAATCTTACTTGCTCACCCCAGACCAGCCACCCCAGTGGGGTTTCTATGTTTGGGAAGCAATGGCTGACCCTTTGCATATAACCAAAGAGAGTCTAAACCTTGAAGCCCAAGAGTAAGGCGTATCCAGAGCCAGGACAGGGCTCACATGCGCCCGATCACCACACTGGACAAGAATGCAATGGACTCTGCAAACCACACCAGCACATTAGCAGCATAAACAACCTGGAGCTTGCAAGCTGAATGAACCCAATTAGACTGAATAAGTCCCTTTAGGTTTTGTATAATTCAAGTTGTGGGCAAAGGCTTCAGAAGGAAACACCAAATTTGCTGCTAATATGGTCAGGGGGGAAAAGGGTGTCAAACAATTAATTGGAACAAATAAAATGTAGGGGCCAGATATGAACCTAAATCAGTTAAATGGATCATCATAGTGACATTTCCCACACTCACCTCTATACCCACATATTCATTCAAAAGATTCTTTTTCTTTTTTTAATATCCACTTTTCTATCAATGGTGTATGAACTGGAAAAGGAAGGGTACCTTTGTATGAATGGTTTGTCAGTCAGGAGATACTTGTAGCATATCTCTAGAAAGTGTTTATACATTCTCTACCCACACGTGATCAGGTATTTAACTGTGCCTGTCTACTACTTCAGGGTTAAGACTGTGTCGTCTCCATTTCTATTTCAGTAGAGACATATTCTGTAAGTCGAAAATCAAGACCAAAAAGCACAGAATATCTGAAACCCAAACTTAACAAAGTCATGATACTTCAAGGTATTGGTGTTTTAGCAGAATGGGTCATGAGCACGAATCCTAAAACTAAACTATCTTGGTTTAAATCCCTGCTTGAGCACTTACTAGCTGTGTTACTTTGGGAAAGTTACTTAAACTTTCTGTGCCTCTTCTAATGAAATGGAGAAAATAATAGTACCCATTTCATAGGCTTGTTGCAAGGGTTAAGTGAGTGAAATATATAAAATTGTTATAACAGTGCCTGAGACACAGCAAGCACTCAGTAAAGTTTAGCCAATCTTACTACCAAACATATTCACCTGCACAAAATAAACAATTGCATGGTGATTAGTAATAATAACAATAGGAGATATCTATTGTTTTCGCTGCCCAAGAAAATTCCTCCTTCTTCTGGTAATACCACTTTATTTTTTAACTTTGTGGAAAATAGTAGTTAAGGGAAGGAAACTTAACCAAGCCCATCCAAAGAGACTCAGTCTAGTGAGTTTGCTGTTATTTGGAGAGAAAGGGAAGATCTCTACTAGAATTTCTAGCTGGGAGGATAGTATAAGCCCAAGACTGCTAACAGCTACATCAGAGAGACGCACCTACAAGTGAAGCTATCAGTGTAGACAGTTGCATTAGGCATCTATTGCTACATAAAAAATTACTCCCAAACTTAGTAGCTTAACACAGAAAATGTTATCTCACATAGTTTGTAAGAGTCAGGAACCCAGGAGTGGCTTAGATGGGTAGTTCTGGCTCAGGATGTCTCATGGGGTTGCAGTCAAGTTGTCACTAGGGGCTACAGTCATCTGATGGCTGGACTGGGACTGGAGACTTCACTTCCAAAATGGCACACTCATGTGGCTATTGTCAGGAGACTTCAATTCATTACTATGTGGGCCTATCCCTAGTGCTGTCCACAGCATAGCAGCTGGATTCTCCCAGAGTGAATAACAGGAGGAACGAAGGGTGTATGTGTGTGGGGAGAGAGGGGGGGAGGAGAGAGAGAGAGAGAGAGAGAGAGAGAGAGAGAGAGAGACACTAACAGGGAAGCCACAGTGTCTTTTATAACCTAAACTTAGAAGCAACTTACTATCTCTTCTGCCATATTCTACTGGTCACACAGAACAACTCCGGTACAATGTGGGAGGGGACCACACAAGGATATTACCACTAGGCAAGGAGCACTGGGAGCCATCAGAGATACCGGCTACCACAACAGCAGAATCGAGAGGGAGGGGGAGACTGAGTCTCACTGACAGTGGTTGAACCCCTGCAATATCCATGCCTCATATGAACCAATAAGATGCCTTTCTGGACTTAAGTTGTTTTGAGGGGTTTTTTGGTCCATTTCTACAAAAAGGTTCTTGACTAGCATGACTGCTCACTCTTACTGAGCACTTACTCAATGCCATACAGTGTACTAAGTCCTGTCCATGGATTATCTCATTTAACCCTCATGACAGCTCCATGAGATAGGGACTATTATTTTTAGTCTCCTTTTCCCAGATGAAAAAAGGGAGGCTAAGAGAAGTTATATGGCTTGGCAAAAAGTCATGTAACTTGTAAGTAATAAATGCAAGTTTCAAACCCAGGCAGTCTTACTCTAGAACCTATTTTCTTGCCGTATAAATAGTTATGCTTTATGCATTTCTCCTCTTGATTCAGTTTGGATATTTTCCCCATGAGATGAGCTATGAGCTTGGATTCTCCTGTGGAATGGCTCATACACAAACTGAGACTGGGCTCACACTCACTGAGAACTGGGTCTGTGGCCCAGAACAAAAGCCGCCTGAGTCATGGGAGAGAAAAATGTTACTCTGCTAAGCCATTCCCACTGTGGCATCCCTGGTGCACATTCAACAGAGAGCAGAGGCCAACCAGTCATCCATCACCAATCCAAAAGGTGTCTTCAGTTTCTGGTCCCAGTAATTGTGGACATGTGTTACTGTGTAAACAGTCCTGATGGGAAATGGCTGATGGTTCCTCCCCCTCTGAACCTTGGGAAATGACAGGGAAGAGGAGGTGTGGGGAAGGGAGGAGGCCGAACATTTTCATTTTCTTATGTTAACAACTCTAAATGATTAAGGGTAAGAAGGGAATGGCAATAGAATATAAAAATGCTTTGTGTAAGGTTCACATTTACTCACACTTTTAACTCCACTGTGGCTTATTAGTTCATGGGAAAAAATGACAAAAAGGAATAAAAACCTAACTATGAATCCAGTATCAACAATTTGCAGCCATAGTAACCAAGAAAGTACAACTCATGAATTGAAAAAAGGAAAAGAGTGTGTGTGTGTGTGTGTGTGTGTGAGAGAGAGAGAGATCAGGAGGATGCCAGGAAATGCTTACTGAGTGAAGAATGCAGTAAACCCCTGGTGGCAAAGCAGGGCAGCTCTGGATAGGCCATGTGTAGACCCTGAGTAAAATGCACATCAAGAGTTGGCAAAGAAGTTCTAATCCCTATTTGATAGAATTTCCAACTCAGCTGTAAAGAAATTCACTCAAGGATAAAACGACATGAAAACGCTCTGCCTAATATGAATTTCTTGATTCTGGGTGTTTTTTTTGTTTGTTTGTCTGTGGGGTTTTTTTTTGTTTTGTGTGTGTGTGTTTGTGTGTGTGTGTGGGTGTGGGTGGGGGTGTGGGTGTTTTGTTTTGTTTAAATCAAATTTGGTTTGCATTAGTTCAGCCCAGATTTATTACAGGAAGACAATAGGGTGCGTGGCTTCTCATGTGTTTCCACAGCCAGCTCTGGAATGACTTGGAGTTGTCTTGTGAACACAATTCTGGATAAAGTACAGCAACCCAGGGCTCAGAACCACACCCCATCCTCTTCACCTTTGGGATATAAGTCATCAGTCTCTTATCTGTGTAGCCAGATCCCAGCAATGTATGTCTCTAGGGCCCTAGAAGGAAGGCCAAGCAAGTGCTAGTGGTTTTGGAGGTCCTGGGGCAATCACCCAGATGGGAGTTGTGGGCAACTCAGGGACCATCCAATTATCAAGAATGGGGCTTAAAACATCTTCAAGGGTCTTCTAGTTCAATGAGTCACATGATGCTTAAGTTCTCCTTTTCCCCCAATCTTTGTGCCAAAGAGGAAGTTCAACCCATGTTCGGATCACAGCCTTAAGAAGGAGCTCCCCTCACTTTGGGGTAATCCATATAGTTTTGACGGCAGAAACCTCTTAATTGAACAGAAATCTTTCTCTCTGTAGATTACTACCCACAGTTCCTTAAAGCAAGTCAAATATTCATATATTTGAGAATGAATGGCTATTTTGGCTCAGAAGACTTCTCCAGTCTAAACATAAAGAGATTTTGATTATTCTGCATTTAGCTCTTCTCCTCTGTATACCTCTAGAAAACCTCTTACAGTATGGTCCCTCAAATGAGTACAACACTCAATGAATATTCTGTCCAAGGAAAGGAAGTTAGTACCACGATTTGCACCATCATTCTGAGAGATTACTTCTGTTCATGTAGCCTCATATTTACATGTTTCTAACAGGCTTATGGGATTTTTGATTCATAATGAATTTCTTTCCCACTAAAATTTGTGTGATAGACTAATTAATGATACTTCTGGTCTTCAATCGTCAATTCTGCTCTACTCCCCAGTCATATAGGAGTACATGTCCCCACCCCTTGAAGTTAGCTATGATCATGTGACCAGCTTTGGCCAATGAAAAATGAGCAGAGGTCTCATGTCAATTCAGGGTTAAGGCATTTAAGTCCTCATTCTCAACTTTCCAGCCTATTTTTTTCCATTACAGCAATTGTCAACACATGGGTTGATTAGGAAGTGTCAGGGATTGAATCAAGCTGCGATGCTGAGCCAACACACCGAGGAAAGATGCCCTGGCACATTGCCTGGGTGTACAGCATACTTTGCTTGAGTGAAAAATAAACTTTTGTTGCATTAGGCACAAGATTTTGGGGTGGCTTATTATTGAAACATAGACTAAACGTTCCTGACTCAATTTATAAATTTAAGTAGAATAGATTTCCCACCCCACACATGCTCTTACACCACCTTTTTATATTTTAATAATTGGTTTGGGGGTCTGATTCAGGGACTTATATTTGTGTTTCTCATGAAATTACTTTTAATAATTTTAGTTCAATGGTCAGTTCAATTAAAATTTTATTTTGTGTTCTGATTCCATCAAAGGTACATTTTCACTCTTCCTACTACTTCCCTTATACTTGAAACTCTGATAAAAAAATGAATTTAAAGACTGGAAAGAAGACATTTCTGATGACATGCATTTCTTGGCTCCCCATCTCTTACTCTGTTCTCACAGTAATATGCAACCCTAATGAAGACAGTTCCAAGCTTTCTCTTTCTTAACTTAGTGTAGAGGTGGAGAAAAAAAAAGTCATTCAGGGACTGGTAACCACTGGAGATCTTGTTTTTATTAGCTTGATGAGATCTCAGTTCCCATAATGAAAACAAAACATAACTATGGGGAAAATATGATTGCTTCACTTTATTCAAAACTCCAAAATCATTCCATTTTGAGCACCTTTGAGAGAATGTATTGATAAATAAGACTCTATTACTATTTTCAAGGAGTCTAAAGCATAGACTTATACAAAATTTGGCTGAAATCAGGTTGCTTACATTGAGAGACAGTTCCAACTGCATCATTGTGGCTGACACTACTGGTTCTACAGCCAATGGTCACCGCCCAATGTCTTTCATGTTAACCAAACCCTGACTTTGTTCAGGTATCAGGAGTACAGAAAAATAGGTCCCTTCCACTCAGACCAGTTATGAGAATTGTATTATATTTTCTGTTGCCAGTCCTCAGGTTGGGAAGGGTCATGTAATACAATTCTGGCCACTGAGATGAAGGTGAAGTCTGCAGAGAAGTTTCTGGGAAATTTTTTTCTCACACTTTAAAAGGGACACAGGAAAGGTTCTCTCTATGTTCTCTCTTCCAGACTTAAATATGAATGTGTGAGAATATGATGCTGGGAGCTACCTCAGCCATCTCTTAGCATTAGAGGATAAGTCTGAAGATAAAAACTAACATGGCCTAGATGGAAAGAACTAAGTAATATTATGTTATGTTATGTTATGTTATGTTATGTTATGTTATGTTGTTATATTATAATATTATATTATATTATATTATGTTATATTATAAATTATATTACATCTCATATTTATTATGTTAAAGTATTATAGAGCAGTAGTAGTAGTAGTAGTCATAGCAGCAGCAGCAGTAATAGTAGTAATAGCAGCAGTAGTAGTGTATTACTAGTAATAGAAGCAGCAGTAGCAGTAGTAATGGAGGAGGAAGAGAGCAGTGGTATTAGTAGTAGAGTAGTAATGCTGGTGGTGGTACCGATGGTAATAGTAGAATAGTACTAAAGGAGGAGAAATAATGATAAATACTGTCTTGCAATTATGAGAAACTACTTTGTGTGAAACCCTATCAGAACTATTTTAGATAGATATTTTTTTCTTTATTCCTTCAGTTCAAGACCAAAACTCATTCATTCTAGGCTCACCATGTCACTCTGCTCTGTCTCATAAGGTCTTTTATACCTGGACCCTGACATTCAGAGAAACCAAGAAATTGGGCTATAGGTAGTTACTATGGTGCAACTCGCACTGGTCTCAGTCCATTTACAGAGAAGGTACAATGCTGTCCTTTCTGCATTCCACTGGTGCTATCATTGGGTTGTTTCTATACTGGGATCTGCGACTTCTGGTGCCTGATGGGGAAGAAGATGGGGTACAACAACAATACAGGTTCTTATTGCCACCTCTCATGCCCCAGATGATCTTTGGGCTATTAGTTTGGAGAGTTTCAGAGCAGTGTGGGGCTCAGTCAGTGACTATCTAGCTCTCAGATGCCATTCCTGGCATTGACAGACATTAGTGAAGCCACAAAGATGGACAAGACACAGCAGTGAATTTGCTGAAAAGAGTGCAGTTACTAAAGGTATGGACCCAGGAGGTAGACAACTACAATATCAGGTTTCACTATCAGCCCCATCACTTGCTAGTTCTGTGTCCTCACCTATAAAATGAATGTGCCTGACACCAAGTAAAGAATCAATAAATAATCATTGTTATTCAACCTCCTGTCCACAAAGAAAATGTACTAACATGCTGCCTTGGTCATGTCAATGAAAACCTTCATTGTCTAAACATAAAACAAAAATAACGATTAAATTCTGATGATTGCATCTAACTATACCTGAACATAGATGATCTCTGGAGGTACAGTTCCTTCTTTAATGGAATTTTAATTTGTTTGTTTGTTTGTTTTCACTTACAACCATGACAGCTGACTAACACAGCATTAGTTGAGATCAAGCTCAAATGTCTCCTCTATAAGCTTTTCCAAAACTCCAATACATAGTACAAAACAATTCACAATCTTTTACTCTTCTAATTATTTCCCATTTGAGCACTTACCCCTATCTTGCTTGGCTTTGTTACTTAACCATTTTATGTGCATATCTTATTTTCCCAATATGTTTTTAAGCTTGTCAGGAACAAGAGCAAAGTACCCCATTTATTTTCTACCACAGAACCAGGTATAGTTCTGGGCACATAATGAACACAATCAGCAAGGTGGTTTTCATTGGAACATAAGTCAAGTTCATTGCTAAATTTATGCATTTCTGAGCATGTCTGGCCTGGCAGGATAAGTCTTCTAGGGAAAAAAACCATTCTAAAAGAGGACAGAATCAGGCACACAAGCTCTATGCAGCAAAAATGACTAAGTCAATATAGAGACAAGTGGAATTTAAGCATAAAGTACTTGTAAGATGCTGAGATCAGGCATCACTATAAGGGGACCACTTTAGGACAGTGTGCCTTGTTATAATACAGCCTCAGAATGACAAGGGGAAGTAGGCACATTCCAGGTCCTACAGACTGAATGTTTGTGTCCACCCATATTCATCTGTTGAAACCTAATCACCAATAGTATGGTACATGTAGGTGGTGGCCTTTGGGAGGTATTTGAGTCACGAGGGCAGAACCCTCATGAATGGGATTAGTAACTTTATAAAGGAGACTTCACAGAGCTGCCTTGCCGCTTTGGCCATGTGAGGACACAGTGAGAAGATGGCTGCCTATGAATCAGGAAGCCGGCCCTAACTGAGCAATGAATCTGCCTTGATCTTGCACTTTGCAGCCTCGAGACCTGTGAGGAATAAACATTTGTTGTTTATGATCCACCCAGTCTACGGTATTCTGTCCCAGCAGCTGAATAGATTAAGAACAGGGCCAGCTCCAACACTGGTGGTAGCAGGAAACCAGCTTCAGTGCGCATCAATAGCAATGCTCGTAACATGAGACACAGAGACCCTGGTGTTGTTGTGGACATGTACAGGCCCCATGGTGACGGGGCACAGCTGGAGGATGAGCCCTGGCATCTAGTTAGTGACAAGGAGCAGAATCATGTCACTCAGTGGGAGACATTTAAGACAGTCTTTGAGGTTTCCCAGAAAAACTAGGGGGGCACTTTTCTGGAGTCTGAACACTATACACTGTGCAGTGTCCTTTGGTACCCTAGAGTGGCATTCTCTAGGGAAACATAAATTACATTTGTAAATTAAATTATAGGTCGGGGGGAGACTCCAGGGCCACAGCCAGACAGCCATGTGGCTGTAGAGGAGCAGCTAAAACAAAGCTGCCCTCCTCTTACTACTCAGGCATGTCACACTCTGGCCAAGTCTCCCCCTGGCTGCTTTTCCTCTGAGTGGCTCCTTGATCGGCAGAAGTTCTATCATGCTGGGATTCAACTGGCTGCCCAATTTCCCCCTGGAAGGCCCCATAGTCAGATACTATTTTTTGGCTCCAATTCTATTTAACTTTTAGAAATTGGATTCCTGTTTGGGTCTGTAGTTATTTTTCTCAAAACAATTTTTTAGCAGACTCTTAAATATCTTGTTTCTTATTTCTCCTCTCCTCTAAGAATAGGTTTAACTATCAAGATCTAAAATCATTTCACATAAAATTCAGTTGACTGTTTTCTAAGTTCTTTGGCCAACAGGTATATGTTAACACGAGGGAACCCAGAAGCTTGTGATGGCTTCAGAGGATGTAAAATCAGTTTACTTAATCCTGATTTTTTTTATTCTCTGGTTTGTGAAATAATGAACTAAGTGTAGAAGTGATTCCCTTAGAGGAAGTCAAAGATTTGTGGGAGCCATGTTCACATTTTAGAGCTACTAGGGTATTGACTAAATCTTTGTTTCAGAGTTTTGGAAAGTGCTTGCCTACCCTCTTCCTGTCCTCTGGCTTTCTAAGGCTGTGCCTATGGCCACAGTTCACCTTATTGCTTGGACTGAATGGGCTAGGTGGCTGACAGTATTTGGGTGTGGACATACCCCATGGTGGGGGTGTTATGCAGTGTGGTTATATATGAATTCCAGCAGCCTGGGAGGATGGCCAGGCTCTCTGATGCTCCTCATTGGTTTCTGGGCACCTGCATTGAAGCCAGCACTCACTCACTGGGCAGTGTGAGAGTCTCACCTCATGCCTTTCCAAGTTGGTCCCTGGGAGTAAGAAGAGAGAAGCCATCACCACTGCTTCCTGTGTTCTCCAGGTAGACAGAGCTGCGAGGGTACTAGAGCACAGAAAAACATGGGTAAACAGGTTTCAGATTGCCGTTTAGGGCTTTCCTTCTTCATTTCAGCAAGGAAAGCATCTGTGAAATCAGAACATCCTCAGTGTTATCACCCAAGAAAAGAAAATGAAGGAGTGTGGGTATTTGGGACGATGCTTCCTGGCCCTCGTATCCAATTCTAGCCACACTGGACCCAGTGAATAAATTGCTCTTCTAGTTGGTCATAAGAATCCCAGCTTGGAAACGGACATGTTTGTTTACTAAGAAACGACATTCTAATGCCAAAACTCACCACCTTAGCCATTTTATTCCAAGGGAAATGGGGATAAGAAAAAGGAAAATGAACACGTCGTATGTGATAAATGTAAACAAAAAAATTAATCCCTGCTGGCTGATGAGTACTCTCTGTCCTGAATCGGCACAAATACATAAAGTGGGGCATAATTTAATTTTAATTTCATGTTTCATTAAAATAAGAATAAGCCTGATTTAAAAAAAAAATAGAGAAGAGCTTTAAAGCAACAGCTTTTCTCTACACGCTTTCCAACCTATGCCCCCATGCCATGCCCCAGAGGCAACCACTCCGACATCCATCATCCTGAGTAATAAGCATAAATTTCTATTTCGTGATCTACCAACTCTAAATGATACCAACTGACTCTGAAAATGACGATTGAGCTCTTTTATATTATCCTTTACTTTCCCTCCCTTTACCGTCTTGGTTTTTAATAATTATATATTATTTTCAGTTCTTCCATTGGCTACCTTTGTGACTTTAAATAACCCATATACATTATTTCATCCTCCATCAACCTTAGTCAAAATTTCAATCCTTTTTTTTTTTTGTAGAATAAGCTACATAACCTTTGCATTACCAAAGCTGTTAACATTTATTTATGCTTCTGGTGACAGGTGCGTGTGCTTTGTGTACTGATTAATTTTAAAAGATAAAAGGGAATATACAGCCTTTATATTGTGAGTGAGTAAATATTGCTCACTGCTGAACCAAGTAGCATCTAGGGATTGTATTTTCTTCTCAACAGTTCATCTGGGCTATGCAGGGGGAAATACTTTTAGCATTAAGGCCAAAAGGATTCTCTTTTCTTACACATTATCAATTGTTTAAAAGCGTACCTCTTTATTATTTTTGTCATGTTTCGGCAAAACTTTCTTGTCTAGATTTTTGTTTTCCCTGGATTTTCTACTAGCCTTTGCCTTTTTTTAATTGACAAAAGAATAATGTGCTTTTGCAATTTCCTTAAGTTTTTTTTTTTTTAATCCCTCAGTCATGCTGTTGATTGCAAGGCTTCCTCTCCAAACAGTGCATCCTTCAGTTTCACAACTGACATCTGAGACCTCCCTTTTACTGCAGTCTTGCGTTGAAGTCTCTGTTTCCTGAACCCCATGTTTCCTCATTTTTGGTTTTCTTTATCTTTTTTTTTTCCTAACATGAATCCTTAAATAACTTCAAACAAGGATACCCTGGCTTGTCTGGAAAGATCTTTATTTTGACCTCACTCTTACTAGATACATTGTCTGAATTCAAGATTCAAAATCCTCAACCTCACACTCAGCCTCAAAACGATTTTCATAGGCAGAGTTATGAGTACACTTTCATAAACATATTTTCCCATCAAAAATGAAAGGTGTAATATCAAAATAAAACCTTCTCGTGATTCTGACCACTGCCCCTGACTATTCCTGGAAACTGATCGCTGAAACGAGCACAGACAACTGCCTCACCTAACAGGCTCTTTTCTGTCTGTGAGCTTAACAGTGGTGGCCATCCTCAAAAATGTTCCATTGACCTGGAATGCACAGACACTTTGCAACAGGCAGGGATTTCAGGCACTCAGGAACTGAGCATTTTGATTGGGATGGGAGAGAAGAGGGAAAGCAAGAGAATAGGAGCCAAGTGAGGACCAGAGGAAGAGGGGTAGCACTGGGAGTGTGAGAGGATACCAGGAAGAAAGAGGGGAAGGAGAGAGGAAATATTGAGGAAGAATATTTTCTCTCCCTCCCCCTTATTCTCTTAATCTTACATGATTATAATAATAGGATTTTCCTATTATTATAACTCCTAATGGTTATTTTAATTCCTTTAATTCTTCTATTGGCTACCTTTATGACTTTAAATAACACCTTTATGTCACTATGCAGAGAGAATTATAACAATATTCAGAAAGAAAACTAGAGGGTTTGGCCTATTGATGAGTTAATTTGGTTAATATTTTTAAAATCACTTTACTGAAGTATGATTGACATGTAAGAAGTTGTACATATTTAATGTACACAGTTCAATGTGTTTGGGGATAAATATTCACCCATGAAACCATGACTACCATCAAGACCAGAAACATGCCAATTTTCAGAAGGAGGGTGCTGGTACAAGGAAAACAGGGGGCTCAACAGAGAGCACCGTTTGTGGGAGGGTGATGGGGGGCAGGGGCAGGCAAGGGGAACTGGATCCTGCAGCGCTTCTGTTCCTTCTCTGCGCTGCACAGAGCTGCGGCAAACAGAGAAGATTCAGGGCCTGGATGACAGACATAGTCGGTACCAGAGTCTTCTACCTTACCTTCAGAGAACACAAAATACCCCAGGGCAGCCAGAATCCCGGAGGGACCTGCTGTCATAGTAGCACCTTCAGGGCCCTCTAGCTTTGGGAGCAAAGAAAATAGCGCTGTACAATCTAGAGGGAAGTGGTGCTTGGTGGCAAAAGAAAGGGTTGGGCATGTGGCAAGTACCCCATTCCATGGCAAATACCTGTGAGGGGGCTGGAATGGATGACCCTCGGAACTAGATGTGACCACATATGAGCTACCCCTAGAGATGCCCAGAAATGTCTGGGGGAGGCTGAAGTCCCACTTCATGCACATGAACACAGACCCTTGAAGTATGTGTATGTATGAATCATGAGAGGTTTGCAGCTTGGGCAAACCTATGGGTGTATGAGGTCAAGTTGATGAGGCAGAGAAAACAAACTACCACTTCAAATTTTTAAAGGGCTCTTCCTGATATCAGTCGTATGCTACCAAGAGACCCAGTTCAAGTCAATCTTTGAAAGCCAAATTAAGTTGGTCCAACTTCCATAGTTTGGCTTCCAACTCCTCATTCTGGAAATTGATAGAAAAGGAAAAGAGGGAGAGGGAGAGAGAAGAGAGAGAGAGAGAGAGAGAGAGAGAGAGATTATACTATTTCAACTCCTCCCCCCCCCTTTGCTTCCTCTCATTTAATAAACAAATAGTAACATTTTCAACATTTTCATTAGGGAAACTGCTCTCTCCCTACTCCAAATCAGGTTTTCTATGCATAAAGGAATGAGTATATTCTTAGAAATAATGTGGAGTGATATCAGTTCAAATGGTGAAGTAAAATTCAGCTTCCAGAAGTGCAAGGCTTGTGGGGATAATAGAGATCATCAAGTAAAACACTTTCTAGACTCATGTGCTCTTTGTTCTCCCATCCTCCAGTAAGTCAAAAAGAAAAAATAATAAATTGGACTTTATTGCTTCATGATATTGAAGAAAGTCTAACAATAGAAAAGAGAATGAGTACCTTGAACATGGAGCATGATGAGAAATGCCAATCTCTTGCGATTTGTTCAATAGAACAAAAGACACTTTCCTTTTAATTTAAATCTTAGCATTGTGATACTTAAAAAGAAAAAAGTGAATAGAGGAATAAATACAAAAGATGAGAACTGGGATAAATAAGGAAGGGTGGAATTCAGGAAATGAACAAGCAAGGAAAATGGAAAGAAATGGATTAGGAAAAGGGGAGTGGGAGTGACAGCAGAGAAAGAAGCTCAAGAAGAGAAAAGCCATGCTGGGTGGGGAAGAGAAAAGCCATGCCAAAAAGCTACTGTCATGACAGATAATGGCAGCCTAGGGAAGGTAAAGAATCACAAGAGTGGAGACAGTCAGGGAGTGGACCAAGAGAAGGGAATTAACAACCCATCTGGGAAGAGATTGGGAGGAGGAGAGAAGTTGGGGAGAGGAGAAAGGATGGCCCATGTCCAGATATCCTCATACCACACGGGGAACCTCTGAGCCATGACTCACAATCTCTCATGCAGGAGACTTGCTGCACAGCCCCTGAGTTGTACAACTACTTGGAATCATCAAGAAGCTTAGCAAATTAAAAAGTTAAAAATATTAAGGGTAGAGCCAGTTATTGTCGCCAACTTTATATGATTAATGTTATAATAGTCACTTTTCAGCCCTGTGGAGTCCATCTTGTCATTGACGACTCACACAGTCTAAGTTATGCTGTTTCTCTTGCCCTGTAAAGCCCTGTGGTTTCCTTTCCTTAATATCTCTCTTTGAGGTCCAAATATTTAGGTATAATACAAATAAATTATGAGGATATAACATACAGTATGGGGAATATAGTCAATAATATTGTGATAGCATAGTAAAGTGTCCGATGGTTGCTGGACTTATCATGGCGATCACATCTTTAAATATAAGGAAAGTATAAGTATAAGGAAAAAAAAAAAAAAAAAATATATATATATATATATATATATATATATATATATATCTCTTCGTGGAACTGGAGCTTGCCTTCACCTCACCTCACAGTACTTTAACTAAGTGGTCAGTGACTTTAGCATGCGGAAACAAGCTTACCAAAATCTTAGAAGATGGTATTTCTGCCTTTGATGGACTGTTGAAAAGGAAGGAGAGATACTATACAGTACAATCCAAAAAATAGATGTTAATATCATTGTTCCCAGGTGTGACAAGTCTTCAAAGATAGCACAGCTCAGTGGACAGTCAGCTTCTCCTTCTCCCTCGGTGTCAGTTTTCTGAGTCACAGAATGATGGTGGGGCAAGGATGGGACTAGCAGTTGTACTAGACCAGAAATGGCTCATAAGTTCCTCTTGCATCTTGGAAGTATTTTCCTATAATGCTTGGTGAAAGGGACTCTAAGACTGTATCCCGTCTAAGTGGGAAAGTGCTAATATGGCTCAGTAGGAATAATATCAATTTTTTGAGTATTCTGTGAAAGGCACTGCTCTAAGTGATTTACGTGAATTATCTCATTGTTATCCCATTTTGCAGATAAGGATAATCATAGAGAGTCTTGATTGGTGTGTCTGCCATGATCTTGAGAAAGGTAAGAGGCAGCATAGGGGCCAACGGTTTCAGGTTTCTGCACCAAATAATCTCTAAATTCTTTTCTTTTCTTTGACTAACATAACGTATGGGTGATTCCAGCAGTGATCTGCCTCAGATCACTGTCCTAACAGGTGTCCCTTTCTCTCCAGGGCACTTCTTTCCAGGATACTAAGAGCTTCTGCTTAAATTCATTGAAACAGTCATGGACTTTATGGCAACTTTCACAGTTCTGACCCAGGAGAGATGATGCAACTTGCCTTGCTCGGTCTGTGACTTCACATAGATTCTCGGTCAGACATGCCATACTGGTTGTTCAGACATTGATTGTTGTCCCAGTGCTGCCAGAGACCTGAGTTTGGCGACTATCCTCTTCTCCTTGGCATGTTACTCTTAGAGATTTCGATCTTCTTTAAATGTCCTTTCGGCACATGCTGAGATTCGTGGCCAGAGGTTATAGGTCAATTGTATAGCGCTGGGAGGTTGCCAAAAAAGAGCAGGTCATTTTCCTCATTAATTTGTGTCCTCCATGTGTGCCTCCAGAGCCATCAAGGTTTTAATAATGACAATTACTGTCTAACCAAACCTTTTTGGTAATATATCTCTTGTCTCTAGCACTCCAGTGTATGTATTAATAATAACTTTAAAAGCATATAGAATGCATAGTTCACACAGTTATTTTATACACTTACCTTATTTTGATTTTTATTCTCAAGAAAGATAATGTAGATTTTATTATCTCTATCAACCCACGAAGAAATGATCCTCACACACAGTTGGAAAGAAGCAGAACTGGAATTGGAATCTTCGACTAGAGGATCCTTTGACCAGAGGCCCACAGAATTTACAAAAGCAGGAAATTGGTAAAAATCTTGGAGAAGAAAGTGAGTAAGGGGATGGATAGCTAGCTTTACTCTAGGTTACCTCCATCCCTTGCTCTGAATAGGATCTAGGAAGCTTGGGTTCAGAGGCAGGTCGTGGGAATAAGGCATAATTACTGAGTAAAACAGCTGTTGAAATGAGCCGCAAACGTTTTGGCTTCCTCTTCCCTTTCAGAATCCTGTACATTAGTGGTTTCCAATCCATGTCCTGGGGAATCTTTGAGTTTGTGAAGATTCCTCAGGGTTAACATGACAGCGTGGCGGAACATCTTCACAGGGTCATGTTCATCTGCTTTAGATATTGGGCATCTGCTTAAGATTTAGTCTGAAGAAAAAACATTCCGCTACTTAGGAAAAATCTTTTAAAAATCATCATTATACAGGACTATTTAACCTCTTGCCCATTTAGTTCTCTAGGACATCTGGATTATTTTCAGCCAAGGAATTTGCCACTAAAAGAGGTCAGCCATGACCTAAAGTAACGCAGAATGAGCTAAGAATTGGGGTAATAATCAGGTTTAAGACATAGGATTAGAAGCCACGGAGACATGATCATCAAGGGTCTGAGGAGCTCGTCCCCCAAGGCTGTGATCGTGGGAACTCTCAGCTGAGCAGGACCACATCAGGGAATGTGTGTGGTGTGAATGGGAACTGAAAAATGGATGTAGGGGATCATGCTCCAGTTTTTTCTCATCCCTACACCAGCTTTCTACTATTAGTTTCTAGTGATTCAGGTTGAGCTTCACTCCTGGGAGCTTCAATGTGTTAAGTTCAACTGGAAACACCACCAACCACATTGAATAGAATTGGGTCTTGTTTTCTAAACATTTTACATTTATCTGTCACTTTCATAAATGTGTGCAATCCACATTCAACCCTGCCATCCAGCTATACTTGCAGAACTCCAAAAATTCTACTCCCAAGCCTGGCTCCTTTTAGGTCGGGATCTGGGACTGGTAAAGAATTAGGAACAAGAATGGATACAGGTTGAAATTTGATACAAAAATGACTAAATTTAATGACGAGTCATCACCATCCTGAACCTGTCATAGAGAGTGAACAAATCATTTTTGTCACTGCAAAGGAAAAATCAGAGATCTTGTCAGAAATCATTTTGGGTATTCTGAAATAAAGACATTTCAGAGGCATGAAAACAAGATCATGAAAACAGGGCCAGCAGTGTAATTAAATGCTATCCTTTCTTTGACTCCTGTATCAGAAATGACAGCTGATATACAATATGACCTCGGAGAGGAGGAAAGACCTTGGAAAGTTTAATCCTGGATAGCCTTGCCCTGGGGTTGAATACTGAGGTGGAGCAGGGGCTCATCCGTGAGTTGCGCATGTTAGATCCTGAGTACTGCAACCACTCAGCCTAAGTCATCCCCCTGGTAATTACACCACTCCCCCCAACGGCAGCGCCCCAAATTCACTGTTATATTAGGCAATTGTGGCAATCCAGTAACCCGATAGCAGCACATTATGTATTTATGTGGGAACTCTGGTTTCTGGAACAGATAGAGGTTCCCAAGCTCCGGTCTTGTGTTGTTTGGGCATGTCTTTCACGAAACAGTCGTTATGTAGAAAACAGACCAAAACACGAAGACCATTTTTGGGATTTTTTTTCAATAGCAGCAAGAAACTGACCTATTTCTTTCCAAGGATTCTTGCCAAAAATGATAAAATTTGCTGAAAACAATAAATAACTCCCTACTCTGTCTGACATTTGTCACCAAGCTTGTTGAAATACTGTCTTTTTTAGTAAGATATATATTTATACATATAATTTTTTTTAATTAATTTTATTGGGGTGACAATTGTTAGTAAATTTACATAGATTTCAGGTGTACAATTCTGTATTACATTGTCTATAAATCCCATTGCGTGTTCACCACCCAGAGTCAGTTAAGGAAAGATGATATAGGAGCATTTGTGACAACATGGATGGATCTCGAGAGAATAATGCTAAGTGAAATAAGTCAGACAGAAAAAGCAGAGAACCCTATGATTTCACTGATATGTGGTATATAAACCAAAAAGAACAAGACAAACAAATGAGAAACAAAAACTCATAGACACAGACAATAATTTAGTGGTTACCAGAGGGTAAGGGGGTGGGGGGTGGGTGATGAGGGTAAAAGGGATCAAATATATGGTGATGGAAGGAGAACATATAATTTTTTTAAATTAAAGTTTATTGGGGTGACAATTGTTAGTAAAATTACATAGGTTTCAGGTGTACAATTCTGTAATGCATCATCTATATATCACACTGTGTGTTCACCACCCAGAGTCAGTTCTCTTTTCATCACCATATATTTGATCCCTTTTACCCTTATCTACCAACCCCCCCAAGCTATAGTTTTTTATAAATTAAAATGTAGTAAAATAATTATCATCAATGAGAGGGGTACTTTAAACTCTCGCTTTTTAAAGAACCCACTGAACTTGATAGGAAGGCAAATTGTAACATTTCAGATTTAATAAATGAAAATGGATGGGAGAAAGTAATGTGGGTGAAGTCCCAGTTTTCATGCTTGTAATAAGAACCAAAGTCCCTGTGCCTCATCATCCGTGCTTTTTCCAAAAGCTGGCTTTGAGAAAATAAGAAAGAAAGGAGAAGAAGCAGAGCAGAGCTTCTTCATTATTTAACTTGAAGGACTTGTGTTAGGTCCTTAGGAAGAGAAGAGAAAAGAGAAATTAGATATCATGTACCAGTGGCAGCACACTGTCAAGTCGAGCCTTACAAGCTCTATTTCCATGTTCTCAGAGTGAGGATTCAGATGACATGTGAGGATTAGACTCCACTAGTCAGATATCCTTAAAGGTTACTTCTAAAGCCATGTTGGAGGAATTGGAGAACATGGATTTACCATGACTAGGTGGAAGTGGGAGCTTGGGGAAAAGGAGAAAAGGAGGGTGGAGAGATGGAGAGAAAGACGATTGCTGACAGAACTAGGATAAGAGGGGAAGAATTCAGAAAAGCTTACAAGATTTTTATTAGAGCTTTCCTGGATATATGTAGGACAATTTTAGGCATGATTTGAAACATGAGACATGCAATCTGAGTAAGGAGAATTTGGCACAATATATTTAATATTTGCATCAACAGTTTGGCTTGGTCGCACAGATGAGCAAGTGTCAGTTTCCTAGCATAGTGGTCACGATCCCTCTTGGCCCACTTCCCTCGGGAGCTCCCTTGTCAAGTACGATTGTGCCTATGTGTGGGATGTGGACAGGGGACACACCTTCAGCCTTGTTTCCCATCAAACTCTATGGACAGATAAGCTGGCCCAGTTGTGGTATCTGTCCCTTGGCCACTCCCTCTTAAATAAGCTAGGGAAACAACCAGTGAGGCCATAGCTTAGGAGCTTCTACAGGTGAGATTTTCAAGATGGGGAGATGTCACTTCAGAATTATTTGCCAACAGCTTTCACATAAAAAATAATTTCCAAAGAAAGGAAAGTGATCACTCAGGTATCCAAAGTTTTACTAGAGGAAATTTCCAAAAACACTTTCTAGTATAGGATGTTGTCTTTTTCTGAGATATCAGTTGTATTTTTTAATGGCTCGTTTAAAACCAGCAGCCCAATATTAATCTTCTCAATCAAGTCCACTGCGCTGCTGTTTGGAGCTATAAAGCCTGGTCTCCTAAGAGACCTGTCCTTCATCTGGAAGGAGTAGGCTTAGGCAACCACACAAGCTCTAAGTGGTGCTGCCTGACACTGTCCCACTGGATCAGAGAGGACTGATTAAGGACAGGCCAGGGACCTATGGCCTGGCGATAAGAGAGGAACTGGTCCGATTGAATTTTTTTTCTTGAGATTTTTGGACTTGGGAAAGAGAATAGTGACTTCTTAGCTATAAGTAGGTCATGTAGATAGGGGACTAGAGTGGCCATAATGGGATGTGTGCTAAATGAGAACAGATGGAGAGAAAGGGAAAGGGAGGGGAGAAAAAGGAGAAGAGAACTCCCTTAAGAGTGGTTTTGGTTCCCAGCAACAGTCCAGGTCCCATGAGTTCTTGCGGTACTGCATTTCTTGGTGTCGAATTCCTATGACTTTTCTTTGTTTCTTTACCATCACACCTCCCCACTACCACTCCCAACAACTCCCCTTCCAAACTACCACCAGTTCTATAAGAGGGCTTGCCTGGGTCTCTATTCCTTCCAACCACGAAGATAAATGCCTGAAAACAGCATCTCTCAAACTCTATCTGGGATTACCTTTAAATCCACCAAACCAAGAGAAATACAAAGTGCCAAAAAAGAAGAAAGGAAGCAAGTGAGAAAGAAGGACATAATCACAAACTAGATGTAAGATATCTGACTAAAATGTAACTAAATGTGCTAAATTTGTGCTCTTCAAATTACAATTTAAACTAAAAAATATGTACACTCTGAAGAAAAGGAATAATGAAAGAGGACAATGCAGTGAATAGAAGAGAAGACTGAAATGTTTAAAAAGAGTAAACAGTGAAAGAAAAGAAAAAAACTAGAGTGAACTCCAATATTTTTTTCTGAGAAAAGAAATGCCAAAATGGGATACCTACTATGTGCTAGTTGCTTTATACACATTATCTTGTTGGATTCTCACAACCAGCCCTATTTTACATGAGTGCAAACAATTTAAAATAGAGAAGTAATCTGCCAAAGTTAGAAAGAAAAGAAAAATATAAAATCCCATGTCTGGCTGGCACCTAATAAGATGCTATGAAGGAAAAATTTGTTTGTCTGAATAGTATCCATTCAGGGAAGAGTCAGAAAAGGATCATGGGAGTTAAAGTAAATGCCCTGAGAGAGAGCAATCTTCAGCAGGTTTTCCCACCTGAAAGTCTCAGCAACAAAAGGTGAGGATTCTATTTTATTGACTGTTTGCAATTGTTGGGACTTTCCATACAGCTGGATCTTTTTCAAAACAGATACTGGCCTGAGACATGATTACCAAGTCAGACAGCTGTAGGGTGGGACGTGCATGTAGCCTCATCTGAGGTCAATATTGAGCAAACAAGATCAAGCACATCTCGTAAAAAGCTTGTTGATATTTACCAAAGAAGGAAACTGCCAGTGAGAAGACCAGAGCCTCAGTGGTGGGTAGCTTGCAGTGCCCAGATGCGGGACATTCCCCAAAAGGGCTGTCCTTGCTTCCCAGACATTTGGAAGGAAGGACTTTATCTGGCACAGTTAGGAAAACAATTCAGCTACAGAGTTTGAAACAAAGGTGCCTATGACTTTATTATAGCTGGCCCAAGAGGATTTGAAGTTCAAAGCAGTTTTTAAAGCCTTTTCAAAAAAATGATGGCATTCTATTCTACAAGGGAGCACACTAAAAGCAGAAAGACAGAAGTAGGTTATACTAGATTATATGTGGCAAACCTAAGTCAGGCAAAAATAAGGACCTGGAAATCCTGGAAATCACCTGGAAAACTCCCAAGTGAGGGTTTTGCACTTGGTGCCTCTGTTTACAAAATCCCAGGGGTCTTGTATTAGCTCTTCGTTATTCATTCATTGGTTACACACACACACACACACACACACGCCTGAGATATCAAAGACACCTTGCCAAGTGCTGGAAAATGAAAGAAGACACAATCTTATCTCTCAGAGGGCTGATATTATATGCAGCAGTCCCCCATTGTGGGACTGGGCAATACTACATCTAAATTCGCCATTGGAGATTGGGAAAATAGAAATGATTTTATGCAAGTATACTTATGTGAACGAACACATAGTAAAAGAATGACTTTGATCTTGAGGAGTCAAAGAATGCTTCTTAGGGGAGGCAAAGAATAAGTAGACGTTTCATAGGAAGAAGAAAAGTAGGTTCCAAGTAATAGAAACAGTCTGCCTGGCTTTGAAAACAAGAAAGAGTAAGCATGTTTGAAAAATAACTAGTAAACCCGTATGCTGTATTGTTGGGTTAAGATTTTAAAAGCTATCAAGAGTCATATCATGAAAAATTTTGTGTGCTAACATAGGGTTAGAATTAAAGCTGTAGGCGTTAGAGTTCTATGAACAGATTTTAGAAAGGGGAGTGATATAATTATATTTTAGCTTTAGAAAATAATTATGACTCAAATTATTCATGGAAAATTAAAAATAAGCATTGATATAAACTCTCTCTACAACTTATTGAAAATGGCAATGAGGGAATTAATAAAAGTATGTACTCCAAGGACAAAAAGTTCCGTAGAGGAGACATCAGACAAGAATTGTCAACTGCATTTTGGAAGATGGGAAGCTGAGAAAAGAGGAGTAGCTGACTGAACACAGTAGAGAAAGCTAATAAAGCCCAAATGCCTAATAAAAACCTAAGGAGAGGAAGCCAAGAAGAAGCAAGATGAGTTGCTCTAAAGAACTTTGGAAAGGTCAGGAATTTATGGCCCTTGGTGCTTATAAAAATAAAGGGAATGGGTGGAGAAAACAAAACCCAAAGTATTTTGTTGAAAGTCAGCATAAGTTCTAGACTTTCCCTATGCCAGGTGAGTATCTAGACTCACCCACAGCCAGGTGAGTATCTCTCCCCTGCCCTGGTAGAAAGCAAGGTGTTTGCTCTCTGGAAATGCTGAACCACGAAGGTTCTGAACTCAGTGACGCCAGGGACTAGACAGAAAGAGGATTAAGTGAAAGTCCATATTCTGAAGGGTGAGAATCTTCCCTTAGCTCCATGAATGTACTCCAAGCTTAAAATCCCCGTGGAGGAGACTGGCAAGTATTTTTTTGAACAAAGTGACCAGCACCAATAGGAAAGGTGAAGGGATTTGGAAGCAGCTGGTAACCACAAGATGGCCTCAGGGTTTTTCTTTTGAAAATTAATTTGGGGAAGGTATTCTATAATGTTGTAAAGATTTTGTTGGGTATCCGATGGACATGCGTCCTATTTGGGAGACCACCTCAGGGATACTGTGGATACCTTATCATGGCATTGTACATCAGAAGCTAAACATTAATGAATGCCAACTATAATTTTATATATATAATGTGATGGTTCAGTGTGAGGTCGGAGGGATAGTGGATGGGGGGAGGGGGGTTCACAGTATGAGGGATATAAATGATGAACGTCTAAGTATTACCTTGTTTTGTACACCTGAAACTAATAAATAAATTAATTAATTAAAAAAAAAACATATATTTTAGTTGCATGGTCCTATCTTAGAACATGCCAAAAAAAGATATTACATATTTTATCTTAATAGTTTAAATAACTGGTTGATACGAAAATTTCATAAACTTTTTTGGGGATTATTAATATTATTACACCAAATGTCCTACTCTTGTACCATCTTTACATTTCCAGAATACACATGACTTAAATATACTATTTTATAATAGGAATGGAAAAAAAAAAAAAAAAAAAAAAAAAAAAGAAAGCACCTACAAACATTGACAATACCGACTGTCATGCGGAGTGTCATGTGGGGTTACTGGTCCCGCTCCCCATATAAGAATGCAAGACATGGTGAGGCCTAACAGGAACACTCACGGAGCCATAGATAGGGCAGTCATACCACTATAGTCTCGCTGGTGGCTTAGTTGGACACACAGGAAGCAGGAGCCACACTATCTGCAACCTGCCATCCACTTCTCTCTGCCAACCAACCAACCCCACTTGCTAGCTGCAATCCGCTCTTGCTAGCTCAGCCACCATCTTCTTGCTAGCCGCCATTTTCTGCTAGTGTAGCCATGGCAGTTATATCAGTGGCCAATGGCTCACTGGTTACAGCTGATGGCCAACTAGCCACAGCTGATGGCCATCCAATCAGTTGATGACCATTTACTACCTGAGTGAGCACCTTTCCACGTGAGGATAAGAGCCTGGAAACTGCAGTCCTGGCTCTGTCCCCACCCTGACCCTACCAATACATGGAAGTCACCCAGTGAAGTGCCTGGGTCCCACCTCATCACAGCACAGAGAAGCTCACCAGTTAGTAAGTCCTATCCATGTACAAAGGGCATCCAGTCAACTTTTTATTCCTTGACACCTAAATGTAAACAAGTAGCCAAAGATCTCCAGATATATGAGAAAATCCTCTATTATGAACGATTTAAACAACAAAAAGCAACTACAGATAAATGGGAAAAGATAAACCATACAGAAAAGAGAGGCGATGCAAGAGAAGAAACTTCAAACAACAATGATTAATTAACAGTTATTGCATCCAAAAAACAACAGGATGCAACAGAAAGAGAATAATAAATAAATAAGAAAAAGCTCTTGAAAATTACAAATATAAAAGTGGAAATAATTTTTTTAAATCAATAAAATAATTGGAAGGTAAAGTTGAGAAAACCTTCCAGAATGTAGTATAAAAACATAATGATGAAAAACAAAAAAGTAAAATACCCACAGCAAAGTGTACCATTGTGAAATGTTTGAATACGAGGGATAAAGAGAAAATCCTAAAAACTTCTAGAGAAAAACAAAGAATCTCAATAGTGGTGGATTTCTTAAAAGTAACACTGGCAGCTAAAAGACAATGGAGAAATGACTTCAGAATTCTGAAGAAAATAATTGTTTTCTTCCTAGATATTAACACCTGGCCAAACTTTCATTTCAGTATGATATTACACCAGAGGTATTGTCAGGTATGTGAAGTATGGTAGACATTACCAATGCTCACCTATACCTGTTTTTCCTTTGCTTCCTGGTACATAGAAGACTGTACTTTCCAGATCTCACCAAATTAAGTTGGGCCATGCGTTCTGAGCAAGTGGTTATGAGCAGAATGGACAAGTGCCACTTTCTGGCCAAAACATTAAGAAGAGAGATATGAGCGCCATACTTTCTAAAATGGCCTCATGATGAGATGGTGGAGCCACAAGATTGAAGCGATTTGGGTCACTGAGTGACCACAGGAAAGACAGCTGCCCTAGAGAGTTACCTGACCTTCAGCAGACTTTTGAACCAGAAGCATAAGATGTGAGACTTATTTGTTACTGTAGCTTGTCTAGCCTCACCTAATACACAAACTATCAAAAATATTTCTAACTGCACCATTTCTCAAGAAGTTAATGGCTGCCATAGGTCCTATCAATTTCACTTCCTGGTGATATACCCAAAAGAAATGGGTGCATGGGTCCAACCGAAGACAGATAAAAGACTATGTATAGTCACTGTATTTATAATATGCAAATATTTTACATTTATACCACATAACATAATTTAAAAAAAAAAACAATAAACTACTGATACATGCAACATCTATTACTCTCCCAAACATAATGAAGAGTAAAAGAAAGCCAGATATGAGTATGCACTTTATGATTCTTTTATGTAAAGTTCAAGAACAGGCAAACTAATTGATGTTTGACAGAAGTTAGAAGAGTGATGACATTGTTGAGGGTGGTGTGACATTTGAGGGTATTTTTTTTTTTTTTAGTTCCCTGCCTACTGAAGCATGGGCCAAATTCCAAACCACACCAGAAGGCAAGGAGGAGCCCCCCAGCAGCCTCTTCCTTACATGAGGAAGTAACTTAAAGGGCAAAAGGGTTGTCTCCAAAGAGAACTGGGGAGCCCAGAGGACACCTGGGACACTGCTCAACATGATAACCACCTATGGCCATTTAAAAATTTAATTAAAATTCATTAAAACTTAAAATTCAGTTCCTTCATTTCTCTGGCTACATTTCAAGTGCTCAATGGCCATCTGTGGCTACCATATTGGATAGAGCACATAGAGAACATTTTCATTATCTCCAAAACTGTGATCGGACAGCGCCTTGTTAGACTATGCGTGGGCTGCAGATTATATGCAACATCAGAATGATTTAACTGACACATTTGGATTATTTCTCTCTTTCATACTAAGACAGTAATGTAGCTCAGTTCTCCAAAGTCATCAGGACTAGTGATGCTCATCTGGTGTCCTGAGTCAGAGACCCAGGTTCCTCCCATCTTGATACCCTGCAATTCCTGGGGTGCTTCCTTATCTACTTGGTCCAGGGTGATGAACTACCTGGGGGAAGAGAAAAAGAGGGAGAACTGCCCCTTCCTTATAAAGGCATGGATTCATGTATCTTCACTTACATCCATTGGCCAGAATTTTTCACGAGGCCTCATCTTACAGCAAGGGAAGCTGGGAAACTATTCTGGTCAAAAATAAAAGGTTTACAACTATGGAAGAAGGGGAGGCTGGATGTTGAGGGCCTAGAGCAGTCCTTCCATGGCAGTTATGTGTAGCACTGGAAATCAGTATCTGCCAGTGTTCTCCTTCTTGTAATCTTTCTCTCTCTATTCTCACTCTCTTCTTCCACTTTTCTATGTCCTCCCTCTTCCTTTTATCCCACTTCCCATGCACCCCCCTTCTATGTCATTTACAATCTCATTTACCTTCACAGCCACCCTGTGAGGGAGGTGTTAGTTATGTCCATTTTACAGATGAAGACATTGTGGCTCAGAAAAGTTCAATAATGAGCTGGACTACATTGGTCCCAAAAGCTTTCTCCCCGTATTTACTTAATTCCACTCATTTCTTCCTCTCTATGTATCTCAGGCCCATCTCTCCTTCTCTTTGGATTCTCTCCCCTGCCTTTCTCTCTTCACTTTCTAAACCCTCTCCCTTTCTCCCCTCCATTTGAGGGTATTGACTGGGAAGAGGTAAAAGGGAGCCCTATAGAGTGTTGGGAATAATCAGTATCTTGATTTTGATGGTGGTTACATGAATATAGATGTATACAAAAATGTATTGGGCTAGACACTTTACTATATGTTTGTTGTACCTCAAACATATACTTTACTATATGTTTGTTGTACCTCAACTTAAAAAAAAATTTTTAAAGAAAATACTGGAGACTGTGACTCACCAAAATGAAGGCATAAAGCTAAAAGCAGGAAAGCATGGGATCCAGGCAATAGGAAATCCCCTAGAGGACAGAGGTGAAGGGTTTCCTAAGAAGATGGCGAGTCTCTGGATGGCAGCTGTACAACAGGCTAGAGAGCAGTCAATAATGATTGGAGCCAGAGACAGAGGGATCAAAGAGAAAAGTGCCTAGAAAAAAAGGAAAAGAAAAGAAACTAATAGCATATTTTAGTATTTAACTCTATTTAAAGGAATGTTAGTATTCTATCAAAGAATTTGGGGAGGAATTAGTGATAACATATGGAAAATTAAGCCACAACAAAAAAGAAGCTATTATTAATGAAAAAAAAAGTTACATTAACAGTTTATCATGGTATATTACATGGATGAGCTATATATTTAACCAAAGTCCTGTTATACAATTGCATTGGGAGAATGGTTAGAAGGAAAGTGGGATGGGAAGATGTGCAGCAAAGGGGTATGGTAAGAAAGTTGAATTCTCATCAGCTGAAGAAGCAAAACAGTAGAGTGCCTAATTTTTTTTTTAAATAAGGAAATAGCTGCACATGAATATTATTTAGAAACATGGAAGCAAAGAAAATGACAGTTGGAAGTGTTTTGACTCAAGATGGAGAAGGATAGGCAGAGTATTACTTTATTTTCATTGTACATCTTGTATCACTGGCTTCTAAAGCTACATATATCAACAATTTCAGCACCATGCTGAGGCAGTTAAAACACATCTCAGAAAACTGTAAGAAATCTAAAATAAAACAACTCATTTCAAAACACATTTTGATTTCAGTTAATTTTTAAAGACATTTATAGTACATAGTAATTTTCATTGGTAGAGGAGGAGTTTGTGAGAGGTTATAAAATCACACTGTAATCTTTTCAGAGATCCAGAAAGCTGGGATATCAAATTCTGTCATCACCAGGTGTTTCCATCAAAGAAAATAAAGTCATGAGAAAAAAATAAGTTCTATCAGATATCAGCTTTATCACAGCTAATAGCAGGATAATATCACACCAGGGTTTAGAATTTTAGTTGTAATCCCATTTGTCATGATTTTAAATCCTGATTGTGTGATTTAAATGTGTTTTTTAAAAAACTAGGTTCTGTTAAAGGAAGCAAGATCCCATTAAAATAAGGTACCATGTGTCTAAAAGGGACTAGTCCTGCAATTTCTGCAGGCTTATGAGAACCAGCAATGTGAAAAAAAATAGGTCCTGTGTTAGGTAAGATGCTGAGAGTAGCAAGTAACCAAAAAACTCCACTCGAAGTGGTCTAAAGAATTTTTTAAAAGGCAGGGGAAGAATCTATTTTCATTCACCTAAAATGCTCAGAGGTAGAAGAATCCAGGCTGCATCAAAGATCTCACCAAGTATCCAGTTCCCTCCTGTTGCTTTCTGCTTCACACGCCACAGTGTTGGCTCCATCCTAAGGTCGGCACCTCTCTTGGTTTTAAGATGGCTGCCACTCTCTGCTGGCGCTAATGCCTCATTCAAGTCCATTGGGAAAGAGTGGACCCTTTTGACTGATAATACCCAGCAAAAGTCTCAAATTTGTTTGCACTGGAAGGGCTTAGACCACATCTCTACCATTGAACCAAGCATTGGCCAGGAGATGATATGCACTAGAACACCAAGTGGGCTCAACTTCCCTAGAACCACACTGATGCTTAAATGGAAAGTAAGAGCTGTTGGGAGAGGAGGAGGGGAGACAGATGGAGAAACAGCTATAAATGTCCCCCAAAGTTACTTATAAAGGGAAAAAGCTCAGAATGTGTTGGCAGTTGCAAATGAGCCATGTTAAAATTGTCATGCAATCCATATATTGCTACTTGGAAATTCTTGGTTTTTAAATTCCTGTTGAAATTTGAAGAGAGAACTTCAAAAAGAACAGGATATTTGGAAAAGCAAATAGGGACTTTTCCATGATAAGTTGTACGTAGGGAATAGCGTGGCTCTCCTACTAGAATAAAGACTAAGATAATTTAATGCTGTGATGAAACAAAGGCTTTAGGTTTTTTGGCTAAATCTAATGATCTCAGAATTATAGGCAAATCCTAAGAAAGTCCGTAAATTTACTCAATCCTGCGGGAAAACCATAGCATTTCAAGCTGTAACTTAAATGTAGTTACGGTACAATCGAAAGAGTTTGTTCAAAAGGTCAAAAGGTGTAGGATTAGATACTCCTAAGATTCCTAGGTTAAGTCATTTATATTAAAAAAGGAATAATGATGTCTGCCTCACACAGTGGTCATAAGGATTAAAACAGATGTTATTTATGTATATGTATGAGGAGTAAGTATGAGGAGAATATGAATAACTGTTGAAGATTTTAAAAGCTGCCTAAATTCATAATTTAAGATCTTTCTCTATTTTGATACAGTAGGAAGTCTGATAAATATTACACCTTCCCTGTTTCCTGAAAATAAGACCTAGCCAGACAATCAACTCTAATGTGTCTTTTGGAGCAAAAATTAATATAAGACCCAGTATTATATTATATTATATTACATTATATTATATTATCATATATCATATCATATCATATTATATCATATAAGACTGGGTCTTATAGTAAAATAAGACGGGGTCTTATGTTAATTTTTGCTTCAAAAGACACATTAGACCTGATTGTCCGGCGAGGTCTTATTTGGAGGGAAACACGGTAGCTGTCAGTATAAGGCACTTAAAATGTGAAATTGTATAACTGAGTGGACCACCTTTGACTCCGTTTATCACTCCTGAGGCAGGCCTGCCTGTGTAGACACTGATGTGGGATTTCCAGAGGCACCAGAGCATCTACTGGAATTGCAACCCTAGTCCCAGGGGGAAATAAATCACCTCTGTAATGCTAGCCTTGCGAACTCAAATCAATGGGCGAAGGAAAATGTCACACAGTAAAAGAAAAATACAGAAGGATTTCATAATTTCAACAAACGTGAGAAAAACTATTCTGGTGTGCATCTGGGTTCAAAAAAGACTGAGTGATCATTAGGATGTCTGAATTTTATCATTTTTATTCTGTGTGCATTACTTTAGTCAATGTCTGTTATAAATACTGCAACTAAATATGTGATGAGCACCTTGTTTAGGCTGAAGGGCTGCTGCACTAGAACCATAGCACTTAATCTGCTCTACTCTTAATCAGATTATTTATATTAATCATATGCCAGTTTAGGCCATTGCCGTTAAGATTACTAAACAATGTTAAATATGGTAGTAAGACTGTTCTGTGAGTGTGGATTGTGTTTATCTCTAGTAAATACTTTACAAAATACTGGGGGTATTTTAGACTAATTTTTAAAAAGTAAAGAACTAATAACAAGTGAATATATTTCATTTTGCCCAATATCTCATTGTATTCTCTTACATCGGCAAATATTGAACAACTGTTTTACAAAATATCCTCTAGATGAATAGATACTCTAAAGCAGTTTTAAAATATTTTTTCTACCTTTACAAACATGAGGGATTTATAACAAGCAAGTTTACTGTTTTTGTGTTTGTATTTAGGTGGTAGAACTACTTACAAACCAAAGTTAAGATGTATTTCCAGGTGCTTTAGTAACACAAATTTGATCCCAAACACTCAATTCTTAAAAAAAAAAAAAAAAAAAAAAAAGTTCTAATCAGGCAAATATGACAGATGATATAAAAATGGCCAAAGTCTGTAAGAACAGAATTATCTGGCTTCATAATAAAGATAATGGTAATAGGACCTATTAAACACTAGGCCCTGTACAATGCATTTTACAAAATAGGATTTATTTACTATTCCAAGGAAAGTAACATAAGCAGTATACTTCTCCCCATTTTACCAGAAGAGGATACTGAAGCACAGAGAGGCTATTTAACTTGCCCAAATTAACAATTGGTAAGTGGTAAAGGTAGGGTTTGAACCCAGGAAATCTGAATTCAAGGCCCATACCCACAACTACTCTATAATACAGCTAGGACAGCCAATAACTTACAGGTTTTATTCCGAAGTTTCATCTTCTTTATTTGAATGATGTTTCTTTAAAACATGCTGGTTTTAAATTTTTAAAATACTTTTCATTTTTATTGTGACATATTACAGCTTTATATTAAAAAGTGGAAAAAACTGAAAAACGAATTTCTATTATTACTGTACTTCAATTTTATTTCTATAAAAGAAGACAATAAAATAGTGTTTTGGACTACAGTACAGGAAAGCATGTGTGTGGTATAAATGAAATAAATCTTGATAATGCTACTTAAATCACTTTTGGTTAAGCTCTGGAAAAGAAGAAATACTTAATGACAATGAACAATAGAGGGAGGTTTGAGGACAAGTTTAAGACAATCTTAAATTGAGTTCCTAGCTTTGCGTTTGAGACCTTTAGAGAAAGAGTATTCCGGATCAGGATGATGAATGGGTCTTTTCAGTCCTCAGTTTTTTTCTTTGTTACTGTCTGTCATAGGCTCTTTATCAGAGCAATATTTCTAGACTAAAGATAAAAAACAGAGACCTCCTGGATGGTAGCATTTTTATCAAATTCCATCTACTTCAGATATTTAGAAAATTTTTGTTAACTGAGACTTTCAGAAAATTAGCAAAATTACCGCTATGTGATTATTAAAATTTATTTTGCGACATCTTCAAATCAACCCAATCTACTTTCTTCATGTTCAATTTAGTTCTCAACATTTCAAGATAAATATTTAGCAGCTGTCAATCTTTAAAAGCAAGGGATGTTCGACATGGTTTTTATTCTCATAATGTCTACATTATTGGAAAACAAAAGATAAACCAAAAAACAGCAAAAATGCTATCAAACAACCAACATTTTAAAAAAAGGTGGGGGGACCCTTGGTTGAGACTTTTGATTTTGGTGTTTCTTATGTTATAGAATTCATTTGACTGCCATTTGGATCTGGCTATGTAAAGATCAGGCAACAAAGATTATTTCTTTCCTTCTTTTATTTGGAATAGCAATACCAGCTCTGCCACATGATGTGTGTTAGTTTGAAACTGTGTTGTTGTTTTTTTAAATATGAGTTTTTTAGACAGAACATTGTAAATAAAAGCCCTATATCTTTGTATAGATAGGTCAATTTGAGAAATTTTGTAAGTTTAGTAGCAGCAAAATGTTCGCCAAGTATTCATTGGTTTAATAATTTTAGTAACTAAATAAAAAAAATCATTCCTATTTCTTATTTGTGATGTTTGGGGGAGAAATGTGCTGATAATTCTTTTGCAACTCTAATATGTATGCAACAGGACCCTTTTTAAGACTGGAACCCTATGAGGTACTGAAGCAAGCATTCACTTCTCTCACACTTGAGGTCACAAATTTTTGCAAGTCAAAAATGTTGAGCATGCCAAAAACATCATGCCGCACACTACCAAATAAAAGAACACTGTTATTCTTACAAGGAAAGGTTTGACAAGACAGGAAATAGGCAGGGTCAGAGAAGTTTACTTAATACTGAGACTTACTTAACCATCCTAAAGCCAAAATACAATGACAGTTTAAAAAAAATAAGCAAATAGCTGTTACACAAAACAAAACCCCAGGATACCTGGTCTCTACTGGAACTGATTATTAGATTTTCAGCAAACACAGGAAGTGGATAACCCCAGGGAATCCTCACACAATTTCTAGACATCCTCCCCATTTATTTTTGTCACATGCCTTTCATGAGGTGATATAGATTAAAAGTTTTAATTTGTGGGTAGAAATATGAACAAAGAAAAATTGACCTAAAATGGTGCAAAATAACTTCATTAAAGGGTAATCATCTTAAAAGTTGCATTCTCCTAAAAATGGGAAGGAAGAAAAAAGAAAATGGAAGATAGGAAAAATCTTGCTGTTCATTACAATTTTCCATTTTTTGTTTAAACACAGCAGGAGGGCAAAGCTGCTGGCTTCTCTTCATTTTTGCAAATGCCAGAAGGGATTATGCAAACCCCACAACCACCCAAATCTTACTTAAAGTTATAATCATTGTTCTCATGTAATGACTTTTGCCTGCTTTCACTCAAATATTACTGCATCTTATTTTCTGCCAGTTTGGACCCACTGGGAGCCGTCGATTCATAATTGCAGATAAACTTTAAAAACAACAAAAAAAGGAAATCTATGTACCTTTACAAAAAAGCAAACATCAAGTGACATCTAGTGGATGTCTGGATATTATTTTCTAAGGCCTTTAAATTGCAATATTCTCAGCACTATATTGTCTTAATATTGCTTATGATTTTTGTTTCTCAGATAGAGTCACTGTCACGTCCTAAAACAGGAAGGCAGATTACCAGATGGGAAAGTTGTCATTTCTTTTCTCTAAAAAGAAAAAAAAAATTATCTTTCCTTTAGTATATGAATAACAACTCTCAAGATAAAACATTCTTGAAACAACTCACCTGTAACTCATGCTACAGCTGTGCAAAAAATGTCATGGTATAGTTAACATGGGACATATTTGGGCAATTATCACCTATATAGATGGTTCTTAAGAGATGACATTTCAAGTACCAAATTTCTCTGTTTATCTATATCAATATTATTAATTTACCAAATCAATATTTAGTCCAAGTATTGTCCCTATTTTCTCCTGTTTTGGGGTTTTTGTGTTTTTTTTCCCTTGAGAATGCTGTGGGAAAATTATGCAAGTATCTAGTTCTAGTTTCCATAAATTTTGGAATGTTTTGCTGGTTCACCACAAGTTATTAAAGAATAGTGACTTACTCAGGGCTACAGAGAAAGCAGCTGAAAACTTAATTGGAATTGTGATTGCTTAACAACTTCTCTCCGGTGATTTCATGTGTCTGAAAGGCTTTGTAGAGAATAAATGCCTTGCATTGATGTCTAGAGAGTGCATTTGTGGAAGAGACAGAAAGGGAAATTATTGACTGAGAAATTGAAAGGTGGTATTTAAATTTAGTATTTTCTTTCCTTTCAAGGAAAGGAAACTTGGAATACGCAACTGTAACCCAGATGTCAGCTGTCTGGCTGGCTGTCCCCAAGTCTTCCAGTCTGTTAGAGTCACTCTTTATTTCAACAATAAAACACATACACACGCATACACAGCCTTGCATGAAGCCGTCCTCTGACTTGTTGTAGAAAACTAGCATCCCATCCTTCCCCTCCATTCCGCTAATCATTTCAAGGATTCTTGGGAGCTCTGTTCATTCTTAATCTCAGCTCAGCATCAAGCTTCATACTACTGTTTTGTTCTTTACCCACTCTGACCCAAACACAAACATTGTTGCTTGTAGTCCTGCAAAGCACCACTGACACTAGAGCAGCGTGTGGAGTCAACTTTATCGAACTTTGGGTTATAGGCGGGGAAGTGACAGCACAGAAGGCTCAGCAAACAGATTAAATTGTAATCTATGCAGTGATACAATGTCTGGGATTTTGTTTCAAAACAATTCATTGTGGGAATACTACGCACCCATAAAAAAGGTGAAATATTGCCATTTGAGACAACATGCAGGCTCTTGAGGGTGCTAAATGACGTAAGTCAGAAGGGAAAGGACAAGAACCATATGATTTCACTCGTGTGAAATATAAAACAGAAAGCAACAAATGAATTAACAAAACTAACAAAGACTAACTCATAGATTCAGACAACAGAATGGTGGTTACCAGAGTGGGGAGGTGGATAGGAGGGTGGGGGGGAAGGTGGGTAAAGGAGGTCAAATATATGGTAACGGAAGGAAACTAGACTTTGGGTGGTGAGCGTGCAATACAGTATACAGATACTGAATTACAATGTTGTATACCTGAAATGTCTATGTCATTAACCAATGTTACCATTGGTTAACGTTACCAATTGTTATTAATAAATAATAACAATTCATTGGGGTTTGGGGGTGAGGGACTAGGTAGGGATATAGAAGAAACAAAATCAGCTACTTGAGAATTGTTGAAGCTGAGTGATGAGTACATCGGGTTCATCATACTATGCATTCTACTTTTGTTCTACATGATTAAAATTGGCATAATATTTAAAAGATTAAGTTCCTTGGCGATCCCCAATACAGGAAATTTCTCTCTGGCTTTGGTCCCTTCTCCGATTAGCCTCCTACACATTTGGGGACCGTCTCCTACAACTTCTGAGTCTTACTGTTTCTCCTCCTTCTCAGGCTACTCCAGCAAGCCTTGGGCTCTGGACCCACTCTAATATCTGGGTAGCCCATCAGAATGGTTTGGCAGCTCCCTAAAAACAAAGAAATCAGTTTTCACCCTAAAAGGAATTCTACCCCAGCTTTAGAAAATACCCTGTTCAGGTAAAAATGACACGACTAGTGTAGCGCCTAGAGTAGACAGCATTTTAGAAGGCTAATTATTTTTCTCCTATTATTTGTATTCTAATTGAAATTCTGACAATTCATCCTAACAAAGGTTGACATAGATAATTATATCAGGACAAAGCAGTTTAAAAGATGATTTTCTACGCCTACAAATAAGTGTTGGGGGAAAGCGCAAGTCAAATGTGGCAATCTGGTGGTTATTTTGTCTCCTAAACAAGATATTCAATATAGACATTGTATCATACATAAATAAAATATCTTGAAAAATAAACAATGTATTTTTCTCTCTGCTACTCAGCTATACTGGAGTGGCCAAGCGTTAGGCAGCTACCATGTTTCCCGAAAATATTATAGTAAAATAAGACCTGGTCTTATATTAATTTTTGCTCCAAAAGACACATTAGAGCTGATGGTCCGGTTAGGTCTTATTTTCGGGGAAACACAGTATCACAGCTAGCTCATCACAGATGCACTGGAAGCCTGAGGAGTCTGAACCCCCGCTCCCACCCCCACCCCCATGAACTTCGGTGGGAGGGGTGGAGAGGGGCAAGGGCATGGAGCCCAGCACGATTAACCAACCTTTCTCCTATCTTCCTCAGCATCAACTGGCAACTGCTCCTTTAACTTAACTTAGTCTATTTTGGCCTACAAAATGCAGGCTTTGCTTAGTGCAGCTCTGAAGTCAATTAAGGTTAATGCTCAACGCCCTCCCCCCTCTGAAAAGGTGTGCTTATGAAGAGAGAAGGTAAAGTTATGCAAGACAAAACCGTTTTTCACTTCAAAACACATCTAGGGGTAGAATACGAGAATTCACTCTGGATTACGCTAAGAATGCAAAAGAGGAAACTGTGCCCGGTTGTCCCCTTTTAACATTTCCAAGAGGAGGAAAGAGACTCAGAGATTTGGGTGTAGGGAGGGAGAAGTAGCTGTGACTTCTGCAGCCAGTTGCCGAAAGCCTCTGAGCAAGGGACTCGGGAAAAGTGGACGCGTCACCATTGGCATGTGCCATTGTCCCCAAACACATGCAAGACAATGCCAGCACTTCTGGCTCTAAATTGGAAAAACACTTCCTCTCTTTCTGCCAGCACCATTCTCCCTCCCACTCACCCCTGGAGTCTGACACAGTTTCCATTCCAAGGAGACTGGATTCCAGTGAAAGAGCTGGCAGGCAGCGTGAGATGGGCATGGGGATAAGTTTAGGCTGAAATGAATTAGGAAACATTTTTTAGACACCCTTTGAAGCTTTTATTGCCTTATCATCAGACAGCTTCTCTTCTTTGGCTGTATATTGATTTTTCTGGCTATGAAAAAGTGTTTCCTCTCTTCTATGACAATCCATCTCAGTTAACGGGTGCCTTCTTTTTTCTGAACCATATTATTCCACATATTATGGAATTGTCCTACACTCCCCATCTCACAGGATTGTCATACAGCATTAGTCTTTTTCTAATATTATATTTCCTATCATCCCCAACAATATGTTTCCATTCCAAACATACAGCTGCAAGGGATTATATCATTATTTGCCTTTGCTTTAGTCAAAGTATTTTATGAGAGCTTCCTGTCATTTGTTCTGATCTATGCTACTATTTGTCAAAACATCACCTCTGAAATTGCCAGCTTTTCTAAGATGCCACAAAAAACACACACACACACACACACACAAAACACTTCATGTCAAATAAAAGTTAAGCCATTATAAATCCGACAGGGGTTTCAAAACGGGGCACACTTGGCATTTTGTTTTTCTCTAAGAATAATGCCCTTTCCAATACACAAAGCGAATGGACTTATAGAAGAGTATACTGTCATCTGTCCCCTCTAGCCCCTGGTATGTTGGAAAACAGTCACAAAAATGTGTTTCCGTCCTATGTACTTGTACAGTGTGTGATGAGAAGGCAAACCTCATGTTTCGTTCAGTGTTCATACCTGAGTGGAAAGTCAGGTTAATATCTGTCCTGGGTGGAAAAAAGGGTATTAGACCCAGAATTAGGAACCCGGAGTCTAGTTCTATAACTGCTGTGGTTTGGTTGTTTCCATGACACCAGGCACACCTTAGCCTCCCTTGGTCTCAGGTAGTTCATTTTTAATCTAACAACATCTTAAGTCATTTTAGATTCATTTACAACTTGGTATTGCAGTTTCTCAGTGTCATTTCCATCCAACTTGCCTTTGCCATCCTCTGTGCTCATTACCTGGATGTTTTGGCATTGTCTTCTTAACTGTCGTCACAGATATTACATTAATAGCCATCTTCTTAAAGCTCAGCTCTGGTGATGTTACCCTTTGCCCCAAACTATTCCATGGCTGGCCATCTCTTCCCTGGTATTTAGGACGCTTCAGAGAGGACTTGCAACCTACCATTCCAGAATAGTTACCAGTAATCTCCTACGCGTCCATTATACTCCAGGCTATTTGAACTTTGGTTTTGCCATTTTCTTTAGGTATCTAAATGTTGCCTTGTGCCTTCTTTGTATTTTCAAGGTATATCATACTGCACAGATTTCAGTATTTGTCTAGACTATAGATGGCAACCTTCTATATAGTTAGTTACTAGACAGTACACTTCTAGATGGTAACTTTCCTGGGGATAATTGCTACCATTTATTGACCACTTTTTCTTTACTTTTTTATTAAATTTATTGGGGTTAGACAATGGTTAGTGAAATTACATAAGTTTCAAGTGTACAATTTTAAAATCCATCATCTATATCACATTGTGCGTTCACCACCCAGAGTCAGTTCTCCTTTCATCACCATATATTTGACCCCATTGCAGTCTTCTACCACCCCTCCTCCCCCCTTACCTTCTGGTAACCAATAAACTGTTGTCTGTGTCTATGAGTTTTTGGTTGTTTGTCTTGTTCCTTTGTTACTTTCAGTTTTATATCCCACATGTGAGTGAAGTCATATGATTCTTGACTTTTTTTATCTGACTTATTTTGCTTGGCATAATAATCTCAAGATCCATCCATGTTGTTGCAAATGGTACTATTTCATCTTTTCTTATGGCCAAGTAGTATTCCATTGTATATATATACCACAACTTCTTTATCCAATCATCTATCAAAGGACACTTTTGTTGTTTGCATATCTTGGCCACCATAAATAATGCTGCAATGAACATCGGAGCACATATATCTTTACAGATAAATGTTTTCAGATTTTTTTGATAGATACTCAGGAGAGGAATTGCTGGGTCATATGGTAATTCTATTCTTAATTTTCTGAGGAACCTCCACACTGCCTTCCATAGCAGCTGCACCAATCTGCATTTCCACCAAGAGCGTCTGAGGATTCCTTTTTCTCCACAGCCTCTCCAACACTTCTTATTATTTGTCTTATTGATGATAGCCATTCTGACTGGGGTGAGGTGAAATCTCATTGTGGTTTGATTTGCATTTCCCTAATAGCTAGTGAAGTTGAGCATTTTTTCAGATATCCGTTGGCCGTTTGTGTGTCTTCTTGGGAGAAGTGTCTGTTTAGGTCCTCTGCTCATTTTTTAATTGGATTGTTTTTTGTTGTTGTTGAATTGTATGAGTACTTTATGTATTTTGGATATTATCCCCTTATTGGAAGTGTTGTTTGCAAATATCTTCTCCCATTTGTTTGGTTGCCTCTTTGTTTTGTTGATGGTTTCTTTCGCTGCGCAGAAGCACATTTTTTCCCATGGACTGTGTGAGATAGTTTACATCCATCATCTCTAGATTTTCTAGTACTGTAGGCAGATATTATTATCTTCATTTTTCAGATGGGAAGACAGACTCAAAAGCAGTTAAATGATGTCCTCAAGTCAACACAGCAAGCATGTGACAGCTCATGTCTTAATTGTTTCACTTATATCATCTAGAAAAACACTAAATTGAATAAATGATGATGCCAGCACTTGTTCAGCACATATAGCTAGGCAGATACAACCATGATAAATGATGGTGATTTTACACCTAAAATATAGCCCCCTCACTTTAGATAGCTGCCACCAGGTGGCAGCAGTTTGCCACAGCCAGACAGTGTAGTCTCAAGATTCACAAAAGAGAATAAGAGAGCAGCAAGAGACTCTGAAGATTATCTGATGCACTCTCCTCATTTTATGGTAAGAAAACTGAGAATTTGTAAGGTTATTTTACTTACTCAAGGTCTTTTAGTTAGTAAAAGAGCAGAACTTAAAGTCGAGTCTAAAACTCCCAAAGCTAGTGCTTTTCCATTATACCAATTTGTATAGTTT
Source organism: Rhinolophus hipposideros (assembly GCF_964194185.1). Classification (NCBI taxonomy): domain Eukaryota; kingdom Metazoa; phylum Chordata; class Mammalia; order Chiroptera; family Rhinolophidae; genus Rhinolophus; species Rhinolophus hipposideros. The sequence goes on along the minus strand of NC_138051.1, from coordinate 43,726,219 downwards.
TTTCTTCAAAACTTATAATTTCTAGTCATAATTTCTATGTATTTTCAATATTAAAAACATTCATTAAAATAGCAGCTGTGATCAAATTTAAACAAAAATATTTTATCAAAAATTTTAAGCTTTTTTAAAACCAAATAAATGCAGTTTTTAAATTTAAAAGTGTTAAAATATAGATAATGCAAAAAGGAAACAAATTACCAACAATTTCAACAGCCAGAGATAATTGTTATTTTGGTATATATTCTCTCAGAGGTTTTTTTCCTCGTCTGTAAAACCCATTTTTTTCATTTTTTAAAAAGATTTTTATTAAAAATACAGTTAGGATATACTGTTAGTTCAGGTGTACACAACAGTTATTCAACATTTGTATACCTAAAGAAGTGATCACCATCAGATCACTTAATCCAGCAACCATCTGACACCGTACCATGCTATCACAATATTATTGACTATCCCCCATGCTGTACATTACATTCCCAAGACTTGTTTTATACTGGAAATTGACCTTCTCATTCCCCTTCTTCTCTTTCCCCCAGTTTTAAATTTTATTTACAGTTGACATTCAATATTATTTTATATTAATTTCAGGTGTACAGCATAGTGGTTAGACATTGATATAATTTGAAAATTGATTCTCCTGACGAGTCTAGTACGCACCTGGCACTATACAGTTATTACCATATTATTGACTATGTTCCCTATGCTTTATATCCCCATGATTATTTTGTAACTACCAATTTGTACATCTAATCTTTTCACCTATTTCACCATCCCCTAAACCCCCCCAACTATCACCCTGATAAATCTAGTACTAGTCTCACTCCATACGTAATTACAACATTATTGACTATATTCCTTATGCTATACCCTACATCCCCATGACTACTTTGTAACAATCAATTTGTATTTCTTAATCCCTTCCTCCTTTACACCCACCATCCCAACCCCCCTCCCATCTGGCAGCCATCAAAATGTTCCCTGTATCTATAAGTCTGTTTCTGTTTTGTTTAGTTTGCTCTTTAGATTCCACATATAAGCAAAATCACATTACATCTGTCTGTCACTGTCTGACATACTCCACTCAGCACAATACACTCCAGGTCCATCCATGCCACCCCAGACGGCGAGAAGCTATTCCCTTCCATGGTGGAGCAATATTCTATTGTATATATGAACCACCTCCTCTTCAGCCATTCATCCATAGATGGACACCCAGGCTGCCTCCACATCTTGCCATTGTAAACAATGCTGCAGTGAACATAGGGATGCACATGTCCCCTCAAAGTAGCATTTTGGGTTTCTTCAGATAAATACCCAGAGTGGGATTACTGGGTCCCTATTTGTCTCCTGTTATAGCCTTTGTTTTAAAGTCAGTTTTGTCTGATACAAGTATTGCTACCCCAGCATTTTTTGTTTTGTTTTGTTTTTCCATTTTCATGAAATAACTTTTTCCATCCCTTTACTTTCCATCTGTGTGAGTCTCTTGTAGGAGACTGTCGCGTCCCGCACAACAAGGGCAGTGAGGGTGCGAGAAGGAGCGGTTTGGGTTAAGTTTTTAAGCAAGAAACAAACAGAGACTTAACGCAGTTATCTCTCCGAAGGCCAGGGGTCTCTCAGTCTCAGAGGACTGGAGCCCAGAATAAAGCTGGCTGGAGGTTTTTATTGATAGGTCTACAACTACAAGAAAGCAACATTGTTTCTTACACGGTCTGTGAGGCTCAGACCTCATAACAGAAAATGTTTATTCCAATCACCCTTTGTCTGTAAACAGCTGAAGCACAAGGTCCCAGGATGTTTTGTACCTAAAGTATGTACCTTTTCAGGATCAAGTCTTTCACATTGTAACAACTCTGTTGAGAGAAGTGGAAACAGGTGCAAGGGGAAAGCCAGAGCCGGCAATAGACTTTCCCAAGCAGGGGGAAGGGGAGGCAAGGCCCCTTCTCATACCTGTCCAAGGCAGCTCATTTGGGGTCCCCCCACTCCGTTCCGCCTGGCTTAGGTTGTATCTCCCGTGAGATATCTTATCCGTCTTTGGCTGCAAACCATCTTTTGGGGACGAGACAGAGAGACATAAGGTGTAAATACAAGGATGGAACAGAGTCCCAGAAAGGCACAATCTCACAAACTCTTCTTTCCTTAAGGAAAGACATGAAGGGACATTTGGCTAGGCTGTTGTGCGACTACAGGAGACATATGTAAGCGTTATGTTTTCTTATCCTTTCAGCCTTCCTATGTCTTTTGACTGGAGCATTTAATCCATTTACATTGAAAGTAATTATTGCTAGATATGTAGCTATTGCCATTTTATTATTCATAATTTTTATTTTTTTTTTCCATCTTAAAGAAGTCCCTAACATTCCTTGTAATACTGGGTTGGTGGTGATGAACTCTTTTAGCTTTTTTGTGTCTGAAAATCTCTTTCTGTCCTTTAATTTAAAATGATAGCCTTGCTGGGTAGCATGGTCTTGGTTGTAGGTCCTTGCTTTTCATCATGTTGAATACTTTGTGCCAATCCCTTCTGTCCTGCAAAGTTTCTGTTGAGAAATCAGCTGACAGCCTTACCGGGGCTCCCCTATAAGTTACTAGTTGCCTTTCTCGTGTTGCTTCTAGGATTCTCTCTATCTTTAACCTTTGCCATTTTAATTATAATTTATCTTGGTGTGGGCCTCTTTGGGTTCATCTTTTAGGGGGCTCTGCACTTCAGGGCTTGTATGTCTCTTTCCTTTGCAAGTTAGGAAAGTTTTCAGCCATTATTTCTTCAAATAAATTCTCAATTCCTTTCTTTCTCCCTTCTCCTTCTGGTACTCCTATGATGCAAATGTTGTTATGCTTGATGTTGTCCCAGAAGTCTCTTAAACTGTTCTCATTTTTTTTTTCTTTTTGCTGTTCCAGTTGGGTATTTTATGCTATCTTGTCTTCCAAATTGCTGATTCAAGCCTCTGCTTTAATTTGCTGATTCAATCCATCTAGTCTGCTGATGATTCCTTCTAGTGCATTCTTCATTTTAGTTATTGTATTCTTCACTCCCGACCGGTTCTTTTGTATAGTTTCCATGTCCTTTTGTATGCTTGCTATCTGTTGACATTCTCACTAAGTTCCTTGGGCATCCTAATAACCACTGTTTTGAACTCTGTATCTGAGAGGTTGCTGTTTTCCCCTATTTTTTCATTTGAGACATATTTGTTTCCTCACTTTGGCTTCCTGTGTTTGTTTCAATGTATTAGGTAGATCTCCTATGTCTCCCAGTCTTGCTGGGTGGTCTTATGTAGTAGGGGTCCTGTAGGGTCCAGTGGCACTGTCTCCCTGGTCAGCTGAGCCAGGTGCTGCAGGAGTGTTCCTTGCGTGGATTGTGTGTGCCCTCCTGTTATAGTGGAGCCTTGATCACTGTTGGCATGTCAGTGAGTGGTATTTACCCTCAAGCTGATTGGTTATGGGGTTTGGCCACGTCCACAGCTTACGAGCTGCCATGCGGGGTGTTTTACTCCATGAAGCGGGATTCTCCTCGGCAGGCTCTGGTGCCTGTTGAGACTGCCCTTTGTGTGTGCTATGTATAGGGCTGATTGGCCATTGCTGTGCTGTGGTCTGAAGCCACAAGTATGTTGGTACTGGGGCCTCTTGTGCAGGGACTCTAGTGCAGGCCTAGGACAGTCACTGCCTGTGACAGCCTAGGAGGATCTGGTAGTAGGTACAAGGTGATCTGGTTGGTCGCTGCCTGTGCTGGACCTAGAGGTGCGTGAGAGAGGCCATGCTGTGAACTGAGGACTGCTGCCACCAGTAGCGGGTTTGGGATAGCTCCACAAAAAGCCAGGACACTCGGACCTGCTGCCACCTGCCAGCTCCCATAAGGTTCAGCTGCGGATAAAGCCTCTCCGTCAGGTGAGTTAGGTGAGGAAAGGTGAGTCAACAGGAGCAGTGGAGCTCACCAGACCAATCAGATTCAGATTTGGCTTGTGGGGGCGGGCTCAACACAGGAAAGATGGCGCCCGCCTTCCAGCTGCACAGAACGGCTTAACACAGGGGAAATGGGAACTGTTCCTCCAGCCCTACCCCCGAAGTTACACAACTCGGTCTTTCCCCATTTGTCTCCAACGCCCCCAGAGTCACCATCCTTCCACCGAAGCCCAGGGTAAGTGATTGCGTGGGCCCTTTAAGAAAACGTCTGGGTTTCCCGCCGCCTTCCGTCCCGCCCGGGTGGCTAGAATCCCCACTATTTTTCACAGCCAGAAGTGGTGGGAGCTACTCTTCCAGGCACCAGTACTCCAGGCTGGGGAGCCTGCTATGAGGACTGGGGTCCCTTGCTCCTTTGTGGGGAACCTCTGTGACCAAGATATCTCCCTATTTTCAACCGCCAAATGTGGGTGTGGGACCAACTCGTTTCACATCCCCATCCTTCCTACCAGTCTCAATGTGACTTCTTTATATACTTATTTATAAAACTGTTCAGCTAGACTTCAGATGGCTCTCCATGTTGATTGTTCTATAATTTAGTTGTAATTTTGATGTGTTCATGGGATGAGGCAAGCACAGTTCTTATCTACTCCGCCATTTTGGATCTTCTGATGCATTTTGTAAAACCCATTTTTAAAAATTAGAATCAAACCAGGACATCATTTAGTAACTTGTTAAATTAATCTTAAATTTTCTCCATAATCTTACTTTCATATAGTTACTAGAAATTTTCTTTAGACTTCCTGGGTCTTCTAAAATTCTACCAACTTAATCGTATTTAGTTGCTCATAAAGGGAGATAACTTTTAATATACATTGTTTTCTTCACATACTTCTTGAGAAGATTCCCTAAGTGAAAATTTCAGTTTATCTTATGTTTCTTTCTTCTCATTCTCGCCAGTAAGGAAAAGAGCAATGTCAAAGTAGTGTGTACCTAATCCATCTCCAAATGGAGATGTATCTTTTCAGCAAAATTTTATTTTCACCTTTGAGAATTTATTCCTTCCCACCTCACCACACTTATTAGGATGATACTAGAGTATTTCTCAGCTGAAAGGATTACATCAGTTACATAAAATAGTATATTTTACACTAATAAGCAGAAAATGGCTTTAAATGCCTGATCAAAGATCAGTCACATTATCTATACTAGGATTACATGCCTTTTAGCATGGGTTTTATCAACCTTTCTCTGTATACAGGGATTCTTTCTGAACCTGTATAACTACTACTATTCAAATGTTGGCCCACATGATTTCTATCCTTTTGTGTCATCTGCAATTCTTGTGACTGGCAGTCTATCACCATTACCTTATGGGTATGTAGTAGAGGTTAGCAGTAGCAAAAGGAAGTTGGGGACAGAGGTAAGTACAGACTATTAGTTAATTCTCTCCTAACAGGACCACAGCTGGAGTTAAAGATGCAGGGGGAAAGAAGGACAAATGAGAAATAGGACCAAGGGTGATTTGCAGATAGTCAAAACCAGAGGATTGGGATAGGAGCACTGCTGAGAATGCCCTATATGACAACTCGGACTCAGTACTCACGGAATTATGTCAATATGTCCGAGGCCCATTAATCCCAAACTCTGATACATTCACTTCATAAAACTCCAGATGCCTGCATTATCTTAGCCCTCTAGCCTTCCACCATTCTCCCACTGGTAAGACGGAAAATGAATTTGAGGAAAAATAATTTGGTATCTCCTGCCAGGTGTGAAAATGGTCATGTGGCAGGAAGTACTGTATAGGGAAGGTGCTCTGAAACCCAAATCTTGGGTTGTGGCCCCTCTATCCACCTAGGGCAACGGCTTAAGAACTAGTGTTTTCCTCTAGACAGCCACCAAGGTAAATTAACTGATGGAGCATCAGATGCGTTTGTAGGAGTTGTTCTAATTATTTCTCTTTTGACGTATACAGTACCAAGGACAGAAGTGGATAGTGGAAATCATAGGTGCGTGTGAGGCAGAACTGTGAAGGAAAACTACCTGATTTCTGCCTGGGAAGTTACTAAACTGATAGTGGTAGTTGCTATTCAATTTGTAATCTGAAAATAATGTGCAGCCCTACATGTAAAAACGATGCTTCTCTCTGGCCATCAGTAAAAATACTGTTTTCCTTTCTAGTGGGAAGAACTTGTCCATATAAAGGGCTGCTCCCTGGTTTCCCTTTGCTACCAACTGAATCTAGCTAAATGAACTCTGGAACCAAGCCTTATTAGTATAGGGTTTTCACCTCCTAAAAATCCAGCCCAGACCACTATTTAGGGGTTTCTATTTTGTAGTTATTCACTATGCCATATACAGTTTTGCATAATTTTTCTGAATATTTCACAATAAAACAAAGTAAAAATACCATAAAATATTTAAACCTTGCATAAAGTGAAAATGAGTGTCCAATAATCCCAACCCAAGTGACAATATCATACTCTCCCAGATGGCAGTTTGCTTTTATCATTAAATTTACTGTTTTAGGGAAGTTCCATGAGTCGGCTCTTATGTCACTGTAAAGGAAAAACTCAGCTTTTTTCCTCTAAAAAACCCAGTTATTCCCTACTGTCTTCCTTCCGAGTCTCAACTTTTCACATAAAACACTTCACTCTGGTCACCAGATGTATGAAGGCTTATGCCCACACCAAGTGATTCTCTGCAACATCAGCTGGGTGTCTTACAGTAACTCAATTCTGACACTATATACTTGAAGATAGTTTCAAAACCCACAAGGGCTCAGTCTCAAGACTGCTCCCCCCACCACACACACACACACATTTCACATGGCCAGGTTATGACCTGTGCTTCTGATCAACTATAGATTAGAGATTCCAAAGACCCCTTCCCTCAGATTCGATTAATTTGCTCGAGTGGCTCACAGAACTCAGACACTTAGTTTGCTAGTTTATTAAAGGATTCCGATGAACATCCAGATGGAAGAGATGTGTAGGGCAGGGTGTGTGTGAAGAGGAGCAGAGCTTCCGTGCCCTGTGGGAGTGCCTCGCCTAGCACCCCAACGTGTTCATGAACTCAGTTCTCCAAACCCCATACTTTTGGAATCTTATGAAGGCTTCGTCACGTAGTCAGGATCCATCATTAACGCCGTCCTCAGCCTTCTCCCTTCTCAAGAGATTTAGGTGCATGACCAAAAATTGTAAACTTCTAATCATGGTCTTTCTGGTGATCCAGGAGCCCACCTAGTCACCTCATTAGAACAAAAGACACTCTTCTCACCCAGAAAATTACAAGGATTTCAGGAGCTTTGTCAGGAACAGAGGTCAAAGAACAAGAGATGCTCCCAGTGTTCTTATCACTTAGGAAATGACAAGGGTTTTAGGAGTTCTATGCCAGGAACCAGAGGCAGAGACTAATATATACTATCTTCTATTATCTCACAGATAACATCTTCTACCGTTTAAACCTACTGACCCTAGTTCTAGTCACTCAGCTCACATGTAACAAGCCTAATTTCCCTTGAGTCTTTTAATATCTAAGAACTCGTCATATCCCAGAGACCTTCTGCTCCCCACTCCCCCTCCATTCCTCCCATTTGCAGCACAGTTCTCCAAACACACTTCTCCAAACAAAACGAAACTCAGGTCTAAAGTAACCTTGTGGTTACTTCAGAGTAGCTTCAGCTCTGAGCATCTTCCTTTAAGTATGTGCCCAGATGGAAATATATACCAGGTATGAACTAGAGGACTTTCATGAACCATATTTCTATTTTCTTTCCCACTTGAAAGACTGAACATACAGCAAAGAACATGGATTGTGAAGCCATAGGACCCAAATTTTAAGTGGTCATATTAGCTAAAATGTTAAGCAAGTTACTAAACGTCTCTGAGACTATTTTTGTCAGCTATAAAAAGTGTTTTTATCTACTCTGACAGGTATGATGAGAAAGTTTGTAAATAAGTGCTTAATATAGTGGACTTTCAGCTAAATGGTAATTAACATTAACAGTGAAAGCTAAAACCACATCTCCTGGTGTCACATCATACTGTTTGTTCTTACTCAACTATTACGATGTATAGAAAGGGTTCAGAGAACAGAATCCACTCCGACTAGTTTAGCAGAAAAGGATTTATTTAAATTTTACTGAACTGCATGTAGTTTATACCATACCCTAGTACACAAATATACACATAAATATGCAATTCAAATAATCTTCACAATATTTACCTATCTAACATGTGCTGTCCTCCACTGTTTTCCTATTTAATTTTTTTAAATGCCAGTTATGAGCCACTGAGTTGATTTCATGTCTCGCTAATGAATTGTGACCCACAGATGGAAACTACTCTATTAAAGGGTATTAAATGGCCTAGAAAACACTGGAAGGAGAGAAGAAACAAACTCTATCCTGTGCTTCCAGGAACTGGACAGCCTAGAGAGCTGCCCACTCCAGAAGCACTCTGTAGGACCCACACTCAAAAAAGATGCCTCATCAGTCCCACACTGGTGCATCTGACAAAGCCTAAACGACACCCAAAGCCCTGGTGCAAAGGAGTCTGGGAAGTACAGTAAAGGAAAGCACACCTAGAAGGTTGCAATAGATGTTAATGAAACTAATCCACAGAGTCAGCCCCCCGCCAATGTTACATGGACAGTGAAATGCTGCTTAAATATATTTATTCAAAAGTACATGGGTTGGACAAACCCAGTGGCCTAAGCATACATCATTACATATATTTTATCCCGATTCAATTGCACATTTTCTTGGATATAGCCTATTATTACTACTTCAGCGAGGGGAACCTCACTTCAGTGAGGGAAACAACCCGTACAATTTACTCGATGGAATGAAATTCAGAGGAACAAACAACTGGAAATTCCCAAGTTATATTTCCTTTCACAAAATATACTCTGCCCAGTCAAGCTAGAGTCTACAAAAGAATGATTAAAAAACAAACAAACAAACAAACAAAACGTAAAAATAGATTCTCTTCTTCCTACCCTCAAAGAAATCTTCAGATAAAAAAAAAAAAATAGTTTGGGGTGTCTGTAATTGAAGTACATTTGATTTAAAAAATAAACTGTACTAGGTTACCATGCAGATTTATACAACAATTGAATGTAGAAAAACACCAGAAAGCAAAGCTCTATGTGATCCAAACAGAGCACCCTTTCTTTGAATATAACAGAACCACATATTTTTAAAAGCTGAAGATATTAAGTTTACAGAAGTGCAAAACAACACTAAACAAAAATTCTTTATTTTTAAGAAAAAGGCATGTTTTGTCATTTTCTTTTCTTGCATAAATTTTAATTCTTTCCAGTGGAACCAAAACCTCCTGAACCCCTTTTAGTGTCATCTAAAACCTGAAAAGACATAAATGTTGCAAGCCACATAGTTAATTTCAGATCCTCTTTCACTTCTCCCCAGTTCCTAATTAGTAAGACTTTTATTCTTGCTATATCTTTTTAAAAAGATTACAACAAAAAAATTATTTTTAAAAAGCCTCCATAAATTTAAATATTGGATAATTTTCTAAAAAGCTAAGGAAATAGAATTTCACAGTATATTTAAATGATTTGTCATTGAAAATAATGCTATGATAGCTATAAAAATCATTTCAAGAAATTCTAAAACTAAGATTTTAATTTTGCTTAAAATGGAATTAAGTCATATATGCTACTATTTAATTACAAATAGCATATTAAATCCTCAAAATTGTATTTTTCCTTCAATGAAGATGTTACATCATTCATTCCCTATTCAGTTTTTATGATACTTACTTGAACTTCCTCTATTTCAGGATAAAAAATCCGTTCACAAATGAGCTGTGCAATTCGGTCACCCTTTTTGACTTCAAAGGGAAAAAAAAACAGTTTATTACTGATATTTCATGAATGCATTCTCTATATCCTGATTTCTACAATGAGAATTACAAGAGTAACCATGTTTTAGATATATATGTAACTCAGAAAATTCACTGCATTTATGTGACTATATATTTAACATACCTTCAAACTTTTCTTTGCCAAAATTAAACAGTACAACACCAATATTTCCTCTGTAATCTTCATCTATGACACCAGCTGAAGAAAAGAAAAACAGTATTAGCTTGGTTATGCTACCAAAACACTAGGCGTGTATGATGACCTCAAAATCACTCTTCTGTAGCTCTGATATTTTTATCCCTATAGCTTGCAATAAGTGAATCTTGCTCTGGTACTACCTATGTAAAGCCTCAAAACTAAGAAACAATATTACTAAAATACTAATAAGAATTTAGAAAATAGTCCTAATTTTCCACCCCATCGTTCCTACAAATGGTGACCATTTCCTACTCTGAAGTAGGAGTAGGCACTTAGCATCTCAGACAGATTGTTCTGAATTGCTCTCTCCAAACCCACTGTCTATCTGTTGCACACCTGCCAAAAAGACAAGAAGAAAATTATGATTTGGGTTTTAAAGGCTTTTCCTAGTAGCAGCTTCCACTAATATCCAAGTTGAAATATGACTGAGTGATAAATAAAAATGTCAAACAGTCTGAAGATCTGCAGTGGAATAAGTTGAGGCTAACATTGTTAAGCAGCAATCTAACAAATATCAGGAGACTCCATTTTTATAACAGAAATGGAGCTGAAATTTTCAGTTCATTGTCTACCTCTCCTTTTATTTTGAGCTACCATCCTTTCTTAGAGCATGATCTCTCAGAAGACATTAGCACACAGGCTTAATGAGTACGCTTTTACAGAGAACCATGTATAATTAGTACCCGTTTGAGATTATAAACACAAGGGCAGCAAATCTTTATAAGAGACAAACTTTAGCCAGGGCCTAGTCATGGCCCAGAGAGGTGCAGTTGCCAGGCTTGTTAGCATTTATCTTTGGGCCAAGAATTTAAAATGTTTCCATAAATACAAGCACAGATAATACAAGTGCACCAGGCCTTCTCATTTCCTTTTTTTAATATTAGACAGAATTTACAATTTAATGGTTTTTAGTGTATTCAGAGTTCTACAACCATCACCTAACAATCAATTTTAGAACATTTTCATTACCACAAAAAGAAATCCCCTATCTACTAGCAGTCACTCCACAACCCCCCCACTGCCAATTTCGTTTTATACGTTAATTCTTTTCCTTCAGTTTGTAAAATGCTGGAGAATTCATGTGAACCTAATTCAGTGTAACATCTTATTAACACCTGCCTCCCAAAAAACAAAATAACTCATTAAAGGAAAAAAAAACAAAGGAAATAAAAGTAATCAGGAATTTAGCTCCACAGGTACTAATGCTGGTTGGTGAGACTCAATTATTTGAAGATCAACTGGAAAAAAAAAAATTTTTTTACATCAAGGATAAGCATTTCTTTTCAACTTTTGTCATATGGGGGGAAAAAAGCAAATTTTAAAAAAAGTTCCACCATAGGAAAAATACTCAAAAAAACCCCAACATTTTAGATTTTTCCAGTGGATTGTAATAGTTTAAATGAACCCCTGTGCTTTATGAATAAATTACTAGGATTAAGTGAAATTGAATTTAAGCACTTCTTAAAAGGTTCCTGAAACAAAACTTTTAAGAGTTTAAAGATAAATAACATTCTAACAGAGAGAAGCATGAGTATAAAAGTGGCTGAAAAGCAGCAGAGATGGTTCAAATCATGTCTAGCCTAAAGGAAACAGTATATTCCTTTCTAGCTATGGAGCAATGAAATTGACCAATTCAAAGAATACTGAAACCTGGTTTCTTTCCCCACTGCAGGTTAACTGTTAAATTAATGCTTAATATTTATTGAAAGAATTGATATGAAGATGGGATCATCTCTTTTCTATGTTATCTATATGCAGAAAGTTTTGGCTGCAGGAACAATGTGGATCAGATTTAATGAGGACACCACTCAGTACATGTTATTCCATGGCAGGACAGATGACCACAGTAGGAATCTCCAGGCTGCGAGGCTTGAAGTACAGGACAGAACTCATTTACCTAGAATGCTTTAGATAAAGACAACATGGACTGACTTCTGAACTCTTGTTTCTATTTTATTAAAACATTTTTAGATTACCCAAATAGTACAAATACGTACGAGTAGAAAGTAAAAGCTAATGACATTCCCCTACCCTTCCTCAGGTAGCCAATGTTACAGTAATATACCAAGGGTGCCAAAAAATGTACACTTTTTAAGAGATGTTATCTACTATGTTTCCCGGAATGTAAGACCTAGCCAGACCATAAGCTCTAATGCATCTTTTGGAGCAAAAATTAACATAAGACCTGGTCTTATTTTACTATAAGACTGTGTCTTATATAATGAGACTGGTGTTATATTAATGTTTGCTCCAAAAGACGCATTAGAGCTGATTGTCCGGCTAGATCTTATTTTCAGGGAGAAACAGTATGTATAGAGTGGTGCAAAAGTAATTGCAGTCTTTGCAATTATTTTTAACCTTTTAAACCGCAATTACTTTTGCACCAACCTAACATTACTTTTCAAAGTTGAATTGAATTATAGTATAGCAATGTGTAGTATGACATTCGCTCAAAAGATGGCATTAATCAACAAATGCTAGCGTCATTCATTGTATTACAATTTTTATAGTTTTTTCCTTTCTTAAAATGTGTAAACATTGTTTGGGCATCCTCTGTATTTCACATACCTACTTTCTTTTTTTCCACTTAAAATATCATAGGCATTCTTTGAGGTTATATATAAATTCTAGTCATTCTTTTTAGAGCAAAGATATGGAAATAAAGTACCTTATTTGTATGTAACTATCTCTTACATATTATCACACATTCAGGTTGCTTTCACATTATTGCTATGATAAACAAAGCAGCCCTTTACATATGTCCTAGTGTATTTAGCATTTGATCCTCATCAAAGTTTCCAAAAAGCACTTTTCTGGGGCAAAGGGTGTGTACACTTTAAATTTTAATGGATATTACTAGACCATTTGCAAAACAAGGTGTAGCAATTCAAACTTCTAAAAGCAATATTTAAGAATGCCTATTTCCAAAGTCCTTACAGTTCCAGATGGTAGCAATCTTTTTAATTCTGGCCAATTTGATGAGTAAAAAATGGTACCTCATGGAGGCGTGACTTTGAATTCCTTTGATGACTATAGTGAGGCCGGACTTCCTTCCTCTGTCCGTTTATTGCATAGTTGCATGTCCTCTTTTCTACTGCTTATAATTTTTTTTTTGTCCTCTTCTATATTGCTTATGATGAGGTATTTTTTCTTATCTGTTTGGGTATTTATCTTCTTCATATGACTTCCAAGTATTAATTTTTTAACTGTATTCTATCTTCTATCATAGAAAAACACTTCCTTTTTGTAAAGGCCTTTGCTATATATCTGTAAAGTTGTTCTATCAAATTCAAATGGTTGGGTGTCTTGAATTCTGCAATGCCATGTGATCTACCGAGATTTTATGCTTGGCACACAGACATGGGAAAAGCCTTCAACTAACTAAAGGACATGAAGTTGTGTGAAGTCAATTAAAACGTGTGGCAAGAAAAGACAGCCCTCAATTAAAACTTTATTTTGTTTTCCAGCATTTACTCGTATGTCAACAGCATAAAAAATCCAATAGTTCCAAGTTCATTTATTACTCAAAGGCGATTTGACCATTAAGACAAGCCCAAGGCTTATTCTTTTTCTACATAAGGGACATAAGCATCAGGGATATTTCTCTTCATCAGAAAGCAGAAAGTATTTTGAAGTTATCACTGGAAAAATCATGCATTGGAACTGGCAGTGATTAACTGACTTCAGGCAAAAGTTTTAGTGTGTCAAGACTTTGGCATGTCACTTGTTGGAAACCTTTAGTGAAAACTATCCACACCTACCAGATGTGAATTCTGAACAGAATCCTGCATACTCAACTTTTCCCTTTGACCCTTATTTACAGCCTGTGATTTCTAACAATATCTCTCTTCTGAAATAAAAACTGTGGCCAACTATGATAAACTTGTGCCTAAGAGACATTTTTAAGATACTCTGCATCCAAGAACACACCACAATGTGATTGTATAAATAATAGCACACCAACCACCAGGCAAACTAACTTTCCATTTCTTTTACATGACTTTTTTTCAGAGGGTTGTTTTAAACAGAGCCAAAATTAGTAACAAGGTTAGGAAAAACGTTTCCACGTGAAAAAAAAAATCTGTAAAGCCCTTAAGGGACAGGAAATATAATTTACAGGATCTAGTATGTGCCAAGCAGTGTTAAGTGCTTTACATACAATATCAGCTAATCTTCCCACACTTCATAGGCAGGTATACTAATTTTCAATTTACATATGTGGAAACTGAGGATCAGAAAAGTTAAGTAATAACTAACTAGTTAGTAACAAAGCTGGAACCCAAATCCAGTTGTTTCTCCAAAGCTCATGTTCCTTTCACGACCCTTTGAAATTTCTTTAAAATATACACAATCTCTTATATAAAAGATTACCATATATAAAAGATTAATTACCATACTTGACCTTCTGAAAGTATTTTTGACAATCAAGCATAACCGAGCCCAGGCAATCCTCAGCCCTACCTATCACTGTCCTGTAAACTCAGCTCCTCTCTTCAGTCCCTAAGACCTCCTGGGCTCCTGTCTTGCCCCACAGCACCACCTAGTGACACCAGGGGGAGACTAAGGGCAGGCTGTAGATAGCCCAGGGGCAAGCCTCATCTGGGCCTTGTGCCCCTGCCATGGAGGTAACACTGAGCTAATTCAGCAGTGCTTGGTTGGTGGAGGGATAGACGGGTGATCCATAGCAATTTAACTGCAGTGGCAAGAACATGGGATTGGAATCATATGCATGGAGATTCCAGTTTCTAACATGTCAACTTGGGCTCATCTCCAACCCAGTTTCCTCATCTGTTAAAAAGTAGCTTTGTAAATGGTGGGAGGCGGAGCATCTATCATTCGCACCTATCCGAGGGCCAAGATGTCTTGTTAGTGAAGCACCAGCTCACTATCAATGGAGATAAAGGGTCAGGATATGGGGAACCCTTGTCAGTGGAGTCTGGACCCCAATAATGAGGAGATCTGAAGCAAGGGAGCCATATTAGGAAAGAGAATTTCCTTACAGTAAAAGGCAGAGAACTTCCTTACAGTATGATCTTACAACAAAGGGGCTCCTACTTGAAAGGGGCCCTATGAGGAGGTTGTTGACTTCGGGGGACATGAGCAAGGCTTTGTTATAAGGGCAATAGGAGCCACTGAGGACTAGCTGGCCAAGAAATGGATGTAGAAAAGCAGTTTTCTCTCCTGACTTTAGGGAAAGATTCTTTCTGTATTTTGCCAAACATGGATGCCTCTCTTAGGTCAGTAAATTCTTATTATAAGACAAACCTGCATTTTCTGGAACCTATATATTAATAATTGCTCAAATAATGACAAAAGCTTTTATAATAACAACCTTTCTTCTAAGAATAGACTCATTTTTGGACTAAATACAGATTATCATTAAACCAAGGCAAAAATCCAATTTGTCAGATAGTGTCTAGTTAGCCTATTAGTAAAGTAACATTCATTTATTATAAAAATTAGACATGATCAAATAGCATTTGAAACTATTATAATTGTCTATTATTCACATAGAAATTTCTAAAAGGCAAGATACAACAAAAACCATTTCTGAAGATAAAAATAAAACTTGTCATTTGATTACTACCTCTTAAGCAAAATACTTAGAGAATAGAAAAGTAAACATATTACCTCCTACATCTATGAAGTGTTTTGCAGCCAATCCAGAACGTGGAGCTAAAATACAAAAAAGGAGAAATTGGCTATTTTACGGGCGAAGGGCAATATGGGACATAATTGACAAATTTAAACATGTTATTCTCATCTCTTTTACTATTGATATTCATCTTAGCTTTAATAGATGGTTCTTAATTCAAGAATATATGTATCATACTGTATTACCAAAATAGACAAGAATAGGTCAGAAAAATTTGATAAAGTTTAATTTGAAGCCAACTTAAGCCAGTCGCACACAACTTCAAAATGAGGATCTATGGTGGTATAGCTGTGAACTGTTGGAATGAAATGCTCCAGTGCGTACAACCGTAGACAGCTCTGTGAAGTCTAGCTACAATGGGAGGAGTGCAACTGGCAGGAACATGGAACTGAGGAAGGCCTTGTTTTAAGATGGGACTGCTGAGCATACTGCAATGTACATAGACAGGAAGAAGGCAGAGCGATAAAGAGAGGCATAAACCTAATCGAAGAGTAGCAGAACTTAGCCTAGAACTTGGAACTCCTACTCATGAGTCAGATGCCAAGACAGGTCTGTATGAAACGAATGAACCAGAGTAAGATAAAAGGCTTAATATCATCAAAACACCAAAAACTAAACTTAAAAACTCAAGTCCACTATGGTTTTCATTCTTACTGTGCTTTCTGTGCTTTTTATTTTTAAAATGAAAAAAATCAAAAGCTAAATTAATACCTTATATTTGCTGACTTGAACATCAGGCCTACCATTAACTATCCTAACTTCTAGTATTTTACTCCAGAATAACTTAAATCAGGAAACTTTGTCCTTAAATGCTGCCCTTTCCTGTCCTTTTATTTCACTCCATCTCCTGATATTTTTCGCCCCAAAATACACTAAAAATGCAGTCAATGCTGTCAAAAAGAGATAAAGAGAGAGCTCATCTCATTTTCCTTTTAATGCTGAAGTATCAGCAGTTCTCATACTCATGGCTAACAAGACAGTGGTAGTCTAGCTACTTCCCATTCCGGGGGTGGGGGTGTGGCACAGTTCCATTTGCTCCTTCATGTTTATTCAAGTTAGTTGGAAAGTAATTATGCTCTTGAAAAGTACTTTTAAGCTTTTTCCAATTGACAACTGACTCACTCCAGAAAAGTCAAACCTATTGACCTGCCCTCCATTTTGTCTAGCTCCTCCCACTGAGATGTTTCCCTCTAGCCCACTGAAGAGTCTAGTATTCCCTACCCTAACATACCTCATGGGGGAAAACCCCAAAGGGGAAAAGGCTAAGTGGGACCAACAGGGGTTAAAAGTTTTACATAACTTCTATCTCTTACATAACAAATACTAGCCATTCTCATCACCATCTTCGTAAAGAAATCTGACTTCATCTGCAATCTGGTCCTTGGAAGGGCAAGTTGGTGTTAACACTGGAAAAAGTGCCAGTTAAAAATCACCTATATTTTCAGTTTTTCTCACAGGGAGTGGTTGTGAGAACCACCTCTTGGGCCAATGTGAGCTTCCTAAGAGCTCAAATAAGGAATCAGAAAAACTGCAGAGATAGAGGCAAAGGCAGATATAGGCATACCTCATTTTATTGCACCTCGCTTTACTGTGCTTCAGATATTGTGCTTTTCACAAATTGAAGGTAAAACCCTCCACCAGCAAAAAGATTACAACTTGCTGAAGGCTCAGATGATGGTTAGCATTTTTAGCAATAAAGAATTTAATTAAGGTATGTACATTTTTTAAACATAAAGCTGTTGCACACTAAGTAGATTACAACATAGCGTAAACATAACTTTTATTATGCATTGGGAAACTAAAAAAATCCATGACTTGCTTGTGATATCTGCTTCACTGCTGTAGTTTGAAACCGAACCCACAATATCTCAGAGACATGCCTGTATGTAAATGAAAGTTTTCAAATGGCTCTATTTGCCATCACAGATGGCACTTAATTTTAGGACACAGGCTGAGCAATCTCTCTTCCCTCATTTATAACCCAAAGAAATTTAGATGAAGGAACACATCGCAAAGGAAAAGCATGACAAATACTTACCTATGTCTTAAACCACTTACCTACTCTTCCATAGCACCCAGAAGGAAGAGCTATTTGAATGTCGGTTTTCACAAGGATTTTCTCCATAGGTGGTACTGTGTAATCATAGGCACTAAGGAGAAAAGAACTGGTATTTAGATGTAGTCATTCGCTATGAAGTTTTCTCCTGAAAGAGGTGACGACATGTAAATGTATCCTCTCCTGAACAAAATTTGGTGGGGAAATTGAGGTACTTATTTAGCAGAAATGGACAGAAAAAGCAGACTGTCTGCTTCAGTAACGCAGTATGAAAAGAGGAAGCGAGAACAAAGAAAGTAAATAATAGCTGCATATAGCTAACATTTATTAAACCTTACCCTGCCTCAGGCACAGTTGTTGTTCTCACAACAATCCTCTAAGCAATTAGGGAAAACATTCAGAAGGAAAGGGGAAAATGGGTGGACAAAATAAGGGAGTAGAGCTGTGCTGCATCTTTCCTGCTGGTCTTGGTAGTTTACCAAGCGGTGCCCATGACCTTCACTGGCTGTAGTGGAGAGCTGACCGCTGTGAACAGCCCTGGAGACGGCACTGCTGAGGAACTGATTCTCTACGGGCCACCCAGCAAATGTTGGGTGCTATTACTATAGCCCCCTCATTGAGAGAAATTTAAGAGATTTTACAATCAGCAGAGCTGCAAGTTACTCTGAAAACCTTAATTAAGGCTGGTAAAAGCGATACTGTATTTTTGCTTCTTTCAATGAAATTTTCTCTTTAAATAGTTAACCCCTAATTTATTAGGGATCCGTTATTTCCATGTCCATTCAGTGTACAGAAAGTCACCTGTGTTTATGAGGATGCTTAACAGGTACCTTAAATCAAAGTCTCTCCTGACTCACAGCAGTTCCCAGACATGGTGGAGGCAAACTACATCCCTCTATTTTTATTCATAAAAATTAAGGGACTGAATTATATTCCTTTCAGCTACACCAGTCTATACTTCACTTTGCTTTTTCTTTCCCTCCTCCCTTACTATCATTACACACTCCTTCCTCCCCAACTCCTGTACTGATGACTTAGATCAGCAGTTCTCACATTAGCATTAAATGCTTTAAAATACATCCTAAGGCTCAGGAGTTAGTCATGTAATAAGTGTCCCCTACCTCCAATATCACTTTTCACCTACCGTAATGGTTCTAAGACTTGGACACAGTAATCCGGGGGGAAAGGCACTGAACTCAGGGTCAAAATTTCTATTACCTTGTAGCCTTTGGGTTATCAATTCAGCTCTCCACAAACTCCCTCATCTATACAAAGTAACACTCATCTACTTCAGGATTGTTGTGAGTTTTTAAAACAATAGCATATGGGAAAAGCTTTGAGTACAGGTGAAAAGTGTACAAACGAAAAGATGGTAGTATTACCAACATCCCTGCTGTTTACACTCGGGCCCTTTCTGAACCTTCCAGTCCTTGGGACTAACTTAAATACGGACGCGTGAAGAAATTTCATTAACCGTTTAAGGCAGAAGCAGCCTTCATTAACCCTTCTTAGGTACGTTCATACGCAGCATCTAGGCTCCCACCATGGCTTTTGTTCTTCTATTGGGCACAACATCACGCTCCGGCCTTGAAGGCCAACGTGGGCCTTACTCGTCTCTACCTTCCATTTGGAGAGGATCCTATAAATGTTGCAAAACAGTAACGCCTCACAGGGCATTTGCTGATTATTTATTTACCATTCTGCATTCTTTGCCCAAATCCCTACTGAATTGATGCTGAAGAGTCCAGCTAAAAGTCTCAACACAAAGGCGGAAACACGACATACGTGCAAAAAAATGTCTGTTTTTGTACTCTTGTAAGTGAATGTTCCAAGCTGTGGCAGACTCTAAGCTAACGTGACTGAGAGCTCTAAACTTCGGGAACGGGGCCTTCTGTGCGGGGCTGGGGATGGCGGGGACAGAAGGCGGCCCCTCAGCTTCCTCGCCTGGGCAGGCCGTTCCCGGGGGAGCGGGCGGCCGGCGGTCACCACTCACCTGTACAGGTCATAGCCTGCGGCGCGCGCAGACCCCTTGGTGGGGGCAGTGGCGTGCTCCGAGAGCCGGACGAAGCGGAGCCGCGTGCCGCCCTCCTCCGCAGGGCGTGGCCGCTTGCTGGGGGAGATGACGGGGCCCTCTTCAGAGCAAGGCATGGTAGAGCAGAGCACAGGCGAGGAAGGGCGCACAGGGAAGAAAAGGGCGCAAAATGAGCCCCCGCCGTGGAGCACAAACTACATAAATTCTAAATTTCCCGCCAGGCGCCCCCCGCC
Source organism: Rhinolophus hipposideros (assembly GCF_964194185.1). Lineage (NCBI taxonomy): Eukaryota > Metazoa > Chordata > Mammalia > Chiroptera > Rhinolophidae > Rhinolophus > Rhinolophus hipposideros. Next base: position 43,706,264 of record NC_138051.1, on the reverse strand, counting down.
CCGCCCCCTCCTCCTGGACGAGCCCACCGTTTGGCTCAGAGGGAAGGCGGCATTCACATTTGGGGCTGGAAACCCTTCTCCGAAAGCAGATTTGGGATCGGAACCTATTGGGCATTTTTAGGCTTTCCAAACTCAGCGCACGGGTCCAAAGTAGGGGGGTAACACCTATGGTCTCCCCCGTACACAACAGAAAAACCACCCCGCATCCCCACGAGGGGGGGAACCCAAATGGACTCGCTCCTGCGGCGCGGGGGCCTGCGCGCCTCCTCCTTCCCTTGCCCGCCTAAGCCCGGTTGGCCAATCCGCGGGCCTCCTCCCCGGCCCCGAGGCGGGGGCGGGGCCGGGGGCGGGGACTGCCGGCCGCCTTCCCTCCTCCCCACGGTTTAGGAAATGTAGGCCCCGACATTACTGGCGCCCCGACATCCTCGGCTCAGGCTGCGAGCGCTGGCCAGCGGAGGGAGCGTCCCCAGCGGCGCTGCTCCCGGCGGGGTGGGGCCGAGGGGCGGGTCTGGCTGGAAGAGTCCCGCCATCTCCACGTTTGGCCTTGCGCTGCGCGCGTCTTTACACACCGCGCGGAGCAAAGACCGGAGGTTGTAGCAGATCGCAGGGCGAGGGCAGAGGGGAGTCATTTGCCCCGAGCTTTAGGCGCTTGTTGGTTATCCGCTCCTGCTGGCGCGCGCCTGGTCTGCGCCCTAGAGACGCGCGTCAAGTGACCTCGGAAGCAGTAATCGCCGCCTTCCGACGAGGGGCGCGGGGAGGCGGCGCGTGGGCCGCCCGCAGGCGGGCGCAGGCCCCGGGCCTCCAGGGACACCGCACGCCTTGTGTCCGGAATCTGGCCGCCACCTCGGCCCGCCTCTGCCTCCCTCCTTCTATTCTTTTTTTTTTTCTGGCCCCCTTTTCTGAGACTATGTGCGAGGCCCAGGGCCCGGGCGCTGCCCATCCGCTGACTTACCTGGGGCGGCGCCGCCCGTGGCCATGACTCCCCAGGTTCAAATTTCAGGAGGCCCGACGGCAGGGGAACCGCATCACAATGCCGGTCACAGTCACTGCGCTCATTGCTGCACCTTAGGCTGCAAGCAAGGCAGCGTATTCGATTTCGTTACGACACAGAGTGCAGGACGGAGTATAGTTACACTTAAAAGAGGGCGGGGGCGCAAGGTCTTAAGGATGGCAGCAAAGACAACTGGGAGGAAATCCTAGAACTGTTTTGGATGACGCCACCGCGGCACAGAGGGGGACCCCGGGGCTGTGGTTCAAAGATCCTGGGCCACGCTGGTGTCACTTAAAGTGAGGATGAGCAAATCACTTTCTATATAATTGTAAATTGATATTTCTAGGATATAAGTATATCCCGTTACCTCCGGAACTCACTCAAAAGTCTGAAAACCAAATTGTAATGCACTTTGTCAAAATAGATACAAGCTGTACTGGGGAAGTTTTAGAAAAATGACAAATAATGTGCCTTTCTTTACAGACCCTACCATTTCAATTTTCTTGACAAGCTCCTCTTATTCAATGTTGGAATTCCTCTGGATGATGTTATGGATTGTAGTCTTTACACTCTCTTCCCCGTGCCTTTAAATATTACCTGTACCCTGGGGACTCCCCAAATTTATACCTACAGCAACACGGTCTAGTCCCTTCTGCTTTTGTAATCTCATCTAGAGCCGTCATCCCTCTCTCATCTCTGGTGCTTCTGGCTACAGTGATTAAAAATTAAAGGAGCGAACAGAAAAGTCAAGACTTGGAGAAGTGATCACACACAGGGGCCCAATGGAATAGGCAATGAGCTCTCTGTCATGCATTCATATAAAAAAACATTTATCAGTTTCAAGACCCGCTAGACTTTCCTGCCTGGGAGTCAATACACATCCTTGATTTATGCTTCATGTTTCAAGTCTCAACTCATACCAGAAAGGCCTTCCCTCAAAAACTTAACTAACCCTGTCTTTCCCTCACCACCGTTTTCTATCACAGTAATTAGGGTCTTTTTTTCCCCCTGTTCATGCCACTTATTACTACAACCTGAACTTTTATGCATTTATTTTCTTGTTTATTATTTGCTCTAGTAGACATAAAAGCTCTAAGAGTGCTGGAACCATATGTCTTCATTCACCATTGTATTCTTGGGGCCTAGTTTAGTGCTTGGCTCAGAATGGTGCTTGATAAATGTTTTTTATATGAATGAATGATAGAGATCTCATTGCCTATTCCATTGGGCCCCTGTATATGATCACTTCTCAAAGTCATTTGATTTTTCTGTTCGCTTCTTTAATTTTTAATCAAACATTAAGTGGAAAATTCCAGAAATAAACAATTCATAAGTTTTAAATTGTGCACTGTTCTGAGTGGCATAATGAAATCTCAAGCTATTCCACCCAGGACATGAATTGTCCCTTTGTCTAGCGTCTCCATGCTGTATATGCTCCCCACCTCCCCACCCGATGGTCACTTAGCAGCCATTTTGATTATCAGATCAATTGATGAGGTATCACAGTGCTTATGCTCATGTGTGTATAGCACCCCTGGAAGCTGTTAGAATGAGTTTTGTGTGAGCAAGAGTGACTCCATATTGAATGAGCAAGAGTAACTCCATTTTGGACATACGCAGATAACTTAGCAGACAACACCCAGGGAGCTGCCCGGTTGCCCTGGTAATTGGGTGTAATCAGCTACACTCTGAAGGTCTGCTACTGAAGATAAGAGGATGTCAGGGTCGCTGGCTGGCTGCTCTGATAAGGTGACATTAGGAAGGCACTCAGAACTGCCTAAGAACTTAAGACTTTTGCAGCTCAGAGAGCCTATCTCGACTGAGAGGTGACCACACTGCCACTCTGCTCCGAGAACCCTCCACTCTGCTCTGCTTCGCTCTGACCGAACATCTGCTGGACCAACCTCCCAGACCAGCCACCCTTCCTCACTCCACCAGGACTTTGATTGACTTTGGGCCTGGTTTATTACTCTATTTTACCCAATTATTGTATTACTCTGTGTGCTTTACTGTTTGGTGTGTTGATTGATGTTTTAGTAAAGAGCATATTGAAAGGCATTTAAGATCTTGCCTGCTCTGTTCTTTGCTCATGCAGAGTCAGTGCCAGGTAGGTCCTGGGGATCTGAGAGCCTCTCAGGGGTTAGTCCCCCTGACTTGCAGAAAGAGACTGCAGCACAGACTGTGAGCCTGGCAGTCATTCGTGACATCAAGTAATCTTTATTTTACTTAATGACCCCAAAGCCCAAAAGTAGTGATGCTGGCAATTCAGATATGCCAGAAAGAAGCTGCAAAAAGCTTCTGTTAAGTGTAAAGGTGCAAGTTTTTGACTTAGGAACAAAAAAAATAATCATATGCTAAGGTTGCTAAGGTTGTCGGTAAGAATGAATCTTCTATCTGTGAAATTGTGAAGAAGGAAAAGAAATTTGTCCTAGTTTTGTTGTTGCACCTCAAACTGCAAAGATTATGGCCACGGTCAGTGATAAGTGTTAGTTAAGATGGAAAAGGCATTAAAAGGAGGCACTGGGGCATAAAACATGGCAGGACAGATGAATTCTGATACTCTGTGGCAATGCTGCAGGGCATATGATAAAGCCAGGCATAGTGTACAGAGCGAAAAACCCACACAGTCTCCAAAACAAACAAAAGTTATCTGCCTGTGTTCTGGCAATGTAATCAGAAAGCGTGGGTGACAGCCATGTTTTTTATGGAATGATTCCACCAGTACATCCATCACAAGAAGAAGAAGGGGAATACAGTACCATAAGATAATTTGAGAGAGACAACATTCACGACTTTTATTATAGTACATTGTTGTAATTGTTCTATTTTATTATTAGTTGTTCATTTCTTACTAGACCTAACTTATGTTAAACTTTGTCATAGATATATATGTATAGAAAAAAACTTAGTACATATATATGGGGTTCAGTACTATCCATGGTTTACTGTAGGTATCCACTGGGAGGGTCTTGGAATGTATTCCCTTCCGATAAGGGAGAACAACTGTATAGGGATTTTTCTCTCTCCTTTTAACAAAGACTTATGAGTACATGGTGATTACTTTATGCCAGTTATATTCTGAGTGTTTTTCATCACAACCAGAGGAAACAAGTGCTGTTATTATCACCATTCTACAGATGGGGATACTGAAGCACAGAGAGCTTAAATAATTTGCTTAAGATCACAGAGCTCACAACTAGAAAGAGATGGAGCCAGGATTCAGCTTCAGGTAGTCTGGCTTCAGGAGAGTCCTTGCACTTAGCTACTCTACTCTTTAGGTTTGTATGTGCCCTGTTGAGACTGTGGTAACTCTTCTTTATACTGAGCCTATTGCTGTGTTCCCAGGTCTGGAAAAGATGTGTGTAGTAAATAAACCAGGCATTCTTAGTTTTACAGTTATCATGCCCTCCTTATTGCAACACTTCCTCACTGGACCACACTGGGTTTTCCTTCCACCTTACTGGCTGCCTCTTCTCAGTCTCTTTACTGGCTTCTCTTCTTTTCTCAACCTCTCTTCTTACTCAAGATAAAAAGCCTGGGAGTCTTGCTTCCTCTCTCTTTCTCTCAGATCAACCATTATCTAAAAATAGATTCCCCTATGAACCACCTAATGCTTTACCCTATTTGATTTTTCTTCATAACATGTATTGCTACATGATATTACATATTTATTCATTTCACTTCTTAGTTGCATGTTTTTCCACTAGCATGTAAGCTCCACGATGGACTTAAACTATCCTGAGTTCTTTTCAGATGGTCTGTGTTTTTCTCCTTGTTCTTTTCAGATGCTCTGTATTTCTTTTTATCCTTTTTGCCTTCTTTAAATTTTATTATATTGTAATCAATTTTAATGACTTTAATTATTTTAATATTTCACTTTTTCCTCTATTAAGTTTTACTTCTGGGTCTATTGTTTTAAATAAATTAAAATATGCATGCTTAATTCGTTGGAGTCCAAAATCAAAACAAAATTATCTTTCTCCTGGATAACACAAGGACCTTAGAAGGCTTTAATTCCATTAATGCATCATTTGACATATATTCATATTTAATTATTGTCTGGTATTTTAAGTGTATCTTTTCTTTGAATCTCAGCAAGCGTTATTTTTTAAAGATTTTTATTAAAAATATAGCTAACGCACACAGTATATTAGTTTCAGGGGTACACCATAGTTATTCAACATTTATATACCTAAAGAAGTGATCACCATGAAAGTCCAACAACCATCTGACATCTATGCTATCACAATATTGTTGACTTTATTCCCTATGCTGTATTTGATACCCCGATGATTTGTTTGTTTTATACATAAAAATTTGGACCTCTTATTCCCTTTCACGTTTTCCTGCCTTTTAAAATTTTTCTATTACAGTTGACATTCAATATTATTTTATATTAATTCCAGGTGCATAGCATAGAGGTTAGACATTTATATAATTTAAGAAATGATCCCCCTGACTAATCTAGTACACAGCTGGCACTATAGTTAATAATTGCCATATCAATGACTATATTCCCTATGCTTTACTTAATATCCGCATGTCTATTTTGTAACTACCAATTCCTACATCTTACTCCCTTCACCATCACCTTGCCTCCCAACCCCACACATGTATCATCTCAAGAAATCTAGTACCCATCTTACACCATGCATAGTTATTACAATATTATTGACTATATATTCCTTATGCTAACACTACATCCCTATAATTACTTTGTAACAATAATTTGTACTTCTTAATCCTGTCCCCTTTTTTCACCAACACGCCAAACACCCTCCCATCTTGCAACCACCAAAATATTTTCTGTTTCTATGAGTTTATTTCTGTTTTGTTTTCTTATTTTGTTCTTTAGATTTCACGTATAAGTGAAATCACATCGCATCTGTCTGACACTCCACTCAACACTATATCCTCCAGGTCTATCCATGATGCGACAGATGGCAAGAACCCATTTCTTTCCACGGCCAAGCAATATTTCATTGTACATATGTACCACCACTTCTTTATCCGCTTTTCCACTGACAGGCACCAGGCTGCTTCCACATCTTGGCCATCGTAAACAATGCTTCAATGAATATATGAATGCACACATCTCCTCAAAATAGCATTTGGGTTTCTTGAGATTCTCAGAAGTGGGGTTGTTGAGTCCTTCCTTGTCTCTTGTTATAGCCTATGTTTTAAAGTCCATTTTGTCTGGTATAAGTAGGTTACCCCAGCTTTTTTTGTTTTGTTTGTTTCCATTTTCATGAAATATCTTTTTCCATTGCTTTACTTTCTGTCTGTGTGTCTTTTGATCTGAAATATCTAAGGATCTTGTTTTTTTAATCCATTCAGCCCTCCTATGTCTTTTGACTAGAGCATTTAATCCATTTCCTTTGAAAGTTATTGTTGATAGATATGTAGCTATTGCCATTCTATTATTCATAATTTTGATCTTTTTTCCCCCATCTTAAAGAAATTCCCCTAACATTCCTGTAATACTGGTTTGGTGGTGATGAATATCTTTAGCTTTTTCTTGTCTGGGAAGCTCTTTATCTGTCCTTCGGTTTTAAATGATAGCCTTGCTAGGTAGCATACATAATCTTGGTTGTAGGTCCTTGTTTGTAATCAAGTTGAATACTTTTTGCCAATCCTATCTGGCCTGCAAAGCTTCTGTTGAGAAATCAGATGACAATCTTATGGGAGCTCCCTTATTAAGTTACTAGTTGACTTTCTTTTGATGATTTTAGGATTCTCTTTGTCTTTATAACCTTTGCCATTATAATTATAATGTGTCTTGGTGTGGGCCTGTTTGGGTTCATCTTGTTTGGGACTCTCTGCCCTTCTTGGACTTATATGTATATTTCCTCTGGCAGGTTAGAAAAGTTTTCAGTCATTATTTCTTCAATAATTCTTCAATCCCTTGATTTCTCTCTTCTTCTTCTGGTACTCCTATAATGTGAATGTTGTTAAGCTTAATGTCTCAGAGGTCTCTTAAACTATCCTCACTTTTTTGATTTTTTTTTTCTTTTTGCTGTTCCAGTTGGGTGTTTTATGCTACCTTATCTTCCAAATCACTGATTCAATCCTCTGCTTCATCTAGTCTGCTGGTGATTCATTCTGGTGTATTCTTCATTTCAGTTATTGTATTCTTCAATTCTGACTGGTTATTTGTATGTTTTTACATCATTTTTTATGTTAGCTAGCTCTTTGTTGAAGTTCTCACTAAGTTCCTTGAGCATCCTTGTAACCATTGTTTTGAACTCTGTCTCTGGTGGGTTGCTTGCCTCCATTTTGTTTAGTTCTTTTTCTGGAATATTCTCCTGTTCTTTCACTTGGGATGTATTTCTTTGTTTCCTCATTTTGGCAGCTTCTCTGTGTTTGCTTCTATGTGTTAGATAGGGCTGATATGTCTCCCAGTCTTGGCCAGGTGGCCTTATGTAGTAGGTGTCGTGTGGGGCCCTGGAACAGTCTCCCTGGTCACCTGCTCTGGGTGCTCCAGGAGTATCTCTTGGGTGGGTTGTGTGTGCCCTCCTGTTGTAGTTGAGCCTTGATTGCTATTGGTATATCAGTGGGTGGTATTCACTACCCCTCAGACTGATTGGCTGTGGGATTTGGCCACATCCACAGCTTACAGGCTGTTGTGTGTGTGTGTGTGTGTGTGTGTGTGTGTGTGTGTGTGTGTGTGTGGCGGGGGGGGGGTGTTACTCCACTGAATGGGATTTGCCCTAGCACATTCTCATGCTTGTTGAAACCACTCTTTTGTATGCCACTTGTGGGGCTAATTGGGTAGTGCTTTGTTATGATCTAAAGCCAAACTTCAAGGATGTTGGTTTGGAACCTCTTGGGAGGGGCTCTGATGCAGGCCCACATAACCCACTGCCTGTGATTGGCCAGGACTACCTGGTGGGAGGTTCAAAGTGATTTATGTTTGTTTGCCACTTGTGTTAAACCTTGAGGCACATGGGAGAGGCCACACTACAAACTGAGGATGTCTGCCACCTGTACTGGACCTGGAGTAGCTTCACAAAATGCCAGGATACCCCAAAGCCTGCTGCCACCTGCCAACTCCCTTAAGGCTTAGCCACTGATAAAACCTCATGCAGTATGCGAGTGGGATGAGGCAGAGTCTCAGGGCATCACTAGAGTGGGAAGAGTTGTGGTCACCAAGTTAATGTAGATTCTGGTTTGGTGCCAGTGCTGAGCCTGGAGCAACTCAGAAAAGTATCAGAGCATATTGAGGCCAGTTGCTGCCTGCCTGAGGCCCTGGGACTCTGATAGTTTTCCAAGAAAGAGTGTAATGTGGGCCAGGTTGGCTGTTTGCATAGAAAGTGCCTCTAGGGAGTGGGTCGGGTGAGTTCCCAGTGAGTCAGCAAGGTTGATCAGTGGAGCTCACCAGACCAATCAGATTCAGATTTGGCCCTGTGAGGGAGAGGACTCAACACAGTAAAATGGTGTCTATCTGCCAGCTGCATTGGAGGAGATCTCCTCACAGGGAAAATAGCGACAGTCCTCCCACCCTCACCCTAAGGCCACACACCTCAGTCTGCCCCCCATATGCCTCTGACACCCCCTCCCTCTGCAGTCACCATCTCTCTGCCAGAATCCAGGGTGAATGCCTGTGAGTGAGTGAGTCTGTGTGCGGGTCCCTTAAAAGGATGTCTAGGTTTCCTGCAGCCTTCATCCCACCTGGACTGTCAGAATCCCCACTGTTTTTCACCCTTAGACGTTGTTGGGGCTTGTACTCTGGGCTGGAAACCTGGGGTGAGGCTGGGGTCCCTTGATCCTCTGGGGCAACTTCCGCAGCCACAATATTTCTCCTGATTCTCAACCACCACACAGAGGTTTGGGGTCAGCCCGTTTTGTGTCTCTGCTCCTCCTATCAGTCTCGATGTGGCTTCATCTTCATATGCTTAGCTGTTCAGCTAGACTTCAGATGGTTCTCCAGGTTGATTGTTCTATAATTTAGCTGTAATTTTAATGTGTTTATGGAAAGAAGTAGGCACAGTGTTTATGTACTCCACCATCTTGGATCTCTCCTCAGTAAGCATCATTGTCATTTCTATTTTTTACAGACATTTAAAGAAATGTTTACCCAGACTTTTATCATTTTTTTGCTTATCTTTCTCCATCTCAAACCTTCATCTGGGATCACTATCCTTTTGCCTAAACTTCCTATGGAGGGGTTCTCAGTAGATAAATTTTCTCTTTCTGTCACTTTGAGCAAAACTCTTGAACTGTTCCTTAGGGGGAGTGCATTCTTTGACAATCATTCAGGAGTAGAAAAGGTGAGAACATTAATGGGAACTTATCATAATTCCCCATAACTGCACAATTCTACTATATCTGAATTCAGAATATTCCAGTGTGGACCAAAATACCTCAGTTATCATGCCACAGTTCTCCTTTACTAAAAATATGTCTAAGCCAATAAAAGATAGAAGGATAATTTGGGTTCTGGTATCAAAATTTAGAAGTTTCTCTTTGTTTCAAGCCCAGGGTCTTTCTACACCATGGATAAAGCACCAGAGTAAAGATGAGGATGGGTGAGATGTATGCCTATTTTTTGTAAAAGGACAATTGAAGTAAGGGAGATAGGAAAGAAGAATTAGTATATAGGTAGATCAATTTTTAGTGAAAAGTACATATGTGTATTGACTATCTGGAAGTTTATTCATTTAAAACTGTTTGGTTCAGAATACCATCAGGATACCTCTTAGAATGTCTTGTATTCCCCCAGGGTTATCTATAGCCCAATTTAGAAACAATAAAGTAGCATATAACTTGTGAAATACACAAAAATGTTTCTGCCAGACTCTTGGGAAGAATGTAAAGATCAGACACATGCTTTCATAAGAGCAACACATAGACCTTAAGCACATAAGTAGATCATGAGACTGACATTAATTTGAGTGGCAGTTAAATAAGCAAGTAAGGATAGTCAACAAAACAAACATTTATTGCTACAAAACTACTTCAGACTAACAAATTACTGTCATCTCATGCTACAAAAGTTTAAGGGGATCAGAATAGTTAACATACAAACTTAAAATTACAGTTCTAACACATTGAATTCCCAGTCTCTTAACATAATCATCATGAAAAGCTGACTCAGTTATGCCAATGTGTGTAGGAGTACCAGGAGGTGAAATTTCTATAATTACAGCCCAGAGAAGGGCTATTGTTATTTCATTTTAAAGCATCATTGAGTTTTCAGGATGGAAAGAAAATAAAAGCAGATGGCTTAAAGGTACACATGAGAATCACCTAGGAAGTTTCGCCAAATGCACATGTCCAAACCTCACTACGACTGACTACTCAGAATCTCCAGGGTGATTTTTGTTGACCACCTTGGTTAAGACCCTGTAACTATTTTAGGGGATTCATTTCTAGAGAATCTGCTGGGATCAAGACATGCTGGAAAGAATTCCTTCACATTTAACCAATATTAAAAGCTTTACTGGGCCTGCCCGGTGGCTCAGGCAGTTAGAGCTCCATGCTCCTAACTCCGAAGGCTGCTGGTTCGATTCCCACGTGGGCCAGTGGGCTCTCAACCACAAGGTTGCCAGTTCATTTCCTCGAGTCCCGCAAAGGATGGTGGGCAGCGCTCCCTGAAACTAAAATTGAACACGGCACCTTGAGCTGAGCTACCGCTCAATTGGGTTGGAATGCGTCCTCTCAACCACAATGTTGCTGGTTGGACTCCCGTAAGGGATGGTGGGCTGTGCCCCCTGCAACTAGAAAACGGCAACTAGACCTGGAGCTGCGCCCTCCACAACTAAGACTGAAAGGACAACAACTTGACTTGGAAAAAAATCCTGGAAATACACACTGTTCCCCAATAAAGTCCTGTTCTCCTTCCTCAATAAAATTTTTTTTAAGATTTTATTGGGGAAGGGGAATAGGACTTTATTGGGGAACAGTGTGTACTTTCAGGAATTTTTCCAAGTTGTTGTCCTTTCATTCTTAGTTGTGGAGGGCGCAGCTCAGCTCCAGGTCCAGTTGCCATTGCTAGTTGCAGGGAGCAGAGCCCACCATCCCTTGCTGGAGTCAAAGCGGCAACCTTGTGGTTGAGAGGGCACGCTCCAACCAACTGAGCCATCTGGAACTCAGAGACAGCTCAGCTCAAGGGGCCATGTTCAATCTTAGTTGCAGGGGGCGATGCCCACCATCCCTTTCGGGACTCGAGGAATCGAACTGGCAACCTTGTGGTTGAGAGCCCACTGGCCCATGTGGGAATCGAACCGGCAGCCTTTAGAGTTAGGAGCATGAAACTCTAACCGCCTGAGCCATCGGCCCTCCCCAATAAATTAAAAACAAAACAAAACAAACAAACAAAAAAAGCTTTACAAAAACCACTGTACTCTGGACTATTTGATAGAGACAGTATTACTTAAATATAAAGGCAGGGGGCCTTTGTTCTCAGCAATAAATTTAAGAATAATTACAGACCAGGAAACATTCAGAATATCTGCTTGTTTCTTGGTTAAGCCAAATGGAGACTATTAAAGCAAGTCACAAAAGTTGTCCCACCAACAGTTAAATATGACTAAAATATGAAACTTACTGTATGATATAAACTAAAATTTTGAGCACTAAGAATCTTGATATATTTGACAGTTTTAATTGCAAGACTAGACAAAGAGGAAAGGGTTAGGAAAGGGGGATTATTTGGACTAACTGGAAAGCTGTTCAAGAACTAAGTCAACGCTAGACTTCTCTCTCTCTCCTGACTTGCATGATCTCTTTTAAATCATGTCTTCCTCTTTCTCATGTTTGAAGAGCATCTGATTGGAAAATTAGCCATATAATGTATTATAATGTAACAATCCCTCCTGACTAGTCCCTGGCTCAGAGGTTAATTGTATAATCCAGTGGTTTAGAGAGGTTAACTGGCAAACACTGTGAGACTGTGTAAATTCTCCTATTGTTAAACATGTTTGATGATGAAACCCATGGAAAATTCTGTTGACCAGTCTCTCCAAGGAATCTTTTTAGTTCATCTTCAACAATATTTACTGACCTTCTAGCCTGAACTTTGGCATGTCAGATCTTCAAATGTTCAGAGGAGCTTACTTTGAAAAAATTGCCATTTGTAGGTTCTTGAACAGGAAAGTCAAATGAACAGAGTGATAGTTGATAAGAGTTTATGGATTATGAGTTTCTAAAATGGACCAGGACTAGAGAAGCTAGAGAAACCGGAAATTTTCTGTTGCGTTAATCCAAGCTTGTGGTAACGAAATTTTCTATTGCTGCTATAACAAGTGACCACACCAAATCACCTTAGTAGTTTAAACAATACAAATTTGTTATCTTACAATTCTTTAGGTCAGAAGTCTGACAAGGGTCTCACTGGGCTAAAATCAAGGTATTGGCAAGGCTGCAATCCTTTCTAGAGGCTCTAAGAGAGAACCCATTTCCTTGCCTTTTGCAGCTTCTGGAGGCTGACCACGTTCCCTGCTTGTCACCTCCATCTTCCATCTTCAAAGACAGCAACAGAAGGTTGAGTCCTTCTTATGCTGCCATCTCTCTAGTTCTCTGATCACAGCTGTGAAACGTCCTCCTCCTTTAAGGACTCATGTGCTTAGGTTGGGTCCACCCAGATAATCCAAGATTATCTTTCTATCTCAAGGTCAGTAATTATAATCCCATCTTCCCATCTGCAAAGTCCCTTTTGCATATAAGGTAATATATTCACAGGTTCCATTGATCAAGGTGTGAATGTCTTTGGGGAGCCGTCACTATGTCTAGCATAAACACTGAGAACAGATATTTTAAGCAATCAGTAGGACTTTCCTTTTAGCTGGGTTGATGACCCATAAAGTCAAGTTGGTGGAAGAGGTAAAACAAGATATTGAGATCAAGCATTAGTCATTTGGGTAATTTCACCCCTTTTCAACCATTCTAAGACACATGAAGTTCTGTCTCTGTGCTGCTTTTAAGAGGAAAAACCTGGAAGTCACGAAACAATGCATGTCTTAGGGAAGGTTCTGGATCTAGGATCCACAAGCCTTACAAAAGCAGGTCTGTTCCTGAATGTTCCCAGAGATGGACTTATTTTCTCGCCTTCCCTGAGAGCACTGGTGCCTCTCCCATTGACTCCCAGTTGCCTGGACCATCTGCCTTTTTGTGTTCCTCTTTTCCCATATGTGCCCCATCTCTCTCAGGCCCAATTCCTGGATGGAATAAATGGGGCCAGAGACAGCGTATGGAGAATGATTGTGGAAACAGAAGATGATGTTGGGGCCACACTGGAATGGGTATGTGAGTGGAGACACACTGGGTAGTTGGTTTGGGTGCAGGCGGATGTTGTGACAATCATTCTGAGCAGGATGTGAGCATGAGAGCCTTTCCATACCATTTAGGGAAGTTCCAGGAGAAAGGAGGCTTAGTGAACACACTACCTCAGGCAGTTTTGATCTCTTCATTCCTCAGTTTGGTTGGTTGCACCAGATTTCCTCCATGACATTGAACAACTTGTATGATTTTTCTGTTGATAAGCACACAATTTTTCCAAATTAAAAAAAAAAGATAGAACCAAAAAGGTTATGCTTTTTATCTATGTCTGTGTAAACAAACCCAGTAATTATCATAACTCAGATTGCTGCTGAAACTCTCCATATTTTCATGTGCACACTGTTGTTCTCGCTACTATACCTCTGCATACATCCTGGGAAGTTAATCCTGAATTAAGAAATAGAAAAACTGATTAAAATAAAATTGGACCATGTTCATGATTTTCATATTCATAAGATTCAAATTGTCTGTGAGGAAATGTGCAATGCAAATTGAATTATCTTCCAGAGTAATAATAAAAAACAAAACCAAACCAAAACACAGAAGCTGAAACAATGGTGAAATATGGGTATCCATGCAGAGAGATGTATGAATTAGGCTTGCTGTGCTTTCAGTTGATTGTAATTCAATATTCTGCCCCTGCCAAACAACCTTTACTTATTAGACTGCACAAACTCAATTCTCTTCAGTCTAAAGGAGAATGATCCATTTTTCACGTAGCAACATTTCCTCAAATTTTACATTTTTAACAAAAGAGGTTTTTCACTGAACTTTGAAGATAGCAGTATTAGTCCTCATAGATTTTAATCACTGTCTTTCCTGATTGCCTTTAGGAGAAAAGAGCAGTTGTAAATGTTCAAAGAAAAGTCAGGAAGGTGAAAGGCCGTTGTTTTTGTGCCTATAGGCACAGGCTAAGTGAAATTGAATCATCAGGAAATAACGTAGAAAAGTCAAGTCTCCACATTTTCTTTTAATAAATTGGACTAATTGAAATGTCTTTACTACATATCTTTCTTTTTCCCTCCAGACCCACTCTCTGTCCCCATCTACCCTACTCTCTACCCAGCAGGCTGACCTGTGTGGGCATCACCAATCAGCATTCTTGTCGTCTGGTTTGCTTCTGGGTTTGACAACAGAGAGTCCCAGCAGGAGCTCAGAGAGAGGAGGGTAAGGTCAGTGTCTCCTATGAAAGGCCAGGTCCTTCCACTGAAGACCTTTGTTCTTGTCAAGGTTGCCCTTCCTTCTAGGCTCTGAAAACTATATACTTTCTTCCCCTTTCTCTTCAGGCTTGGCACTGATATAAGCTTCAGGGTACTCTTTTGTGGTTTTGGTTTTCCAAATCTTGCCTACAACTTTATAAATACCCTCTTTAGTAAACATTCCTTAAATTATCCTAGTTGGACTGTGCTGTTTCGTATTACAACCCTTATAGAAACAGAGTCTGATTCCTTTGGTCCTATATTGAAATCCTTCCCATATTCTGGGGCCACCATCATCTCTTACCAGGACTACTAAGTGATCTCCCTACTTCTCAAAATTTTCTAAAGTTTTCCCATCACAAATGTAATGGAATCCAAATTCGCTACCATGGCCCAAGGCCCTGTATAAGCAGGCCCTTATCATTGAACTTTACCTTGAGTCACAATCATCTCCTAAATTCTAGAACACACCATGTTCTCTTTTGCCTGAGGGCCTTTGTTCACTCTGCCTGGACTCTTCTGCTCTGGTTAGCACTGATATGGTTAGCACTGTCAAAGACAAACACTGAATAAGTAATGAGATAGATTTTATTCAGTCTAATGCGATAGGGAAAGTACCCAGGATTTCAAGACTAGAGTGCATATTAGTTTCCTATGGTTGCTGTAACAATTTACTGCAAAATTAGTGGCTTAAAATAAGTGATTCTCTTTTAGTTCTGGAGGCCAGAGTCCAAAATGAATCTTTTAAAAAATATTTGTTAAAAATTTCTTCCCCTTTTTTTCAACTCACATCCCCAACCCCCTTCCCATCTGGCAACCATCAAAATGTTTTCTGTATCTATGAGTTTGTTTCTGTTTTGTTTTCTTATTTTGTTCTTTAGATTCCACATATAGGCGAAATCACATTGCATCTGTCTTTCTCTGTCTGACGCTCCACTCAGCACAATACCCTCCAGGTCCATCCATGCCGCTGCAGATGGCAAGAACCCATTTCCTTCCATGGCCAAGCAATATTCCACTGTATATATGTACCAACACTTCTTTATCCATTCATCCATAGATGGATACACACGCTGCCGCCACATCTTGGCCACTGTAAACAATGCTTCAATGAACATGTGGATACACAGGTCCCTTGGAAGTAGTATTTCGGGTTTCTTCAGATAAATACCCAGAAGTGGGATTACTGGATCCTTCTTTGTTTCTTGTTATAGCCTTTGTTTTAAAGTCTATTTTGTCTGGTACAATTATTGCTACTGCAGCTTTTTTTTTCTTTTCCATTTTCATGAAATAACTTTTTTTTAATCCTTTTGCTTTTTGTCTGTGTCTTTCTATCTGAAGTGAGTCTCTTGTAGGAGGCAGATGTAAGGGTTATGTTTTCTTATCCATTCAGCCCTCCTCTGTCTTTTGATAGGGGCACTTAATCCATTTACATTAAAATAATTTTGATAGATATGTAGCTATTGTCATTTTATTATTCATAATTTTGATCTTTTTTTTTCCTGTCTTGAAAAGTCCCTGTAACATTCCTTGTAATAGTGGTTTGGTGGTGATGAACTTCTTTAGCTTTTTCTTGACTGGAAAGCTCTTTAGCTGTCCTTTGATTTTAAATGATAGCCTTGCTGGGTAATGTAGTCCTGGTTGTAGATCCTTACTGTTCAACATTTTGAATACTTTGTGCCAATCCCTTCTGGCCTGCAAAGTTTCTGTTGAGAAATCACTGATAATGTTATGGTAGCTTCCTTATAAGTTAGTAGTTATCTTTCTCTTACTGCTTTTAGGATTCTCTTTGTCTTTAACCTTTCTATTCTAATTATGATGTGTCTTGGTGTGGGCCTGTTTGGGTTCATCTTGTTTGGGACTCTGCACGTCCTGGACTTGTATGTCTATTTCCTTCACCAGGTTAGGAAAGTTTTCAGTCATTATTTCTTCAAATAGGTTCTCAATCTCTTGCTTTCTCTCTTCTCCTTCTGGTACCCCTCTGATGTGAATGTTGTTATATTTGATATTGTCCCAGTGTTCTCTTAAACTATCCTCATTTTTTAATTTTTTAATTTTTATTTTTTGCTGTTGCAATTGGGTGTTTTATGCTAACCTGTCCTACATATTGCTAATTCAATCCACTGCCTACGTAATCTGCTGGTGATTCGTTCTAGTGCATTCTTCATTTCAGTTATTGTATTCTTCTCTTTTGACTGGTTCTTTTGTATGATTTCTGTCCTTTTTTATGCTTGCTATCTCTTTGTTGACGTTTTCACTAAGTTCCTTGAGCATCCTTATAACCACTGTTTTGAACTCTGTCTCTGTAGATTGCTTGCCTGCATTTCGTTTAGTTGTCTTTTTTTATTTTTTTATTTTGAGTTTTCTCCTATTCTTTCATTTGGGATATATTTCTGTGTTTCCTCATTTTGGCTGCCTTTCTGTGCTTGTTTCTATGTATGAGGAAGATCTGCTATGTCTCTCAGTCTTGGCCAGGTGGCCTTATGCTGTAGGTGCCCTGTGCGGCCCTGGCACAGTGTCCCTGGTTGCCTGCTCTGGGTGCTCCAGGAGTGTGCCTTGTATGGGTTGTGTGTGCCTTTCTGCTATAGTTGAGCCTTGATTGCTATTGGCATCTCAGTGGGTGACATTGGCCCTCAGGCTGATTGGTGGTGGTGTTTGTCCATGTCCACAGTTTACAGGCTGCTGTGCAGACGGTCTTACCCCATTGAGTGGGATTTACCCAAGTTGCTCTGGTGCTTGTTGAGACTGCCTTTTGTGTGTGCCACTTGTGGGGCTAATTGGGCAGTGCTGGGGTCTGAGGCCAACCTCCAAGTATTTTGGTTCTTGCGCCTTTTGGGAGGGACTCCGGTGCAGGCCTAGGTCAGTCACTACCTGTGACCAGCTAGGGACTACCTGGTAGGAGCTACCAAGTGATCTATGGTTGTTTGTTGCCTATGTTAAAGTTGGAAGTATGTGGGAGAGGCCACGCTGTGAACAGAGGATGGCTGCCACCAGTACTGGGTCGGGGGTATCTCTGCAAAATGCCAGGACACCCTGAAGCTTGCTGTAACCTGCTAACTCCCTTAAGGTTCAGCCACTGATAAAACCTCATGTGGTATGCGAGTTGGGACTCAGGAAGTCACTAGAGTGAAAAGAGTTGTGGTCAACAAGTTAATGTAGACTCTAGTTTGGTGACAGTGCTGAGCCTGGAGCTACTCAACAAAAGTCTCAGAGCACACAGAGGCCAGTTGCCTCACACCTGGGGCCCACAGACTCTGATAGTTTTCCCAGAAAGAGTGCAATGTGGGCAGGGTGGGCAGGTCACAAGAAGATGTCTCCAGCATAGGGGTAGTTGGGTGGGGAAGGATCCCAGTGGAGCTCTCTGGACCAATCAGATTCAGATTTGGTTGTGTTGGGGGGGGTGTTGAACACAGTAAAGATGGTGCCCACCTGCCAGCTGCCCAGGAAAAGGATCCTACACTAGGAAAATGGCGACTATCCTTCAGCCCTCATCTCAAAGCCACAAACCTCAGTCTGCCCTTGTATGCCTCTAAAATTCCCTGAGTCACCATCCCTTCACTGGAGCTTAGGGTGAGTGCCTGCGTGTGAGAGTCTGTATGTGAGCCATTTAAGAGAACGTCTGGGTTTCCTGAAGCCTTCCATCCCACCTGGTTGGTCGGAATCCCCAATGTCTTTCACAGCTAGATGTTGTGGGGGCTCCACTTCTTGGCACTGATACACAAACCTGAGAAGCCTGGTGTAAAGCTGGAGCCCCTCGCTTCTCTGGGGGGAACCTCTGTGGCTGAGCTATCCCTCCTGATTCTCAATAACCACATAGAGGTTTGGGGCCAGCCGTTTCACGTCTCCACCCCTCCTAACATTCTTGACGAGACTTCTTCTTTATATCCTTAGTTATAAAACTTCTGTTCAGCCAGACTTCAGATGGTTCTCCAGTTTGATTGTTTTATAATTTAGTTGTAATTTTAATGTGTTCACTGAAAGAAGCAGGCACAGTGTTTATCTACTTCGCCATCTTGAATCCACATCCAATATGAATCTAAATAGCTAAAATTAAAGTATTAGCAGGGCTGCACTGCCTCTGGAGGATCTAAGTGAGAATCAGTTTCCTTGCTTTTTCTGACATTTAGAGGTGAATTCCTTGGCTCGTGGTACCTTCCTCTGTCTTCAGAATCAGTAGTATGGCATCTTATCTCTGACTCCTTCTCTCTGTTTCCATCCCATGGCTGCCTTTTCTTCTGTATGTAGTCATGTCCCCTTCTGCTTTCCTCTAATAAGGATACTTGTAATTATATTTGGGATCCACTCAGATAATCCAGGATAACTGTCTCATGTCAAACTCTTTAATCACATCTGCAAAAGCCCCTTTTCCATGTAAGGTAACATTCATGTATGCCAGGGATTGGGACCTGAATATCTTGTAGGGGCCATTATTCAGTCCACCACAGTGTGTCTTAGCAAGGTAGTTTTACCTTAGATTTTTATAGGGTGGAGTAAGTAAGTTGCAGGGTGGCGTTATTTACAGTAGGGATTGTTTTTCAATCAAAAGAAGTTTCAGTGTCACAGGAAATGTTTATTTCTGTATGTAGCTAGTTTCATTGGGGGCGGGGGACGATTCTAATAATTGCTAATCATTCATGAGACAAAGAACAAAGTTAAAAAGTCTGTGTGTGATCTGGTCACGGGCAAAAAGGGAGTGGTCTGGGTTTGGCCTTGTCACAGGTAAACATGGGTTCTTTTCACAAGTCTTATGGGAGTCAGGAGAAAGAGTGGACAGCAAGTCTTATCTAAACCATGTAGGGAATGGTGTTTCATTGCAGTTAGCTGTTTTCTAGAACACAAAATGGTGGGAAATTGGCAAAAAAAAAAAAAAAAAGGTTGTGGAGATTTCTTCACCATCACTGTTTTTCAAGAGCACAGGGCTTGAATATAGTTCAACATTGTCAGTACCTTTTCATCAAATAGTTTTTCAAAGATATTCTCCCCAAATGTTCTAAGTACTGCCCTTTCCATAATTCTGTCATAGTTTCCTCTTTATTTCCTTCACAGTATTTTTAATAAACTATAATTATTTGGTGTACTTGTTTACTTATCTATCTAGACCATAAACATGATTGTCTTGTATTTTAAGTTTAGAACAATGTATCTTTATATCTTTAGAGCTTGGCACATTTTTATTAAAGTGACAAAAGAAGCAATACCAGATGGCCAATACACTCTTGAGAAACTGTGTAGTATTAACCTTACTGGTAGTGAAATAAATGAGGATAAAAATAACAGTGAGATAAACAAGAGAGAATCAGAAATCCTAGGCAGGACGACCCAAGTGTTCAGAGACACACATAGGTATGTGTGGAATGTGAGGCATGAGTGGCATAGAGTGGGGTCTGAGCTGCTGGGGTGAGGCTCTATGCAGAGACCGAAACCAGCCCCCAAAGAGGTTGGGCTTTATACTCCCTATTCCCCTTAGTGTCCTGCATTCATTCATCCTTTTATCAAATATTTGTTGAATGTGGTCCATATGCTACGCACTGGTCTGGACTTTGGGGGCATAGCAGGCACAGACCAGACAAAAATAAGCCTGACAGTAAACAGAAGTGATTAAAATAAATAGTGCTGAGTGTTAAGGAGAAAAGCAAAGCAGGAGAGTGAGACATGGGATGTAGGTTTGCAATTTATAGAGAGTGGCCAGGGAAAGCCTCAGTGAGAACATGGTATCTGCCAGGTATGGGGATGAGGGCAAAGGGAGTGTTTAACTGAAGTTGAAGGAAGTGGTATCTGGGAGAAGGGCATTCTAGGCAGAGGGCACAGTAAGCACTCAGGTGCTGAGGTACAAAATCACCCGTAAGAAGGCTTGTGTGGTCTAAACAGACTGACAGAGGCGGCACACACTTGTAGGAGATGAGGTCACAGAAGGGGGGGGCGGTTACAGTTGTAGGGCCTTGTGAGTTTTCATAATAAGGACAGTGGCGTTTTCACTGAGTGGAATGGAAAGCTATTGGAAGATTTTGATAAGAGGAGGGACATGATCTATTTCACTTAAATAGATTTTAATTCATTTAAAGAATTGCTTGGGCTGCTATGCTGAAATGAGGCAGGTAAGGATTAAGGCCCCAATGCAGTGACTGGTAGCACAGATCAGGGACGTAGCGTGGGGGTGGCGAGAAGTGATTAGATTCTGGGTATATTCTGAAGCCAACAGGATTTGCTGATAGTTGGATGTGAGGTGAAGGAAAGAAGTCAAGGATGACTCCAAGATGTATGGCAAAGATGGGGTTGCCATTTATTGAGATTTGGAAAAGTGCTAGAAGAGCTGCTTTGGGAAAGAAGACCAAGAGAGCTCAGTGTTGGACACATAACGTCCAAAATGCACAAGTAATACTTTTTTGTAATAGAATTCATTTTGTAAATGTACCTGTGAGCATTAGAAAATCATAGAACTGGTGATCATATCTCTCCAGTGTGCTGGTTGCATTAGTGGCCAGACTGGCTTACCGTCTTTCAAGACCTAGTATGGCTTACTTCTCCGAACTTCTCACCTTCCTTGAGAATATTTCTACCATGTTTTTGTTGGGAGAAATACAACAGGAAAATTAGAAAATCCAACTACAGAATTGCTTTGGAAATAAGAACTGAGAAGTCTGTATGTGAAATATGTCAATTTCCTGAGATCTTGGGCATCAAAAGAGTGGCTCATAAGTGCATTCAGAAGCTCAGAAAAGCCGCCGGCTTCAGGGAAAGAGCAGAGGCCTGTGCTTTGGTCCCCAGTGCTCTGCAGCTGAATCTATAGCTTGGCAGTGACTCAGGTCTATCTCTAAAAAGCCGACTGCTTAGCTTTGGCCCCAAACAACCCTCTGCTGAGAGATGTTCCAGGCTGAGAAAGAAGCAAAGGCTCCTTGCTGCAGATGGCATTGCCTGTCACCTTCTCTGAAGTAAGTAGTACATTCATTATCTGGATCTTGGCCTCAGCCTGAGTTCTTCTGCATTCCTCATCTTGAATTATTTAACCTGAAGATACACTCTATAAGTCTTACGCAAGAGCTCCATCCATGCTGCTTCACCACAGACTCATTCCATGTAAATTAATTTTCCAGGTAACTGAAGCTTAGCCGTCCTTTGATGTCAACCAGGTGAAGGAGAATTTTTCTGAGGATGAACTGCACATATTCTTGCTTTCTTAACCAGACTGCATGGAACAAAATTGAACTTTTCCATTAGGCTGTCCTCTCACAAAGCGAGGATGTCCTCAGGCTCTAGGAAAGTATAGCGTCTGTGCCGCCCACACTTATGACCTCAGACTAACATGTTTTTGAGGCTTGTGTTTGCTTTGTAAAAATGTTTTTGATATTTTACCGCATCATCCCTGCTGTCATTTATTGTTAGTTACTACTCATTTAACATACTGGAAAACGCTAACTGGAAAACCATGTATTGTGTACATATATCCTGAGAACTCTGCTTTAGTAATGGAAGATCTCTGAGGTCTTTTTCAACTTTAACATAGTTTTATGGTTCTAGATTTCCCGAAAAGTGAGCATTGTGTATATTGTACACAGGTAGTGGGGCATTTCATGGATATTTTACAGGCTAGTTTTAACTTATCTGATTTCCAGCTTGAATCTTAATAGCTGAGATATGCCCTTTAGAAGTGTAAGATAGCATTTGTGGTAGCCAGAGTTCTAAGATGGTCCAAATGCTTCCCGGCCCCCTCATGTTCATACCCTTTGTAATCTCCTCCCCTGAGTCTGGGCAGGGCCTGTGAGTATAATAGGATGCCGCTCCAATGATTAGGTTACTTTATACGTTTGGCAAAGGATTTTGAATACATAAGTAAAGTCCCTGATCAGTTGACTTTTAATCAAAAGGGAGATTGACCCAGGTGGGCCTGACTTAATCGGGCGAAGCCCTTTAAAAGAGGGTAGTTTACTCTTTGACGTTTCTTTTTCTTTCTTCCTTTCTTTCTTTTAGCAATAACAGCAAACAGCAGTTGAGTTTACCAGCTGTGTTGTTTTTGTCTTTTCTGAAAATAATAATGTCTAACACCTCTCTAAGTATTTACCATAAAGCTCTCAGCCAGGTACTGTGCTCAGCTATTAATACACATGATCTCATTTCCTTGCAACAATCGTCAAGGGCAGGTTCTTTTAATAATCCTCATGTTACATATGAGAAAATCAATTCTTCAGGAGGCTGGGGAATGATCCTTCCACTAGGAAGGGGGGAACTGAGATTCAGTTTCTGTCTGTCTAACTCCAGCACCTCAGCTTTTAATTTTACTTCCCTGCTTTTCTTCCTTTATTTCTTCTTCATGCTTTCCTTTAGTTACATTGTGCAGTTTCTATCTTGAGTAGACTGTTAACTTTCATTTTTCTTATTTATTAATAAATCTACTTATAGGTATAAATCTACTTAGGAGCACTGTTACATCAGCATAAAATACATTTTGTTATGTGGAATTCTCAATGTCTTTTTCGATAGAGTCTAAAATTGCATTATATAAGTCTTTTTTGACCTGAGTTATTTGGAAGAATTTTCTTTTTCCAATGAATAAGGTTTTTGATGTTTATATACTTATAAATAATGTTAGTTTTATTACATTGTGATAAAAATGTGATATTTACTATTTCTACATTTTGGAATTTACTGAGTTTCTAATATATAACTTCTCTTTATAAACACTGTATCTAATATATAACTTCTCTTTATAAACACTAAAATATGGTGTATTCTCTGTGGGTGAGCACTATTGTACCTATTAAATCCATTTTTTTAATGTAGTTTGAATTCTCCTATATTTGATCTGTGAAAAGAGGTGATATAGTGAGCTGTTTCCTAAGAACATTGACTTTCTGTGACTCCTTATGTTTCCAACAATCCTCGAAATTATTTATGTCAATACCATGCTATGTGTTTACATAATGCTCCATTATTATTACAGCTGCATTATGGCTATATTTATATTATAAATATGAAATGATACTCTCCTGTCCTTCCTAATTCTTTTAGTCTTAAACTTTGAACAATATTGCCAAATCTATTCTTGTTGTTTGAATGTTTCTATATTCTTTTCTTTGATAGATCTACCACTTTTATTTCTCTGTTATGATATTCCAGCGTTTACCCTCTATCTCATTTTACATCACATTTTTCGGGGTGGGGGGCAAGAACTTTTTTATTCAATTTTTAAATGATTGTTATTAAAAAATATAGCCAACATATAACATTATGTCAGTTTCAGGGGTACACCATAATTGTTCTACATTTACATACCTAAAGAAGTGATCACTGCAAGTCCAGCAACCATCTGATACTACCACGCTCTCATAATGTTATTGACTATATTCCCCATGCTGTACATTACATCCCCATGACTTATTTGTTTCATACCTAGAAATTTAAACCTCTAATTTCCTTCATCTTTTCCCCCCTTTTTAAATTTTTCTATTACAGTTGATATTCAACATTATTTTATATGAATTTCAGGTGTACAGCATAGTGGTTAGACATTTGTATAATTTAAAAAGGGGTCCTCCTGTCTAGTCTAGTACCCACTTGGCACTATACATAGCTATTACCATATTTTGACTATATTCCCTATGCTTTACTTTACATCCCATTCTGTAACCACTAATTTGTACTTCTTAATCCCTTCACATTTTCACCCTGTTCCCCTAACCCCCTCATATCTATCACCCTGATAAATCTAGTACCCATTGGACACCATACATAGTTATTACAATATCATTGACTATATTCCTTATGCTATACTCTATATTCCCATAACTACCTTGCGACAACCAATTTGTACTTAATCTCTTCCCATTTTTCATCCATCCCTTCAAAACCCCTTCCATTTGGCAACCATCAAAATGTTCTTTGTAACTGTGAGTGTGTTTCTGTTTTGTTGTTTATTTTGTTCTTTTGATTCTGCATATAAGTGAAATCACATTGCATCTGTCTTTCTTTGTCTGACATTCTCCACTCAGCAAAATACCCTCCAGGTCCATCCATGCTGCTGCAGATGGCAAGAACCCATTCCCTTCCCTGGCTGAGCAATATTCCATTGTATATGTGTACCACCTACTCTTTATCCATTCATCCATAGATGGACACCCAGGCTGCCGCCACATCTTGGCCACTGTAAACAATGCTGCAGTGAACATGTGGATGCACTTGTCCCCTCTAATTAGCATTTTAGGCTTCTTAGGATAAACACCCAGAAGTGGGATTACTGGGTCCTTCTTTGTCTCTTATTATAGGCTTTGTTTTAAAGTCTATTTTGTCTGATATAAATATTGTTATCCTACCTTTTTTTGGTTTTTGTTTTCTTCATTTCCGTTTTCATGAAATAACTTTTTCCATTCCTTTATTTTCCATCTCTGTGCGTCTTTTAATCTGAAGTGATTCTTTGGAAGGCAGCATATGTAAGGGTCTTGTTTTCTTATCCATTCAGCCCTCCTATGTCTTTTGATAGGAGCATTTAATCCATTTACATGGAAAGTAATTGTTGATAGGTATGTAGCTATTGCCATTTTATTGTTCATAATTTTGATCTATTATTTTTCCCCATCTCAAAGAAGTTCCTCTAACATTCCTTGTAATACTGCTTTGGTAGTGAGAAATGCCTTTAGCTTTTCCTTGTCTGGGAAGCTCTTTGTCTGCCTTCAATTTTAAATTATAGTCTTGCTGGGTAGTGTGGTCTTGGGTGTAGTTCCTTGCTTTTTATCATGTTGAATGTTTTGTGCCAACCCCTTCTGGCCTGCAAAGTTTCTGTTGACAAATCAGCTGACAATATTAAAGAAGCACCCATATAAGTTACTAGTTGCCTTTCTCTTGCTGCTTTTAAGATTCTCTTTTTGTCTTTAACCTTTGCTATTTTAATTATAATGTGTCTTGGTGTGGGCCTGTTCAGCCTGTTTGGGTCTCTCTGTGCTTCCTGGACTTGTATGTCTATTTCCTTCACTAAGTTAGGAAAGTTTTCAGTCATTATTTCTTCAAATAGGTTCTCAATCTCTTACTTTCTCTCTTCTCCTTCTGGTACCCCTGTGATGCCAATGTTGTTATGGTCGATGTTGTTCTAGAGGTCTCTTACACTGTCCTCATTTTGTAAATTCTTTTTTTCTGTGGTTGTTCCACTTGGGTGTTTTCTGCTACCTTGTCTTCCAAGTGGCTGATTTGATCCTCTGCTTCATCTAGTCTGCTGGTGATTCTCTCTAGTGCAGTCTTCATTTCGGTATTATATTCTTCACTTCTGACTGCTTCTTTTGTATGGTTTCGATGTCCTTTTTTTTGGCTTGCCATCTCTTTGTTGAAGTTCTCGCTCAGTTCCTTGAGCATCCTTACAACCATTGCTTTGAACTCTGTGTCTGGTAGGTTGCTTGCCTCCATTTCGTTTAATTCTTTGTCTGGATTTTTCTCCTGTTTGTTCATTTGGGATGTATTTCTTTGTTTCCTCATTTTGGCTGCCTCTCTCTGTTGTTTCTATGTATCAGGCAGGGCTGCTTTGTCTCCCAATCTTCACTGGGTGGCCTTATATAGTAGGTGCCTGGTGGCATAGTCTCCCTGGTCACCTGAGCTGGCCATTCCAGGAATGTCCCTTGCATGGATTGTATGTGCCCTTCTGTTTTATTTGAGCCTTGATTGCTATTGGCATGTCGGTAGGTGGGACTGCCCCCAGGCTGATTGATTTGCTGCGGGGTCTGGAAGCGTAGACAGCTTATGGGCTGCTCTACGGGGGCTTACCATACAGAGCGGGATTTGCCCCAGTGGCTCTGGTGCCTGCTGAGATTGCCCTTTATGTGTGCCACTTGTGGGGCTAATTGGGCGTTGCTGTGCTGTGGTCTAATGCTAAATCCAAGTATGTTGGTTCTGGGTCCTTTTGGGAGGGGCTCTGGTACAGGCCCAGGTCAGCCACTGCCTGTGACTGGCTGGGGACTATGTGGCAGGAGCTACA
Organism: Rhinolophus hipposideros; assembly: GCF_964194185.1. Lineage (NCBI taxonomy): Eukaryota > Metazoa > Chordata > Mammalia > Chiroptera > Rhinolophidae > Rhinolophus > Rhinolophus hipposideros. The sequence goes on along the minus strand of NC_138051.1, from coordinate 43,679,845 downwards.
AAGGGACCCATTGTTAGTTGCTGTCTGTGCTGCTCCTGGAGGCATGTGGGAGAGGCCATGGTGTGAACTGAGAACGGCTACCACCAGTACAGGGTCTGGGGTACCTCCAAAAGAAACCAGGACACTCTTAGTCCTGCTGCTGCTTGCTGGCTCCTATAAGGTTCTGCTGCAAATATAGCCTCCTGAGGCATGGAGTTGGGTGTGGCAGAGTCTCAGTGAATTACCAGCGTAGGGCTGCAGAGCTCACCAGACAAATCAGATTCTGTGTAGGGGGCAGGCTCAACATAGGGAAGATGGCGCCTGCCTGCCAGCTGCATGGGAGGAGGACGTCACTCAGTGAAAATGGCGACTGTTCTCCAACCCTCACCTGAAGCCATACCACTCAGCCTGCCCACATATGCTTCTGACACCCCCAAGTCACTGTCTCTCCGCCAGTGCCCAAAGTGAGTGCCTGCTAACGAGTGAGTCTGTGCACAGGCTGTTTAAGAAGGTTTTCTGAATCCTCCTTTCCACTAGATGGTTGAAATCCCCAGTTTTTTACAGTCAGGTGTTGTGGGGCTCCTCTTCCTGGCACCAGTACTCTAAGCAGAGGAGGCTGGTGTGGAGCTGGGGTCCCTCACTCCTCCATGGGAAACTCTCTGTCCGAGATATTCCTCCTGATTCTCAACTTCCACATGGAGGTTTGTGGCCAGTCCATTTTGCGTCTCCACCCCTCCGACCAACAGTCTCGACTTGGCTTCTTTTTTATATGCCGTTATAAAAGTTCTGTTCAGCTAGACTTTAGATGGTTCTCCAGGTTGATCTATAATTCAGTTGTAATTTTGATGTGTTTACAGGATGAGGCAAGCACAGCATTTATCTACTCTGCCATCTTGGATCATTCTTCTGTTTCTATGTATTTTTGTTTATTCTTTTGTTTTTAGCCTTTTTGATATATAATTTAGAATATGATGCTATCAAACAGAATAGTTTGATTTTATTTTTTAAAATTAAATTTGAGGTTCTTTAAGAAAGAAAAACACATTTATATTTTCTGTTTATTTCTTATTTGTGTGATCTTCTATTCTCTGTATGATTGTATTATATTGTGTGATTTCTCTTTTTTCATGAGAATTTTTTTCTGACTTTTTTGGAGTATGTTTTTTTTTTTTAATGCCCTTTATGTATTGAAATTTTCATACAGTATTTTTAATTCTATTGGAAGACACATTTAAGCTATTTTTTAAAAATCATACTCAAACCTATAAATATCCAAATTATTAATGCCAATAATAAAATAATGGGTATTTGTTTTCCCATGTAAGAAACACTGTACCACTAGCACTCCTGGTGGCACTGAAATCTTGTCATGTGAAAATTGGAGACATCACTCTGAATGGAAAGGTGAATAAAAGAATAGGACTCTGAAGTGGAATCACATTCATTTTACTTCTGTTTCCCCTTTTTAAATGCACAATAATGGCACATGATTTAAAATTCTGTACCTATACAAGCCTTAAGAAAGTATCTCAATTAATATAACAAAAATCCTAAGTGATAGAATATTATGTCATAGTTTAAATGGCAAAGATTTTTCTTCTTTAGTGGAACCTAAAATAAAGGTGTGTTTAGATTGGTGTCACAGATGAGATGAAATCTTGTATGTCCTGTTTGAAAACACGTATTCCGCACAAAAAAAGGAAGATAGTTTTCAACATCAGAAATTCTAAAAGAGGTTAAGATTGACTGATATGTCGTGCTGTGGAGAAGTTTCACCTGTAGACCAGGCCTGGGATAGTGTGGGAGAGTGGTCGCCTTGTGAGTGTCTGGGCAGATGGTAGGGCCTGGAGCATGGGTTTGACCTCTTTGCTGTTTCTGCAAGTGATGGGGACACCATGATCTGTCAGTAACTGGGATATCTTAGCACCAAAGTGAGGCACCCAAAGAAAAATTTCTCCTCTTCTCCCTTTGTGGAGTCCAGACAGATCTCATCCTTATGTCAGTGTGTTCCCTAAATCTCTGCCAAGGAAAACATTGGAAATATGTAGGTAGACTGGCTCTGGGTGACCTGTGTGGTGACATCTAGCTAGCAAGGACCTTCTTGTGAATGCTAAGTCTTATATACCACACTGACAACAAACAGATGTGGCTGGTCTTCTTGATTGGCATACAGACCTCCACCACACGACCTGGTAGTGTTACAATCTCCCTACTTAGTTTTAGCTAGAGGCCTGTTTAATGTCAACTTGCAGCCCAGTTTAGTAACTCAGCAGCCTAAGAGGAGTGAGACCCAGTGACAGCATTGTCCATCTCTACAAGTTTTCTTTTTTGTATTAGGAGAAGTTGTGCTCTGTGGGCTGATTCTCTTTGGCTCATCCTCTATGCCAGGCAGATACCTTTATGTGCCTTTGTAAAGAACATCTGTGAAATACCTACATTTGCTTTATGTGTCCACCAAGCATACTGTTTGGCCTCTCCGGGTAGCCATTTGTGAATAGTCTCAGTATCCATCAAAAGGGATCCCACTCAGTACTACACTATCCTACCTGCAGCTCACCTACTGTTGCAAATTGAGGGGAGAAGTTAATGGATTTCTACCAGGGTCTCTTGTAATGATTTACTGTGATACTTTTTTTCCTCAGGAGCATTGGTTGTAGGCTGACCTTAGATAGCTTCCTTCAATCTCTCCCAAGTAAACTGTATTTTTTTAAATGTTATCATATGGATGGCATTCTTCCTTAGCTTGCTGCTGTGATGCAGATCTTTTCTACTTTTATGTTTCTTTGGTCATTTCAAGGGGTATCTGATAGACGATAAAGAGAATTAGATGCCTTTGCTCCAGTTGTGTGATTTCAGGTTTTTGTTGTTATTGTTATTTTTAACAGAAGTCTGGTCATCCTGCATTTAGAATGTCTGCAGGACTTCCAAAGAGAAACATCATGAAAATTAGTGATTGAATGCATGTAACTGAGACTTAAGGGAGATCTGGGTAAGAAATAAAAATTTGGGAGATATCAGCATGGGAGGGCAGTAAGGTCACTGGAATAGGAGCGACTGCCTAGAGCAGCAGTTTCAAAATCTTGCAGATCAGTCTCTCTCCCAGATATTCTGATTTAGCAGGGCCTTGGTAATCTCCAAGAAACTACAATCTTTTTTTAAAGCTTCCATTGAAAGATTCCTAAAGTTGAGTATTAATAGAACTTATAAGACAATTCTTCCAGCGTGGTCCTATTTATGTAGGAAAATTTTATGTCTACATGTAAATGGATGTGTTGTAGGGATGATGGCAGGGTTATCAACTGAAAAGGTGGTGATTTGGAAAAGCCATTGTGAGGAAAGCATGGGGGGAGCAGATGAGAAATGTAAACAAGGTGAGAGGACAGAGTAAGTTGGGCATCAATGCACATGATGTGCAACTTTCTCCTTGCTCAGAAAGCTGAGTGTAGACATGCATATGATGGTTGTTTGGGTTGATAAGAGTTGGGTGAAGCAAAGGACAAAGACAGCATATTGGAGACTGCAGAGATCTTCTGGTATCTGATCATAGCCCATCCTTTCTATTTTCTGCTATTCCAGGCTTTTCCCAACACAGCTGCTCTTGACCTTAAAATCACCAGTCCTTGCTGCCACTCATTTCTTTTCTCTCAGTCCATGTCCTCCTTTGTTAATTTGGAAGCCAAGGGGCATTACTTTAGGCATTCTCTTGCCAGTCACCTTCAGAAAATTAAATAACTAATTTAGGTCAAACCACTAATAAATGGTGAGATCAGGATTTGAACTCAGGCCAGTCTAAAGGTGTGTGTGTGTGTGTGTGTGTGTTGGTGTGTGTGTGCGTGTTTGTGTATTTTCCACTACTTTATATGGTCCCTGTGTTTGGCATGGTGATGTCCCACCCAGACCCTATTTCATGAAGACTTCCTGCCCCAGTAGCTGGGAGTGCAGTCAGCAGAGAGATTTTAGCTTTGAAGTCCTTCAGGGATGTTTCAGCTGCAGAGAGCTGCCTTACCCAAGTTCATATCCCTTCATGGGCAGCAACATCCAATGACTAATGCAGGAGAATAAAGGCTTGGTGCTCTTGACCCTACTTGGGACTACTCTAAAAGGACCTTCTGTCTCCAGAGCATCCTTTGGGGTCAGCCAAGTTTGTCCTTGGGCCTGCATCATGGCTCACCTTTTTCTCCACCCTTCCTCCTTTCTCCCCCTCCATTTCACGGGTGTTGATCCCAAGAGCACTCCTTAATAAACAGACTCCATGCTAAACTCTCAGAGTCTGTTACCCAGGGAACCCAAACTGCAACAGCCACTCAAAGAAACAAGAGTCAGACTTTTCTGTTATAGAAGTCAAATTGCTTCTCACCTTGCCCAGAGAACTTCCCAAGTGTTTCAGAGAATGTCAGGTCCAGATGAAACTGGGTGCCTATTCCCCTAGTTTCCACGTCTACTCATGTGGATTTCAGGTACATAGGGCACAAGAGAAAGGGTCTAATCCAGGGCTGAGTTAAGTCAAATGCTCCCAGATGTGGAGTGGGGACAGCCTGTTGCTTAAGCTTTGCTAACTGTTTCTGTCTCCCTTGCTATCATCCTTCTGAACCCTATCTGGTCTTGGAAGTCTTAAATCCCATTTTTATACAACCTTCAGACGAGGCAACTGGTAGAAATTTTCAGGCTCACATCTGCTACACCATTGTGCTGTGGTCTTAGTGACTGAAAATAAAAACATGACCTAGGCCAAAGCAAACAAATTTCAGTGCTTTTATTTCAGCTTCATTGTTTCCCTTATATCTTATCTGTTAGAATAAACAGTCAAAACGTGTCAGGAAGAAAAATCAAGCCATTCATCAGAAAATAAAATTTTGTTGGTTTTTCAATGTGATTAAGTACTATAGGAATACTAACAAAAATGAATAAAATCAATACTCGTATATTCCAAATTTTGCAAGCTTTTCCACTTCACATTTTAGTTATTCTTTTAAATTCATATAATCACTATACAAAGTAACTAAATATATGATTCAGGATATATATGGTTTGAAAATTTGTGGTAGTTGGTTTTCAATTACTAGACATCTATGAAGATTTCATCTGTGCAGACCACTTAATTAAAAAAATGTGTAAAGTAATACTATGATGGACATTTCAAAATACTTACTAAAGAGAAAGTTAAAGTTTATATCACGAATGGAATATATTTCATTTGATTAAAATATGTGCTGCCTTCTAATCCAGCTAATATACTTTTTAGTCAGCAGCAAATTGAAGCCATATGTTATCAATGATCGCTCAGATCACTCTAAGTATATAATCTGTGTTACATTAAATAACTTTATGTAAGTAACTGCTTTAAACATTTTGTAGACTCAAGTACTTCTTAAAGTTTTCAGTTATTGATTTTCAAATCTTCTTTGTAGGTGTAAGCCTCTCAGAAGGGCAAGTATAATCATGTTTCCTGCCCAGCTGGTCTTTTCCTTTGATAACCACCCATGTTACTCTACAGCCTGTCAATAGGCATTTAATAAGAACCTGCTGTGGGGCCTGAGGTCTCAACAGGGCCTAGAAGCAAACAAAAGATTAGGGTTGCCTGGAGAAGCATATAATCAAGTTGGTGGTTTTCATGAGCATAAACCAGCGTGGGGTTGCTTAATTTTCTTGTTTATCAACAGCAATGATAAAGACGTTTTTCTAGGGATAGCATTGGCTTTGAAATTCCCCTTAAGCTGATAGAAAAAACCCCAGCTCCCATTAACTAATTAAAAAAAAGTGGCAAAGTTTATATAGAATGCTGTAGGATAGTCTCCAGAGGTTTGCATAACCATAATCGGATTTGCAACATAAAGTACTGGAATGTTTCTTAATTATCCATAGGCTAAGCTAAAACGTGTTCTAATTTTTCATGTTTTAAGAGTAAAATGTCAGGACATTTTTGTGATTTCCTCTAACTAGTAAGATAGGAGGGAGGTTCTTTGTGAGGCTTTCCAACCAAGCCATGTACAACCAATCCGATATCGATCCTTTTCTTGCCACGGGAAGGCTCCTGACAGAATGGAAAAGCAAAACAGAAGTGACAATTACTACAGTCAGTAACATCACTAGTTGTCTGAGCTATTTAATAAGCAGTGGTCTGAAACTTTTATACCCCTCCCTCCCAATATGAAAACACTGAAATTATTTTAAATATAGATATTATGCTGATGTTCTTCTCCGATAATACAAATACCTATAAATCAGAAAACATAGGCTTAGGTATTGTAGAGACAAAACACAGCTATAAATTTTCACTCTTCTTAAATAGAAAATTTGATCAAACAATACTTCTCACTTTTTTTGGGCAGAAATATTTTTTCCCAATGGCTTAAAGTTCTTTTATTTGGGAGAAACCTCCGAAACCAGCTATCTGAACCACCCAATTCAAGAGACCATTCTATGTCTTCGATGGATAGCCAGTCCTCAAAACTAAAATTTGCTTGAAGACATATTATCTTTGTACAGAGAAGTCAGTTCATGGTGTATAGATGTGAAATAGTTGGAGATGATCATGTTTAGCTATCAATCTTTAGGTAAACAAACATTAATAATCTCAGCAGGTACACCTCTAACATTTGTGGGGTGGAGGGCAGAGTGGAAAAGCCCATTGCCCTTTTCTCCCACCTTGGGCTCTCCCCACATGGCAAAGAGCCTTGGGAACATGCCGTGGACCCCACACCACAGAGCACCCACCCAGGGAAGGGGCCTGTGAATCTCTGTGGTCGGCTTGGGGCTTGTTAGGAGGCAGTTCTGGGGTCAGGTTCCTGGAGCACGGTCTAGAGGGGCAGCCGGGGTTCTAGGTGGGCACTGCCCTCGCACCAGGGGTCTGGCAAACCTGGAGGAATAGCACATGGGGCCTTCCAAAGCCCATGGCCCTGGTCTTCAAGGTCTCAGGATGGCATTTATTTTCCTTCACTAAAATCCCACCTTTCAAGTTAAAACTTTCCACTTGAATAGTTGTGAGCTTTTATATTGATTAACCCATTTACCTAAGATTTCCCTGTAACATTCTGAAATGTCTCAGTAATACTTACAGGACTATGAGACTAGCAGCTCTTGAGTGCTCCTGTAAGAGTTCATTCAGCCGAACTTGCCGGTAACTCTGTGGACAACATTCAGGGTTTGTTGAGGGCAGCTTTCCCAGAATTATGAATAAGAATTTACCTTCTCACCTCAAATTATGGACAAGTAGAAAAACTTCACTTTTTAAAAATTTTACAATGATTTCATTCAGGTTTAGAAACTTAAGTGTTTTAAAAACATGACAAATGTTAGAAATATAAACTATAAAGATTTGTCATTGTGTTATAGTGGGTTATTAAATTCTAGGGATAAAAAAGCAAGCAAACAACATGGATAAGCATAAAATGAAGATGAGAATGGCGGGTTCTGGGGAAAAGGTTTGCAAGTGAAAAAAACTAACCTAATCTTCATATACCAATTTCATATCCTAAGAATATAGATTATATCCTAATCTACCTTTCTTTAAACTGAATATTTTATCAGACTGGTTTCAATTACAAAGTTACCAAGAGACTCACTTGGAAAAAGAACTACATTATTTGTTTTGCAGTGATGAGAGTAATATTTATTATTATATTTCATTGCTCAGTGAAATATAATAATATTCCAGATATATGATTTACTCAATTATATGAAAGTCTTTGTTAGACTTGGGCATCTTATTAGACACAGAGTTTAAGATTCTTAGCTCAGTAATTTTTCCACTAAATATGAAAGTTCTCTAATTTGTTCCAACTTCAGCTCCTAATGTAGTTTATTTAAATTTTGTAGTTTAGAGGTTTTTGTAGTCCTTTTTGTTGAATGTCCAATCCAATTCGGAAGTCAATTCTTTTACCTTATTCTTATGTCCCTGCCCCTTTCATCATCATCATCACAACTTCAGCTTAGGCCAGATAGGGGTAACTCACGTCTTTTCTAGAGAACCCAGCCAGATTGGGGTTACCACCATTTTACCATTTTACATCCATGCTACAACATGTGCCTGATTCAACTTTCATATTCATTATTCCAATTACATATTTTTTCAGATCCCTCTGTTAGTTTTCATAGCTATCTTTATCAGGTTAAAATTCTTTGTTATTTTGTCAAATTGTAGTAATCTATCTTTATCTACTTTGCATAGATATTGACTTGACTTAAATTATTTGAGACTGATAGGTCTGTATTCTGTTCTATAAAATTAAATTTGAAAGGAGACTTCACAATATGTATCAATAAGCTGTCCTTTTAACTTAAAAAAAATGATTTTATGTTAAAAAATGAAAAGTCTTCTTCAATCCTCATATCCAATAATATAATTGAAAAGCACTTGGAAAATGCAGGAACCCTGGATCTTAAACAGTGAAATTCTATAACAGACACAATACTTCTTGATCTTTAAATCCACCACTGTTTTCTTTTTCAGCTAGTTAGACAGCAAAGTAAAAATTAAGACAAATCTTTACCTTTTCCTTGACTGCTTCCAGTTCTGCATCTGTAATTTTCCACGGATTTTCTCTCTTTAATTTCTCAGCAGTTATTGAGTCTTTGCAGCTTTCATGGAGACAATATGGTTCTATCATCTCTTCAAAGACTTTCCAGCTGAAATTGGAATTATAAAGGAGACCTCACAGTGGGAAATTAACTCATTATTTCACAGATACTCCAGGTTTGACTGACTGGCTCTGCTGGCTGAATCAAATCTGAATATCATGCAAATCCTTTAAGAGTTATCTTTGCAGGAGACTTACTGTGAGTGAAACCTGGGCTATAATACTGCCTCCCTCCCCAAGGAAAGGCCTTCTTAACATGTGTGAGGATTGTTAATCTTCTAGGTATTAGATCTGCAATGTAAACACACGAATATATTCTGCAAATACATTTTCTACATAGTATAGTCAAAGACACAGTTGTAATGTAGACACTTAGCCCATAAGAGAATTTCCATCAGCTTATTTTACAGATTCCATGAGAGACATGAATGAATTAATGTAGGGGATAAACTAGGCTCCTAGCGAGTTGGGTAGGGCTGCACTCCTCACTTTAGCCCACATGGCAACTCCCACTCACAGCAAGAGACTGTGGGCAGCTGGGAGGATAGTAAGGGTCCCCACAAGTTTAGTGGCTATAGAACAATTTAAATGTTTGCTGCAAATAATGCAGCCTTTTTCCTTCTGGTGTTGCGGCCTGAGCTTTTCAAATGACTATTATTCAGGGCAGGTTAGAAGAAAGAACAAAAATCAATAATATTTTAATGTTTAAAAATCTGAGGCCATTTTAGAGCAATTAAGAAGACATTATTTAGTAGAAAACTAGGAGCACTATGTCAGCGCTGTGGAACATTTAAAAAATTGCAGGAAAAACCTCACTCATGTCTTTCATACGATATATTTTTTAAAATGATAGCATAAAACAAAGCTTATAATTTATGAGAATAGTTGTTTTTGGTATGCTATTTTAAGATGATCTCAAATATAAACATTGTTTTTTGGTTTTATATAACATAGCTTCCTTATAATTAAGTAACTTTGGAATGAACAGTAATTAGATTCAATGTGCTGTTAGGCTAAGAAATTAAAATATGAAGCCATGGGTTCAATGATCTCATCCGTTATCGTTTTAGGATTTGCAGATCAAAGTGCAGAGATACAAAGGAGTAGGATATCCCTACCAGTGTGCCTTTGTGAAGGGATTGATGAGATAGATACTTAATGCAGTAGATTTCTGACATTTTGACTTATTGAAGATAGACAACGACAGGGAAGGAATAAGACTGATGTGCCCTATTATTCTTTCAACCACACAATACTTGTATTTGCTGTTTATTCCAACAATGCCATTAGTGCAAAGATGCTGGCCTAGGATGGAAGAGCCTGGGTTTTCCCTCCAGCTCTTCCATTTTTCTCCTTGACTGGATAACCTTGCCTATAGAAGGGTTGCTCAGAGCTGGCAAGAGGTTTGGTATGAGGGTCAGTATGATGATTTGGGTGATGGTGCTATGAAAAGTGCTCTGTAAAAACAAAGCATTCATTTTACTGCATAGTCACAGGACTGAGGTTAGCTATTAAGAGGCTCTCTGTTTAAACTCCATGTATACTTATTTTGATCAAGATAAGAGTTTTCTTTGCATTTCAGCACAGGTGCTTATCAGAAAGACCAGTTCAAAAATAGTTTCTAAGAAATGGAAGGTTGAGTGGAGGTTGCTGGTTGTCTCCCCAGCATTTATGCTTCCCCATTGTATCGAGGTGGGAATGACTCCATTCCTACACAGTCTCAGCCAATCAGCACAGTTCTATTCCTTCTGCTAGAGTGATTGACTAGAGTGGGCACATAACCCAGGCAGGCTTGACCAATAGGTACTTTTTTTAGCATTCCACTGACTACTGAGAGTGGCTCAGTGGCTTAGATTGGTGTAAACTGAATGGAGCTCATGGCCTCAATTCAATGACCGGGGAAAAGACAAACTTTCCCTGAATACAAATGAGCAGATGTGTTGTCCTGGTTGCTATGAACAGTCATCTAGTTTTTATAAGCAAAATCAACTGATGATTTCATAATGGAAGGTAGAATGAAAATAATGAAAGAGAATTAGTCCTTGATTGTAAAATTAACCTTCTATATCAAGCTTTAAAGGCCTGAAAGCAAAAATACACTTGGATTTCTCAGCTATGTTTGACAATAATTTCCATTATTTAAATCACCGAGTTTTTCTTTTACTTGCAATTGAAATATGCTACGTGACACAGAAGGTTGTCACAGGGCTGTATTTGCCCATTTATTTTCTCTAAACTCTCACTGCTCCTTGTCTGTGTTCATCTTTGATTTCTTCATCCTAAAGCTCATCCCTGAGCTGGCTAGTTTCCATCTCCTAGCTAGGTGATCCAAAGGTAGCTCAGATTTCTATTTTGATTCTCATTAAATGTGATTTTTCTTATAAGTATTTTTAATTGATTCAAAAGTAGGCCAAGCATTACATGCTATGAAATATAAATGAGAATTAATTCAATTAAAATAACTCCTAGCTGCCCTGCCTTCCCCATCCTTGTTCCTCATAACAAAGTTTAAATTTTTTAAATTGCATAAAAATTTCTCCCTATTCATATAAGATTTCTTCTCTCAAATTAATGTACTAGTTGTTCTTGTGACCACTCTAACATTTTTAAACTAAATTATCTAGTTCATTGCTCCTAGTTCCTCTTTGAGTTCTGTATAAAGATTGTTGTCTTTTTGGCCTATGACTTTTAATTCAGTCTATACAATAAAAAAATAAATTTAAGTGCAAGAGCTTTTCAGTTTATTTTCTCATATTTTCTCATTAACTTTGCTTTTGTACTCCCTTTCACCCTTGCTCTGCCATATTTATTGATAATGTTTCCATGATAAAATGTCTTCATCAAGACTTACTAATGTTTTGCGGGTAGTTGAAAGATTTGTTAAAGGCAACTTAAGGGCATTTAACATTAGACTCCAAAATGGAATGATTTCCAAAATGGAAATCATTGATAAACTATTTTTGACATTGTGTGTTACCTGGTGACCAAGAAATAGCAGTGATCGAGATCGTTGTTAATGGTAGATAAGAGCTGCCCAGCCAAGAAGGTCCATGTGGGAACTAAAATTGTGCCAGTACTCTAAGCTTTGGGCCCTAGGCCCAGGGCTACATCAGCCCAGAGAGAGTTCTCTTTCTCTAATTGAGCAACTCCGAGGAGTTGCTTTTTTAAAATGATCACAAAGGTGCCAAATGTGCTACCTGTGGCCATCTGTGAGATTAACTGAATGACCTTTCTCTGTTCTAAAATTTACCATATTACATTTTACAACATAATATATCATCAGTTATAGCAGAGGCTGAAGAGAGGAGAATGGCACTTCCAGCCCACCTTTTCTTGGTGGACCTTTTGTCTTCACACTAGGGTACATTAACTGCAAGAATTCTTTTATTCCAATAAGAATGAATTTTTTCCCCCTGTCTCTTCTTCAAGACCTTGAAATATCAGAGACAAATCTCCAAAATTGTGGAAACGATTTCATTTTTCCCTGAGAAAGGGAAGTAGATCTCTTCAGTGCAGGATGATGAGAATATGTAAAAAAAACCCCATCAAATTAAAATGGCGTCTACAATCAAATTTAGATACCAGGACAAAAGCAAAAATGGCTGGGTCCTTCCTTTGTTTCTTACTATTTAGTTTGCTCCCTGAGAAGAGGCAACCATGGCACAAAGGTCAGGGATGGTAAGAAAAAGAGTGAGTAGACTGGTGAGCATTCAAAGAATGAAGAGGCGTGGTTACTGGTATAACAGCATTCTCAGTGATAAGACAGGAATGTATGTAGGGGGTGACCATGGCACCTGGGCAGAGAGTAGCATGAAAGAAAGGTAAGGAAACAAAGACTTGGGTAGAGAAAATCACATTGATGGGTAAAGAAGCAAGGGCTATAGGAATACATCAGCAAGCAGACATTTCTTTGCTGCTGATAGGACAAAAGCAAGAAGAATTCAGCTATAAGAAGTAGGTAACTAAATTGTGCCCAGGACTGAGCTAGGGCTTATAAAACACCCAAAGTTAGTAGGGAACACTGTGACTACCCTTTAGACAACAGTAAATGGCCCTGTACTTGCAGAGCACTGGCAGGCTCTGGCCTGTTGCTAAGTGGCACATACTAGGGAATCATTGGAACTGCTGTGTTATAAAAGAGAATGCATTTCCAACCATTAGAGCCTTAAAATGAACTCATTTGATCACATCACTGCAAATGCCAAGAGGCAAAGACTTAGGAATTAAAATTCTTCAAATGAAATGTGGAAGGCTACCAGAGATTATTGCATGACAATAATCACATCAGAATGTTAACTCCATTTACCATTTAGAATTCTAAATCTGTTCTTAATTTTTCTTAAGTATTGATAACTGTAGAAATATAGGAATGCAAAGCATTGTGGTATATATGATATAAAGAAATACTACATAGTAATAATCTAGGACAACCCTGTCAATTACAGCTTTCTTATTGCAGTTAAGGTGTTTGGTAAAACAATTCTAACTGACCCATAGACTTGGTGGAATCATGAATACTCTCAAACAGCATGACCTTGGAGGTGCTTGTTTGGTAAATAAGAATAGATCCTACATCTGGATGATTTTCAGTTAGCTATGAAACTCGTGTAGGATAACAGTAAGGGAAGAGCAAGAAGGTTTGAGGGTGGAATGGCAACCCAATGAGATTGCAGGAGAAATGATGGTCAACAGAAATGAGAAGATGTCCAATAGGCCAGCGAGGACCTCAGCCATACTGAGACCTTGGTGACTCTCTAACACTTTGGTGTGGAGGCCCCATTCCACAGCAAATCAAACATAGAAAGTTGCATCCAAACGCAACAGTAACCATGATCTTGGACTGAAAACATTTCATAATTGTTAACTTATCACTCTAAATAGTTCACTTTATTTACAATTAGCTGTAATTTCTACACAATCTTCTTGCACCTCTGGGAACTCCTGTGAAGATCTAACTTACAAATATCATGGACTTGACAAATTTAACAATTAATGAAGGCTAAAATGATGTCATGTTTTGAGGACATTTAACCAGTTATTTCAGTTTTGTCATTTTTAAATTTTGGAGCCGATACATGTCCTTGCCGGGCTTCTAATAGTTTTAGAGCCCGCTTTGGGGGCCCTCACATGTTCTAAGTGTTGAAATGGCCATGACTGTCATTGTGCCAAGAAAACACAAGCTGTTTCCATGTCTTTTCCACTGGTGCTCCCCAATCCAGGATGTCCCACCTGTAACTTTAAATAATGAAAACGTGCCCTCACTGGTCAGGTCAGAACCATCTGAGCTTTACTTTTGTTCCTCTTGCTACCATAGACACTAGGAACATGAAGGACAATTCTAAAATGCGAACTCAACTGTGTTTCCATAAGTCTCCCTCTCAAGCTCATCTTCACCCTAACACCTTTTCATTCCATTAGAACGTATTTGATAGCTCTATGTCATCACTGTTTGAATTCCCTTTTTGTTATATCCTTTCAGGAGGTCACTGCAGGAAACACAGAACATTTTTACCTTTTAATAATCAACACAACAGAGAATGAGAGATGTCACAAATAAACAATGAGCCTTGTTAAACGTTTCGTACCTTTCTTTGTTTGGCTTAATGTTGATGTCACCAATGATATGAATGTCTGCAAATTTTATTCTAAATTTGCTCAGAAGGGAAGCTATTCTGAAAATAGAAGAAAAACACTTTGTCATTGTACTTTTACTATTTTCAATCAAAGAGTTTTATGTTTAAGATATCAAGAGCAATCACATCTTATTTCAGCTTAGCTTTGAGACAAAGGCTTTGGTTAGTGTTTGATTTTCATTACAGTACTTAATGGATATATTAAATGTAGACCACGCGATTCCACTGAAGGCAAATTCCTGTCAGCGCAGACACTGAAAATAGCAAACCCAGGTCTGCAATCACGTTTCAGGGAAGATAATATAGAGCTGTTTAAGCTTTCTTATTATTTGGAGAGAAAAAAAACAAAACAGCGCTATTGTCTATTATCTTGCTGATAATTTTTATAGTTTACTGACAAAATACTGACAAACTAATAATTACTATATATTGTATCATTATATAGTAGAGGTTCTCTCCCCGTGGCAACTAAAAATTTTGATATAATTTCAAAGTTACAGAAAAATTGCAAGGAGAGTGCAAAGAAATCACAGATTCATTAATTGTTTATATTTTGCATCATTTGATTTATCATTCTCTTTTTCTCTTTTATTTATATATGTCTACATCTATCTACACCATCTTTCTTTCCATTTTTCTTTTTTTGCTTGCTTTCTACCTACCTACCTACCTGCCATTTTAAATCTGCAGCTGTCAGCCTCCTTTACCTCTAAATACTTCAGTGGGTATTGCCTAAGAACAAGGGCTCTTATATGAATAGAGTACAATTTTTACACTTGATCTTAGCCAAAAGGCCGAGAAGCGATAGAGTACAATTTTTGAAATCAGGAAGTTGAACATTGATACCATACTGTCATCTAATCCACCACTTATTTTCAATTGTCACCAGTTGTCTCAATAAGATACTGGAGGCTTTAAGAAAATGTAATTGTTACAGATATCATGTTTGTTTACATTTTAATGACTCTCTTTAAGAGGAATTAAATGTACAATGTCTCCTAAAAAGGGAGAAAAGATGAAGAAAAATCACTGCATAAAAGCCCATCATTCCATCATTGTTTTGTAGTTTCTGGAAGGAGGTCCCAGGAAGGGTTCAGGAATTAGACATGCCATGCGGGACCAAGAGCTGCTGCAGGTGCTGCTTCAAATTTCCGCCAGAGACCTTTGATTACAGCACATTCTCTTATTCTTACAATTATGCCTCAACTCTCCATGACTAAATTAATAAAGAAACAGACTCACACTATGGGACTTTTATTATTATTATTATTATTAATTATTATTATTATTTTAATTGGAAGAGTTCTCAACAGCCATCCATTTAAACTCTTCCAAACTACAATTGAGAAACTAGGGACCCAGATATGTGTGTGACTAAAGCAAAGGCCTGCAGCTCGTTGGTGGCAGGGCTGGGACAAGGACCAGGTGCTCTCAGTTCTCTTTTAAGTGAGCTGTGCTAGAGTGACTGCTGTGAACTAACCAGTTTGAATCACCTAGAAGAAACTATTGGACCCAAATTCCTTCAGGCTCTTTCTTTCTTGGATACACTTACTAGTCAGAACATAATGGACATTATAAAAGATAATGATACGCTCACTCAAGACTTGAGATGAGGCTTCTGTGCCAAACTCCTTTTTGAAAGCATTTGTGGCAGGGGATAAAAGGACTTGAAGACAGTGAGTAGAAAACGTACACAGATAATTTATTGACCAGAAAACCAAGTAATGCTTTAGAACAACAAACATCCAAAATGTTTTAACACATGAGAGTTAAGTTACTTACGCAATTTTTTCTTCTTCAATGCGGTTTATCTTCCCTCCGACATAGATTCTTAACTTACAGTCTTTCCATTTTTTTCTGAGAGTCAAGATATAGGGGATAAGGAGTGTTAAACCTGAAACAAAAGTAAATCATGACAGACAGGATGAGTACATCTAACTGAAAGGAAATGAAGGACTTTGCAACTATTTTATTCTCACTTTCATAGCTCCTAAATAATATCGTCTTTGGAGATCACAGAAATGTTATTCTTTAGTATTGTTTCCATATACCTTCCCACACCAGTTGTTAAATTTATCAACACAGAAATTCTGCCTTCCTAGTGTATATTCTGGAATATTTTACCTCCATCGTCAAATAACCACCAAACATCAATTGTGCCTTTTCCTTGCTTCTTTTTAAATTGGGTGCTGGCTTCCACCAGTTTCTGGTTGAACTCCCCCACGTGCATGGACTGGATTGTGTTGATGCTGCTGTCTGTAATGAGAGAAATAATACAGCCATTTGTCGTTTGAGGACAGAAACAAAATAACTTTGCAATAAATCTATTCAGGAAAATAGAGGAGGGTGATGAATTTGTAAGTGATTTTTATACTTACAGGTAAATAGTGATCTCTATTCTCTGAAAAGGGAGATAAAGGTCAAGTGCCATAGTAATTTAGATCACCTTCAGTAGTTCAAAAAATTTGCTAATGGTTTTATGGTTACAGTTTACAATCCACATTATAAAGCTGTGGATTCTTTTCAGGTCATTAGTAATCTGTCTCAGAGTGGAATTATTATCTAGACATGTAACAATGCTAAATTATCAAGTAAATCCTGATTTTTCCAAATTTCAGATATAAGTCAATTTAATCATATTTTCAGATTTACTTGAAAGAAGAACACGTGGTGATCGATTTTCTGGAGATAAGCAATAGAATCAGAAGTATTCCTTCATTAGACAAGTCATTCACTCGAGTGTAATTTTGGTGTAAATTCCATGAATGTCTGGATTATAAAGGTGGCCAGGGACAATGCGCAGCTTGACTTTCTATGGCCCTCCTCTGCTTTTTTCTCAAGGAGGTTTTTGAGGCTAAGGTAAAGCCATTTGAGCTAGTTGCACCTCTGTGAAAGAGATGAAAAAGCCAGGAAATATGGAAAGACAAAATTCCTTTACTTGAGTTATAATTAAGGGTGCACATATGATAGGTGAAAAAAAAATTTTTTTTTGCTTAATGCAATTTCCAACCTAACATGGACGCAATGTAAATGTACGAGGGAACTAGGCCAATGTTTAAATTGGACCCTTGTTCCTATTTGCCAGTAGGGGTTTCTTTGCTACACGGTATATACTCTTTCTCATTTCCACATCTTTGAAAGTTGTGACTTTATTGCTTATTTCAAAGAGATGGTGTCAGTGTAGTGCTTAGAGGAGAGCTGACAGCGCTCAGAGCTTTCTCTCTGATCTAAGAGGTTCTAAAAATGCTTTGTTCTATCTTTTGCTGTTTCCGTGTTTGGGGCTGTCCATTCTGAAGCAATTATCTTATATTGTTTCTGTCTCCCTAGGACTGCTGAGGGAGAAAGTAAATACATTTACAACACAGACTGAACTCCGCTCCCACTTACATGCACATCAAAGCATCCAGGGGACTCAAGCATGAGTGCCTGGGAGGCAAAGCTGGTGCTGATCTAGAACTCAAAAAAGTTGTTAACCTACGAAAGCCCAGCAGTGAAGGGGCCTACTTAGAGCTGTGCCTGAAATTTTAGGTGTTGGAAATAAAACATTATTTTACTTTTCTGAACAATGAGACATGTTGACTTTCAGAGGAGTACATTTTTGCCAAAAATATTGCGATGCAGGACAGGCTTCCAGAATAAATAATAAGTCCCCCTTTCATTAATAAGGACATGAATGCTTCCTTCCTCCTCATCAGCTAGAAAATAGTACTGGGCAATGACTTCTGAATTTTCTATTGCTTTTCCAAACTGTTCCATTGAATAGATCAGATTCAGTGGATAGTTAACTCTTCTCACAAATAAACCAAATAATTGGAAAGGAAAGAAGACAGTAGTTAGCTTCCGATGGTCTTTTTCTAATAATTACACCCACAAAATCCTGATGTACCACCAATTTTAGATTTAAACACATCATTTTCATAGAAAATGTCATTTTAAGGGCTCTCTTAATAGACCATGGAATATTCCAGGTACCTGAGAGTACCTCCAGTATTTGAAGGAGTAAATGTTTGTATTTCCCATCATTCTATGTAAATATGTAAAAATATTATAGACAGATGAAATTTCATCCTTAGGCTATGGTAGGAAAACAAGGAAACAAAACCAAGCATTTTCCAGGGTAGAAGATAGCCTCTTTGAAAGGTTGGATCCTGTCAACGTAGATGAAAAAAAATCCTACTAAGTCTCAGTTTGAATCTTGCTATTTGACTTGGAGACCATCCCAGAGAAAAGATCTTTCTTGGGCCCCACACAAGTAAATGACTTCAGTAACCAGGAATATTTGTTCCTGACAGAAATAAATGTTAACATTCTAATATTCTACCAGCAGAGGTCGCTGCAGACCTCATTAAACTCAAGTCGCAGGCTTTCTGAAAAGAGCAATTTTCCAAAAAAAAAAAAAAATCAGATGTTTGAATAACCCGTTGATAAAATTTAAAACATACTTTCTCATTTTCTGGTCCCTTGTTCTAAGGATGTATACCTGATATTCAGAGACAAGTGTACCACTCAGCCAAAATCTACAGGTAATTAGTATCAATCAAGTTCCAAGTCCAGAATTCTGGTTTGCGACAAAGATGCTTTTTGTTTGAAATTAAACTTCTAGCAGGATCCCTTATTCACCTGCACTAGTCAATTTTCAAATCTCTTAAATGTCTGCAAGGTGTGTGTGTGGGGGGCGCGGGGGATGTACCCAGTTTGGGTATTGGTTATTAAATTTCTGTCCCGTTTTCATTTTAACTAAGAAATGGATTCCAAACCAAATATTATTTTAAAATAAAGATTTTACAGTAAAACGTTACCAAGGGCTTACCATTGTTGAGAAATGACAATAGCTTCTATCTTTCACCTGTACTACCTTCTCAAAGGAAATGTCTTTCAGTCCTTAATGCCCCCAACATCTTAGAAGCTGACTGCTGACCTCTACAGATAATCAAGAAGTACTAATTTTGTAATCTTTCTTGCAAATTTTAAAAGTACTTACCTTTTTTAGCAGTTGGCTTAGTAATGTTCAACTTGCCAGCTTTTTTAAACAAGCCTCGGATGCCTCCATTTCCTTCTTCACAGTCATTGTCTTTGATAGTAGCTTCTAGAGCCAGCCTTTCCTGTTCTAATTTCTCTAATTCCTCTGATGACAGAAGACAAAAATCACTCACTTAACTCAGCCTGACCAAGTTTCCAGGAACATTCATAAACTAGTTTAATAATAAAAATGGCATAGATACAATAAAATGATTATTATCATATGATATTTTTCTGAATGATTATGAAAAAGAAATGCATATCAGTAAATTATATTCAGAGAGTAATAACTAGCCCCCCCCCCCCCAAATAGCTCTATGTGTTAGGTCACTGGGTTTTTATTTGTAAGGGCAAGGGTGGCTATTTAATGCCATCTTTATTTATGTCTGGCAAAACCCCAAAAAGCCAGATCCACTGTATATAAAATCTTATACACTGAAAACCACTGATTTACTGACCTAAGCTACTGGGTTAGATGTTTTACAAGTGGAAGTGACAGAATTACAGAAGTGTACTGGGTATATATCAGGCACACAACAATACCTCCTGAATTGACACATAAAACTGGAGAACAAGAAATAAGGAAAGATAACCAAATCTTAAAATAAACCCTATGAGCTCTGACTACCAATTGCAGTGCAAAATATCCACCAACAATTCTTTCCGACAAGCAAAATACTTTCTAGAGTGACCAAGGTGAAAAAAAATTGAAAGGTGAAAAAAAAATGAAAGCTGAGATTTCGGCGTGCTTCTCAGAGTGCAAATTGCTAAACAGGGTCTCGTGACACTTGAGTCTGGAATACAAGTCAAGCTGTGCAAAGTTTCCTGTCCAGGGTTTAGACCCACTATCCAAACTTCGATGTTGTATCTGGCTGCCTTTTATCTTTTTTGGATTCTGATTGTGACGAAAAATTCCTAGCTGCTATGTAATATGTTGTATCGTTCTCTGAACTCAGCCTGGATTGGATCAGGGTAGACAAAGACTTTACAAGCAGTCAGATGACAGTGCTAAAGAGTGCTGGGCATCCTCGCTTACAGTGAGCAAGGAAACCCTCTTGTCAGATCCCCTCATCTTCTTGCCTGCTGAGAAGAGAGCCTTAGAAAATAAGCAGTGTTCTGAGACAGAGAGTAGAAAACCTAGGTTCAGTGTTACAGAACACTGGTAGGGCTTCTGTAAATGTCAACCCTCGGAGCCTGTTGCCTTATCTATCTGGGAAGTGAAGCTATACAAACTCTAGATTTATCAGTTATGTACTAACTAAATCTGTCAGGACAGTCACATCCCTAGACGGTGCTGTTATTCAGCTACACAGAATTGTCTGGCTCCTTTCCAGGTCTTAGCAATTAATCTTTTGCCAGTGGCGTGAGATTTAAGGTCAAATCACCCATGTGATTTCCCCAAAGCTTCAAAGGGTCTCAAGATCAGCAGCTACAGAAAATCTGAGAAATTATACTGATGGTATTAAAGCTCAGACAGGAGGTGCTTACCCCTGACTTTTGAAAGGTGAACATAAGCTGCATTGCATTGGGGTGCATGACCGATTATAGCTCTGCTGCTGGCTTTATGTGACATTAAGTAAGTCATTGACTTTTTCTATGCCTCTGATTTCCTATCTGTGAAATGGAAAACTGTAACCCTTCCCCTTTCCCTGGCATTGCAGAAAGAATAAACAACAGTTCCCCCATAGTGCTTTGCTGCTCCTTAAAGAGCAAAGCAACGAGTAACATTCTATACGCACTGTATTTATGCAACTCCTGGAAGTGGGCTTAGTCTTGCAAAGCAAATTGAGTATTCTGAGAAGCCTGGAGTTATTTGAGTAGTTGCTATTTATTAACACTCACAGGTGCCAGGAAGTTTGCTGCACAAACAACTCTAAGATAGTTACTATGATTATCCTCATTTTGTCGATGAAGAAATTGAGGCTCAGAAAGGTTAAGTAACTTGTCTGATGTCATCCAGCAAGTAACAGTGTTGAAATGTCTGCTTGACTCCAAATCCTGCATGTTTTCCACTTTGAAGAGAACTTTTGCTTTTGTCTTGTTACTATTATTTCAGAGTTGTCGTATTAACCTCTAACTTTTCATCATCAGAGGAACTAAATGCTCTCAGGCACATGGTATATTGCCAAGTTAATATCCCCAAACTATGGCGCCTCAAACATGTCACTGTAAAGGGAGGACCCTAAAATACAGGTACATATGCCAGGCTACCCAGAGCAGTAACACTGGTAGCATCCCGGCCCTGGGTGACGGCCCCCCAGCTAATAACCACATTTTGGGGTGCTGCAGAAAGCAATTGGGAGGTAACTGCTCTTTGCAGTCGTGTAGAAGGTACATATTTGTGAGTTTCTTTGGGGACAGCTGCAAGGGCCACACTAGGAAGAGGGTTGCTTTGCTTTGCTTTTGGGCCGGGCTCCAGCACACCCTGTGATTAGCCGCTCCTCTGGTTCGGACAACGGAGAAAAGAAGATGAATCCTCCTTTGTAACAGAGTCAGCTGGCTGAGTGCGCCTGGAGCTGCTCCAGCAGCTTGCTGGAAGGTGTGTACACAGCCCACCCTGGACAGAGGAAACTGCAAAATGCCAGGCCTGAGAGATAAAACCAGACTTTGCTTGAATGAGTCAGATTTATCAGGTCCCTCAAAGACAACAGAGACAGAGGCCAACAGAGTCTATTCTAAAGGCTAAAACCGGCTTGCTAGGCCATCTTGGATTTTCAGATCCACACAGTAGTGTGATCACTTGCACAGTGATTTTGCAAATTCTCATTAGAGTTAATTCTTAATTCTTCACTTTATAGGTGATCTCAGGTCTCCTTCTGTGCACTCCCTCCTTTTATCATTTCAGCACGAAGTAAAAGTAATGTTTTGATGCTCTGTTCTGCATTCTTCTCCGGTGTAGTGCTTGCCTGTGTTTGCATACGGAATCAAGAGCAGACTTTGTCAAAACATTTCTTTCAGCAGGAGTACTGGCTAGCTGACCATTAGGCTCAAGGTAGGTGAGCCAAGGTAGTTTGAATGGATTCCAAGAGGCTGACAATAAAAACGGCTCATTTCATCACTGCTCTCACCACCACCATCACTATATTTGTGATCTTTAGGACTCATAAAACGCTTTCCTCATAGTATCTCATTTGATCCCAACACCAAAACTGGGATGCAGGCAGAGCTAGTGATGCAGGCAGAGCTTTTTTAATGTAAAGGAAACTTGGGTTCCGACAGTTCAAGTGAATTGTCCATGGTTCCATAACTAGTGACTCAAGTATTGTCTTCCACTTCCAATTCTAGTGTTCAGTCCTGTTTATCATCCCTTTTCAGTGATATTCTGACTGCCAATACCTGTCTGTTAAAGGAGTACTCAGTCTGCACTTTTTGAAGAAACCACCCGAAATTCCCTAATCAGAGAAATTTACACAATGCTCTACATTTCCATAATACTCTGCTTCAAATTTTATTGCAGTAATCATAACTGTGGGACATGGAATAGAGTTTTAAAATACATCTTTAACAACAAAATAACAAGACAAACAAATGAGAAATAAAAATTCATAGACACAGGCAATAGTTTAGTGGTTACTAAAGGGTAAGGGGGGTGGAGGGTGGGAGATGAGGGTAAGGGGGATCAAATATATGGTGATGGAAGGAGAATTGACTCTGGGTGGTGAACACGCAATGGGATTTGTAGATGATGTAATACAGAATTGTACACCTGAAATCTATGTAATGTCACTAACAATTGTCACCCCAATAAATTAAAAAAACAACAACACATCTTTATTTTACCCTCACTAGGCTGCAAACTCCTGGAGAATAGCTTATGTTATATTTCATTACCACCATTTATTGAGAGTTTATTTTGTGCCAAGTACGATACCAAACTATATGACAGGATGGGATATCCTATCATATCCTTTAATGCAAAATAAGAAATCTGTAATGTAGGTACTATAATTATTCTAATTTGAAAATGTGAAAAGTGAAACACAGAGAAGATAAGTAATTTCATTAAAATCACACAGCCCAAAACTATCAACCTGGGATTTGAACCAAGGTCTGTCTGATTCCAAAGCCTGTGCTTAGACTTCACATATTCCCTGTCACATTTTTTATTGTGCCCACACCTCCCTAGTAGTGCCTACTACCATAAGTGCTAAAAGAATAGTTTGTTGAAATAAAAGAACCGGTCATTGCTGTTAATATAATTCAATACATTTGAAAGTATTATCTCTGTAAAACAAGTAAATAGTTGTTGGGGGTGGGGTGTGAAAAGTATGTGTGTACATGGAGGGTGGGTAAGTACAAAAGACAATGTTTGAAAGAAGCAGAGTTAATGCCACATATAGAGCTATAAAAAGAGGGGCTTATAGGGGCTGATGGTACAAATCAGGCTGGAATGTGACAGAAGGCAGGATGGAAGGATTAATTAGAAGAACGAAGAGGCAAGGAAAGAGGTCCTTTCCCAGGAAAGGACCACCACCTGGGCCTCAGGTGGGAATTTTAATCTTCCGTGTTAGATAACTCCATAGTCTATCATGATTTACAGAGCCACAATACTAGACAGAGAGTAAAACCCTGCCTTTCTCTCTTTCCAAGATTAAGAGAATCTCTGATGTTCTAATGATGGATGAAAAAAGCTTAAACTTTAGGTTCTCTCAGTTGAGTGGGTTTCTAACCAATTCTTCAAACAGTTCTCATAGCAAGAACAAAGAGTGAATCCTGAGCCATATCGTTGTGCAAATGCCAAAGCCACGTCAATAGTAGTTACTCTGTTTTCAAGTGTATGAGTTTATAAGTTGATCGTATGGTAACAAACTGGAGTGACCATATTTTGAAATTCAATTTAGTTACCAAGATTGCCTCCAATGTCCTGTCCTGTCTTGTTTTGTTTTTTTTAAAAGACATCTTTTAGAAATAGGCAGGAGTCTACACATTACAATTCATTTGGAACCTTAAGGGGAGAAGAGTAGTTAATTATCTGACAACAGAAGGGAGCACAGGGAAACCCCTGAAGAAAGTGCATTCCCTCCCACTGCACAACATCCATTTTCTTCATTAATTACTAAATTATATATTTTTCCCTTGGTCAATCAACTCAAAGCTATAAATAATCACATGAATCGACATGCCGTAGCCCAGGTAAAGTCAAGTTCAACTGAAGGCAGTTGATCACCTCCTAGAGATCCTGCGGTGGTCACCTTTCACTGAAGTCATTATTTACTACACGCCATCTATCTTTATTTTGCTAAGCCACTTTATCAGACACAGCGAATTCCCATGCTCTGAGATGGTCATAAATCGGGCAGTCCTTACATGGAACACTTGACCGCAATATATTACAAATCACATTTCATCACTTTATTCCTACCAGGATAATTTGGACTCTTTGTTGAAGTTGGCAAACTTGTTAAATACCCTTGGGAATCGAGCAATATGAAATACTGGGTTTTTGTGTTGTCAGACAATAAATAAATTT
The DNA here is from genome assembly GCF_964194185.1 of Rhinolophus hipposideros. Lineage (NCBI taxonomy): Eukaryota > Metazoa > Chordata > Mammalia > Chiroptera > Rhinolophidae > Rhinolophus > Rhinolophus hipposideros. The sequence continues at coordinate 43,655,168 of NC_138051.1, read as the reverse complement.
ATTAAGAGAAACTGTCAGCCACTAGTACCGGATGAGTTGCTGCTGTATACAAGTTAGAATGCTGTGCGCATCGATCTTATCTCTATAAAAAGTTATTCTCCTCATAGAAGCCTGTGACACGGTATAGAAATAATTGTCATTAGCTGGTAAATTACCTATAAAGGTGATTTCTATTCACTGCTTTATTAACTACAGTGTATGGGCACTCTGAGTTGCTAATATTTCCTTTAAATTATAATCTGTGATGACACTGGGGCGCCTGTGTTGGAAAAGCTATGATGATAATCATTAACATAGTGTAATGCAATATTTAAGATTTATCAGGCTCTTATTAAGCCCTATATTACAGTATAATATAATGAAACACAAGCTTATTTCTTCCAATTCAAAATCTAATATGAGGGCTGTGTCATGAATTACATAAACTTCAAAACAATGCATGGAAATGTGGCGTGAAGTTAATTTCTATCATTATGCTATTGTTTTTCTGCATGTTCTTCATGTATTTGTGTAACATTGTTTTTGTTTACCCTAGATAATTGGTACTTATAATTATTTTATTAGCATCCAACTATATTTTCGCCTTCTTGATTAAGAAGCAGAAATATTTCAGACATCAAAGTTCATATAAATCAGATACATCCCTTGGGAAATTAAAAGGGGATGCAGTTCACTGCCAGGATTCTTTCAGAAATACTACAGAATTTGCTTCTGTATTGCTTTATAGAACTAAATTGATGGTGCATTTTGGTGGATGGAGCAGTGAGAGGTGGGAGGAATATTTCTGAGCTACATCATATCTTTCAACTTGAAGAGGTCAACATAACATACAAAACAAATATGTAATCTAAATACAAATTGTATTTTGTATTCTCATTGTTTAGATGGAAAAACATTATAGCACAAAAGGCAGGCAAATTAAAGTAGAATATAGAAAGTTAGCAATAGAACAGGCTTCTTAATATTAGGTTCTTATAATCGTCCTCAATTCATGTCTATCTTAACATAGACGGGCAGCCCCTATTTTGGGTTTTTAAAGGAATAGGTGGAAATATCTTTGTTCCATTCCATTATCTCAGATTTTACTATTGCTTCTCATTATGTAAGTCATTGTTCTCTCTAGCTTTCAAAGGTAGAACAGCACTTCAAACAGACATGTTTGAATCTCAGCTCTACCAATTACAAGCCTTGTGAATCTTGTGTAAGCCTCAATTTCATTAAGTATAAAATGGGGACAATGATACTACTTTCCTCATAGGGTATTTGGGATTATAAATGTTATAATGTATGTCAACATGAAACACAATACATGACACATAATAAGTACTCAAAATGTTAGCTATTGTTGCTACTAATATATTAAGGTCTACTAGGAAGAAATATAAATTAATCATGAACACCAAGAGAGAATTAGTATATCCGATCTATAAATGTAAAAGCCCATAAAAAGAGAAAAGGGGTATAAAAATGGAATACTGAAGGCACCAAAGATAACCTTTATGCTACAATTTTGCATAGGATGGACTCTATTCTCAATTTTATTTTTTAAAACTCTGTACATAAACATAGAGTTTACATATCAGATAATGGTTCTCTGTTCTACACAAACACTTGATCTCTAGTTTCTTCCTCTTTCGCCTCCTCCCTTGTAACACACCAAAATGGTTCACATCAGAAAATTCACCTAATCCACTCCCGTTCCCTTCTGTTATGATGGAGACAATCGTGAAATGGACAAATAGAATCTAGACCCATCAGGCACCAGCATTCTCAAATCCCTCATAGGCTTTTACTTTCTGCTGAACCTGCCTAGCAAAACCCTGATACTCTTCCACTTTGGAGACCAAATGCTGCCAGAGAAAAACCGGACAACTAGAGAAATTACTCCAACTTCGAAAAGAGACCTGAGACTATTATGCGTGATCCTCCTCAATTTATCACTCCATTCTTACAAAATTATATACCGCAGCATCAATCCTCTCTTCTTTTGCTCTAATTTTAGAAGATGAAACATTTTTCTTCTGTTTCAGGCCAACTCTTCCATCCATGCTCTTTCCTTGATTCTTCCTGTTCTCCAGGTTCTTGCTCCATGGGTTATCCCCCCCCCCTTTCTTTTTTTTTTTCCACCATCTTCAATCTGTCCCACTCTCTTGGGCCCATTTTCTTATTTTAAAAACATGCCTCTGTCTCCCGTTCTAAGGTCTATAATTCTCCCTGTAGTAAATTTCCTCAATCATATTCTTCTCCTTAGCACCCAAACTTCTCAGAATGTTTGGCCACATCCACATTCTCTGTTTCCTCATGTCATATTCTCTCCTCAGCATGCTGCAATCTGGATTCTGTCAGCACTGCTCTACAGCAATTAGGCTCACTAGGATTATCTGTGCCATGTCAATTATATTTCATTTATAGTCTTTCTGGAATTTTATGCTGTACTTGACAATGTTGATGATTTTCTCATTTTAAGCACTCTGCTCCCATGGTTTCCATGCCACCACAGACTCCTGGTTCCTTTACCTTTCAGACAGTTCCTTCACTGCTCCTTCTTTGGGGTCCCTTTCCTGTGCCTTGGGCCTCTCGAGTACTTCACTCTTTGGACTATATTTTCCAGTGTCATAGTTTCAATTTCCCCCTTAACTATGATGTCTCCTGTATTAGTTTGGTAGGTCTGCCATAACACATACCACAGACTTCATGGCTTAAGCAACAGAAATTTATTTTCTCACAGTTCTGGAGACTAGAAGTCCAAGATCAAGGTGCTGCTAGAGCTGGTTTCATTCTGAGGCCTCTCCCCTTGGCTTGTAGATGGCTGTCTTCCTCCTTTCCTCTGTGCTTATCTGTGTCCTAATCTCTTTTTATAAGGACACTAATCATACTGGACTAGGACCCATCCTAATGATTTCATTTTACCTTACTTGCCTCTTTAAAGACCCTAGCTCCAAATACAGTCATACCTGAGATTAGGACTTCAACATATGAATTTGGGGGTGGGGGGGAGGAACGACACAATTTGGCCCATAATATCTCCAATATCTACATCTCCAGCTCACATTTCTCCTTTAAGACCAGTACTCTCTAACAGCCTATGGGACATTTCCAGTAGAATTTCCCACAGAAGATTGTTTAAAACTGAACCAGTCATCTCTTGATTAAACCTATGCTTCCTCGTGTGTTTTTCCATTTCCATTGATAGAACTACCATTCACTTAGTCAGCCAAGGAATCTTTTTCACTCCTCCCCCTCTCATATTCTACACATCCAGCCAACCCCCAAATGCTGCTCTTTATACCTCCAAAGTACTTCTGTCCTTTTTTTCTCTATACTTAGCTCTAGTTCAGGCTGTCACTTTCTCTAATTTTGATTATTATAAAAGCCTTTTTGATTTGTCTTTCTGTTTTCTTTCTAGTCCTCATTGAATCCATGCCCATGTAACAGAACATGAGATCTAAGACCTAAGATCTAAGATCTAAATTTGACCACATTACCCTCTCACTCAAATCTCTTCAATGGTTCTTCATTGGTTAAAGAATATGTTCCACATTTTTAAATATGGCAAATGAGGGCTTTTAAAACCAGGCTATTATATCAGCAGCTTTATATTTTACTATTATCTGCTTCATACTTTTCACTTCAATTGAACTGTGAGGTTCGATTGAACTGCAGTCAGTTGAACTGCTCAGGTCAATTGAAAATAAATCCTGTATAAGTGGACCCCCTACCCTCTATAGGGAAAAAGCAGAGTCACTAATCTGAATTAGTGTTTTTGTCTCCGACTTAGATTAGTGATTCATGGCACGATACATTCAGGCTCATTTCCATGTTAGTTGTAAACTAGATCATAGACTCTTAAAAACAAAATACATGGTTTTCTGAGGAAGGAATTAATCTTCATTTTCTGAAACATCTTGCAGAAATTAATTCAGCAGGCTAATTTACCGAAAGTGTTTATTTTCAGTGATGCTGGCTTTGTGGTTTTGTGATAAGAAGAATAATTGATGACTACCCTTGGTTGTTCTACTTTTCTGGTTAGCAGGACACAGGCCACCTTTCTTAGCAATGTGGAAAACACTGGGGAGTGTACAAACCCAGGGCCAGCACAATAACACAAGTGCAGTTGTTAGGGGGTTGGGTCTGTGTTGTGCACTGATTGCTCTAGCCCCCACACTTGGAACTCCATGCCAGGCATGGGGTAAGGGCTCAATAAACATTTGTTGGTTGAATAAAGAAAGTACATACCTTGCACCTGAAGAACTTGAGAAATGTCAAACCCTTGGCTGATTCTGACGATGACCACACCAATCTCGAAATCAAATGCATCACTGAAAGTGGAAGCAAAGTGGTTAGTGATTTAAACAACTGCTTTAATCCTCAAGTTTTGCATTACTATTAAACTTGCGTCTAGGATTTTAATGCAATTAAACTAAGAAAATTCACGTTAGAATACAACCAAAACCTGATGGCTTTCTCTTAGTTTGTTCTCCCTTTATACCTTTTAAAAATGTTTTCTGGGGAAAGGTAACTGAGATAACTAACTCATTTACTCTGGAACCAGTTTATTCAAACAATATATCAACTAGAATTTTGATTAAGAGCGTGTTACATACTTAAGAAATTTATTGTTTTCTAATGTAAACAAAACAATCTCTGAAATACTTAGAACAGAGAGTTTCTAAGCTGCAAAGACTCTTTGAAATCATCAGCCAAACCTCTCACCCATTGAGGGGGAATCCTACAACATTGTTGTCATCCCCGTTAAAAATGTCTCCAGTTCCTCTCAGGAACTTTCCCCATTGACTTTGGACAGACTACCTGAAGCAAGGCTTTTTCATGGCAATCCTATGCCATTGAAGTTGGCTGTTGTGTCTTCTGTACACCCAACCCAAAGGAATTAGATTATCTAGAAGGAAAAGAAAAACTCTCTTTCTTTTATGTCTGCTCTTGTAGAATATTTTTCTCTACTTCTAAATGTGGCACAAGCCAATTAGTATTTTGAGTTCATTTAAAATTTCTCCTTGGGTGTTCCTTTGTTCAATTCTATGGATCTAAAGCCCAGGACTCTTTCCTTTGAGTCACTTCCCCTAGAAACAATGCAGTTTGTGCTTATCTCACCCCTTTTTGTTCCCAAAAGTGAAGATGAAATTTCTTTCCCCTCATGTGCCTATATGCAAACAAGTTTTTTCAATAGCTAGAGTAAACCTGAATTTTCAAATAATGATATAAAAATGTCAGTATAATATGAATATCCATTCAAAATTCAAACCATAAGTGATCTTCACTTAACAAAATAGATTCAGTCTAGCAAAAGTTGCCACAAAATACATTTCCAATAAATCTTGTTTCTAATATTCCTTGATTATAAAAACTAGACAGTGTGTTCCCCAAAAACTATTTGGACTTTGTGTTAGGCAGAATACTTTGGGGCCCCCAAAGACTTCCACATTTTAATCCCTGGGACCAGTGAATAAATTACTTCATGTGGCCAAAGGGACTTTACAGATGTGATTAGGTTAAGGACCTTGAGATGGGAAGATTATCTTGGATTATCCAGATGGGCTCAATATAATCATCAGGGTCCTTAAAGGTGAAGTTGGGAGGCAGGAGAGGAGATCTAAGTAATATGATGTGAGAAGGACTTGACCCATCAAGGGCTTTGAAGATGGAGAAAGGGGGTCCATCAGAGTGGTTAGCCTCTAGAACTTGGAGAAGCAAGGCATGGAATTCTCTCCTAGAGTCTCCAGGAGGTAATATAGCCCCGTCCACATCTTGGTTTTACTCCAGTGAGTTAGTGTCAGACTTTTAACCCTCACTACTATAAGCTAATAAATTTGTGTTGTTTTAAGCCACTAAGTTTGAGGTAATTCGTTAATGCAGCCAAAAAAACTACGAAGATTCTAATTAAAATTAAACCACACTTAAGAATATTACAGATATTTAAAATCTTTTATACAAAAAAAACTAGTAAAATACTATACTATTGTAACAATATCCTTATAATAAAAATAATACTGTGCTTTATTTTAAGTCATAAAACAAAACAAAAAAGTTAAAAAGGAAAATACAATACAATAGGGTCGCCTGATTGTCTTTTTTCTATATGACCCTATTGCTATGGTAGTAAAGTCGTTTAACTTTACCAAGCCAGCTAAGTTTATACTAGTACAAATTTGAGCCACCTTAACAGTGAACTTTATTACTAAGAAGACCCATTATTAATTTGGTATAAAAGCCAGAATTCTCCTCAGCTTTTTATTACCAGGTTTGATTATTTTGGTCCCTTTGAATTTCTAGAATGTTTGAGATGGTGGGGAGGTTGGAAGATGCTCCCAGGTAATTTTATATTAAATAATGGACTCCATGACTGAAGATTTACATATTCCTTCCTATTTGTTCCAACCCTTTTTGTTCCAAAAATGAAGATGAAATTTCTTTCCCCTCCACCCCTTTTTCTCAAAGGTAAAGATGAAATTTTACTAAAGAATCTGGATAACAGAGAGCAGATCTAATCCATTTCCAAGAACATCTGGTCAGCAGCTGACTGATTCTAAACATATCAAAATGCTGTTTGCTGAGCCTGGCAAAATTCTGACCTTGATCACCTGATTTAGCCTTCACCTACTGAATTTAGAGCAACAGCAGGAGCCAGATGGCAGCACGTGGCATCCAGGCTTTGTACATTTGGGGAATACAATTCAGGAGAATGCATTTAATGCATAGGGTTCCCATGTTAGGAAGACTAAGTGAATTTTTGTTTGGTTAGTAATGCATATAATTTCAAAAGATGAAAATTATTTTCTTATGCTTCTTTTCAACAGAACTAATATTAGAATGCTTTTGTTGTGTTGCCTAAATCTTCCCCCAAATAATGATAAATTGGTGCACATTCTAGTAGAGGCCAGAGGACATAGCTGAGCATAAAAAGCACTGAGTACGTTTGTTTTGATAGGTGAGGATTGCTTTCCTGTATATTAGACTTTTAAATGCAGTCAGACCTCTCAAGGCATGTTCTCTATCTACCCTGTGCTATGAAATCAGAGCAAAGCCAGACCATGAACTAAGGAAATCTTCCATTTTCAGAGCAATTGACACAAAAGATGTCTGTTGGGCATAGCTAACATTGCTCCCCTTGAGATGAATCTGGTTAAGTATTTTCAAGCCTGGAAGAAAGGCTCAATTTTTTAGCATGGTTACTGAGTATACTCTGTGTTTCTCAGTAAGTGTAGAATTTGTCTTATGCAAAAGAAGGAGCCAAGCCAGGTAACACTTTGTGCTTCTAGAGGCAGTATAATATGTGGTCAGGAATTTGAACTTTGAATTGAGGTAGTACTGGGTTGGAATTCCAATTCTTTCACTTACTCAACTCTGTCGTTTTCTGCATGTTACTTAATTTTTAATGTCTGTGTGTCTACTTGTAAAATGAGAACAATAGCAGTACTTACTTCCAAGTCTTTCTGTGAGAATTAAATGGGATAACTCATGTTAAGGACGTTAGCCTGGTACCTGCACATCCTTTAACGACTATCATTGTTACCTTTATCCCAAGATTCTTTCAATATTAAGGTATCAGACTTCACGTGCCATTTAAAACACATTCTGTGCAGAAACCATCACTGCTACATGGTTGAAGCAACCAGTATACGGAACCCTCATATTCGCCATGGGAAATCTGAGGCTTTGGGGTAGTGACTACGTTACATTGGCTCAAAAGACAATGACTAAGTTGAGCACACCAGCCAATCCAAGATTCCAGCTGTTTTGAAAGAAAAGTTCCTTCCTTAACTAGTTGTCCTTTGCTTTTAATCTTATAAATAGGTTCTAAGTTTCTAACTCTTAATACTGTATTTCCCTGGGACAAGACCTAGCCAGACAATCAGCTCTAAAGCGTCTTTTGGAGCAAAAATTAATATAAGACCCGGTCTTATTTTATTATAATGTAAGACCGGATATGATATGATATGATATGATATACGATACCGGGTCTAATCTAATCTAATCTAGTCTAATCTAATCTAATACCAGGTGTCATATTAATTTTTACTCCAAAAAACACATTAGATCTGATTGTCCAGCTAGGTCTTATTTTCGGGGAAACACAGTATTTACCTTTTTCTTTGACTCCGAATTTCCCCCACCCTGCTTCCTTTGATATTATGACTCCCTCAAGTTCTATTATTGGCAGTGTTTTTTCACTTTGGTAAAGAATTCAGAGTACCAGGGGAATGTCCTTTTCTCAGGTAATTTAATCTGGTATAACGGTGTCAATTATGTACTGCCCTGGTTAGTACTTTATAAACAAGAACACGTCTTGAAAGCCATCACTTACTGTATGATTCCCACATAGTTTTCAATCTCTGTCAAGGGAGCTTTTCTCCAGTTTTTCTTATATCCAATCACCAGAGTATTTGGTTTCATTCTTCCTAAGCCCGAGGCCTAAACAGAGGAGATAAACACATCAGCAATCCATACCATACCAGGAAACTACCACTGCAAATGAAAAATAATGTCCAAAAGAGCACTGAAGTAATGTTCTGATGACTCTGAAGATTAGATTACATTTTAGTGCATGTCCTTCGTGTCCATATCCAAGCATAAAATAGAAAGATTAGTTTTAAATCATCTCAGCCATAAATGGATTTTAGATGACAGAAATGTAGCTTTTCTAAATTAGCAGTCATTTGCATTTCTTTTGACATACTCATTAAAATGGTTCAATAATTTAAAATCAAGTGAGGGTCGGCTTAACTGTTGGCATGCGTATTGTAACTTAGTGGTTCGAAGCTCATTTCCACCTGTTATATCCATAATGTCATTAGCTATAAAATCCATGTTTGGAAAATTCTTATATACAAGGATCACTGAAACTTCTACTTATATTATTTACTGAAGAGTAACTGAACTATGTTTCCAGAACTTAATTCTCTTATATGACAGTATCATTAATAGCCATCTTTCATATCAGAAGTTTCATACCCCCATTAGATGACAGGATATGGCTTCCAGTTAATTAAATTTAATCCAGCAATATTATAGAGCACCTATTAATTGCAAAGTACTATGTTAGGTGCTGTGGCACCGTGGTGAGGCATATTCTTTGGCCTTAAAGAGCTTAGAATACAGTGGAAGAAACAAGATGCACATAAGCAATTGTAATTCAAGTGCAAATGCAGTAGGAACTCATCTGGAGAGCATAAAGGAAGAACTCTTGTATTCCAGTTAAGGATTCATGAATGGCTTCATGGGAGAGGTGGCATTTGTCCTGGATCTTGCAGGTTGGTTAGATCTTGCCAGTAAAGATAAGGAGAGCAGTGGGAGGGAAGGAAGGACATTCTGGGTCATGGGAATTGTGAAACAAATGACCAGAGCAGGATATTTTAGAGGGGACAGTAGACATTGATGGAGGGTTCCTGAAATAAATTTTGCCTCCATCACATTTGGTATATTGCTCTTAGAAATGTACAGGTAACAGAATAGCTCATTTGGCCCTAGGCAGATGCATGGCAATATGGATGTAGTCTTTTCCATGACTACAGTTTGGGGATGTGGTCCTTCATACCATAATTTCTTAGATGCAAAGAAGGCTTTATCTAAAATGGTGTAATTGTCAGTGCTTCCCTTTAATACCATTCTGTCCTGCCCTTTGTCATGACCTTTCTGCATTTCACTTTTTATGGAAGAAACTTGTTTGAACAAGCTTTGTGAGTTGTCATTTTCTTTTTTTTTTTATAGTTCCTTCTGGATTAATACATGAATTGTTTTCTATATCTCCCTGTTCTTATTCTATGTCTATCCTCCCATTCCTAGTGGAAATTTTTATTACTTTTCCAGTCTTCTGTGATAATTTTACATTAAATGTGTAACCTTCTTAACATATTTAACCAAAAAGCCACTGAAAAGTAACTCACTACGGCAAGAAATATCAGCATCTTGCAATGACATCTATTTCCATGGTTTAGCAAATAATAACAGACGAAAAGAGGCTCACTGGGGGTAATAGGTCTTTCAGAAATGATTTCTCTGTGTGTGCAGCTACTTTGCAAGTGTTCTTCAGGGACCTTAGAGACAGGAATGCGTCAAATACTCTTAATCTCCAAAATATTACAATTTAATCAATATTTTTTTCTTTTCCTGCCTGCACAAGCATCGAAATTGCCTGGATGCTACTGTATATGGAAACTCTGAAAGCTAGTGCATCATTTGGTATATACAGAATCAGGGCTATTCAACCACATTAAAGGCAAAATGGTTAGCAAGCCAAACTACAATTTCTGAGGGGCTCTTGTTTTGTTTTAAGGGAACCTCTGGCACTCTAAATTATGAAACTCAGAACTAGGGAAAGCGTACTTACTATAGAAGGGGAGGCAAAAGGAAAGAGTAAGTGAGGAAAGATAGGAGAACTGTGGGCTTTACTGTTGAACCACAGAGATTATTACAATTTATTAAACATTCTGGAAATAATTTAGGAGGATAGGGAGATTTTCCGCCCAGATCACCGTCACCATGCATTTATTTAGTCTAGCAGCTGCCCTCACACCATTTGAGAAAGAAAAAAGGAAAAGAATGCCTGACTTGAGCATTGCTACATGCAGTGTGAGATGCAAAAATAGTTTGAAGTTTTAATAGGATCCTGAATGTCATCAAGTATCAGAACAAATTTGCATTTCAATAAATATGGGGACAGAATGTATGCTGTTGGCCAAAGGAAACCTCAGTTTCCATTTCCAGTGTATCAGTCATAGTTCATTGGAACAGAACCTCTCTTCTTTGGTTTTCCTGTGCCTATCCCCAGGAATTTAAAGGAATTCCTTAACTATCTGCATTAATCTCTGATGTTGGACTGCCTAAGCAGAACCATTAGTTTTGGGAGCTTCATTAACATGGAGAGCTAATTGTCTTTTGCCTCTGTACTTATTCCCTCCTTACCTGAAGGAGACTCCGGACACCATCCCTGAAACAATCTGCTGCCACTGCAGCATAAAAAGCCTTGATTTTGTTCTTTATAAGCCAGGCCTGCTTTTTCGCCATGCCACTGTTCATCTCTTTAACACACAGCTTGCGCGGTCCCTGTATGACATAATGAAATATTGGTTAGAAGCCCTGCTATTATACATCGCACTGCTGTTGTTGTCTAAAGGACAAAAATAGCTGGCAATGCCCCATTGAGTTAAGAAGTGGGAAAGAGAAAACACCTCACTAAATGGGGTTCACGCAGATTCAGCCTTTGGGAGAGGACCTGTGCTGCGCACATACTCACTTTCCACCCAGAATGTCTAATGTATTAATACCTGCTTAATTAATTGCCTTATGCTGAGTGAAAGACAGAGCTGAGGGCATCATACATGAGGAAAATACTAAAAATGTAACTGAAGAAGTTCTGGGTAAATACACAATAAACCTTTGACTTAATAACTAAGAGCCACTTTTAGGAGCACTAAGGAAATCTCAGTTAGAGCCCGATTGCAAGAAATGGACAGCATTCTTGGGAACCAGAGCATGGAGAGTTGCAGTTGCTTCTGTGGATGACCACATCTTGACAATTCTATTAGGCCCATTTATTGCTTTCTATGTGTGGTAAGGCTACCCTTGTGTCACTTTGCCCTGTGTAATGTTGACATACTCCCACTAAAATAAATCAACATTTCCTATTCATTCAATAAATTTGGTGGGAATAAAAGTTCACATATCTATGGCACAGGAAGACTAGAAGAGATTAAGAAGGAGACAGGTGTTGTGGTGGTAGATGAAGCATTTTATAATTTTAAGATCTGAGTTCAATTAGCTCATATTTAACTAAAAATTATATTCTTGTTTCTCCTTCCTTAATGGTCCAAGGCCGCTCTTTTCCTTGCATGTTTCAAATTACTCCAAAATGTACTTCTGATTATCTTCCATGTGCTGATAGAGAACACATCTACTATTTTCCTGGGATTTTATATCAATTCATTGAGAGATTTGGAATTTTGTTGAATTTTCTTAGATTTCTTACAGTCCACCTTGAATCTTGATAAAATGCAATGCATAGGTCTGGAATGGGGCTCAAGATTACTATTCCCCAGTAAAATCCTGTTCCCCTTAACCCCCCCCCCCAAAAAAAAAAAAAGATTCTGTCTTTCTAACAATGCCTTGGTGACATAGATGCAGTGCTGGTTCTCAGACCGCACTTGGATTGGAAAGCATTTGGAATGTATGAAAAGGATATCAGACTTTGCAGTCAGGCAGAACTGGTTTCACATCTAAACGTGACCACTTTGGAGGTAATTGATCATCTCTGAGCTTTGGTATGTTATTCTGAAAACAGAGATAACAATTTCTATCCTGCAAGGTTGTTTTAAGTAGTCATGATAAAGTGCCTAATGTGATGTCTGGAATATAGTAGTTGCTTATCCAAAGTTGATTTTTATTGTCTTAACTGAGTGCTCACAATCTCATTGAAGCCATGGACCTAATTGCACCACTGTGCTGGTTCCATAGCAGAGCTGAAAGAGGACTGAACTGGGAACCTGAAGGTTGGGTTTAGGTCTAGCTCTGGCACTGCCTAGCTGATACCCGGGTTATGCATTCATCCTCTCTTGATGTGGAGCATCCATTTCTAAGCATAAGGAAATTGTCTAGGCCCTCACTGCCCAGTGTGATAGTCCTTATCCACATGTTGCCAATGGAGCAGTTGAATGTGGCTGATGCACATTGAGATGTGCTGCACATACTGATGTACATGAGATGATGCACATGAGATGTAAAGCACATACTAAATTTTGAAGCCTTAGTATGAAAAAAGTAAAACATCTCATTAATAATTTTATATTAATTGCATATTGAAATAATAATCTAGAAATATTAAATAAAATATATGACTAAAATTAACTGTATATTTTTTTACTTTTTTAATTGGCTACTAGAAAATTTTACATTACATTTGTGTCATGTATTAAATTGCTATTACACAACACTAGGTGATCTCTGGGATCACTTCCCTTTCAATATGCGATTTAAATTGGATCAGATTATTTATGTACTGATTTTTACCAGAATGTTTTCGGGAACATGATAACGTTTCAAAAAGTTTGGATGACTTTTGTGGCATGTATCGGGAGTTGGTTGTCTTCCCTGAGTTTTCTTAAGAGCTTCTTTGAATTCAAAGAAAGCTTTAGGTTTTGTTAAAAGAGTTTATATATTTTCAGGAAAAAAAAAGAAATGGAAATAGTAAAGGCAAAATTTTCTTAAATGGGATCTACATGAGAGACCTGGTCAAAACTATTCCTTTTTCTCCTTTACAATGAGAGGAGAGGACAGGACAATAAAGGTTTAAAGAATATTAAAGAGAAAAAACCATTAATCAAAATAAATCTACATCTCGGTACACATACATGAAATGACTAGAAGAATACCAATAAAACATTATTGGTATATTAAAGTTAAAAAAAACAAGAACCTTCAGTGAAGATGGAGAAAGTAAAGATTTAAAGAGGCAGTTATTAAACCAGAAGACCTAGCCTAAAGAAATATAAGTCACTATGGGTCAAATTTTGCTCAGGGTTCTAGACTGTCAACGCATTTTGAACTACTAGTCCTTCTTGGTCATTCTAGAATCCATGGACAGCAAAAGGAAGATGGAATATTTTATTCAAGTAAGCTCAGTGGTAACAACAGCCATGAAATAGAAGAAAAACCAACAGCTAGGAAAGGTATTGGGCCATCAATATATTGAGTTGTGCCACAATGACTGTGAACCCCTGGGGAAACTGGCATTTATTTAAATAAATACAGTGTAACATATGTCTATTTGTAATACAAAAATCTAGATTAAACATTAATTGTGACAGAAAGATTTATTTTAATGCCTAAATTTGCCATATTGAGAAATCATAAAAGTATTTCATGCAGAATCTCTCTTGGCTAAAAAAAGATTGTAATATCCTTTTTAGCACACTTATTAATGTGAGGCAAGGCTGCAATACAAATGTAGTAAGGAAAAACCAAACTAACAAAGAGGGAAGACATACTAGAAAATAATTATTCAACATTCAAATATGTCATAGTCACAAAAATGAATTTTACCACCCAATTAAAATATTATAGAGATTATTTCAGTTAGGATCCAAAATAAGAGTACATAAATTAATTCAGGATTTGAACGAAGACATTCTAAAAATATTGAATATATTACAACTTTGTCATTGATTGAGAAAGGGGTAAAGGAATTATAAATTTTTAGTCTGGAGAAGAAGTTGATGTAACACTACTTCAAATAAATGAACATTATGAAAAAAAATTTGCAAAGGCGTTCCAATATCATTAGGATTAAACAGAGGAATTTGGGCCAAGTGCAGTGTTCTTTCCAGTTCCTATTTCTCAAAACATTGAGCGTCCTATTACTACTCTGTTTTAGTTTTCATTGCTGCTCTGGTGGGAACTGTGGGAAAGAGAATTTTTCTCTTTCTGATTTGTCCATGTTTCATTCTGGACAAATGCATCCTGGACCATGCATCCTGGAGTCCACTGAGAGGTCACTTCATTCTTCCTGTGTTTGGTCACGTCACTACTTTGTTAACATCATGACAGAGACTGACTAGTTAAAGGAGAATAGATACATCTAAAAAAGAGTGCATTTCTTCTCAGTGGATGTGAAAGTGGAGATTAAGAAAAAGCTGAAGATAGAAATGAGAATTTTAGTTTCCCCTGGTTATCTATGCTTCAGCTGCCCTCCATCATGCCGTAGAGTCGGGAATTGGTTGTCTTCCCTGAATTTTCTTAAGAGCTTCTTTGAATTCCAAAAAAGCTTTAGGTTTTGTTAAAATAGTTTATATATTTTCAGAAAAAAAAGAAAGAAATGGAAATAGTAAAGGTGAAATTTTCTTAAATGGGATCTATATGAGGGACCTGGTCAAAAACTATTCCTTTTTCTCCTTTACAATGAGAAGAAAGGGCAGGACTACATCTTGGTACACATACATGAAATGACTAGAAGAATACCAATAAAACACAGATAACATTTTCTTTGGAGAGAGAGAGCCATGAGACTGAGTGGTTATAAAGGGGATGTTAGGTTGATCTGTAACAGTTTATCTCATTTAAAAAGTGAATGGAAGCATCTATGAGAAAAAAAGTTAAGAGGTGTTTATTAGGAGAAGTGGAATATAAAGTCTCTTGGGATATAAGTATGTCACTAATTTATTGTATGGTAATTCAAAAGGGGAAAATATATTATTTTAAGTTACTAAGCTGGTTTCTTAAACAGGATTCCCAAATTTGTCTTGATAAAGGGTCCCTTATTCAACATCGTTAGGCTGAGTAGGAAAAACGCAAAAGAGTGGCAGAGGTTCTGATGGCTGCATGTAAGATTTAGCCAGATAGTTGGAAGACTACAATGTGGGTGATGGTGTAATAACAACTCTTAGTTTCAATTCCAGCAGCTTTGAGGGTTATGATGTCCAGTCCTTTAAAAAACCTCTGTTGCAGTAAATGGCAGTTGTAGCCACATGCTTTCCATCTATCCACCAGTATCAAAATGTCAGCAAGCTCTGAATCTTGCTTCTTCCTTGTAGTGTAACAGCACTTCAAGCTAGCATGTCAGATGATTGAAGGCCACCCGAGGGACAGAGCGCAGAGCCTGCTGTCCTGTGACTAGCTGGGTGGGAGTACATACTTCACTGCTGCATCACGAGTAAGCCATCAGATACCAAATCCAACATCCAGTGTCTGGACCTGGTTTCTTTAAAATAGAGTGCTTTACGCTTCTATAGAAGGGATTATAGTTTTGAAATCAAAATGGCAACTATGATATACCAAAATAATGATAATAACAATATCAATAATAACAGCTAAAATCGAGCATTTACTGTTTGACAGACACTGAGCTGAGCACAAAAACACTAAAAGTTTATCTTACAGAATTCTTACAACAACTCTATCACATAGGTGTTATTATTAATATTCCTATTTTATATCTGATAAAATTGAGGCATAGAAAGACTAAATTATGTGCCTAAGGGATTCACAGCTAACGGATAGCAAAACAGATTCAGATCTTGACTAGGTGTCTCAAACGCCCATGAGCACCAACTTCCTAGAATTAAAAATTAAGCTGTCATCCCTTAACACTACCGTTACTATTCAACTTTTCCACAAGGTTGGCCTAAATACCAAGCACTGTGCTTTTGGGAAAAAATTTTCTAATGGTATGTTGACTTTCCCCACATCCCCTTCCATCTGTTTCTTTGCAAAGATGATTGACGACTGAACATGGAGTTGAAAAATGCTGACAGCATCTGCAGCCCCAGGAGCTCACAGTAAGCAACTAACTGGAAAGTCATTAACTGATGCACTATTTTCTGTCCCCAAGAGAACTCAGTACCTGGGAGTAAGACTCTTGGTCCTTACTCAGAGAGACATGCACAGTGATGTAGAATGTGGTCCAATATACATATCAAACAGGGCTGCTGGAGGCACAGTCTCGAGTACCTACTTCACATGAAATGATATTCCAAAATCATACTCTTTTATTATAGTTAAAGCAGCAAAGGGTTAATTAAAAGCAATACCTTTTGCCTCTGTAAAAAGACCTTTTCTCCCTTGCCAATATATGACTGTTTATACTCCCAGTTCATTTGTCCTGTCCTAAAGGTATTTTATTGCCTGCTAAAGTAAGTTTTCTCTAAATTGCTGGAGAAGAAAAACACCCCAAACTGCTTATTCCATCAAAACCCACTCCTGTATTATATTGGCTGAAATGAAATCCACTAATCCAGGGCACCAAAGTTGATAATATGAGAAAAAGAGCGCTTGATGAGATTTTTAAAAATCCTCTGGAGTCACATTTGGTCATTACTTAACCTGTCAATCTTATATAGTCAGTAGGATTCCCTTCACCCCCTACTGGATAATTGCATTGAGTTATATTGTTTGAGTTACTATCATATAAGTAAGCACTGAGAGGAAAGAGAATATGACCAATTGTCTTTATATAGCATTTAGGGTATTGCCAAGTGTAAAAGATTCTTAAGTGCTGGTCATGATGATGTGTGGTAAATTACCCCCCTGCATCATGGCACAGTTGACTGGCCCCAGGATTCCACAGCTTCCTGATGGCCCTATTCTCTGGCAGGTTTCGGACATTTAGGTAGTGCTACCTGATTCTAATAGCACAACCTGGATACAAATCTGCCAAGGCTTTCTCCTCATGATGTAACACAGAGCACAGTCAGGTGGCCTGGACTGACACCTTGGCTATGTCACTTTCTTATCATGTGACCCTGTGTAATAACTTAAGTTTCCTGAATCTCACTTTTTCAATTAGTAAAATGAGAACACAGCGTCTTTCCTTTCTGCCTCAGTAGGCTGTTATGTAGAACAAAAACTGTAGGAAAATGCTTTGAAAAATAGGTAACTACTATAAAAAGACTTTGAAGTAGCTGAGTATTTTGAGTGGTGTGCCTATGTGTGTGTGTGTGTGTGTGTGTGTGTGAGAGAGAGAGAGAGAGAGGAAGAGAGAGAGAGAGAGAGAGAGAGAGAGAGAGAGAGAGAGAGAGAGAGAGAGAGAGAGGAATACAAACAGAGGTAGAGTGGTTTGGAGGACTTAGACTTATTTTGTTATTATTTTAATGTTTTCTCCTCATTTTAGATATTGGTGACTTTGGTGATTAGTCAGTCAATAATTCTGGTTAAAATTTTAGCGTGTACTTTGATCTCTCCTGGGAAAACCCACCAATAAGTTATCATCAGTCTACCATGTACTTTCTGAACAAAAAGAACTCATGCAGCTCGGAATGTGTATCTAAGACATGAAAAACTTGGTTTAATTCCCTAGATTATCTATACTGTCATCAAGTTTATCCAAATATTCAATCTAAATTCTATGTGCTGTCATTTAAGGCCATTTGGTCTGATTCTTTTCTCATCAGTTAATTTATGTAATAGCGCTCTCTGGCTCATTTCATCCTTTTATATGTCTGGGGACAGTTATCGCCTCAAATACCTTCATTTTATTTATTTATTTCTGAGCCAGTTCTCTTTTTCTTGACTCAATGGCCGTCATTTGGAAGTATTTATCACTTTTAGTTTGTCTCCTATGAAATCGGAAAGTCATTTTATCCACTCATTGAAATTCAGGATCACGGGCCCTTGCTAGTTCTTGCTCTATGAATCAAGGAAAAGGGTTCTTGTCCAAACTGTCTTGCCATTCTCTTATCACCACATGTACCTGTTCGGCTCACCTAAAACAACACAAGGTGAGCAGGGAGAAAAAAGCATTTTCCTGGGATGAAGGGGCTCTTACCACAAAGACTTCACAGCAGATGCAGAGGCCACTGTTCTTGGTAAAGGCGTGACTTATGTCCAAGAGAGCAGGTCTTGTCATGGGTCCCCCTGTTAAGACAATGCACTGGGGCCTGAAAGTGGAGAAAAGAAGATGTGAGAACTATTGCAAGAAGTCTATGAGCTCAAAATTACCGCAATGGAAATGGCAGGTACAGAAGGCGTGGCAAAATGGGACATTCTCTACCCTAAATATGTCTTAGGTTTCTCACCGGAAGTCTTGAATCATCCTGCCTGTCCATCTTGCTCTTTTTACATTCTTAGTTTAGGCAGTGATAGCCAAAATGTCAAGTAAGGAAAAGATGATTTTGAGTTTTCTCCTGTTTAACCCCCCCCCCCCAACCCCTCTCACCCCCGGACACTATCCTGTCCCAAATCCCAAAACAGCCTGTTGTTCTCCAACCAGTATTTTCAGGCTATTTTCCGTCATCCTCCTTGCAAAGGTTGTATTTTGAGGTTCCATTCAAAATAATATATAACTAATGCAGAGCTTAAAGTGTTGCTTCTTCTAAGAGAATGCAGGAAGCCAAAAAGCCTTAAACTGAATGGAGACAGCCCCAAAGATTAAGGTTTGTGGGGGTTTGGGGACATCTCTCTGAAATCACATGACTTAGATCACCTCTGTATCTCCATGCATGGGAGGTGACCCTTGGCACCATGAGTGTTTATAATTGGGGTGGGCATAGCTCAGAGTGGAATAGAAGATGTACTTATTTACAGGAGGGGCTGTCATGAGAATGTGGTAGTTCTGTATAACTGCCTAGTCTTAGAATATACCCATAAGAGCATATAACTAGTGCTTTTGTCCCCCATAAAGAAAAACCACTTCTAATATGGAACAATACCAGGACGCCTGAGAAGCCCATTTTACCTGAAATTTTTCACATGGTCTTCCACTGTGGTTAATTCCAGAGCATTGTCTAAAGCGCTCACATAGGAAAGAGCCTGTGTGGAGGAGCCCCAGTTCACATCTATGGACGAAGGACAAATGTGGCATAAAAAGTATTGACCTTCCCTCTGTATACTGTGAATAAGTTTTATAAGCCATCCCTTACTATGATTTCCCCTGGCTATGTCAGCAGTGATGAGAGCCCAAATTACAGAAAATATAATGTAGTATTTCCTAGGAAGAGCACTGTATTTTTCTATGAATACTTCGTGAATTCTTAGAAGTGAGACCTCTCTTTCCGGCTAAGAATCATACTTTTAAAGCTGCAGCTCAGAAATCTTTCTTTGTGGAGAACTTGTGTGATGACCACATTGCAGGTGATGAGAAATGGTAATGGGAAATTACCATTTCCCATTGTAATGAGAAATGAGAAATGGGAAAACGGGTAATGAGAAATGGTAAATGGGAAAATGGTACGCGCCTGAATACATTCAAGGGGTCCTCACAAATTCTTAAGATGAAAAGAAGAGACGTTTTTTGTATACACAGATAGTGTGCAGCAATCTTTTTATTTTGAATGGTAAAACTGAATAGCTCAGGAATTCTTACTTTTGGGTGTTCATGAAGAGGTCAGTTTTTATCGAGCATTTTAGTTTGATGTTTTAGGAACTAGTCTTCATAAGGGGAGGTAAGCACTACCATCCCTTGGCTTTTTGTTGTTGTTGTTGTTGTTGGACAAATTAAATATTAGATGGGTTCTCCAAATTGATAAGAGAAAATCCCTGATGGGAATGTACAGGTTCACCCCAGATAGTAGACAGAACCATCTTCCCAGTCTTGCTTGAAAGAATTTGGGAAATGGTGATGGATCACAATCTCAAGATAAAGAAAATTAATATTGATTAAGTGTTGACCATGCACCAGGTATTTAGTATATCTTAAGTTATTTTATTCTTATAAAAACCCTACTAGTCAGTTGGATACTTATATGTAAAAAAAAAAAAAAAGGAACCTTGAACTATTCCTCTCATTATATATAAAAAAGAGATCAAAATGGATAATAAACATAAATCTAAAATCTAAAGCATTAAAACATCTAAAAGAAGTTTGTGATCTTGGATTAGGGAATGCTACCTTCGATTAGAAGCAAAAAAAAAATGCCATAAAATTAAAAAAATCATAAATTAGAATTTACAGAAATTAAAATTCTTCAAAACAAACTGTAAAAAACTGAAAAGTCACAAACCTGTAGGTAATATTTGTAAAACATGTACTGTTAAAAGATTTGCATCTGGAATTTATAAAGAGTTCTCACCACTGAATAATAACAGACAACTCAAAAAAGTGGGAAAAAGACTTAAAGAGACACTTGACTAAAGAAGATACATGGATGGCAAATAAGATGTTCAACATCATTAATCATTGGGAAAATGAAAACCAAGCCACTGTCAGAGAGTACGCTACATCTGTTAGAATGGTTTTTTTTGTTGTTGTTTGTTTGTTTCTTAAAGCAACTGACAATACTAAGTGCAGACAAGAAGCGGAGCAACTAGGACTTTCATTCATTGCTTGTAGAAATGGAAAATGATACTGCTACTGTGGAAAACAACTTGGCAGTTCCTTCTAAAGTTATATATACACTTGTTATATTAGAAATCGCACTCCTAGATATCTCATTCTTAGAGAAAAACATAGGTCCTCATAAAACCCTACGTGTGAATGTTTATAGCAGCTTTATATATAATCACCCTAAGCTGAAAACAACCTAAATGTCCATCAACTGACACGTATTGAGATGTATTTATACAATCAAATACTACTCAGCAACGAAAAGGAAGAAACTACTTACACACACAACAACATGGATAAATCTAAAGGCATCCTGTTAAGTGAAAGGTAGCACACACAAGGGCTACATACTATATGATTCTATATAATATTCTGGAAAAGGCATTTCTATAGGGGCAGAAATCAGAAAAGTGGTTGCTGGGGCTAAGTTGGAGGGAAGAGATTGACTACATAGGAGTATAAAAAACTTATAGTGATGGTGGAAATGTCGTCTGTCTTGATTCTGGTGGTAGTTATAAGATTGTGTAAGTTTGTCAAAACTTATAGACTGTACATCTAAAAGGGGTGAGTTTTACCCTATGTAAATTATACCTGATGTTTAAAATACATGAAGTAATAAAAATAAACAACAAATATACCCCTCCAAGATATTATCACCTTCTCTGCTCTACTTGCAGAGCAAGGGGACGGGGAGTGTGAGACTGGACCTCTCAGTATCTCACTCTGTGGTCTCTAGCCTCTCCCATTTGCAGTCCATCCATTTCTCTCCTTTTCTCAGCAATTCATTCGTATCACTCTCACATTATTATACTGTATTATAGTTAAGTCCAGTTTCTTCATCTGTAAAATGGGTCTAATAATGCTTGTTGTACAGTATTGTTGTGAGGATTAAATAAGTGCATAGTATGTAATAGGTGCTCAATAAGGTTAACGATTGTTACTATGTTACATTATATCATTAATATCCACCATACACATGGCACACCTAAGCACATAGGAGCCGCTCAATAACTGTTGAATAAATGGGTCATTAGAAGCTGCTTTGGAACCCACCCCCCCATACAGTCTTTATCTTACCTGGCTTCTTATAGGTCACATAGATATAGAGAAAGAACTCAATGACATAGGTGATGACAGCTGCCCACCAGTTGATGACAAACATGACTGCACAGCACAAAACAGCTCCAAAAAGAGATACCCACATGTTGTAAATTCCATATGCAGGCCTCCATCCTAAAAGTAAAAAAGGAAAAAAAAATCTATGTGCCTAAGAAAAACTTCCACACTCTCACCATGCCACTGTAGATTATTAAATACAGCTAACATTTTTTTCAGAACTTTTCAGTTCAGTTTTTCAGAACTTTTAGGTCAAGTTTCTAACTTTGTGATTAATTTGCTGTGATCTTTGATCCCTGGCCTACGAAGGTGTAATTATACCAAACAAGGATGCTGTGAAATATAGAAAATATGTCACTCATGGCCCCTCCAAACTACCTGCATGCCTCCTGATTGTCTTACCAAACCACAGCCTAGAGCATCTGATGTCTATGCCATTAGGAATTGAAAGGAGGCAGGAGGGATGGAAAAAGTGGGGTCTTATGGAGAGGGCTGGGAGGAACTCCTTGGTGGCCTAAGAAGAAGATTAAGACAAAGGGTTTATTGTTCCTATGGAGAAGGCAGAGTCATCAAAGGTCAATCCACTAACTTCCGGCTAGCTGTTCCTTTACCCTAAGAGGACAGTGCCTGCTCTTTCAGAAATAATAATCTAGGGTAATAGAGAGGGAATTTGTCTGCATTGTTTTCTCAAACCCTATGCATTAATGTTACGCATTTCCAATGGTTCATATATGCATGGGGTTTCCCATGTTTTATTAATTCCCTGAAATAAAAGAAGCTGGAAGACAGTATGGCCAGGATGGGGAAGTTCTAATTTGAAGGGCACATTTGGTCCATCGGTGAAGTACATTTTAAATTTGGAGTTGCCAAAACACAACAGTTTTCCAAGTCTTCTAGAGCAATTTCCTAAATGGCCACAAGATGGAAACAGCATTTTGAGAAGAACTTTACTGGAAATGCCCTTATTTCTCAGAGTCAAGCTTGGGATGCAGGTGGGGGGGTAGGGAGGAGGAGAGTCGCATTTCTTATTTTCTGGGTTTGTGTATCCATGTGTCCCCGTCTATGTGCTTTTCTATTTTTCCTCTCTCTTTTTCTCCCTCCTTCCTTTTCACTCTATGACTTCACGTTGTTGTTCAAAAATGGACATAACACGGCATGGAGGCATACATTTCTATGATTTGTTGTATTCTCTGACTAGAACTTTCTGTTCTCTGCATAAAAGAAGACAACAAAACAGAAACAAAAAGTCCTCAATATCTTCTGGAGCCTTGTGGCCTTGGATGAATGAAGGCTCTCCTTCCATCTACAGTCTTATTGGCAGCAGCTTTGCCAAAGGAAGCCCAATTGTGGCAGGCCCTAAATGAGTGGAAATATGTTTATATCTCTGATAAAAATCCTCGTGGTGAAGAACTTTCTGATGGTTGATAACGGCAAGTCTCTAACCTGGTGGAAAGGCAGAAGAAATTCGATTGGCCAATGGAAGCACAGCAGAGTTGAGGGGTGACTAGATAGGGAAAGGTGCTTTGGTGTGAAATTTTGTACCACTTTAAAACACAGTCTGAGAGTGCAGGGATGTCACCAGCTTCAATGTGAATCTGCTTTGACTACACTCAGCAGGTAATTATGGGAGCTACTCATCCTTCTCTTCTGCACCATGGGCAGGAAACAAATTGATAGCAAGGAAGTTTCAAATATATACATTTATTCCACTTCTGTGGTCACTTTCACCCTGGAAATAAATAGTGGTGTTTTTCTACAGCTGAAATAAATGTGGTTTCTCTTGCGATGAATAATTTATTGCCGCAGGAGAAAATTGACTTTACGGTTGGTCAAAAAGGCCATTGCTCAAATGATTCTTTTTCTATTTCAGAAGTCTTCCCCCAACTCACCGAAATAAAGTGGATTACACTGCCTACTAGGACATAAGGAAACACATAAACACAAATTAAGCACCTTTCACTGACTTCTTTC
This sequence comes from Rhinolophus hipposideros, assembly GCF_964194185.1. NCBI lineage: Eukaryota > Metazoa > Chordata > Mammalia > Chiroptera > Rhinolophidae > Rhinolophus > Rhinolophus hipposideros. Next base: position 43,631,320 of record NC_138051.1, on the reverse strand, counting down.
TTTTTATTGAGACTAGCTGTTCGCTTACGTGTATTTTAATTTTGAAAAGTCAACTTACCTGGAGATTTGGCATAAGAGGCATGGAAGCAGGAGAAATTAATAAGTGCGTATGAGGCCAAGAAAAAGTTGGAGATGATGGGAGCAATGGTATTCAGTTCCGCTGTGAACAAAGCAGAATTGAGCATGTATATGTGAGTGATGAGACCAGGAGCTGAACAGCTGTTATAGCCTGTAAGCTTGACTTTATTTGGAAATTGAAAACATAGCTAGCATCTGTCAAAGTTTAAGAAGTTAGTAATTTTTCTTTAGGACTGCATTCATTTTAAAAAAATCTATTCTTAGCTAGAGTTTATTTCCAATAAAGTAAAAAGCAAGAAAACCTTCTCACCAGAAAATAGGCAATCAAGACCTCTACCCACCAAAAATTTGAATGGGAATGGGTAGCAGGTTTGGGGACTGGGTAGATGATAAATTCCCCTGCTGCTATCCCCAAGGTACCAAATACTGTGTTCTTTATCTGTTATGCATACAATCAAAAGGCTCTACAGGGTATCAGATTAGTTAAATACCAGTGCACCAGAAATGCCTACTTGGAAATCTCTCTGCATATACTCAACTTGCTCTCTCTGCCTTTCAGAATTCTTGTTAGTCATTTGGTCTTTTCTACATCTTTAGAGAGTTCTTCTTAAGATTTGCCAAAATGTTTTACCGCAGTAGCTAAATATCCAGTATGACTTAATCCTAGCTGAATTGGCCTGTGGGTGAATTATAAGATATAAGAAATAAATGAAAGATAATCCTATTTCTCTGAGGGTCAGACGCAGGTCAACCTCAGTCATGCAAATGAGGGTGGCAGCTGGGTGTGATGCTAGAACGCAGAGGCCTGCAAGGGAGTAGGTTGTGCCATGAAGCTCACCTATGTTGTTCTGAAAGAATGATTTTTAAGGATATTCTTTCGTTTTTACAATTTTTAAAAACTTTGTCTATTTTATCACTGAAATGCAGTATACAGCAATGATTTGAAGTCTTAAAGCTTAAATGACATAATTAAAACATATCTACACATAATTGCTTTTTCGTTTAATTTTTTAAAAATCTAACAAACCTTGTTCCCTTATAACAAACATCTTCACCCTTATGGAAACCTTATGAGGATTCATGAATCGGTCACTTCCTGAGTTTATGTGGTGAGGAGGATCCCTCACTGTTTGGCACCATTGTGCTGAGGAAGGCTCCGCCCATCTATGCATAGTTATCATTTTCCTTGCCTGTTGCTTCTTTTCCTCTGTCATGCTCACCAGCAAAGGTGGTGCCTTAGGGAGCCGTGAGGAATGTGCAACCTACAGTTGATGCGTGTGCCTCTCCAAGATTATATAGCTGTTTTTATATTGTTTCAGGAAAAGGAGTCAAGATTAAAGTTTAGGTAAATGGTTCTCCAACCTTAGCTGTCTACAAATCTCTTGAGGAACTTGTAAAAATACAGATTGCTCATTACCAGAGATTCTGATTCTACCTCTGGATTGTGCCTGAAAAATCTGCACTTTAACAAACCTGCAGATGGTTCTGATTCTGACACAAAGGGTCACTGCATCACATTTTGAGAACAGACACTTTACTGCTCCTGCTAGTTGCCAGGCCAGGAGACAGAAAGACAGGTTGCAGCTGGGGGAGACTCTGGGATTAGGCAATATTGGACAGATTGAAGGAAGGATTCAGTTACATTTGGTCGGATAGATCTCCAACATTCAGATTCAAAGAAGAGATTAAAGTCCAAAAGACTTTGGACTCAAGTCTTCAAAGGCCTCTACACACAAGGAGTTCTCATTTCCTTCTTAGACAGATTCCAATATTCCCAAGCGGAATATTAAACATAACAGGTAATTTCTCAAGCTAAGAGGAAAAACCTGGGAGTAATCAGAAGAATTATTTGGCTTTCAGTAAGACCAAGAAAACTACAAACCAATAAGAATGAAGGCCATGGCTATAACAAAAGTGAGAACGTATCCTCTCAGCGGTTCATTGTTTTTCCCATATCCTTTTGCGAAGAACTGCAGGGCTTTGTAGATATTGTCCTTGCACAGAGCCTAATGGGAAAGAAGACGATAAATCTGTCACTTATATCTATGCACAACCATTTTCCCTAGGTGATTCAAACAAGAAGATTTGGGGAAAGATAAAGAGATACACAATATGAGGCACAAGTTAACGCTGCAGTTTATCATTCTTTATATTATTTGAATCGATCTTAACTATGTGGCAGACATAGCATTTGAGCCAGATGCAAACATTAAGCTGTTTCAGAAAGTGATGGAAACTGATTGCCGGTGAGAATGACTATTGCAGCTTGATCCATGTTCAGTGGCAATGGCAGCAGGGAGAAGCACATGCTCCTGTGCCTGTATCACCTGGAACACTTTGGGAGCGCTGACGAGGGAGGCCAGGGCCGAGGAGAGCGTTGCAGAAAAGATGCCAGCCGTGATGAGGGGGCCAAACCCTGACACCATGCTCATGACCTGGAGAAGAGAAGCTCAAGTAAGGGGACTCATCCAACAGACAGTACAAAAAAAAAAAAAAGCTCAGTTTTTATACAAATTGGGATCTGGAATCTCCTTTATAAGCTAATTGCTTCTAAACAGGTTCCCATCCCCCCCACAGCCCCCCCCCCCACCCTTTCATTCTCAAATTCTTAATAGTTGTTTTTTCAAAATGGAAATGGCCTTTTTGTTGTTTATAAAAATAATAAATGTGCACCACAATACATCCAGAAGATCCTGGAAAGAATAAGGCAGGAAGGTTTCAAGGACTCTGACGTTTGCCCCTTCTGTCCTTTGTGGGCACATGTTTCTTTCACGATGGGAAAGTCTGTCCCACATAAAGTGGTATTTTAATAAGTTCTGGGGAGGGACTCAGCTGTTTATCAGTCTTTTTAAAGGCATTAGCCTTTCTTGTTCTTTCTGCTCAGAGGCTTTTCAAACCTTTGCTTTTTCTATGCTCATAAAACATAATTTTAGATCTGAGACATGATGAGATTCTATCCATTTATGTCATATTTTGGAATAATGACTTCAGCTGAGCTAATTTTTCTTTGTTGGTTGTTAAAACAGATGAATGAAGCCTTCACGACAAATTTTCTTCTCCCTCTGCTTGCCAATCGTTCAGACAAATTAATGTGTTTCAAGTCCTACACTTTTCCCAGCTTCCCTTGTTCCTTCCCCCTCATTTACCTCCCTTTCTGCCACTCACAATTTCTCTCTGAGCTTTATCTTCCAGGCACTCCAGGACCGCCACAGAGGCTTTTCCGAAGCCAAAGCCCATGCATGCAATGCATTCCAAGTGCCCACTAATCTAAGTCTCTCCTTCTCTCCACCATGAAATCCTGCACAGTTGATTGGACGATACATACTGTAGGGTGGCAAGCTTTCATTGGTGATGCCATTCATCAAAGTGTCTGTTTTCTCTTCACCATAGTGCATGTAACCACAGGATTTGCTATCACACAATGCTGGTCTGACTCCCTTCCCTCCCACACCCATTGTTCCTTGCTGAATTCAAATCAATCAGTGGCAGAGTCAGAAGTTTCATTATACCAGACATTCTAAAAATGAAAAAAAAATGGCAATAAACGTTGTTATAATTATTGCAGTTTCAAACCTGGAAATTGTTCATCAGCCCATACTGACATGTTTCGTGTTGGCATCTTGAGAAGTCATAGCCCAGCCCACAGGCTGCTGAACCATTGCAGTTCATCCCGGAAATGATGGTGTCATTCATGTTCCCAGTGGCATCTCGGACCACACAGGCCCCTGGGGAAAAACAGTGGTTCGTCATTTCATCATTTCTTTATATGAAGAGTTCTGTTCCCTTAAGGGGTTCTTCTGAAAACATACTTAGTTTACTTTGAGTCTGAGCAGGTCCACTGACTCTGCTGTCTTTATTGTCAATGCTTCCTGGAACATGGTCCCTGGAAGTTCCCATCCTCTGAGGCCTGGGAGCGCCTCCTGTCTTTAACAGGCTGCTACTTCTGCTGCCTTGGGTAGTTTCAGGCCTGGCTCTCGCAAGCCTCTGAAAGATACTTGGGGGTTTGGACTCCTTTTCTTTTTTATCTCTTAAAATGCCCATGGCAGTGCTTTGCCTGTAATGCATACTCTATTGATATTTCTGATTTTGTGCTACTGATTGGGAGCTTTTCAAGTAGAAGATCTTATTTTCTCATCTGTGGGAGAACCAGGACATGGCGTTATTGAATTCGAGTAATTAAGAGGATTGAGCCCTAGTTTTCAACCCTAGTTTTCAGCCCTAGTTTTCAATGATATTCTTAGCAAAATGTTTTTAACAGTTATAATTCTACTTTATATTCAATTTAATGGCTTAAATAATACAGAAAATACATTGAGGTAAAAATATTAAGGTTTCTCAAGTAACATTAATAGTCAAATAATATTCTATCAACTCTTTATCTCTGTTTATCCCATTGTCTTCATACAGTTGGGCATTTCTGTTATTTTCTGTTATAAACATTCTATGAACATCTTTGTGCATAAATTTCTTTCTGTATTTCAAAGTATTTCTATAGGATAGTTTCCCAGAAATGGAGTTATAAAGTTTTTAAAGATCCTTGATATACATTTCAATCACTGACATTTCTTGTAAATTTTTGCAACTGCAATCTCTCCCATTATGTATTTGATAAGATTATTGAAATATATGAACATAGGCTGAAATATATATAAACTTTTCTGACCCACATGAAGGGTAAATAAATACAAACTAATGCCAAATAATAAAACTGTTCATTTTGCTTTTCAAATTCCAGCCAGGGTAAATTTTCTAATAAATGTAAGAGAGGTCCCAGTGACAGGTACTAATGAGAACCCTCAATTTTAGCCATGAATTTATATTCTTTAAATCTCAGAAAGACTTAAAAATCATAGAATCTTCAAGTTGAAAGAATCATTTAAAATAATCAGGGTGCAGGAATCTTTTTTATATAGGCCTGAGGGACGGCCTGCCAGCCTCTGCTGAACCACTTGAAATTATGGGTGTTGGTTACCAAGAAAAACTATCCATTCTGGATTTGACTTCTTTGCAGTGTTCATTTATGTTGACCTGACTTTTCTAAGTCATGTATTTTAACTTCTCCATAATATAATTCCCCTAACCGCCATGAAATCAATCCATGAGCCATTATTTGCACTAATGACCAGCCACGGACCCCATGAGTATCCTTCTCCTATCCTAGGAAAAGTATAGAAACAGATTTTCCCACTCATCAGGGGCAAAAACTAAAAGAATCTTTGAAATCAGGTCTCTAACTTTCTTCATTCTGTTTTTACTTTGTGTGAGGAAAAAAAAAACATTGGGGAAATTTAAGTGATTTCAGTGTCATTTAAAAACACGTTGATTTAACAAAAGCATTGGAATAACATCTCTTTACATGTAACTAAACTTGGAAATGCCACAACAATACAGTTAACATTATTCAATTTCCTCAAATGAGAGGCAGTGAGAGAAACAAGAATCTAAATTAATTGTTTTGCTTTTTTCTTTAGAAACCAACTCAAGATATATGTGCTCTCCTAATCGTCTTCATAGTAAACAAGAGGACAACTGGGATGTGCCCTTCGAGCAGTGGTCATCCGGGTTTCTGTAGTGGTCCAGCCTGGGGCTCTATTCCCTAGTGTGCACAGAAAAGAGTTTTCTTCTCTGAATGTTCTATATTGCTTCCTCTCCCATAATGGCATAAGCATGAGGTGACCCCCAGCCGGGAGGAGGTGTGGCTGCAGGCAGCAGGTGGAACAAAAGTCAGCTTTGGAACAGCAGGCGAATCCATATATTTTCTGCTCAGTGAGCAACGTGGGGGCTGGTCACCCATACTGCTGGCAGCTGGGTCTTGTTCTGATTTCCTGCTGCTTAGTGACAGCGACATTTACATATTAGGGATAGCAGTGCAAGGAGGAGACACAGCCATCAATTCTATGTCTCTTCTATTTCCCTAAGGCTTTTGTTGTTGTTGTTGTTGTTTTTGTTTTGCTTTGGGTTTCTTTTCTTCGTTCTGGTCCTCACCTGCCTCCTTAAGGTAAGGGAGGGGGTGCTGGAAGTGGTGGCTTCCTTGGCAGCAGGAATATTATCAAAAGTAGCAAAATGGAACCCTTTTGTGTTCAGGTAAAATGACATCTGATTATCTCTACTCTAGTCCTGACCCAGAGACAACTGTGTCACAGTTTAATTGCATTCAAACCCCTAAAATTGTTGCATTTTAAAAAACGTTCTTCTTACGTTCCACTGAAAACCCACTGGACATGAAGAGCCTTATAAATCTGGCATTCCAACACCAGAGACAAACAACTTACCTACACAAATAGCAACTCCTATGTAGGCAACGGTGGTGATGAAAATGGCCAGCATGGTTCCTCTAGGGATGGCATCTTGGGGATCCTTTGAAAAAATAACATGGAGGTATGAGGAGAAAGGGTAGAATAAGAGACAGAGATCACTTGGAGTTATTTCTGTATTTTCAAAATTTTAGGCTACCGTTCCTGAGGCAAGTTCTAAAGAAAAGATCAAGCAAATGGCAAAATGGTTCTTTGGGGACAAAGACAAAGTACTTAGAGTGAATAAGGAAATCTGTAGAGCTCTTTTTTTTCCAATGAGAGGTGGTAGAGCAGCCTCCGCAGCAGACGCAGAGATGCAGATCTTTGTGAAGATTCTGATGGCAAGACCAGCACACTCGAGGTGGAGCCCAGGGACTCTCAGGGATGCTATTGAGAGCATCAAAGCTAAATTCCAAGACAAGGAGGGCCTCCCATCTGGCCGACGGGGCCTGATATTGGCGGGCAAATAGCTGGAGGATGGCTGCACTCTCTGCGACTATAATATCCAGAAAGTATCCACCCTGCCCTTGGTGCTTTCTTTGCAGGGCAGCATCATCGAGCCTTCCCTTCGCAAGCTTGCCTTGAAGTACAAATGCAACAAGATGATCTGCCACAAGTGTAGTGTGGCCACACCAACAACCTACACCCCAAGAAGAAGGTCAAATAAAGGCCCTCCACCGCCACCTCGGCCCACAGGGCGGCCTCCTTGGCCAAAGTGCTTGGCCCTGGGGCTTCAGTAAAGTTTCCCTTTCATTGAAAAAGAAGAAAGAGAGAGAGAGAGAGAGAGAGAGAGAGAGAGAGAGAGAGAGAGAGAGAGAGAGAGAAAGAAAAAAGAAAGAAAGATGAAGAACTTTGCACTGAACAGAAGAGATCTCTAATTGTCCAGGAGGGAGGTTTTATAGAAAAGTACATTAGTTCACTCACTAACGCTTCTCTTTCTTTTCTTTATCTTCTGTGAATTTCATGCAGATTTATTAGACCTTAAATTATTACGAGAGATATACAACCATACCCGGCACATTGACAATATCTCTGTGTGTATTTGTTTTGGGCTAAGCTAGGCTTGGCTTTTAAAAAAATCACTTTTGATTAAGCAAAAAGGATGATCTGCTAAATTCTCCAATCCCTCAAATTTCCCACTTGGAATCTAGTTCAGGAATGACTGCAATGGGAGATATTTAATTTTCATAAGCAGGCATAAAGAAAGAGACAAATTTAAGCTGATACCAGAAAATGGGCTTTTCTCTTGCTTAAAATGTATATGAATTCACTGAGCTGAACTGACATCATTTTAGATCCTATTTGGGGTCTAAATCATGTCATAATCAATTCCAAGCAGCATAACATCTGAATAATTGAATTCAACTTAACAGGGATTATTAAATAAAGATTTAAATACAGTCATTGTTTATATAGGACAGTGCCTAGCATATAGTAGGAGTCAAGAAATATTGAATTGGGGGAATCACAATCTCAGTAGGCATTAGCTCCCCCAGGAGAGGACATGAGACTCATCAATACAAACAAGCAATCAATGCCGTGAAAGTGTGAAGTTGTTTTTATTCTTTTTTTTTTTATAGCTTAAATTTGTTGATTAAATCCATCCAAAAAGTGAACTCATGGTGAGTGTAAACTCAACCTGACAGCTGGAAATGATAACTAAACCAAGCAAATCTGTCCCTGCATGGGAGTAATCTATCCCTACGGGTCACTCTGTGATCATTAATTCCTTCTCACTCTTTTAGGAATAAAACAAACATGGTTTGTTTTAATACGTACATACCCAGCCTCTTCCTTCGAAGCTATTGTCTCCAAAAGTGAATGTGGGAAGTGTGTGCAATTAAGCAACACATAGAAGGAAGGAGAAGACAATCGTGGCCCTGTTCAATCTCCTAATTCATGTTATGTTTCTAAATGTATTGTGTTGATTAAGGATTTTGGGGGATCTGAGTGAAATGTGAAGAACTGATGTAAGTGGGAAGAAAGGGAATATATGTGAGGATAAGAAGAGGTGTGAAGATGGTAGGTAGTCTTGCACCTAAAACACAAAAACTTAGTCTTTATTTAGAACTATCTATTACAAGTTCTAAAATTACTTATTTAGCACTTACATGAGGGTCAAACTTGACTCAATGTAAATTGTGATGCCAATCTCTTAATGTATGATCACATATTCACGTTGTCTGGTCTAGCTGCATTTCCCCTAGACAGGGTTCAGGACTGTGACAAATATTTAGCTTTCATTCTAAATGTTAGTTTCCACCCCACATCCCAGCTGTTACCCAAAATCTAACCTTCCTTCACCCTTCTTCACTAAATATTACATTTTTTTCTCAAGACAGAATAGAAGGAATCTATTAGATTGCTGTTTTCAGAGCATGTCAACCACATCTTAATCTTGCATCTCTGAAACTTCATCTACACTCTATTGATTAGGCTTGGGTACCTCCCACATCTTCTCCCAGGCACATATTTACAGATATAAATGAATGTCTTAACACATAGATGGTTCAGGATGGAATGTTGTAGTATCATCCTCTTGTGCCAACTCTCATTGACGGTCACTGGCAGCCTGAAGTGCCATCTTGAGAAGTGTGCTAAGGTTGTGAGCAGAGGTAGCATCTTGCATATTCCCATAGTGTGTAAAAAATAAATGTTTACTAAGGTGATCTGAATCTATTATGTTTTGGTTATTTCCAATTTCACTCTTAGAAATAAATATGGAAGCTTCCTAGCCACTTCCCTATATGCAATCACCTCTCAGTCCTTATCATGCTTGACAACTCTGGTTTCTGATGGTAAATTATTACTTCTTAAAGCGTTCTCCTCCTTTGGCTTTCATGACCGCCCTCTCTCTTGGGTTCTCCTACCTCTTCCTCTTTCTTCTTCATGGGTTCCTTTTCCACCTTCAATACTTTGAATGTCTGTTGCCCTGGATGCTGCCTTGGTACTCTCCTCTTCTGCCTCTTGCACAGACCTGGATGAACTCATCCATGCCATGGCTTCCAATCCTGCTCTCATTCCTTTCCAGAGCTCCAGACTCATAAATCTAGCCACACACTAGACATATCCACTCTGATGTCCTTCTGTCATTTCCACCCCCATGACCAAATCTGAACTTCTTTTTTCTTATCTATTATACCATGGAATCAGTTCAGCAGGTTCCAACCAGCATTAAAAGAATATAGTATAAGAGAACTAATGTGAAAAGATCAGAAGACATCATTTTTAGTAAAATAAAGAACTGTTTGGGGAAAATTTTGTATGTGTGCAGTTGATTGTGATCTATAATGTTTTCTTACTGCGGATCATAGTAAAAAAAAAAATCCTTTTCATTTCCTCTCCTAGGTAACTCTAAGAAAAGCTGACCCTTTTGATTCAATTCCCTTGCCATACCCTCAATTCAAGACCATGTCATCTCTGTGCAGACTACCATGATATCTTATAACTGATCTTTTTGCCTCGTCTCCCACCCTCTAATCCATCCTTCACAAATGCTAGCAGGCTTTCTGTAAAACACATGTCTAATCCTGATCTAATCTCCTTAGTGTCTCTAGCTAGTTTTGGGATAATATCCAAACTCCATTGTCAGTAGTCTAAAGGACCTCTGAGTTCTGTTTAATAGCATACTGTAGTATATGTGATAAAAGTTAAGCTTCATTATAAAATCACCAAAATATTTTAAATAGAAAGAATAAAACTTTTTGTAATAATGCTATGACCACTTGTACCCTGAAAATCATGATGAAATATCCTCTGCATTTTCTTTCCATGTGATCTCAAAATCAGAGATTTCTTAGTACAGATTGATGGAAAAGTAAAAATTACTAATATGGAACCACTAAATCAAGTTAGCATTTATGGTGGGAGAAAGAAATTGTAAGTTTTGCCTTTTTAGGTAGGGATATCTTCCAGTTCTCTGCTTACTTGTGGATTACCTAGGACACATAGAAGGTCCTTTATAAATATGTTGATTAATATATTGATGAAAAGATTCACTTGCATGCCTCACTCTGCACATTAACTACTTTCCATCAGCAGCATCTTTCTTTGTGCCTTTTTACATTCCATGCTGACTGTTCCAAATGTCCCTCTCTTCTATGTTCTATTGATGAGCTCCTACTCGGCCCTTAAATTTGGATTGAGTGTCCCCTCCTCTGACAGCCTTCCCTTACTTCTTTAGGGACAGGCAATTACTGTTTCTTCTTTCCCTTGCACACAATCTGTTTTTGCTTCTTATGACTCAATTTGAGTAAGTGTGTCTCCCTCTTGGACCATGAGCTCCTTGACGGAAAGATCAAACTCTTCTTTGCTTCCCCAGTGCCTGGTGTAAGTAGGCGCTCAGTAAGTATTGGCTGAGCTGAACTAACTACTACGCCTCTATTACAAATAATCTTTAAGGAGTCTAAGAAAAGAAAACTATTCTTTAAATGTGCGCATACAGATTGCAGAAATTTAAATCAGTGACATATAATGCTTTTCCAAATCTGAAAAACTGGGAGCTCGACATCCATAGCTAAATTTCATTAAACAGTGATACCGCTTGAATCATTGCAAACAAGTTACTTAATTTTTGAGCCTCAGCCTAATCTTTTTTTTAATGCCATGTTTCTGCTAAAGAATTTACCATGGCACTGTGGTCCTTAATATGACAAATCTAAATGTGTTTATTCCTTCACTCAATAAATATTTATTGAAGCCTTACTAGCTCCCAGGATATAGCAATGAACAAAACCAAAGGCAAAGTCACATTCACCATTATGTTCTATGGCAAGCACCTCTGGCTCAGTTCCCTCCAACAGCTGTTTCCTTGCCTTGCAAGGTTATCCAGCCTCATGAGGGCGTCTCCAGTTAAACTGTGAGAGATTCCTTATTGTTCCCAGTTTCTCCATGCATGAGTGTTCTTTTGTCTTCTCTCCCTGTAGTACATTTTTTCACCAATAGTCAGTACCTAGCCTTTGATTTCAGTTCACACTCAAAAGTTACTTCCTTGAGGAAATCATCCTTAACAATTATTTATTCATTATTTTTATTTTATTAATTAATTAATTAATTTATAAACATATTTATATATTTTTAATTTATATATTTATATAATTATATATAAATATATTTATATATTTAATTTATATATTTGTAAATATATTTATATTATTTTATTATTTATTTATTTATTTATTTATTTATAAATATATTTATTTATTTATAAATATTATTTATAAATATATTTATTTATTAATCCATTTGGACAGTGCATACAGTTTTCATTTATATATATAATAAATATAATATAATATCATGTCATATCATATCATATCATATAAATATGTCTTGATGGCTCTTGCAAATATTTCTTGTCTTCTAAAGTAGATATAAATTTATTGAGGAAAAACCTGTGTGTGCGATAGAAGCCATTTATTGTCTCCCAAACAGCCACTCTCACCTTCCTCCTTTTAATACTAGAACCCCCCCTAAAATTTTTATCTGGGCACATGGCTGCCCAGCTAGATACTACATTTCTCAGCCTTCTTTGCATTGAGGGAAGGCCTCAGACAAAATTCTGGCCAGTGGAATGCCAACAAAAGTGACACATGCAAGGTCCAGGAATTGCTTGTCCTCCACTTCCTTATTTCCCCTCCTATAGACTAGAATGTGATATTGGAAGTGATCAGACTAGGGCAAACCCCAAGGGAATGGTAAAACAAGGGAGGTCATCTGGGTTCCTGGGCTACCTTTAGGAGCAGATCTTTTTTATTCCCCTTGATGGCTATTCAGCTCAAATTTTAATGCAGTAGAAAAACAAACTTCTATCTTGTTTAGGTCACTGTTACTGGATTTTTATAAAACATTAAAAGCAATATCCTAACTAATACAGTGCTCATTATAGTACTTAACATAGAACAATACGTTAGTGAATGCTAAATAACTACCTATCAAATGAGTGAATGTACCTCTGAATTCAATGCCATATGTTCAGTAACAAAGTAAATTTTTTTTGGGGGGGGTTTGTTATTTCTTGAATGTTCCGTGTTCTTGTTCACCATGTGTTTAAACGAGAAAGGGTGGTTCTCATATTTTTTTTTCACTGAGCTATATTCATTTTGTTGGAAATGTGATACACTGTCAACGTACTCTGCCCTTCTGATATCACTAAATAAGAATTCTGGAAGGACTATCTGGAATTGGATAGTTTGACATTAAACTTTGGCATTAAAAGACAATTTTTAAATAACCAGGAAACCTTACAGAAATCTTGCAGTTTTGCAATCTGTAGAGAAACAGGGTCATTATCGATGTCTTCTGCTGCCCACCAACTATACCACCACCTCCCGGGACTACAAAAGCAGAGAAAACAACATACCTCCAAGTCTCCTGAGATATTGGCCCCTGCGAGAATCCCAGTAGCTGCCGGGAAGAAAATGGCAAAGACAGAGAAGAAGCCTTCACCTTTTGTGAAGCTTGGCCCAAAGTTTTCTGCAAATATTGATGCTGCAACACAAACAATGACAAAATTATCATGTAAATTTTTTTCACAGAGTAGGAGATAAAGTTACTGTTGGCATTCGTAGCCCGAAATGCACATGGGTTCCTATAATCTACATGGAATAAACTCAAAGATGTTGGTGGACTTGTGGTGAACCTTATGTTAATATTTGTCAAAGGTCAAAATACATATCCTAAGGTTTTAGATCTCCAGGAAAAAACTCTAAAAATCCATAAATTTTGTGTCAACGAAGACCCAGGCCACCTGTCTTCTTTGAATTTAGAAGACTGAAAAAGGAGGAAATGAAGAATTCTCTCATGATAACACTGGCATACTCACAAATATACCACACACATGTACTGTCATATATATATATATACAACTACATTCTCACATGCACAAATACCTTAATCAACACACTACTTTTCTATGCTTTTTTAAATTGAAGGTGAACCTTGTTGGTTAGTTTTGCTACTAATATTCTAACCTCCCCGCTCCTTGCTCCCAAAGATTACATCTTAAATTCTTATACTAAATTCTAATATATGGGAGAATAATATCAGGAAGAGCTTTGGTCATCAAATAATACTATCTCACAGGTTGTCACCATATTACTTCAATGAAAGGAAATAATCTAGAAGAAACACAGAAAGGAAAAGGAAGCGAAAAGAGGAAGGAAGAAAAATGTGAACAAAAGAATCTGGAGTAATGCAAAAACAAGTAAAGAAAATTTATAGTACCAGAAAAAATACAGCAGGAGTTGGAAGGAGAAAGAATAGAAAGAAGAAAGATGATAACAATGCAAGGCAAACAAGACAATCTTTACAAAGAAAAAGAATCAGAACCAAAGAGGTGTTGTGATATAAAAAAAGAAATGAATAGTGACAACTGAGTAAATGAAGGGAAATATTTTTTAAATCTCATCAATGGATCTTGAGTAAGTTAGAGTGGAAAATTAGGAAAGAATAGGTAGGTAGAGTAAAACGGGAGAGAAATCAAATGTCCAATGTCATGCTTTGTGGCATTATCATTGGATGCTACACTAAGTAACTCCTACAATTTTTTATGCTTGAAAACTTGACAGTGATACTTAACTAGGTAAGGCTCTAAAAAGGGAACGTGCAAAAAAGTAAAGCAGTATTTTTGTCTTTAGTGACAAAAAGTGAGCGTGTTTGTCTTTAGTGCTCCCAATCGTTGAACAAATGGCCTGAGCTTTTTTCTCTTTCCCTGCAGGTACACTCTGTTTCTACTCTGGACAGCAACAACAATTTGTCTAACACTTTAAGGTTTTCTAAACACTTTTATACCCACTATCTATTTGCTACTCAAAAATCCCTTCAGGGAGTTATTATTATCATGCACACATTACCAGGAAAATCGGAGACCTGAACATATTAAGTGACCCGTTTCACTGATAAGTAGCATCATTGACGCTCTCTGGAATCCCACTCCAGACTCTTCCCTGGATCACACTAGGATTTCAAGGCTGGAGTGGGGGTCACAGGGATGGTGATGGAGGCGAATGATGGAGAACCATTTATAGCAAAGCAGTTCATTTATCACACGTACCTTGGTAGTTAAAGAAACCTCTGGACTTCTTCTCATTGTTGGATGGAATGACAGTTCCAATGAAGAAGTTTGCTATAGCAATAAGAAGAATGACTAGTAGGACCACTTGAGCCTGGAATGGCAAAGTAAAAGGAGTCCAAATTAGATTTATTTAACAGCTTTTTACATAGTTACAAAAGTTATGTGTCCACTGAAGACTGCAGTGTCCTCAGGAATATAAATGCAGCCCAAAATTTTAGCATTCATGGAGTTTATTTCCTTTCTAGGCAGAGCACCCTGGATTCCTTCCCTTTCCAGAGCTTACTGCAGGAGTACGAGAACACAGAATGACTCGTAGAATCTGCCTGATGCTTAATGCATTTGATGTTGGGCTGCCACGATGTGCTCAGCACAAGCAGTCTGCAAGGTTGACCAGCCAAATTGTCTTTATTTCTTCATATGTTTTGAAGTGTTTTTTTTGGGGGGGTCTTGGCATTCCCATATGCTGTTCCCTCTGCTAAGAAGGCACTTCTACTCTTGGCATAACTATTTTCTTCTTCTCATTTTCTAAGTCTTAGTTACCTTCTCAGACAGGCCTTTCTTGACCACTGAATCTAAATAATAACAATTAATGTTCACTGAGGGCTTACAACATAACAGACACAGATTAAACTGTACCAGTATTCTTTCAGATAAGTAATACCACCAATAACCATATGAAGCAGGTAATATTATCATCTTCATTTTAAAGATTAAAAAACTGAGGCACAGATAGGTTAAGCAGTTTACTAAAGGTCATAGGGACATAAAGCAGATTCAAGAAATCCAAGCATTCTAACAGCAGAGCTGGCGCTTTAAATTCTACCGTCTCCTGCCTCCTGCCTCCTGTGAAACTACATTGCCTCCCTCAGGGAATAAAGTCATCGAAAGTAGACTCCCCATTATTTTCTATTCAGTGCCCTGTTTATTTTCTTCACAGCACTTTTACAATTTACCATTTTAGATTTACTTGTTTATCTACCTGATTATTACTCATATCCTCAGAGACCATATACTCAACCAGGGTAGGAATTCAGTTTTATTCACAACTGAATATCCAGAGCCTAGCAGAATGCCCAGCACATGTAAGCGCTTAATCAATTTTTGTTTAGTGTAGAAATACATAATCCATAAGTAAGTGCCTTGTAGGAACGTTTATTATTGCCTTATATAGGTGGAAGACCTTGGCCATCTTTTCATTTCTGGTGACCGCTTGAGGTCTAATTGCCCATCTCCAGGCACATAGGATCCGTTTCTATTGCACCAATCACTCTAGGGAGTTACGAAGCAGGTAATAAACGTGCTTCCCATCACTCAGAAATTGCTGTTTTACTACTAGTTAAATCCAGATAGTCTTTAGTTCCAGGGCCAATGATGCTCTCAAATTTGCTACTGACGCACTTCCTGGGTTTTAGAAGAGAATGACAGTTTCTGCGTCTATTACCTTCTCCCAACATATTTGCCATTTCTTTTGGCTTTTAGCACCTTGAAAGGGGATACCAGAAGCGGGATTGAGAGACTTCCATCATGTACTGTTGTTATGATCATAAGGGGTCTTGTGTGTGATGATGGCAGCAACCTTGGTAGTTGTGTTACTGTGATGATATTATAAAGGACAAAGTACAGGTCTGATCATATGACACATGAACTGCGAGTCATGACTGCCTGGACCTCGGGGTTTGATGGCTTTGGTGTTCCACCACACATTAACTTACAATTTTTCCATAGTAAGTAATAACAGCAATTCTTTTTGAATATGAGATTCCTTCTACCCCTGCAATTTGTTCAGGACCTGACCAGCAGTTGTTGATAACTTCATTGTGAGAAATTCACCTTTGCTTCCCATTCCATTCCAGCTACTGAAATTCCTAAGAGAATCACCACTGTAATGGAGCCTATTATCCGGATATCATTGGTTGGATCCACCATCATTGAATCACTCTCCTGGAAAAAAATTTTCAAAACTGGTTAGAGAAGGAGGTTTTCTCCCCCTATATTTCTTTCTTTCTTTTTTTTTTTTTTTAAATTTTATTGGGGAAGGGGAACAGGACTTTATTGGGGAAGAGTGTGTACTTCCAGGACTTTTTTTCCAAGTCAAGTTGTTGTCCTTTCGATGTTAGCTGTGGAGGGCGCAGCTCAGCTCCAGGTCCAGTTGCCATTGGTAGTTGCAGGGGGCGAAGCCCACCATCCCTTGCGGGAGTCGTACTCGGCAACCTTATGGTTGAGAGGATGCGCTCCAACCAACTGAGACATCCAGGAGCTCAGCAGCAGCTTAGCTCAAGGTGCCATGTTCAATCTTAGTTGCAGGGGGCACTGCCCACCATCTCTTGGGAGACTCGAGGAAATGAACTGGCAACCTTGTGGTTGAGAGCCCACTGGCCCATGTGGGAATCGAACCTGCAGCCTTTGGAGTTAGGAGCATGGAGCTCTAACTGCCTGAGCCACTGAGCCGGCCTCCCTCTATATTTCTTATTGTAGCATTTAATAGTAAGAAGAGATACTGTGCACTAATGTCTGGGACCATAGAGGATAATAGAAAAATGAAGTGCTCATAAATATGAGAAGATAAATAAACTAACATTTTTTCCTATAACAGGCCTTAGATAGCTAAGGTTAGGAGTCGGAAATTTTAGAGATTCATTCTGGTTACAGCTTTTGAAGCTGTCGTAGCATCAAGTAAGAGTATGTATACATACATATATCAAGTTTTGTTTTCAAAGAATGGCTAGTTATTTTTGTGTGTCAGGGAAATCCTAGAGGAATAAAAATGAGTGGTTTCCAGTGTGAATATTTGAACATGTGTTATTCAATTAAATAACAAGCTACACAAACCAGATAATGCACCTCTTGAAGATAAAATACCTTATGAACTATATAATCCACTCATTTATTCATCTAAGTTTTAAATAGAGGTACTGTTACCGATTGAATTCAGTGAGTGCTAGCACTATTACAAAAGGAAGACTAGAAGTTTGTTTGTATACCAGCTAATTCACGTGCTCATATATACGCCATCTAGGTGGGCCACCTAAACGAGGAAACGCGTAGAGTTCTGCAATAAGTTATTTTAATGTTTGAACTTTCTTTCCCTTTGAAAATCTATAACTGTAATAGTAATACAGTACTATCCCCTTATCTGCAGTTTCACTTTCCGTGGTTTGAGTTACCCGTGGTCAACAGTGGTCCAAAAATATTAAATGGAAAATTCCAGAAGTACACAATTCAGAGATTTTAAACTGAGTGCCATTCTGAGTAGCATGATGAAACCTTAAATTGTCCTACTCTGTCCCGCCTGAGACATAAATCTTCCCTTTGTGCAGTATATGCATGCTGTATACGATACCCCCTGTTAGTCACTTAGCAGCCTTCTCAGTTATTAGATCAACTGTCATGGTATTGCAGTGCTTGTGTTCCAGTCACCCTTATTTTACTTAATAATAGCCCCAAAGTGCAAAAGCAGTGATGCTGGCAATTTAGATATGCCAAAGAGAAACTGTAAAATGCTTCCTATAAGTGAAAAGGTGCATATGGTACAATAAGATATTTTGAGAGAGAGACACACACATTCACATAACTTTTATTACAATGTTATTATAATTGTTCTATTTTATTAATAGTTTTGTTGTTAGCCTCTTATTGTGCTTAATTTGTCAATTAAACTTTATCATAGGTAGGTGTGTATAGGAAAAAACATAGTATATGTGGTGTTCAATACTATCTATGGTTTCAGGCATCCATAGGGAGTCTTGGAATATATCCCCAATGGATAAGGGGGTTACTGTATGTTGCTGATAATAATGCCCATTATTTATCTGTTTTGTATTTTATACAGTATTTCATTTGATCTGTATCATATTTCTATAAAATACACAGAACATTATTAACCCATATTATGGATTTAGAAAACTGGTCCAAAATCTCTCAGCTGGTAAATATGAGAGCCAGGATTCCAAACCAGTTCTGATGCCAAGCCTAGGGCTCCTTCAACTATCCAACTTCCACATTCTGCAGACTAAACCTATTTCCTCTCATCTGGCCATCACGATATGCCTTTGTGCCCTGAAAAAACAACTTGAATCAAATCATTTTGCTTGGCTAACGAAAAGAAAAGCTTTTACTTACCTTAAGAAGGTCGACCACAGTCTCAGCAAATCCCACCACATACATAGCAACAGCCACCGCATTGGCAAAAGCAAAGATCAAGCCTATAGACCCACCAAACTCAGGCCCTAAGCTTCTGGAAATAAGATAGTAGGCCCCACCTGAAAAAAGAAACAAACATTCTCTACATTGAGGAACAACTAAGGGATTTAGTACATGACCAAATAATTTTGAACATCTGAAAACGCTTGACATATTATTCTAATAAAAATATTATAATTTCCTAACTTAGCCCTTCTTTTCACTCTGCATATATTATATAATAAAACAATTTAACTTAATAATATAATAGAACTATCCTGACTTAATCCTTTGTCTTTAAAAAAAAATTCACTGGAGAGTTCAATCAATAATGTAATGAAGTAAAATTTTATATCTGAAATTTCCAGGAGCAGGTAGGCCTAGGTAGAAAATGAAGTGACTGAAATTTATCATTGTTATTCTGACTTCTTTTCTGGTATAATTTTCTGGTATATGTTTGCTGTTTTAAAAAGTTTTCTGTATAGTGCTATGTATTATTCACTCTACAAATCAGACTTGGTTGTCTATGTTTTTAGCTAAGGAGGGATTATTATTGCCAAATACACATATGTATATGGATGGCAAATGGGAAAAAAGGGAGGAGAGGGCTTGGAACAAGTGCTTCTTCCTTGGACTTTGGAAAGGTAGTTCTATATATGGTTGTGTACTTCTGTGCATGTGAAAAGACTGAGCTGGACTTGTTAACTGCCTCGAGGGTACTGAGAGCAGGTTACTGAAAATAAAAAAGACTAGATGTTGAAAGGCCTAGATAATGAGATATTATCACACACTGTAGCAAATTAATAACTTCCTATATTGAGCTAATGTTAGAAGTCGACAGAATGGTAGGGAAATGACACCGAACAAACATATCTAAAAACAAAACAAAACAATCTTTTACTGAAAAGAAATTTTCTCCACCTTATTAATTCCTTTGGATTAAGGGGTCAAGGGCCCCTCTAAAAATGTTACCTATTACCTAGGTGGTGCAAATCCCCATTATTTCTTTTGTCCAGATTATATTAAATAAATTAGCTAGACAGTTACTTAGGCATGGTCAAAATGAGAGACAGGCAGACATTGTGAGAGGAGGTGTATTGTGGGTAGGGTGGTGTTTTAAAAGGTGTATGATGGGGAGGCCTGGATAAGGTACCCAAGTAGAGATCCTGAGGAGCCAAAAGGAGAGGGGAAGAAAGGAAGTTAGAACAATGATAAACTTCATCCACTTCATTTTCTGTTTGGGCCTGCTTGTTCCTAGATGATTTGAAAGAAACTCTGTTTTGTTTCTGTTTTCTTTTTAAGGATCTTCTCATGGCTATTGACCACTGAGAGCCATATTGGGGTAAACTCTGAGGACTTAACTGAGAAGTATCAGCAGTGTCAGCGGGGGCTGGGGGGGGGTGAGGGGGTGGGTGGGTGGGTGGGGGGACACTGGAGAAGACCCATGCTGAGGGGACCTGGGAGAGAGCCAGCAGGGCTCATTCAAGGCACAAAGAAATTGCCCTCTTTCTAGACACCTGGCCACTCTTTACTTTACAAACATGATTAATCACAGGAAATGGGTCAAAAAAGTCTTTCCTGGAGAGCTCTCAATTTTAATTGAGAAGAATTTTGCCTTACTCCTTAAATTTTGGATTCTTTTGTTTTGTTTTAAGCCTTTGAGGGACTTATTATCGATATACAATTTTTACTTCCCACATTAAACCAATTCTAGACATTATGACATAACCGAAGCTTATAGTCACAAGTAAAGGAATTGGCTTACCTCCTCTTACTACTCCATTCGTGCAAATAGCGGACATAGAAATACCTGTGAGTGTTGTCACGACCACACTCAGGCCAATGATGATCACTCCAAGACCTGTAAAATCCCCCAAGAAAAGTGTTTGGCTCCAGTACTTCAAGAAGTCACCAGTACTTCAGGACGCAGCAGCTGGAATCTTGTCATGAAAAACCTGAAATGTTCTAAAAAGATCCCGTTCCGCGAAGGTCTAGGAAGCACCTGAAATGTACTAAACTTTATACTGAAGCCATGTCCAGGAATCATTTTCCAAGAAACACCAAGAAGTGTGCAGACTAGCCTGAGAAATAAAATTTTTCCCCAAGGAGTTGGAGAATCTGGAAACCATGACCTGCAATGTGCCAGAGTTCCGTCAGAAAAGAGAAGATGGCTGATCAGAGTGGACCAGCACTTATACTCACAGTACCTTATGTTTCCTTCTGAATCCACCTCATCCAAAGAATTAGTCAGGCTTCAAGCACGTTGGGCTACTTTCTTGTCCCCATCAAAAAGAAGTATATAAAATGTTTTTGCCTACCCGTAGCAAGTGATGAGAGCTTTAGATATCTTAGAAATTTTACCTCCACGAACAAACCCGTTAGTTGCTATTGCGGAAGTTGACAACCCAGTAATAGAAGTTACCATGGTGGAAAGAAGAATTATGAGAACTCCAAGACCTGTCAGCAATGAAAGATAAAAGATATTACATTTTACTTTTCTTCCTTGGATTCCCTATTGCCACAAACTATACTGCCTTTAATTGAAGTTTTCACGTCCAAGCCTTGGGCCACAATGGAGTTCCTTGGTGCTAAGGAGAAACTGGCATAAAGCTCAAGTCAGGAAACTGCTCATTATGAAGAAGGATGATTTCCAAAAGTAAACACAATCTGAAATGCAGCCCTAAAAAGGAAAAGTTGACTTATGCTGGTGTCCTGGGAGAGAAACTACCCTGGCTGTGAAAAGACAAAACATGACATTTGACCTTCTCTCTTGCTTGAGAGGAACCTGAATGAGAGAGTTGGGGGTTTGACAAAGGTTAAATCCTTCCCCATTCTTCTTGTATCTCTCTTGCCTGGGGGGTGGGGGAGGGTGGAAAAAAAGGAACCAACTTGGATTACCTTTGAAAATACTCCAGAAAGGTCAGTGGTGAACTATTTGAGCCTGTGTTGCCTTTACCTTACAAAGGATCATGCAGGTCACAAGTTTAATTACCTCCTCTGACATATCCGTTTGTAGCAATAGCAGAGGTGGATAAACCAGTGATAGCAGTCACTGTCACGGCTAAGCCGATGATAATGACACCAAGACCTCAGTTGAGAGAGGAAAAATAGAGGCAATTAATAGGCGGAACAATCCCTTACATTGTTTACAAAAAAGCCAGCAAGTCTAGGGTAATCAGCAAACGACCACATCCGAGTTAACAAGTTAGCCTGATAATCACCACAGGGAAAGTGCTCAGCTCTGCCGTTTTCTGCCCGTGGTAGCACACATTCTAGGAACTCAAGAGCTAAGATGTGCAGTGAGAAGTTGCACACAGCTGCACAACTGTGGCTGGTCAAAATGTAATGTAAACTGCCTTTTTGATGAGGTTCTAGACACCTATAAACATAATAACTGGTCTATACAATCCCAAGCTGTTACTATAACTAAAGAGTAAACGTTCATTTTTCCAGGTAACTATTTTTTTCTTTTACATACATTTGGTTGTGTAAGCGTGGAAAATGACACACAGCATAACAAATCGCTCATGTGGCAAATAAGTAAAGTAGGAAGAACCAAATTAAATGAGTTTCACTCATTGGCTATGTGACCGCTGGCAAGTTACTTATTTTCTGAGTCAAAATGGCAAAGAAATGAGAAAGAATGCGTGTGTAGAGTGGCTAGCATAGTGCAGAGAACACAGCACATAGTCAGTGCACTGCCTTTTGATTAGATCCACAATAATCATAAGAGCTATATGTTAGGTAACATGAGAAATGCAAGGAACAAATAAAATGAAACGAAAAAGTCTGCCCTCAACGATTTTGTGGTGGAGCAGGTCAATGATTACGAGTGGGAGAAGGTGGCAAGCCAAAATTCAGCTTCAAAAAATACACAACAAGGATACTGTAAAACAGCAGCATAGGCCACCCCCAAATATGCCACTTCAACATAAAAATTATTTTGAGCTAAAGGCAAATGAGAAGCAGATACCTCCCCCTATTGGCCTAAAATCAGGACATAAGTTTGCAAAGGTATCTCCTCTTTCCCTTTCCTTTATAACTGAAAGGGCAGAAGTTAAATCACCAGATACAATTCTAAACCCTTAGCAGCTGGAGATGATACCAGAGGAACTTACATAACAAACTTTACTTATCTTCCATTAATCCCCCCATATATTTGCCTTCCAATCATTTGCCACCCTAGAAAATCAGTCCTTTTCCTTTGTCTTGTCACTTCTCTGAAAATGTATCATGCTCTGGTTAAGATGCTGTATAAGCCCAACTCTAACCACTCCTCTGAATTCCTCATTGCTGAATCCTCCCGCGTGTATGCACACTGCACATGTTCATAAACCTCTGATAGTTTTTCTCTTGTTACTGTCTTTTGTCAGTCTAATTTGCAGAGCTTTAGCCAGTGACCCTAACATGCATAGTGGGAAAACAGCTTTTCACCCCTGCAATACCTTCCTCAATAGAGGCCAACCCAGAATTCGGGGAGAAGTTGTGGGGCTGAAATCACCCTCGTTCCAGCCAGAATGTTCTTGCCTGGAACCGTGTGGTATGTATGCTCCCCTACATAAAATGATGCTCCATAATTGTCGTTGGCAGTCTCTCTTGTTCCAAGGATGATTAGAAGGGTAGTTGGCCAAGAGAGGCTATGATCTCTCTGGTCATGCCCTGGGAGAAGGGGGAGTGGAGGGAGATTAAGGATAGAAATGGGAATGAGGTACTGGAGGCTGGCTCTTTTGATGCTCCTAGCTGTATCCTGGCTCTAGCAGAAGTGTCTAGGCTATTTTACAGGTTAAATTGCAGTAGGAAGAAGCTAACTGTGGGCATGACATGCAAACTTGGGCCGTATTGCTTTAGCCCCTGTAGACTCTTAAAAGTTTGGTGTTGTCAGAGAGAGCTGCACTAAATTTTTCGTATCTGTTGCATCACCACGATATCACTAAGTGGCCTCAATTCTTTGTACCCCTAGAGGTGATTTCTTTTTATCTTTTGTACATGAGTTTGCTCTTGACTTTGTTTTGTGGAAGTTTGATGTCAAATGTTTAGCTCTCACCAGCAACTGTACAAGGACATACAGTTGCATTTCAGGACATTAAACCTACTCTGACTTTATTATTTCCCTACCCTTATTTTCCCTTTGCCTCTACTTTTCCAACAATTTTTAATTTTTCCTTTTGCATTGTATATATTTTTGTAAACCATATGACATCCTGGAACCAAATTTTATGTATTTAAATAGCGAAGGATTTGCTTTCCTCTCATATTCAAACATAAAATCCCAGTTGACATAAAAGGCATAAAAGGCAACATAAAAGGCAATTGAGAGAACATTCAGTTCATATTTTCTCAAAATGTGGTCTTTGAACCACCTGCTTGAGGAAATGCCTGGGGTGCTTATTAAAAATGCTCAGACCTACTGAGTTTAGATCTTTCACAGTGAATCCCTGGATTCTGCAGTTTTATAACTTAACTTCCCCTGTAATTCTTATACACCCCACAGTCTTAAGACTATTGCACTACTCTCAGCCTATCTCAGTTTGTGTCTGCCTATTCAGCAAGGTTCTTTAGCATTATCTTCAAAGAGTTCACCTGGAAACAATTAATCCAGTTCCCTAATATTCACATAAGAAAATCGAACTCACAGAGTATAAATGACTTGCTTCAGGTCATACCTGCTTTTCACACTGTTTTTCTCTGCCTGATGGTTAAGTTTACTGGAAATCATCCTGCCCCAGCCAGTCTCCAAGACAGAGAACAACTAGATGGCATTATTGGCTCATTCTTCCATTTGCTTTTGGGGACAAGATAGCCAAAACTCTTAGCCTCTGAATGGTTACCTAAGGGCTATAGCTACTGTTACTTCTGTCTCTAGCTTCCTTCTGGCTTTGTTCCCGGGGTCTAGGCTTAAAGCATGTTCAGGTTCCTTCCCCAAACTATCCACATAAGAAGAAACTACTTGTATTTTTTCTTTTCTTACCCAATAAATGGGATGCAGACGGTGACTTAATCAATTCCTATAGCTTTATGTTTACAGCAAAGGCCAATAAAATAAGTAAGGGTGGTAATAAGTTTCTAAAGTCTATTTTCTGAGAATTAAAAGAAAAAAAGAACAACTTCCATTCAAAGGAAAACTTATTGAACACCCATTTAAATAGAACTCTACACTCTTCTAAAGTAGGCTTGAACTACTTAAATAAAAGGTCCTTATTAAAACAATACTGATACCTGAAAGTATAATAAAAATTTAGCAGAAGGTACGATTCTTCATATATTACAGTTTTGCAATAAACATGAAACTGGATTAAATGTGAAGAGTAATGTAAAATCTGATTAAAGTTCAGATTATTGCCCAAACATATGGATGTTAAATAAATTGCATTAAAAAGAATTACTCTTGCCCTTGGCTACACTCACACCTCCAAACAAAGTAATGTTTCTTGATGATCTCAATAAGTTACTAAACTGCCCTTAAAAACCTAATTTTGCATGAAGCCCTGGAGCAAAACCTTGGCAATATTAAGATGCAGATTTTCCATGGAGCAGCATATACTTATTTTGGACCCTGAGGCTGTAAACCTTCATTTGATATGCATCATAAAGCCTGCAAGCAGTCCTTTGTCAGGAACCCAGCAGTTGCCAAACATGAAACATGGAAAAGCTATGAGAACTGGTTCCAGTTTTTCAATTTACAACTCAGCCCTTTCTTTTTCTGAGTGATTCTAAATGTGTTTTGAGGAGTGAAGGCAATAAATAATGACCAAGTACCTTTTGAATGTGAACTGAGATACATTCTGGAATAGTATCTGAAAGCACATCTGAACCTCTATGTTCTTGATAGTAATGATTTATCAGTCTCCCCCAAAAGTGAACCTATAATGTATTTTCCATGTGTAGAGTAGAAAACCATTAATTTTTATTACATTAAATCAGGAACTTTGATAAAATTCAAATAAATTTTTCATATAAATTTTATTAATATATATACTCTCAATAAAAAAAAATTACCACAGGAAATAATACTTTAAATGGGATATAATATTTAAAATATTAAATAATCTCGCACAGTAATTTCAACATCATTTTCCATTTAGAAAAATTAGCAATAGTTACATACATTATCTCAGTCGTTTTACTCATTATTTTAAGCAATACTTTATTAATCTTTGTTTTCTTACTGTTGGATATCTAAAAGTAACACAATTATTTTCTTTGGAAAATGTTCAACAATTCCGCATTTTAATGAGTCAGGTAACATTTACACCAGTTTTCCCACAAGTTATTTTTACTTAGTGAAGTTTTGCCAATAATCAAAAGGGGGATACTCTGATAAATTTCAGTATGTCCCCAAATATGAATACTATGATTTAAAATGAATGTGTCTCTATATACCTGTGTACCTAAAAATCTATGAAAAGAGAAATATTTCCTTGAGCATTTATCTGGTTGGCAAGCTGGAAAATTCTAGTCTCCCAGGAATTAACGCTTCACCTTTCCCCTCTGACAAACACTGTCCAAGAGGCAAAGTGAAAGAGCCCAAGTGCAGATTATTTCTGTAACCTTCATCTCACATTGAGCATTAATAATGAAAACAAATTGCTTATTGAGTTTACAATTTACATTGAAAATTATATAGGAGAGAAAAAAACGCTTACCAATTCCAGCTTCTCCAACAATCCAGGAGAGGCGAATGAAGAGCATGACACCCCAGATGTTCAGCATGCATCTTACCTGTGGATTGATGGAGCAGGGAAAAGGACATGAGAAGTGATAGTGGGGCAAGACCTAGGTCTTTGTAACTTTGGTGTTCAGGTCTTGTTAACATTAAGTCTACTAGAACATTGAATAGATAGTTTTCATTTGTAAACGTAGGAGCTTTCTCACCAGCACACCTTTCACCCATCCAAATTTCACAGCACCGGATTGATCTTCTTCTTTGTTTTCAGCTTGTTCATCTCCAGGCATCCCATCACCATTAGCAACCCTGTCAGCTGAACCAGGGGTCACTGCCACATTCTGCATTTTTACAGATAGCAAAAACATAGTGTATGGTCAACAAACACACAGTTCCAAAAGACTTTCAGAGGCAAATCAAAACAATTGATGTACAAGTGTAGACAAGAAAACAAATTCTAGTCATTTTAATAAGATAAATAATGTTCTCCCTGGGAAGGTGATGGGTTTGTTTTGTCAGTGATTTTAGGTACCAAGATGGCAGGGGTGGCGAAGGAACCTGGGAAGTTCTTCTACTGTTGAGAATATTACCTTAGGGGAAAATGGCCAGATTTGGCTTTGTTTAGAACATGGAAAGAACTAAAGAGAGAAGAAGGGATGCAATAAAGGAAGGGAAGTCTGTCGAGAGTGAATGAGGGTCTCTGAGAAGGCTTAGTAAGAGGGCTAGACAATTAACCTTCCTCGCTAACGCAGGGTACCTGGCCTTTCTTCCATTATACTCTTTGAGTCTAATTTTATATGTCTAAAATAATAATGATAAAACTTCTCTAATCACATCAGAGGATCTTTAGGAGGATTCAGTGAAAGAATGGATAGAGAAGTGTTTTCCTTACCAAAAAAATAAATAAATAAAAATGTAGAGGTACTGTATGGCTACAAGAGTGCAATTCATAAAGGGAAAATTTCTTTCCGATTTGATACACCTTTGCCTGAGAACTGTTGGATGTGCTATTAGTAATGTACAGAAGGAAAGAAATCTCACAATTAGAAAGATAGGCCAGTAGAAATAAAAAGTAAATAGTATTAAAAAAGTTTCAAACCTTTATTTTGTTTTTGTTTTTATTTTCCTGTGGCCTAATTTTGAAAAAGAACTTCCTTGTCATTAGGATAGTCTCTGAATTCAATGGGGGAGGAAATGGCTCTGTTTCTCTCACGAATAACTCTCTAATTTCTCTTTTAGGTATGACTTTTATTAATTTCAGATGCATCCACTTAATTTAGCCTATCCACACTCATCTGGCTCTTTAATGGTTTGATTACACCCTTTTGAGAGCCCCAAAAGCCATCTTTTCCAGTAAGGGTTTTGAAACCGTTGGGGAAGTCTCTTAGATTCAGCATTAATTATCATTATTAAAGAACAAGTCTTATTTAAATAGTCTAAATTGGTTTAAGCCTAGAATGATGTGTTCTGACATTACTAGCTAAGAGGTCTTGGACAAGGGTGTTTTCCCCCCTCTAAAATGGAATTGATGTGAAATAAATATTCAGCATTTATTATAAGGTCTTTACTTGTCTCCTTCTTCCAGCATGTTCTTCTATTTCCCTCTGTAGGTAAGGGTTTCTCCCAACTTTGCTCCCCCATAAGACTTTTTTCGTGATACCAATGTGACCTTTGGATAACCAATGTAATACAATGCAGTAAAGTTAAAGTATGTGAACTGAATTGGAGGAAGATGGTGGTATGGTTACTTCTCCTCAACGCCAACCAAGGGCTTGTCATATAGCAGGCCATCAGATAAATACAGTATTGAATGCATTTTGTGGACCGCAAGTCCACCTGAGGAGCAGATAACTAAGTTTTCAAATCTGTTTTTGCTTCCTATTTCTTTTCTCTTCCTTCCCTATTGGGTATTCCATTTCTCATTGTTTCTTTTGCACAGGCCACATAAAAAGGGAGAGGAAGGGAATGAATCCCAAGCCAGATAATTTTATTATCTTCCAACAGCATTGGGGAAAAAGATTGAATGACACAGGAAACAAATTAATAGTTAAAATTTAGTACTGAATTACCTGAGGATACCTTAATCTTAGGCATCCTCAGGCCCTATTTGTACACATAATTGGAAGCTGACATGTATTTATATCAGTGGAAAATATGGATAAACAAAGTCCGTGGAAATGAAGACTGAAGTAGCAGGACAGAACTTGGTGTTCTATACCAGCCACAAATGTGAGTTGTGTATGGAAGTGACAATTTTTCAGGAGCTATTTTTCAAAAAGTGAAAAAAAAAATAGTGAAATAACATGGGTTCAGACTTGGATCCTTAAATTTTAAAAACATATTTAATTTCTGTAGAATATCATATTCCTAATATTTGCAACGTAAATATTCACTAGCAGTGGTGGCATGCCACCTTGTAGGAGGAACCTGAATTAGAATGTCTTAACTACATTTTACTTAATAGGATCTATATAAAGTATTATCATTTCAACATGTAATCAATATAAAAATATTAACAAGATGTTTTACATTCCTTTTTTCATACTATGCCTTTGAAATCTGGTGTGTATTTTCCACTGACAGCACGTCTCAATTCAGACCAGCCACATTTCAAGTGCTTAATGGCTGCACGGCACTAGTGGGTACCATATTGGATGACACATGTCTATATAATAGAGCCAATTACAGACGGATGAAACACTTGAGGTTGTTCTCCAGTCATACAAAAATTCTACATTTTTCTGAAAGGATTCCATGCACGTAGGCAGCTGAAGGGTCAACAATAACTTTCATTTCCCACGACTGGAAAAATCAATGAGAGCAGGGAATTGAGGAATATGTTAAAAAGTCCATGAATGTTGAAGGGATTATTTGGTTAAGAGAGTCAGTTATTTGACTTAATTTAAGAAAAACTTTTTACATTGTCAGTATTCTAGTTAATCAAGATCCCATGGCCAGATTAAGAAATACAAATTGCCAATTATAAAAATAGTCATGGGGATGTAAAGTACCACATGGGGAATATTGTCAATAATATTGCAATAACTACGTATGATGTCAGATGGGTACTAGACTTATCAGGGTGATTACTTCATAAGGTATATAAATGTCTAATCACTACACTGTACACTGAAACTAATATAATATTCTATGTCAAATGTAATTGAAAAAATTAATTTAAAAGTTTTAAAATTTAAATGTTAATATGCTTTGGAAAAAAGAAAAAGAAAAAAAGATCCCATGGCCAGATCATCAGCAGCTACTCATTCAGGGAGAAGGCAATTTCCTTTTCCTGGATTAACTGGGGATCCCATGAGACAAAGCCTAATAATTTGCTTTTTAAAGGCAGTCTTGGGAATAAAACCCATGTTTTATGATTAAACCTGATCTTAAGGGTTTGGTCCAGGAAATTGCTCTCCTCTCTGATGAACTCTGATGACCCTTAGATCTGGATTAATGAGAATACCAATAACTAAAAATCATCTTACAAGGCAGGTTAAAGGATGAATAGGATACTTAAAATTTCCTATTCAATCTGATTGATGCCTTACTAGTCACAGTTTAACAGTTCTTTAATTTATCACGAGTACATCATAATATAAAGCAAAATGAATATTCTATAAAGGCATGTCAGGGAAATCATCATATATGGCAATTAGTAAGGCAATAATTTTCTCAGCTATTCAAAAATAGAGTCAATGTTGGGTGTTCAACCATCCCTAAGGTAAATGTGTTCAACTTGCTAGAGTTTCAAAGTTTTAAATATATTTATACCTTACAGGGGAAAAAACCTCCAATGTGTATTTCTTCTATTGACTGTAAAGTTCTGATAGTAAATTTATCGATACAAAATCCGTTTCCATTGCTCATACTCATGCAGGAGCTCAAAAACCACATAAACTAGAAGCCTTGAAATCTAGTTTTGGTTCTACAATTAATTCAGGGTGTGTCCTCCAGCAAGTTACTTAATCTTTCCTGGATACTAAAAATGAGGATAAATCCAGTGGGTTTCCTGAAAACCTTACTTTGAAGTAGTTTACTCTAAGGCAAAATCATTTTTCTAGGTTTGCTATCTTCCTCTTCAGACATGCCTCCTTTGTAAGCCCAAACAGCAAGTATAAAGTTAACTGTCATCAAAGTACTGAACAAGATTTTGGGTGGAGGGTTTGTGGGGACTCAGTGGCTGTGAGCTATAACCAGTGGCTGACAGACTCCTGGGTGCTGCATGTTCTTGGGACCGAACTCTCAAAAACCAGAAGTTTTATGATTGCTTCCTGAAACCAGTTTGTTTCCTTCATACTTTGAATTAATTTGTTTGTTCACAGTCCATTATCGTAAATGATGACCCACAACCTTTTATAAATGCATTTTAAATTGCATAGCTTTAGGGAATGATTATTTATTTACTAAGAGTTTTACTTGTGCATTAAGTATTCAGAGAAGGTAAAATAAAGTGCATTAGGAAGAAAGAAAAAGAGCAAGAGAGAGAGGCAGAGAGAGAGAGAGAGAGAGAGAGAGAGAGAGAGGAAGACCATTTGATAAAAAACTTTGCCCCAATATTGATAAACCAGTAAAGCTCAATCACATGCAGATTAAGGGGTAAATAAAAAAATATTAACACATTTATTCTTTAAGTTCTAACTAGATAATATTTGCTTCTACTTGTGTTTTCAAGTTTTTAGCCTTTAATCTCGGAATAGTAGAAATTTTAGACCATCATTGAAGTAGTTCCATAAATATTTAGGCCTACATGCTCCTCTCCCCATTGTTTTAAACTTTCCTTCATTACTGAAATATTTAAACATATGCAATAGTAAGGAGAATAATATATCTCATATACCCATCACAGCTTCAACAATTATTAACATATGGCCAGTATTATTCCACCTGGTAAGACTCTCCAACTGCTGTCACTGGATTGTTTTAAAAACAATCCCAGTAAAGACTAGATAATTCTTAAGGTTCATATCAGAATAAAAAACATGATTTTAATGTTTCTATATCTTAATATTAATATTATTGTGTTTGTACATTTCTAGCCCTTTGTGATAATGGGGAGTATTTTAAATTGCGAAAATGAATAAATAAAACAAAACAGAAACAAACTCATAGATACAAAGAACAAAGTGATGATTGCCAGATAGGAGGATAGGCGAAAAAGGTGAAGGAGATTAAGAAGTACAAATTGCCAGTTATAAAATTAGTCGCAGGGATGTAATGTCATAGGATATATAGTCAATAATATCATAGTAACTGTATGGTGACAGATGGTTACTAGACATTATGATGATTAATTCATAAGGTATATACATGTCTAATCACTATGTTGTACACTTGAAACTAATATAATATTGTCAACTATAATTACAAAATAAAATAAGAACATGAGAGGTTTTTTTCTTGTTTTGAAAGTTACCATAAACCATGCCTTTAAATCACTACCAATGGTCACAATTTATGATCAAAATATTTTTACTACATATGAAAACATATAGCTCACACACAAATCGACTTATATTTTTGATAACTTAGGCCAAAAGGTAGTGATGTGTGATAAGCGATCTTAAGAAAATAGAATTAAAAGATTCTTGATATTTTCCAAGTATACTTTAAGGAAACGCCCACTCAACTTACCATCTATCACTAAACTGTTTATAATGAGCAATTAATGTGTTTGTTTGTTTGTTTCCACAGATAGTGAGAGCTCCCAGGTGTGGCCTTGAGCACTAAAAACTCTGACAGATATTAGAATGAGGCCTTAGTTGCACAGTTTCACTCCAACAAATATGTTAGGGGTAGCTTCTTGTTATCACTGAACAAACTCATGATTGCCAGGTGGGAGGATGGGCATAGAAAAGTGAAGCACATAAATGCTTCAAGACATTTATTGTCTGATTTTAATGTTTATCGTATTTATCTTGATGATTATTTCTAATTTTGGATATCCCCATTTTGAATGCTAATGTTCCAAATTTGAACTTTGAAACACTTTAGAAAATATTTTCTAGAGAACACATTTGTACATTCTGTCTGTCCTTTTACAGAAGATAAGCATTTATACATTGATTTATGTGGTTTAATGCTTGTTAACTTGACTGCATGTCCTTTATTTCTACCCATAGCAATGCCATTTGACTTATAAAATCAAATTCTAGAGAGTATAGGTCAAATCTCTTTAACTCACATTATACAGCAGCTCTTGTAAATAAATGGCTAATAAATGCTTTTCATGATGACAATAAAAATTAAAACCTACAATTAATTTTGTAGGAGAAGCAACAATATCTCTTGGCACAGTCCCCCAACTAAGGAAGGAATTGGGATCCCCTGCTGAGCCCATCGTGACTGAGGTGAGATTTCTTTTTTGTGCCTGAGTTCCATCATTTTCTTTAGCTATCCAATGAGCTGAGGCAAAGTGCCATGAGAGAACAGAAGAAGAATGAAATATAGTGATAAAAAGCATGGACTGTGGAGTCATGCAGGCATGGGTTCAACTTTTTAGTCATGTGACCTTTGCTTCTTGACCTTGGAAGTTTGACTTCTCTAAGTCATTGTTTTCTCTTCTAAAATATCCATAGGATTTTATAAAACTTTTGCCATCTATAAAATAGCAATAAGAATAGAACTAACTTGAAGAGTTGTTGTAAGGATTGAGTGAGAATTTGTCAAGTGTGAGCATCGTGTCTGATACAAAAAATTCTCAGTAAAATGTTTGTTATTCTACATCACAGGCTCTCTTAATGCTTATATTCATAAATTACTTTTAGTTGCTAACAGCCTAATGACCCAATGTGAAGTCATTCCATTGTTTTTGTTTTGGATCAGTTTATAAACAATTGGCTTCCTGAAGAATAATATTTGCATCTTAATTTTTATAGTTATTGTATACTTTTCATAGACAATTTATTACAATGGCATCAGAACACTGAGTTTGATAGAAAGGCTATATGTTTTCCTGATTTCCTTATAATTATATTTTTCTGAAATGCTAACAACAATGGTGGTGAGTAAGGCTGAAAAGGAGTTCCATTAGTTAGGCCTACAGTTAGGAATTGTGTATGAAAAGGCGACCATACGAATTAGGCTGGATATAAAAAGTGGAATTATTTTTACAAAGTAGAAATACCAGATTAATCTTTGCCGGATGTATAATAATCATTATGCATATTTTGATATGGAAAGATCTCCAAAGTACATTGTTCAGTGAAAACAGCAAAGTGCAGGACAATATGTAAAATATATCACAATATGTGTTTGAAAAAAGAATACAGACAGAAAATTAGATAGGAATACACACACACACATACACAAACATACATTATATATTATGTTTATATAGGCATAGAAAATCTCAGAAGGGATTTATAAGAAACTCTCAGTAATGATTTACCTGGAGAGAAAAAATGATTTACATAAAATAAGAGATATTTCATTTTATATATATATATACATATATATGTATATATATTTATGTATTGTTAAATATTGTATCAGTGTATATTTTACTTTTTAAATAAAATTTTATAATTAGCTAGTATAAAAATTACCATCATCATCAACATTTATTGAGTTTCTACCTATTATAGGCAATGTGCTAGACTTTCTAGGCATATAAACTCTAATGCCATGTTTCCCCGAAAATAAGACCTAGCCAGACAATCAGTTCTAATGCATCTTTTGGAGCAAAAATTAATATAAGACCCGGTATTATGTTATTATATTATATTATATAAGACCCGGTCTTATAGTAAAATAAGACCGGGTCTTATATTAATTTTTGCTCCAAAAGATGCATTATAGCTGATCATAGGGCTAGGTCTTATTTTCGGGGAAACACTGTATTATTCACAAGCATCTTGCAAGATCAGTTGAAGTTTTGTAACGCAAGAACTTGTAGAGCAAGTGAGGGATGGAGTAATTTTTTTTTCTCTCTGCTTTTAGCTAGAGTTTTCAGAAGACCTTAATTCAGAGCTATCAGCACAGGTATTTAGCTCTTAGCTACATAGAAAATGAAAGTGATTTCTTTAACTATGATCTCAAATCATTGGGATTACAAATTCTTTCAATATCTATCCCTCCTAGAGTTTCACTTAAGATAGAGACTGAAAATAATGTCTTTCAAACGTTATTTTTTGTTTTACTTATTAGGACAAACTTGACATGTAATTTGTTTTTTTCTGACTTGGAAGTTATAAGCACAATTTGCACAAAATCCAACTAGTTTCTGACTAAATATATCCTGCCATTTAGTATGAATGTACCATTCCTATGTGGCTTTGTTTTTTTACAGTCACAACAAATTCTAGAAGTTAATAAAATCATTAGCACTGTTTCCATATTGAGCCAAAATTAAAAAAAAA
This sequence comes from Rhinolophus hipposideros, assembly GCF_964194185.1. Lineage (NCBI taxonomy): Eukaryota > Metazoa > Chordata > Mammalia > Chiroptera > Rhinolophidae > Rhinolophus > Rhinolophus hipposideros. The sequence goes on along the minus strand of NC_138051.1, from coordinate 43,596,673 downwards.
AGACTTCAAAATAGTTGTTAAAGATATTCTGATTAATGTGTAAAAATGATTAAGGATTGGATTAAATCAGTAATAATGAAAATGAATCTCAATATTTGGATTAAAAAAATTTGTTCTCTATATAATTTGTTGTCTTAATAAAGCTTAGTTGTCATGTAAATAAGCTTTATGTAATGTAAATAGTGTGTTTGGTAGGTACTTTAAAGATTTCTTTTTTAAAATTTTCAATTACAGTTGACATTCAATATTGTTTTATATTAGTTTCAGGTGTACAGAATAGTGGTTAGACATTTACATAATTTACATAGTGATCCCCCGTGATTATTCTAGTACCCATCTGGCCCTATTTATAGTTATTACAATATTATTGACTATATTCCCTATGCTGTACTTTATATCCCTTTGCTATATGGCTTTTTTAAAGCAATATAATCATGGATTCAAAAAAGATCGCCAAACTTGTGCTATGTCAATTACTTTCCACTGTAAAGGAAGAAAGAGATGAATTGAAGAAGGCCTTGACTGTCAATGTCTGCAGTCAAAGAACAGCACAGGAGTAGGACATATGGAGAGGCAGACGTGCCCCTACAAGTGGAGCAACACTAGAGTGGTCCTGGCAATGGGAATGTGCCAATTGTAGGTTCCGTGCTCCCAATTTGGCTATGCAGATACTTCTGAATGATTTAATCAAGACGAAGAACCCTAAATAGGTCAGGGTCAAGTTCATAAAAAGAGTTTACTTATTACTATGCTCATTCAGAATTATGCAGGGAATAAACCTAAACCTAATTTTAAATTTATTTAATTTGCCATTCCTTTGTATATGAGAAAAAAAAGTGCTTTAAGTCAAAGTTATGTCCTTAGTCTCATTTTATGCTTTGAAAACAATACCATATCGCAAACAGCTATCAGATCTGTCAAATGCAGCTAATGCATTCTTACTGTGTGTCCATTTAGATGACTTTCTAACAATGTTCCCCCAGAGTTTTTTCCCCTTATATAAAGATTTACATGTTATTGCTTTAGAAATTATAAATAAGCTACTCTTCTCTCTCTCCTGAATATCAATCCTAAGAACAATGTGAGTTTACTCCATTTCCTTTCTAATGGAGTTAAAATTTTGTTTTGTTGTAAGTTGGGGGAGAGAGTGAATGAGAATATTTAAATTTTGATCACAATTTTATGAAAGATGCAGCTTTAAAAATTATCATGTAAAAAGAGGTAGAGTATGGTGGAATAGAATTTCAGGTCTTTTTTATTTTTTTTTGGAAAGAAATGTGCTTATTTTACTTCTTCAGAATGAATTAAAATCTCTTTATATTACCCTCAATTTCTCTTTCTGCCCCTCCCACATCTTAGAAACTCCCTGTGCCCTCTCCTCTCAGCCTTCTTTCCTTCTTCCTTTTTTCTCTTCTCCTTTCCTTGTCCCTTAAATAGAAAAATGATACCTCAGTCTGATTTCGGGAGCTTCAAACTGGCCTTCTTAAAAATATTCATGGGGGCTGTCATTTTGTCTGACATTGACACATTGCTAACTTCTCTTGGTGAAAGCATCAAACATCCCAGACAAAATCTAAATCTTATGTCTACAAAGAAACCAGCCCTGTAGCAGAGTGTTGCCAATACAGTATACAGGACAAGTAAGGTTTGGTGGGGAGAAGAGATAACAGTATAGACTTCAGAGCATAGGCTACTCCTCAGGAAGTCACTCAGTCTCTGGTGGTAGGACCCAGAGTCAGGGACCCTGAACAAGCAAGGAGAACAAGTTTTGGAGTTGGGCTTCCTTGTAGAAAGAAGGATGATCAGAAGCTAAAGGGAGATTTCCACCTTCATTAGCATCTCTCACAAGTGCAGTAGTCCTAGAATCCCTGGAGTGGGTAACCATTTAATACAAATGGTTACCCCAAAACAATTGTTGAATGAAGGAATGAATATGAGAGAAATTATTTCCATCGTTTTTTTTTTCCCCTTATTTTAAAACTTGGGCAAGAGTAAATTACATGTGGATATGTGACAGCTAATTATTCTTCTTAGCAAGTAATTATATGCATAAAGAATGATATTCATTCCTAACTGTGTTCCAGAACAGGAAGATAAAGTGCATCAACATATTTTAGAGCAAGTTATGGAAGAGGAAATCTACTAAGCTTATAAATGATTTGCTACAAGATTAGAAAAAGTGCTGCCTCATGTTTCTGGCTGATTTGGGAACTTTGGCTATATTCCTTAAATAATAAAAAGTTTAGCCATATCTGCTGCTTCTGTACTTAAATTTAATTTAGTTACTTTTATATACTTACGTGCACTCAGGAACCTGAGGCAAAACTTTGAAGAAGAAGGGATAAAGTGCTGAATCTTATAAAACTCTGCTGTCTCTTTAAAGAATATAAAAATACCCATGTGCACTAAAGGCTGTCACCACAGTATTAACTACAGCAAGCATCAGGGATTTTTTTTTTTTTTACAACTGTTGTAGAGGCGTTAATATTAAGGTGAAACTAGCTTAGTATTCAGTTTGGCATGTTTAACCAAATGTGAATAGAGTAGACAACAATTATAAACAAGATACAACATATTGCCTAACTTTCAGATTCAATTTGCTAGGTCTCTGTCCTCAGTAAACATTTGTGAAACACTTTTGTGTGCTTTCTGTTTATTGGGAACTAGAGACATTCGTGTAAGATGGATGGTTTGGAGTAGACCCATCACTGGAAGCCTTTACATTTCTAGTGTTATTAAAGAGCAGGAGATCCTCTGAGTGAGGATGGGAGGATACCTGGTGCCTTTAAGCTTACCTTTGCAAGTTGCTCGTGAATCTCAAGCAGGCTGGGTCGGTTGACCTTGGGCCCACTGACGCTGCCGGTGTTGCGATAGTACTCGATTTTCGGAACAGCGTCCATGGTGTTGTGGCCAAAAGTTTGTAGGTAGTATGTGTTTGTGTGAGAATCATAAGCATGAAAACTGGCATCTGTTTTAGCAGTTTCTCCATTTTGGAGGAAATTGTCATAGCACTCCTGTTTCCCAGGCCTAAAGCTCACTCTGAATCTGTTCTGAGCTTCATCCCCAAAAGATGTTTCCTCATAATGTGGAGGGTCGGTGTTGTTAGCCGCTGCTGCACTGCTCTCATGGCTCTCATGTATGACATTAACTTGAAAGCGATTGGTATTACTGGGCACTGAATCCAGAAATACATTGGAAGAGTTGTTCAGTGACATCTTCCAAACTGGATTTTTTTTGGATAAGCTATCTACTTTCTGGTTGTTTTTTTAAAAAAATCTATATATTTCCTCCTCAGAATAAACACTAATGTATTTTAATTAGCGAGTTTCTGGCTTTTGTTCTAGAAGAATTCAGTAAGTAGATTCTTGATGTATTGTCTCCTATGCAATCTTCACATTGTTCTTCAAAGCTGTCATTGAAAAAGAAAATTAAACTTGTTCCAAGGAATATAAATATATTTAAGTAGGCGTGGGGGTATGAAGAAACAGTTTTCTTTCACAAGACATGCAGTTTTAAATTAATTTCATTAAAAATTACCTGTCCAGGCATCTTAATCACCTAAGCAATTAAATCCCATAATAAATAACTGGGGACTTGCTTCAGCAAACAGAATTTCCAATGGAGTCATTAAAATGTTACCTGTGTTTGTGATATTTGCTTGGACTTTGTGCAATTGGATTAAATATGACTTTAGAAAAGATGTAACTACCAATTTAGTACAGTAGGAACTGATGAGAATATTCTTAGCCAGAAACACAGCTCATTCACAGTACTAAATGTTGAAACTGTGAAGTATTTTATGATATATATATATATATATATATATGATTTTAAAATATTTTTAAGACTTCTAGAAATTTATATTCTTGTTAGTTGATAAAAATACGTTCTGTCAAGATGATGTTTCTGTAAATACTCGGTTATTTTGCTAGCCTTCAAAATGTTTGATTTGCTCATAAATTTGTTTTACAAATGCTGTTATAAAACCTTTAAAATAACATACGAGTATTCAGGGTAAGGAAATAAATCACAGTCCTTAATAAAGTTGTGTGCTAGGTAAAATAATCATGCTCTTCTGATTCTCTTTAATGAAATATTCTCATTCTTATCGAGAAGTTTATATTTGACTGCCAGATAAACAGACCATATGATTAATTTCACAATCCATGGTATAACCCATCTTAGAACATTTTTCCATTAGAATAATATCTCTTCATTCATATCTTAAAATTTGGCTTTTCAAAGAAAGTTCTGGAAAGATAGATAAATACAAACAGAAAGCTGCCTCTCTCCCCTGACGTTACTAAAGCTATTTCTTTGAATTAAAAAAAAATAAATCTCAACTTCAACTCTCAAATAACCTTTCCTGGGGAAATTGTAAGTGAATCTTTTATCTCTTTAGTTTTTATAGAACATCCCACTTCTCTTCATAGTTCTTGATATCTTTGCCTTTCCTTTACTCCTCAGAATCTACTTTATGACATAATATTAAGTGTAATTTTTTACCTTGTCCAGAAATGTTTACCTTACCAACCGGGAACCTTCTTCTCAGGAAGTGTAACCTGCTTCAGTATCACCCAGGCATATATGGGGCACTTAGTTTTCCCCCTTGGAACCTTAGGCTTCTTCTTATTGGTTAGAGTCTTCCTTGAAAGAGATGACTGAGCAATGATTGGCCTGGAATAATACTGTAATTCCTGCCCAGTCATTAGCCCTGAGGAACCTTAAGTACTACATCAACAAGTAACTAGTAGTAAACCATTAATCCTTTTAGACAGGAAGTAAAATAGAGTTTCTTTAATTCATAAGGGAAGTTATATTATTCAACAGCAATCACCTAAGAAAATATGAGCAGTACTTCAGTTGTTTGGAACTGAATAAATCAAATCCCGTCATCTTAGTTCACATGATTCCTAATGACCTCCTATTGTTCAGCACATGTAGCAAAATATTGTCCTCATGGGACAGTTTCTATACTTTATAACTAGAAAATGGTATTTGAGATTATTTTATCTTGCTTATATGGTAGTACATCTCACTTTGGCTCTTCTTTGCATGGGAAGTAAGCAGATTGGGAGTAGAATCCATGATTTATGGAAAATATTTCTACCTAGTGGGAAAACGCTTTCAAGAAGAAATCAAATTGTGGGTAAGTTTCCCAGTGCATTGCTAAATGACCTCTTTGTCTCTCTGTGGCAAAACATTTCTATCAAACCCGGTTTTTGAGTTTTATTGTGGGAAATGTTTTGCTCAAATCTGTGAGGTGATGATTATTAAGACAGCACAAACAATCTCTCCTTGCAGGTCCTGTTATGGTTTTCAATTGGTATGACTGAAAGAGTCCTCCTAGGGTTCTATACGAAACTATCCAAGTGAGTTCCAGTTGCCTGGGCAGCATGTTTGTGGTATGATACAGTGGTTAAGAGCAAGTCTCTAGAGTCAGAATGCTCAATTCCCATCCTACTCCTGCCACTTTCTAACTGTGTGATCTCTGGCAAATGACGCAGTCTCTCTGCCATATTTTTCTCATCTGTAAAATACAGCTGTGGATAATAATGGTATCTACCTCGTTGTAGAATTATTGTGAGGATAAAATGAATCAATTTGTGTAGAGGGTTTGGAAAAAGCACCCGTTTGTACTTAGTTTATGCTTAGCACTGGCTTTTACTATTTTAGCAATATTTATAACTGGTGACTTTTATTTAGTCACATCGAAGATTCTGGGGTGAATCATTAGAGCCTGGAATAGGTACTATACCTTTTAAAATAGAGGAAAAGGTAGGTTGGTGGACAGATTCAAGATTGTAGAAAGTGGTCTGGAAGTAACTAAGTAAAACTCCTTAGATGCTCTTTGTCAGGTGTCATGTTAATCAGTCAGACTAATGCCGTGTTTTCCCGAAAATAAGACCTAGCCGGACCATCAGCTCTAATGCGTCTTTTGGAGCAAAAATTAATATAAGACCCGGTCTTATTTGATTATAATGTAAGACTGGGTATGACATGACATGATATGATATGATATGATATGATATGATATGACATGACATGACATGACATGATATGATATGATATGATATGATATGATATGATATGATACCGGGTCTAATCTAATCTAAGCTAATCTAAATACCCAGTGTAATATAAATAATATAATATAACATAATACCGGGTCTTAAATTAACTTTTGCTCCAAAAGATGCATTAGAGCTGATGGTCCAGCTAGGTCTTATTTTCGGGGTAACATGGTGTCATGAGGCTGTATCAGATATAGAGACAGAATTACAAGTACGCAACTATAACTCCTTCTGCTCTTAAATACCAAGAGCATTTATCTGTTCTTTCTACAAAGGGTTCTGACTCCCCATATAGAAGGTAGTCAGACATAGGAATTAGACACATTTCAGATTCAGCCTGGTGGAGCTGGTTATTTAAATCAGCTGAGATGAGGTTGAGACCCAAAACAAGTCCTATTCACTGGTCCTGGATAGGAGCTGTGGACTGACTTGTGATTACTTCTGCCACCTCCAGTCTCCTTCCCTTCAACACTGGCCATCTTTCAGGAGCCTACCCATTTCTTTCTGTTCTTTCTTTCTTTCTTTCTTTCTTTCTTTCTTTCTTTCTTTCTTTCTTTCTTTCTTTCTTTCTTTCTTTCTTTCTTTCTTTCTTTCTTTCTTTCTTTCGTTTCTTTTCTTTTTAAAAACAATTTTGGTGGGGGGGAGAAAATGAACATATTTTATTTCCTCTGTCCCTGGTAGGCAGGTTTTTTTGTTGTTGCTTGTTTTTGCTTTTGCATTTTTATTGTATTAATAATAAAATACACTTAACATAAAATTTACTACTCTAACTATTTTTAGGTATACAGTTCAGTGATATTAAATACATTCACATTGTTGTGCAGTCATCCCCACCATCCATCCCCATAACTCTTTTCATCTTGAAAACAAACTCTATACCTATTAAACAATAACTCTCCATTCTTCCCTTCCCCATCTTTGGCAATCACCATTATACTTTCTGTGTTTATGATTTTTGACTACTCTAAGTACCTTATGTAAATGGAATCATAGAGTATTTTCCTTTTTGTGACTGGCTTATTTCACTTTGCATAATGTCCCTAAGTTCATCCATGTTTTCTCATATAGTAGAATTTCCTTCCTTTTTAAGACTGAAAAATAAATATTCGATTGTATCTATATACCACTATTACTTATCCATTCATCCATCAATGGACACTGGGGTTGCTTCCACATTTTAGCTATTATGAATAATGCTGCTAAGAACATGGGTGTACAAATATCTTTTTGAGACCCTGTTTTAAATTCTTTGGAGTGTATACCAGGAGTGGACAAACTGATGGTTGCAAGAGAGGAAGGGTGTGGGGGGATCGCTGAAAAGGTGTAGGTGAATAAGAAGTACAAACTTTCAGTTATACAATAAATAAATCACAGGGATGTAATGTATAGCACAGGGAATATTGTCAATAATGTCATAACAACTTTGTATGGTGACAAATAGTTACTAGAGATATTGTGGTAATAACATTGTATGGTATACAAATGTAGAATCACTATTCCTGAAACTAATATAATATTGTATACAATTATACTTTAATAAAAACATAGAATTACCATATGATCTACCTATTTATTTCCTAACTTTTTTACTCTACCAATGACTATGAATGCCCTTTGATAATGATCAATTTCTTTTTTTCTTGCTGACTACTTGACTACAGTGTAGTGTGAATTAGTTTTAGTCTTGGTCTTACATCAAGCAGACCTTTTTATTCTAAGCCTTTTATCTCTAACTGTGAAGTGAAAGTCTTGTTCTCTACTTATGGGATTCAGACATCCTGGAGCAGATGGAAGATGGTTTGGGGGATATGGATGAAATTACACCGTCCATAAAGCCAACCTTGAAAGGTAAACCCAATTTAGGTATTTCAGATAGGTGGGTAAGTAACATGAGGAAACTGTCTGGAGGTATGCTCCTCTATCTTTCCTTTTGTTCTCCCTGACACAGTTCTTGCGAAGGGGCAGCTAGGGGAGGATCTGGCTATGACATTGGACATCTGTCCTTAGAGGGCTTAGCTTTTCAGGAAGTCTTTATGTTGTATCCATACACTAATCAGCCTTTTTATATCTTTCATGTTGTTTCTTGCTCTGAAAATACAGATACTGATCACTCTCCTCCTTTCTCTGCTATAGGGCATGAATGAATGCCATGGCTGAAGGCACTTTTGGTTAAAAGAATTTCTCTTTAGAGGGATTAAAATAACATTACAGTGAAGTTGATGATATCTGAAAAAGCTTGTGGATGTTGAACTTTCTGAAATAATGCTCATACTTCATAGAATTTTCTTGTCTTTTGGTTTTCGGGCCTTTTTTCTTTTTGAAATAAAGATCTGGCCTTGTTATGGTCTAGACACCAAAATGGAGCATCTTGGTGGGTGTCTTCCCTGGGAGACAAATGGAACATATGTCTTGGACATATGTCTTAGTGAGTACTTGACAAGCCTCGGTCACAAAGGAGATGCCTAGTGTCCTGGCATATGCAAATTTCAGTGTGTCCAGCTGGAATGGTTCAATGAGGTGTTCTTGGACCAAATTACTAACTGGCTACCAGATGTCTCAGGCCAACACTCCTGTACCTACTGGGGTTCAAAGAGCCTTGTTGATGTGTGGGTTTGTTCCAGAATATCCATAGAACACACAGATGTGTTCTAAATCTAGTAGGAGATAGGAAGTACCAGGGCATCTCACTGAGACAGCTGGTTTTGGAGTACCATAGACCTGAGCAATAACCATATTTGTAAGATATGTAGAAGTGTTGAGGGCAGTGTCGGAGAACAGCAGAGTGTTTACAAACAAAGACTGACATTAGATTGCCCAAGTTCAATTTCTAACACAACCACTCTCAAGCTTGGTGACTTTGGGAAGTTAGTTAGACTCTCTCAACTTCAGTTCCTCATCTACAAAATGTAGATAATAAAATAGAAATAGTAATACCAAACTCAAAGGTTGATAAGGGTAGCAAATCACACAATAAGTGGGAAGCACCTAATTTAGTGTTAATTTTCAATATATGTATATTAGCTATTCTTTTTTGGTATGTTCAGCTGTTCTGTGTTCTCAAGTGACACAAATATTTTTGTATTTATTTATCTCCTGCTTATTCCTACATTCAGTGATCATAGAGAGTCAGAATTTTGTAGTTGGAAAGGATTTTAAAATTATAGAACTCTATCTTTTTACTTATCAAATGAAGAGAATGAAGACTAGAGAGGTTGAACAATTTACACTAAATCATTGCTTCTTAAGGTTTGAGAACCTCTGTTACTATTACCAGTGAGGAGAATAAGTAATGGTATAAAAGGTATGTTTAAATTGCATTCAAATGCTCTTCCATTCATTGTAAGTCACTTGGTCCTCTCAATATTCCTGCAAGATATGCAGAATGGATTTCTTTATCCTTGCTTTGCAGATGTGGAAAATAGGTTCCCCCTTAGGTAACTTTCTAGGCCCTAAAGCTTCTTGGCTGGATCAACATTAAAAATCAAATCTCTGAGTTTGGGCTCCTAAACTAAAAATGTTTTCATGACATCTTAAGTCCTCATTCATCTCAGGTCTCTGGGTTTCCAGGAATGTTTGTAGAGCTCATAGGAAACTAGGATTGAAAGGGACATTAAAAATCCTCTAGTTAGCTTCCTCACTGAAGTCCACAGAGATTAGATGATTTAACCAAGTCTGCATAGCTCTAATCATGGCAGGGTGGAGACTGGACGTCTTATTTCTGGAAAAATGCTCTTTCCACTAGGTCATGCTGGAAACTCCCTTTTTGTACTGTTTATAAAAGGGGAGAAGGAGAAAGTATCAGTATGAAGCAAATCTGGTTTGGATCCCATGCTTGGGGCTTTTATTGCAAGAGATTCTAGAAGAATAACTAGAGGGTTAGAGCATTGTGAGATTTGGGGACCTTTAGGGCCTGTGACTCCTTTCAGGATTTGTGTATTAGTTTTGTGAGATTTTTTTCACCCATAAACATTTTTGACCAATGGTTATTATTAGGAAAATCATATTTGATTTATTCTTTGGACTGAGGGTGCCTTATATTTAAGACACCTGGTCTTTAACACTGGGGGGCTGAAGTCGGGAATGTGGAGAGGGTGTCTGGGCATTGCCAAAGGGCAGAAGCAGGAAGCCTCTAGCACAGTTCATTAGCACAAAAAGGAAACAGAGATTTAAGGCAGATGTATGAGATAAGAATAAACATGGTACATATGGCTGGAGTGATCTTCTGCTCTATTCATTGGGTACCTCAATATGGGAGACAGAGGAAAGTGAGGAAACCCAATAATGGTTTATCATTTACACCATGGTGGATAAATTAACCACACACATTTATTGAATTCAGTGAATGAAATGAGCCTCTCTCCAGCACGCTCAAAGTAATTACAGTTGTATCCACCGTGAGTCCCGATAGCATAATGCTAAAATCCATAAAGCTGGTGCTGTCATGCAAGTGCATATTCAAATGTCCCTTTATCAAACTCTTCAACTTCATCTTCCCATGTAGAGGAAGGCATGCTACTGTACGGGTCTAACAGGATTTTGAAGCATCTGATAATCAGAAGTCCCAAGAAAATACACAAAATCCCAACAAAAGCAAAGCCAGTTTTTTGCTCCAGAGTCAATGAGAAAGCTGATACTTCGTTGACACTCATCTTAGCTGAAGAGTTGCCACAGTAGGTACTACTCATTATTCACTGTCACATCCTGGTGGCTCTTCAGAATTCCAGCTGCAGTCACCTCTTGGCCTAGATACAAAATTGGAATCAGTTTAGTTTTATCCATTTGTGGTATTGGGCAGGTATTTGTTTTATAAAATCTGGCATTTTTCAAACTTTCTTGACTAACCTCACAAAAGATGTTAGAAAACATCAGATATGAATCAGGTTCAAATTAGCATTGGAGATGCTACTTCTACTGTAGAAATTACAGAATTGCCTTTGTGAACACCTAAAACAGTACCTACATAATGCTAAATATAAAATCAAGTGTGAAGGTAAATATTCAAATAATTAATCCGAAAAGTTTTTAATTAAAAGCATATCAAAATGGTTAGGCCAGAGCTTTTTTGACCTGAATTGTGATCTAATTTTCCCATGTGTAGATAATACCACGAATAATCACAAGGTGTGAGCTCGTCAAATTCTGTAAAGTCCATGTTTCAAGCTCTATCTCTGGTGCCATTTTGTTTGATACAGATTCTGATCCCTTTAATGTCTTCTCTCTTTTTCATCCCTTAACTTTTAGACTTATTTTCTTTTCTACCACTACTCCAAACACTAAACTGTGATTTCTTAAAAAGAGAAATTGTGTTTTTAAATTTTTGTTTGTAAGTACAGTACCAAATATAACATCTTGCAAGTAACAAGCCACTGTGGACCATTAGCCATCTCTCCATCATCTCCATTAGCTTTCAGAACACCCTAAATAAACATAAAATCTAAGTTAAACAGTGTGTCTTCTATGAAAATTCAGCTTATAGGCCAGCTCCTCAGTCCTCTTCCCATCAGATTCCCACATCCAAGCTCCTACTACACTAAGATTCTAAAACTAGAACAAAAGTGTTGGAAAAGAGTGTGTTGAAGCAAAAAAAAAAAAAAAAAACATCCCATTTGATGTCTTAATGTTAATTAAAATTAAAATCAGTTAATTAAATCAGTGGTTACTAACCCACATCTACCCTTCTTGAGAAAACTGTCATCAAATATCTTGCCATCCAATAACTGAGAATGATAGATTGTTAGTGCTTTCATTTTTGTTTGTTGTCATTTTGTTTCACTTAGGGTATTTTTTTGTGTGTGTTTGGTTATTGCTTCTTCTGTTAATTTTTAAGAACTATGTTTATTAAAATGACTGGTCCTTCAGATTTTTCTTTTTTTTGATGGGAGGTAAGGAGTAGAGAAAGGGAGTAATTAATAAGAACAAGCCTTGTAGCTTTTAAAATTATTTACCAACTAACACACCAGTTAATATCAAGCAATATGTTATCTTATAGTGGCTTGGATTACAAAAAGGCTTAATCTTCAAACCTTAAGTGTCAGAAATATTCACTACATTCTGGGCTATGCTAGTTATTTGATTTTTTTTTAATAAAAGGAAAAAATATTGTTTCAAACATCTCTGTTGAATTTTTTTCCACAAAATCATTTTTCTGCCCTAATAGTGAATATACTTTATTTTTTTTTTTTTAATTTAGGATCACTTAAGTGGCTCAGAATGATTTTTCTGAAGATAGAATTCTTGTATAACTTTTTTTTCAAGTTTATTGGGGTGACAATTGTTGCTAAAGTTACATAGATTTCAGGTGTACATTCTGTAATACATCATCTATATATATCACATTGTGTGTTCACCACCTAGACTCAGTTCTCTTTTCATCACCATATATCTGATCCCCTTTACCCTCACAGTTCTGTTGTACAATTTATTCCATAGAAGGCATAGGAGACTGGACTGAATAACTAATGATCTTGGGACTTAACTAGAACATTTTTTTAAACTAAACTTCTAATTTTATTGCTTTCATCAATTTAAAGTCTTTTGTTGCAATCCATACATTTTGTGGTTCCTTTGTTTAATGGGTGGAGAAACTGAAAAACATGATGTTTCTACTTGGTGATTACCAAACATTTGCCAAGTAACTGCCTGATTCAGCCAAGTAACCTGTTTGAATTATTTTTTTACTAGAACCATGAGCTTGCTAGGCTATATATAGCATTAGGCTATTTCAGGGGATTTGTGGGTCAGAGGAAGCAATAAGAGTGGTTTACTGGTAAACACTGGTGTGCCCAGCAGACTCCCTTCAATGAAGGACTTGTTGCCCAGCATCTGGGACTGCTGCCAGCAGATAGTCTTCAACTGTGAGCCCCTTACACAGATTGCCTGGATAGCAAAGAGCTGCCTCACCAAGGTCAGGCCACTTCCTAGGGCAGACCATTTTCAATGACTGGTTGATACGACAGTAAAAAAACCTGGCTATCTTGACCCAAAGGGGCACAACTCTGAAGGACCATTCTAAGACTAGAGTTCTATCTGGTGTAAACCAAGGTTGTCATTGGTACCAAATCACAGCTCAATTTCTGCCTACTCCTGCTAAATACCCCTCTCTTCCACAGAGATTCAGCTTAAGGGCACAACTTATTAAACATCCTCTACACTAAACTCTGTCTCAGAGTCTGGTTAAATGATGACAAAAGTTAAAACATCTGGGCAGCTTAAATAATCTGTATATTTTAAAGCTAGTTCATTTTGCCGTCATGTAGAAATAGCCTAAATTAAGTATAGGTAAGATGTTAGCTATATTTATTTATGTGTTTTTAAAATCATAATGTAAGCAAAAACACAGGGTGATAGCTAATCATTAGAAGAGTTAAGCCTTGTTAAGTTGGCTCTCAGCCAGTGATTAATCCTCTAGATTCTGTTATTCTTATTAAAATCCACTAACCAACCAAATAAAGATAAGAGGTGTATTCTAACTGTAGCAATAGCACATTCATTTGTTACTATTAAATCAAAACAAGGTACCTTCCTACTTAGAAATACAAAATCCTTTATATTTATATTATAATTTGTTTAACATATACCAGATAATGCTTTGTTTTTAGAGTCTTAGACAATCTGTGGACAGTTACTTATCATTTTTTATGGAAAAATAACTACTCTTAAGTAGTGGCCACAATTCCTGGCATAATGTAGGTATTCAATAAATATTTGAATTGAATTAAACTAAATTTATTGAACAATGTAATTTTTGATTAATAAAGTTCTGGCTTTAAAAAGCCTAAGTTTTAAACACCCAGAACATAAAAATAAATTTAGTTAAAATATAGTGAACAAGAAAACTTTTATTCAATTTCAAAAAAAACTGGCCTTGAGGATAAATATCAAAATTCACCAGCTCATTCAGAGTTCAGTGTTTCTGTTTTTTTTCTTTTTTTAAAATCAGATTGATTAATACAATATTCCCTGAAGGACTCACATGATTTGTAGTATTCAAAAGTAGAGAAAGAAAATCTGTCCTAAAAACTTTGTGAGTTGCCTTTTATTGTCTAAGGAAAGATATGTAGCCATCATAATATTTTGGTGTTGACTACCAGAAAGTATAGAATTAAAATTTGTATTCAGTTGTAGTAACTTTGGTTAGCGTAAGATGTCTGTTACAATTATCCCTTCTTCCTCTGCCCCTGCCCTCTTTATTACTTTACTGCTGCAGTTACACTTAGCTAAGAAGGGTAAGGTACTTCAAAGATACTTAGTTAAGATCCTTCAAAGGATTTTGGAACCAGATAGGGATATAAACAATGAATGGACATATAGAGCCACTGCTCGAAAGTCATTAAAGTCAGCAATTTTTATTCTATCTTGGGGGAATAAATAGATGGTTGTTTCATGACTTTAAACATAATTCACAAGGTCTCTTTGGCTCTCTATTGTTGGAATAAATATATTAGAAGAAATGCAGTGTAACAGAGACTAATGCTGAAAAGTGACCAAAAAGTTTAGGGAGACTGTCAGGAATTCTAAAGAGCTTAAGGTAATATATAATAATAAATATAGCAATAATATTTTAATTAATCATTGAACAAATATATATATTGAGTATCTACTATGTGTCAGTACTGTTCTTGATGCTATAGTGGTGAACTAGATAATAATGTGTACCTTACATAATGATTGTTACATCCTGGTGGTGGAGACACAGTATATTTAAAATTATCTATCTATCTATCTATCTATCTATCTATCTATCTATCTGTGCATGTTATTTCAAGTAGTCATAAATGCTATGAGAGAAAGCAAAGCAAGTTAAGAGGAAAGAGAATAATGTTGGAAAAAGGGAACTTCTTTAGTTAGAAGTCAGCAAAGGCCTCCCTAGCGAGACAACATTTAACCTGAAGCTTGAATGATGTCAAGAAGGGAGCCATGACAGTATCTGGAAGAAGAATATTGACGTTTGAGAAAATAGCCATTGCAAAGGCTTTGAGGTGGGAGGATTTTATATAAAATATATTCAGATCAAGAAATTGACTAATGAATGATTCAAGTCCCTCCTTGTACAAGATGGTTTAATGGTATCAGATGACAAAGAAAGGCAGAACTACTTAATCTACTTCTGTATTTTTAACCAATGTGGAATGGTCTTTAGAATTGACCAAAATGTCAAACAATAAAAGACAAGAATGTAGTAGAATATTGTTTAGTCACAGATGAGTGAAAACTCTCAGGATAAGATGATTTATAACTTGCATCTGCAAAAACCTTTCAAAACCTTTGAGAAATACTTGACTAGTATGAGAGTGCTGCCAAAAGTATGGATGTGGAAAAATGTCTCATTTTCAGAAAAAGAGATGGGAAATTGTGAAAATTGCATATTGGTAACTTGGAATTAATCTTTGTTACAAGCCCATAATTAATTATTTAACAGTTAATCTGCAGCATTTAAGAAGTCACTAAAAGTTAACATGAGTTTAATAAGACGTAATGCCAAATTTACTTCCTTTTTTGAAAATTTACTACTAACATGGGGAATCAGGAAAATAGCAATGACATGGTTTAGTGATTTCAGCAATGCATTTAACAGTCTCCCATTATATGTTTTTGGGGAAGATGGTGAGATATGGCTGGATAATAGTATTTTTATGTAGAGTCACAATTCTCGAAAGTGTTCCCAATAAATATTGGTTCCTATAATCAGAGAGAGCTCTCCATTGTAGTACCATAAAGGTTTAATTCTATCTACATCCTCTTTAGTTTTTAAACATAGACTAGGATGAAGAAAGACATTGAAGTTACAATTACTAAATTTGGCACAAAGTTGGCTGAAAACTATATGGTAGCTCACAGAATCAAGATTCAAGACAATTCTGATGATTGGAACTCTGGATTGAAACCAGAACATAAAATTTAATAGAAACACTTCTAAAGTTCTGTATTTAAGTGGGAAGGAGTGAGGTACTCCAACCTCAGATAGAGGAGACTTTACTTGGATGTTTATGTTAAATATTAAAGTTTCAATTAATCAAAAGTCAGTATGAGCCAAAGATGTGAGGTGTTTACTTCAAAAAGCAAATGTAATCTTAAATTGAATGGGGTCCAAATGATAGAAAATAATAACATTATTATTATTATTCATTGGTCAGTCTATATGGAAAGTGATACTATTCACTATACTTCCATGCAAAAATATTGATTGAGTTGCTACTATGTTCTAATAGACATGGACCTCTCTATTCAAAGAGGTTCCAGCTTGTAAGGGAGACAATCCATGTACAAACAAGAACAAAAAAGTGTAGGCTTCTACAAAGCCTTCTGCAAAGGAAATAAGTCTGTATTTAACACATACTGAGTACCAAACACTGCTTTGTATATTATTTTATTTAATCTCTATAACAACAATACAGGGTAAATATTATCTTCAATGTCTTGATAAAAAATAGATTCAAAGAGGATAAACAAATTTAGAGGGAATAGAGATTTCACCCATTTAGGGATCAAGAATTTTTTTTTGTTTTTGGTAAGAGATTGTTTTGAGCTGAGTTTTGACACACAGAGGATTCAGGTATGTGGAGAAGCAAACAGCATGACAATAAATATGAAGGCAGAAAAGTGCTGGATTTGTTCCGAGGATAGTGAGCAATTTGGCCCAAGCAAAGGAGAGTATAGGAAACAGAACATTGGAAAGGTAGGTTGAAGCCAAAATGTGAAATATCTTAACTGTCAGGATGAGTTTGAAATTTATTTGCTTAAAGCCTGAGTTCCCTCCCTCAGGGAGGGAACATCGTGGAAAAGAAATGGTCCAGGTGAGAAGCAATGAGGGCCTGAACTAGGAGGTAAATGTATGGAAAAGGGAATGGGTTTGAAAAATATTTATAAAGATATGAGAGCTAGGATTCAGCAACTGGTGGAATGTAGTAGGCCATGGATAGAGAGGCGTCAAAGATGATGACACTCTATTAAGCCTGTACAAGTGTAATAGTAGCACTTTCATTAACCAAAATAAAGAAATACAAGCAAAGTGTAAATTTAGATAGTAAATGAAGAGTTTTGTTCTGAACTTAGTGAATTCATGGTGCTCATACCTGGCACATAGTAGACACTTTGACAGGCAGCCTTAAATAAATTAATCCAGATAATTTTGTCTAGCATAAATAGCTGGTGGGGAGAATACCTGAAGGTCATTATTGTCAAATAAAGTTTGTGTAGAAGAATGCATTCAGGAAAGAGACAGTCCAATACATAGAGGCATCAAACCATCACAGATCAAAATTTAAGACATGGAAAGAACTGCTGAGATTTGCCTAGGAAAGAAAAATCAAGGAAGACAACATCTGCATTCAAATATTCGAAGTATTATCCTGTAGGAAGTCAGATCTACTTCTGGTTCGATTCAAAAGGCAATTTTGTTGTAATTCCCTTAAGGTTCTACTTGCAGGTACTTGAAACCATTGAAGATGGAAGAAGCCTAGCAATGAGCCTCACTGAATGTTTCTCTTACAAGGAGAAAATCATATCTGATAGTGGAGCTGTATAAGGAGTAATGAGAGACATGAGTAAATCTAGTGGGAAGTTCACTTGGAACAAAAGAGGTTAGAGTTTCTAAAAGGTGTGGGTAAAGAGTGCCCAATTCTGCAGCGTTTTCTCATGGAAACGAAGAACTGAAACACAGTTGTGGGTTTGCCATTCCAATTTTTTTCATTATTTAATAAATGTCAGTTGAATGTCCAGGAGGGGCACTAAATTGAGAAGATTTAGGAATGACGGCTAAAGAGAAAATGGAGTCAGGTGGTAAAGGAAACTTGACAGAAAAGTTTTATTTGTATAAAAGTAAAAAGTGCAGAAGTTTAGATCATTAGACTAATTACTTTCAATAGTAAGGGCATGATTATATACGTATTCCGTTTTTTAAAGCAGAGCCGAGTAAATTCACTGTGAGTTCAAAGAACTATGAAATTTCCCTTTTTTAACAAAAAAGTTGGGTTGAGAAAGAACAGATGTTTTATTCACATCTGAAAAGGAAGAACTTATGCTTTTGTATTTATCTTAAAATTCTACCTTACACTAAAAATGAAAACAAAATACAGGTCAAGGAGAACAACTGAATGAGTAATATTCAAGGTTGAAGAAAGTCTCGCCATGGCTGCACATTGTGTCTACACAAGCAAATAAGTTAAAAGTTAAGCAATTGCTTAACAATGTATTCAGGAAACAAATGCTTTTGGAAATTTAAGCCATGTATGTAAGCAGCTGAAATACCAGTATTTTTAGGCCTAAATTTTCAAAACATTTGCCCCAACTTTCCATTTTACGTGCTCTGTGAAATAAACAACTTGTCTCATTTCAACACCAAGTCTAAAGTTTTTGAGAATATACTGCTACGTGTGCTGAACTTTGCACCTTTCTATTGATACTGAACATCATATGATATAAAAGTAATGTTAATAACAAAATATTGTCAAGAATAAATAGGTCTTCAGTTTACAACACTGATTTCCTCATAGTTAATAAGTACCCCAAATTACTCAACAACTGTGGACAAAAGATATATTTTCAGATTCTCTAAACCCTGGAAAAGATGGAAAAGCAAAAAAATGAGCAGATTCTTTCTGCACAACAGACATTTTAATGCCTACCTCAGAGGGAAAACATCATTTTAATATCCTGTTTACTGGGAAATAGAAAGTGAAAAATAAATGAGAGAAATTTAGACCATGAAGTTACAAAACCATAAATAAATAAACCCTTATGAGAAAAAAATAGTTAAGACGAAAGAAATAAATTTTCCAAAAAAGAGTGGAATGTAAAATTGCGTGGAAATGTTATTTTAAGCATGTTATACCAGAAAAGAAAAGGGGGGGGGGGTAAAATTATCAACACTGCACAGTTTAAATATCAGGGTCTATATGTATTATGGTTAAAGTATTTAAGGACTATTGCAAATGATAAGATATTGCCTCAAGTCATATTGTTGGAATAAATGTTTAGGTACTTTAGAAATGAGCAATTGCGTTGAAAGCACCATCAGCTCCTTCACGGAAACTGGGATTTCTATTAATAAGTCTAATAAGTCCTGACTAGTCATAAGATTGGACCAAGGGTATACCTATAGATACCCAAAGGCCCAAAGCTCACTGAATTGTTTTGTAGTTATTAGCCAATAAATAAAAATCTTTCTGTGGTAAGTCTTAAAAATCATACCATTGTGACTAGTCAAGCAAAGATAAGAATATTTTTATACCTTATATATAGTCTTTCATAAAATATGAATGTTGTGTGTGATGTTTGTTTCTTCTATAAAATAAGTTTACTGATTGGAGGGATAAAAATTCACTTTTCAGGAACATAGAATTATTGAATTTACATGCAGCAATGTGCAGTTGCAGAACCAATATTGAAAACTATGTTACTATTAAAAGAAAAAGAACCTCTTGTATTTTATTTTAATCAACAGGTTTTTTTCCTGTTTATCTATTAATGATATTCCAAACAGCAAATCTGAAATATTATTATAAAGGAATATGGTGTGCTGGGTGAAAAGTATTTTGATATTGGTCATTAGATATAATAATCTCTAATGCTAATAATATGAACATTTATTATTTCATGAAATGAGACATAAGAAAACCCAAGCTGAAAAAAGAATGACTCCTCCCATACACACACATACACCCCCCCACCATATATCAAGGTTATTAAATCTCATTAAAAGTAAAGAGGTAAAAGAAACATTACTGAGGCCACATCTGCACAGAGCTTGTTAATCGTTAAGAACAGAATGTGTTGGAATCAAAGGAAAACCTTAAATTACAAACCCAGATGTCTTCATCATGATGAAGTACATAAATTTCAGGCCTTCCCAGGTATCCGAAAACTTGGGATCTGCCAGAATCCACCCCCCCAACCTTGCAGATTTCAACCTTAAGGGAATTTCCTTCTTAAGAAAATCTTTGGATGACTCCTCAAGGGCTCTTGACATTCCTTCCTTTCAAAGCACTGAAAACCTTGTCTGAAAATTCTCAAAATGTCTCACTAGAGAAACCTAGACTGCCATTGTCATTCTGCCTTGTTTGTCTCCAGTTCTCTTTGGACATATTAAACTGAAGAAGCATGGAAACATCCTACAAAACATTATGGGGGAAGCATCAACAAACTGACCCCCCACACACAACACATGATTTTTTTTCCCCCTTTTCTTTTTGGCGGCGGCAGCAGCAGCAGTAGCAGAAACATTAGGGCTCTTTCTGCTTCAGAATTTGAACTCACCAGACCCGCCGGCTCCTTCCCCCCACCTCCTTTCCAGCTTCCTAGTTTCAGAAATACAAGAGAATGAGGACATGCTTCTCATCTGGTGCTGCACTGGAACCCTGTCAGTTAATGCGGAGGGAACCGGGAGAAAGTTACTTCGCAGGCAGGATTGTCTCACCTTCCATGCTTGTTGCCATGGAGATTAAATCCAGAGAGTAGACTTAAGTGTTGGCAGGTTTGTCTGTGGTTGCTGATCGGTTCAATAACAATGTAAAAGGCATGTCCTGGGAACCTGCGTGGAGTCACAGGACCGTGGTTTGCGCTTTCCTGGCCTCCGTGTGTAAATGTATCTGTCGGTGAGAGGCAGAGGACGTGGGCGCCAGCGAAGTACGTGTGTGCGAGCGAGTGTATTTGCAGGGAAATGTGCATGCATTTCTTCGATGTAGCAGTGTGTAAATATTTGCCTGCGCGCGTGTGTGTGTAAGGGCGTTTGACTGTGTGTATGTGAGACAGAGAAGAAATGGGAAATGAGAGGGGGAAAGGAATCCGCCACTGCAGCAACAGGCTCTATCTGTTCTTTGGAGCTGCTAAAAAGAAGAAAAAATAAATTAAAAAGATAGGCGCACATTTTCACTCATATCACATGCTGCAGATTAGCAATCGGAGTTCGTCTCCAATATCGCTTCCTAAGGCAGTGGGGGGTTAATTTATTGTTGAAATCCTTGTTTTCCTCTCCTAGCTGCATCAGTAGCTGTGCGGCGAGCATTTTGCTGTGCTCGGTGACCTCAGTCTCAGACGAGGAGTAGAGACTAAATTCTTACGTCTTCCTTCTCCGATATGTGAAAGACTGGAGTGAAAGGTTTAACTGAAGACTGCATGCGGCATTTGGAATTATTTTCCCCTGCTGCACTTTTTCTGCTTTACGCAAACTCAACCGGTTCCCCTCCTCTTTTAGGATTAGGTGCCTCGGCGCTGTCCGTAGTGCTGAAATATTGCGTAGTAAAATCTAGCTTCCACTTGGGAGTTGGAAGACACCAGGTGAGGGACGCTCTGATAAAAACCGTTGTTGACTATATACAATCCAAGCCTAAACAGCATTGAAAGCAAAGCAAAACAAAAACAACAAAAATATCTCCCCTCATTCTTCCTTAGGGGTCTTGTTCTTTAAATTCAGTTATAAGGTTCCAATTCTATTTGTTTGGATACTATAATATATCCAGAACCCACAAGTTGTGAACACCTGTAGATGCCCTAAATACTTACTTATTGGTCTTATGAATCATTAAATTGTCAACAATTGGGGAAAATGTAAACACAGAATTGGGTTATCGTTCATGTGAAAAATAATGCTGAAAACACATAATATAAAGGTGTGTTATAGTTCAATGGTAATAATTAACTCTATGGTCATTTGGAATATTTACTTAGAAAATTTCAAAAAATGGGCAATATGTAACTGGGAGTTCATAAAAGACTTTAGAAAAAAGTTGGGGTTTTTTTCATTTAAATCTAGTTTTCATTTAAAACTAGCTAACTACGCACGAAGGGAAAAAGTAGAAGTATCTTCTTCCAGTGACATGATCATAGCCATGGTTTTATTGACTTTTTAAAAGCTCACTAATGTCCATGTTCTTTTTTGGTACTAGGTGCTAGGGCAGAGCAGTGCTTCTTGAAATTTAATGTGCATATGAATGTCCTGGAGATCTTGCTAAAATGCACATTCTTACTCAGTAAATCTTAGGTTCGGTCTTAGATTCTGCATTTTCTAACAGTATTCCAGGTGATGCTATGGGTTGCTAGTCTCAGAACCATACTTCAAGTCGC
This sequence comes from Rhinolophus hipposideros, assembly GCF_964194185.1. Classification (NCBI taxonomy): domain Eukaryota; kingdom Metazoa; phylum Chordata; class Mammalia; order Chiroptera; family Rhinolophidae; genus Rhinolophus; species Rhinolophus hipposideros. The sequence goes on along the minus strand of NC_138051.1, from coordinate 43,574,540 downwards.
AAGGTGCTAGTAGAGAGATTGTATACTGGAAATACAGTCACTCATAGAGTATGGGAAAGGAGATCATTTTCTTCCATCTATTGTTCTATGTATGTGTTTACACTGTTGCAAGATATTCTATTCAAATAAGTTCAGAAGTTACTATTTTGTTTGCAAAATATTAACAAACTGTTTATGAATTTTATAATTTTATTTTGATTTTGACATTGTCTAGACACATGTTATAATTTACTCCACTCTCTATTTCCATACTATGATCTGCAATCATCCATTCTCTTTTCAATCCCTGCTCAAGGAAGCAGGACTAAATTACATGATTCTACTGTTGATATATGGGCCCTACTCCCAGAATTTATCATGATTGGAGACTTTGACTTGTCATTTTATGACTTTAAATATCACTCCATAGTAAATGCTCATGACACTGATTTTAAAAATCTGGATGTTACAGATACAATTCTCACCCAGATTAGAAACTGGGATAGGGCCATTGTTTCACAATCATTTGAGTGAATGCTGATTCGTCATGTCATTGACATAATGCACATATATTTTGAAGGTTCCTCTGGATAGTTTTCTGGAGTTTTAAAAAATCCATACCTACATCAGTTGATACAGTGCTTTTAGTTAATGATTTTGAATTGATGCCAAAAGAAAGTTTTGACTATAAATTAGGTTCCTTGGTACTTAACCTTGACCCTTTTCATGCTGTATGAATAAGGGTAATGCTCTGAAAAGTCTGCAAAGTGGCTCATTTGGGAAAGAATAATGGATTAAAAATCCATTGTGTTTCATTTCCTTTGCTAGATGCTGGGATAAAAAGATAGATGAGATTTGGTCTCTGCCCTTGATGAGATACATTGCAAAACAACTTGGCAAGTTCCATAGAAGCACCGAGATTAATAATTTATATTTTATTTTCCATTGCCAAAGAAGTAATGAAGAATAGAATAAAACCTAGAATACCTGTATTTCAGGTTCTTACCAAAGTCTGCCGCCCAACTTTTATGTTTAAAAAGTTGTGGAAAGATATGAAATATTTGAATGCTTTTCTAAAGAAGATGTGATTAACCTATACTTCTATGATTTATTTTCAGAGCAATCCAAATTATTAGAAAGGTAAATACAAGGGTGACATTGTTTAGACATTCCCCAAACAGAATTGCCTTTACTATGCTTTGACATTCCACTTTCATCTTATACACAAATATTCTATATAAAACAATCCTTAGCTTACACAGCCTGCTCTATGTTTGTTATAGAGTTGTTAACTAAAGGCTTGCCCAACACATCACTTGCTATTTTTTTATGTGACATTCCTCCAAAATACCAATTTCATGAATTGAACTCTTACACTCCTCCTCCTCACTTAAGCCATCCCAAGGTAAGTGGTATGTTCTCTTCTAATATACAATGTATATCATGAAACTGATCACATTTGCCTTTTCTTTTGGTTATCAGGGATGTTGGAGTTAAATTAAAAGCTACAAATGAGTAACTATATAAGACTTTAAGGCCTTTATATTTGTGTGATTTTTCTCTATTGCCTTGACTGCTGTAATTTTGTTATCTCAGGTATTGGCATATTTTATTTTAATTATCTGTTTTAATATATGTCCTCATGTAAATATTGTCATAAAATCATAAATGAAGTAAATGAATAAATAACAAGTAAATAAATACATTTATTTCTTTACTTCTTGGCCCAAAATTTTGACTACTGGGTGTGTATACCTTGTTTTATCGATTTGTGTTTAACAAGATACTAAAATATTTAAAAAAATGATCATCTAGGTAGTTAGCTATGAAGATAAAAATCTAATTCATTATGACTAAATAAATGTTAAGCTATCAGAAGAAAATTTCAATTTATATAACAACAGATCAGCTTTATTTATAAACACTTTGCTTCCTTGTTTCTAATTCCATACACTATAAATAATGTCCCTTATATGATTAGGGTTTTTGTTATGTCAGAGAGTAGAAGTGTTAATTATCTACCTTGTTAGAAGACATGGTAACTATAGAAATTTAAAGAACATGACAGCTCTGCTCTAATGAATATAGTCTAGAATGGGGGTGTCACAGAGGAACTGAAAGCAAGAATTTCCTCTAACATGTCAGCTAAAAATTCTTTCAAAGAAAAATTTTGCTTGCTATGAATTCTTGCCATTTTGGCTCAAGTTGACTCCTAGCTTTCAAGTTTTCTACAGAGGGGTCATCTCTTAAACTTATTAGACCAACATGTTACCTTCAGCTGTTCATGGAAATCTACATCTCGTCTGGCTGAAGTTGGATTATTCTTTCTGAGCTAAATGTTTTAATGTAGCTGTGCCTTTTTATTTGAAATGTGCTATTTACTCAAACGTTGGATATTACAACTTTCAAATGCAAAACTTTAAACAATGATTAAAGACAAATATATATTACTTTTGTTATAAACATTTAAAGTATTAATCCAATGCTTATTTGGCTTTAGATGGTGTTAGATAATTATTAGCTATATCTAAAACTCACCTGTTTCTTTCTTTTTTAAAAAAAGCATTCCTACCTATTTTGAGTGTCATTTGTAGCTCCCCACACTTTTTCCTACATACAAGTGGTTTTAATCTTTTTGGAGGATTAAAAACGGTTTTGAAATTCCAATAAGAAATATGTACCCTCTACCTAAAAAATGCATTATGTGCATATAATTTTGCTCATAACTCAGGGCATTGGAAGTCCATTTTTATAATCCCATAGTAATGGAAGGAGCAATTCAAAATTTCTGCTATAAATGAATGATCCATGGTCTCATTCTCAGTTTTGTAGCTAAGTATTGACTGGCTTAAAGTCTTGTTTTGTTTTTGTTTTTGTTTTGCCTCCTCATTACTATTCTATTTGTTTCCCTTGGATTTCCTTTGAGATCAGATGGAGTCATTTTAACATCTGATCTCTAGCATATGCTGAAATAGGATTAGAGAGTACAGTAATAGGAGGATTAGATTTGACTAGAAAATGGCTGTGTGGAATTTTTGTCAACAGTGAAGAAATTATCTAAGTGGACTCATAAGTGAATTGAGCATGATAACACTTTAGTGTAGATAATGATCTCATGCTGGCCTATTGGACGAGTCCCATTGAAAATGAGATATTATGTTTTGCTGGTAAACTTCCCTGCAAAGAAAAAATCACTACATGTTTCAATTCAGAGTCATCTATAAAGTTTTATTTAATTGGTTTTAATTTGACTGCCCCTAAGCCTTCAATTAATTAATTTAAAGTATATTTCAAGTCTTCTACTATATTTAGTGTCCAATCCAATGAGTATGATAGGGTACCTTGGGCACAATCTCCACAAATGTGTGAGCCATAGCTACAGTATATTTATTTGGCTGAAGTTATTTTGCTGGGTTAAAGAAACAGAGAGACAAAAGCAGTTTATTCTGCTGTGGTCTATGTTTCTGTAATATGAGCTAGTTATTGGCAGATAGGGATGTCAATAAAATGTGGAAAGCATTTGGCTCATACATGATTTTCTCCAGTACATTAGTGTTTTGTCTACCACATAAAAGAAGCTTAATTCTAAGTCCACTAACACAGCTGAATGCAGTGAGCTGTGGAGGAAAGCAGTCTTAGACACAATGCCCATTCACTCCTCCTTCATCCTCTTGCTTCAATTTGGTCACATGCAGTCTTGAAATGCATATTGAACAGTTGTTCCTGATCTTTGTGCATTTGCTCTTATTTTTGTAATCGAACCTTTCCTTATACTTTTGCATAATTTTTCCTAATTAACTTTTTGTGAAGTTCTAGATATATTGTAAGGTATATATTTAACTTGTATTTTTAACTGTGCTAGTATTTTCATTAGGTTTGTAAAGCTTTTTGTAGTGTTCTGGTTATGAAGTTGCATGGGTTTTACATTGGGTTCTTCCCCAGCATGATTTTCCCCTAAATCTGGCCAGTTATTTTTTTAATTGAATGGTCTTTGTTTCTTAAAGCAGCTTTAGGATAACAGAAAAATCAAACAGAAAGTATAGAATGTTCCTATATACCTCCTTCCCTCTTACCCCACAGTTTTATCTATTATTAACATCTTGCATTAATGTGGTGCATTTGTTACAACTGATGAATCAGTATTGATACCTTATTATTAACTAAAGTCCATATTTTACATGTGAATTTACTCTTTGTGTTGTTTAGCTCTACCGGTTTTGACAAACGTATAATGTCTTGTGTCCACCATTATGTATCATAACAGAATGGTTTCATTTCTCTAAATAATCCCTGTGCTCCATTTATTCATTCCTCCTCTTTCCCCACTTCCCTGGTGAACCCCTGGAAACCACTGATCTTTTTATTGTCGCTATAGTTTTTTCTTTTCCAGAATGCGAGTATAGAGTCATACAGACTCTGTTACCTATTCAGACTGGCTTTTTTTCACTTAGCAGTATGCATTTAAGATTCCGCCTTGAATTTTCATGCCTTAATAGCTTATTTCTTTTTATCACTTTATACCATTCCATTGCATGGATATACCACAGTTTGTTTACCCAATTACCTATTGAAGGATATTTACCAATTTTGGAAATTATGAATAAAGATGCAAAAAACATATATGTGCAGGTTTTTGTGTGAACATAAGTTTTCAGCTCATTTTGGTAAATAACTATGAGGGTGATTGCTTCATTGACTTGTAAGAGTATGCTAAGCTTTGTATGAAACTGTCATACTGTCTTCCAAAGTTGCTGTACCATTTTGCATATCTATCAGCAATGAATGAGAGTTCCTGTTGCTCCACATTCCTCATCAGCATTTGGTGCTGTCAGTGTTTTCGATTTTAGCCATTCTAATAGCTATGTAATGGTATCTTGTTGTTGTTTTCATTTTCAATTCTTTAATGACACAAAATATTGAACATCTTATTCTTATTATCCACCTGTCTATCTTCTTTCATGAGATGTCTGTTCAGATCTTTTCCCACTTTTTAATTGGATGGTTTGTTTTCTTATCATTGAATTTGAAGAGTTTTTTGTATATGTTGGACATGTGTCCTTTATCAGATATGTGTTTTGCAAGGGATTTTATCCCAGTCAAAGCTTGTCTTTTCATTTTCTTAAGTCACTAGTTATTTTTAGTACATGATTTTGTAGAACATGAGGTTTTTTTTTTTTCCGGGAATTTGTGCATTGTTAAAAAAGAAACATTTGCATATTTGATATCAGATATCTAAAACTAAGCTAGCCAAATAAAACTCATACCTCTCATATTTTAAGCAAAACTAAACTGAATGAGTGTTTAGGAAAACACAGAGTCATGTTAGTCAACTATAGAAGACAATTGGAAAGGCCTGCAAAGGGCCTTATTTTTCAATGCTAGCTAAAAAGTCAGCATAAAATAAGTTAAATTTAGTGGCTATTTGATAAAATAGTACTTAAAATGTAAAGATTTTAATGAGAAAGGATAAACAATGTTTTGAAGACTGATTAATAATTTTTATATAGTATTCTATATACAGTGCTCAGTTATTCTTATATGACTGTACCAGGACTTTAGATGATGCTCACAGCAATAAACAGTTGCGAAGAATAAGGTCTGATTTTCCAGAAATGTTTTTCACATTAGTTTCAAAAGAAGGCCAGGTGTAGAAATCTAGGTGCAAAGAAATGGACCTTTATGCAAACCTGTATTTTCTCAATGACTTTGGGACTGTTAGAACATCTACCCTGACAGTATTACCATGAGTCTCCTTAGTAATCTGAAGGATATCTCAGGGAACTCACAATTGAGATTTGTTAAGGGAGTCAAGAGAATAACATAAGGTACAAGTGTTTTTACATACTTAATCTTATTTAGAGGTGCCGGCATTCTTAAATCTAATAAAAACAATGAATTAATGATGAATGAACAAATGAATATAGTAATTCTTTCCCACGTATTTGAGTACCTGAGAATACATGCCAAATGTCAGAGAAAGTGGGCCAAATATTACTTATTGATGCATCATTCTTACCCTTCTAAGCTGTCCCTTGTATGAGACATTTCTCAGACTCCATTGCTAGCAATACTCTAACTTGAACTGTACCAATAAGAGGCACTGGTGAAAATTTGAGTAGGAGGAGAAGAAGGAGAAACCATTCATCTCAGCAGCAGTAAACTTGTTGATATCAACAAATGGCTGATGAGATGAGATGTTATGCTGGCAGCTTCTGGGTGTAAGAAAATTCTGAGACTTACTGCCACAGGCAACAAAGATCATTGGTGGTGTTTCACCGTGATTCCTGCCCTTCCTAATTTTTCAAACTCTAGTAATCACTCTTAAACCTTTGCTCCCCCAGCACTACTAATTATTGTGTAAACCGCTAAGTCTTTGTGCATTAAATCCTACATTAGATAACTACACTGTTTGACTTAATCCAAAGCTTTATATCTTTTTCTGGATGACTGCTGAATAAAGTAAGACATCAAAACCATGGAAATACACCTAATCAAGTTTGTTTATATACATATATGTGTGCATGTATACATATATATTTATAGCATGTTTGAAGAGTTTGTGAATTGAAATATAATGACATAAAATCATTTTAGCCTACTATTCTGCAATACACCATGAAAAGCATATCACCATTGTATACTACTGAAAAATCATTGCTTCTAACAAACGAAGTTCATAATCAGCCATCCATCAGGAATGGTGTGACCCTTGTTAAAAGGGTTACAAAATTGTAGACTTTTTGGAGTCCACATAACTTTTATTACAGTATATTGTTATTACTTCTATTTTATTATTATTGTTGTTAATCTCCTACTGTGCCTAATTTATAAATTAGACTTTATCATAGGTATGTATGTATAGGAAAAAACAGTATATATGTAAGGTTCAGTACTATCTGTGATTTCAGGCATCCACTGAAGGTCCTGGAATATATTCCCTGTGGATAAGGGGGAACTGTTGTATATTTTGGATTAGGATACTAGACTTAGAATAGTTAAAAATGTTACCATGTAATATCCGTGGCTTCGGACAGAGAAAGCCCAATTCATGGAATTATTAAAGAGGAGAGAGTAACTACATACATAAGAAGAGAAATAGGGCAGAACTCTTGAAAATTTGCTCTGCTGATCCTCCTTGTAATAGAGTTACTGGACTGAGATTGAAGAAAAATTTAAATAAAGAAATTTAATTTAATTTAAAAATATAAACTAAGTCCTTTAAATTAAGAAACTAGAATGTGAACAAAAAGTGAGTCTCAAATATCCAAAAATTAAAAGAATCTATAGTCTTCAAAGAAAAAAAAAATATATCCCAATATTTATTACAAAAATCAAAAGTAAATCTGTTATTGGGCAATAACCTCAGCATTATAATGCTGAAAAATGAAAAAAATTACCTAAAGAATTCAAGCAAAATCCTTGGTATTATCTGAATTATTTGAATAATTGAGGTGAGACTGGAATTTCTGCCTAGATTATTCTGATAATTGCCTTAATTCTAAACTTCACTTGGCTGGTAGAGACCTTCCTTCCCGATGTATTTTTAGAATGCTAAATGCTGAAAAATAGATTCTTAAATTAAGCAGAGCAATGTGGGGTGGGGAGACAGGAAAGAAATAGTAAATGATTGTCAGAATAAGACTGTACTTTTCTTTCTAGTGACAATAACCAACATCTACTTTTTCAACATATAATGAACTTCTATGATGAAAAAGGGATTTCAAAAATAACCTGCAGTATTTTTTAAAGTTATAAATTCATTTTAAGTTTTAATTCTCTAAAGTCTGGAAACTCAAGAGCTCCATCCAGCCATTTAATTTTATAAAGGCAAGCAAACTGACTTAAAAATCATACTATACTTTTTGTTTGACTTCATAGTTTTGGTCTTTGCCTTCCAATTCTTAATAATATGTATATATATATATTTTTTTTTTCAATTACAGGACATACAATATTATATTAGTGTTAGGTGTACAACTGTGATTAGACATTTACGAGTATACAACTTAGGAAGGGATCATCCTGATAAATCTAAATTAAAATACTATTGACTGTATTCCTTGTGTTGTACTTATATCCCTGTGACTATTTTTATAACTGGCAATTAGTGCTTTTTAATCCCTTTTTTCACCCATCTCCCCAACCCCCCTCCCATCTGGCAACCATCAGTTTGTCCTCTGTATCTATGAGTTTGTTTCTGTTTTGTGTGCTTGTCTATTTTATTCTTTAGAGTCTACATATAAGTGAAATCATATGATATTTATCTTTCTCTGTCTCTTTTATATCACTTAGCATAATATCCTCTAGGTCCACCAATGTTGTTGTAAATGGCAAGATTTCATTCTTTTATGGCTGAGTGATATTCCATTGTGTATATATATGTATATATGTATATATACACACACACATATATACACATATATATACATATACATACATATATACATACATATACATACATATACATATATATGTATGTATATGTATATATATACAACAAAGGCAAAGAAAAAGGATGATTACATCCTAGTTGTCACTAGCTTCTCTTCTTTGGAAGAACTTTGTCAGTGAGCCCAAATGAAAAGTTATTTGTCAACCTTCTGTACAGCTGGGTGTGTCATGTGACTAAGTTCTGACCCATCAGTGGAAATGTTATGTGAGAATTCTGAATAGAATCCTTCTTTGCTGGACTGCTCTGGCCTCCAGTACTGACAAGATGCTTAGATCTCCAGCAGCCATCTTGGGCCATAGGGCGACCTTAAGAACGAAAGCCTCACACTAGGGTGGTAGAAGATTAAGACAGTAGGATCCTGAGTCCATGATGACCATGGAGCTGCCATACCTCTGGGATGTCTCCCTCTGCACTGATTTTTCTTAAGAGAGTAACCATTTCTATCTTGTTTCATATACTATTATTTCCAATCTATGTTACTAGCAGCTGAACACCCTGTTTAAATGATACACATATTAAATATTAATTGAAAATATTTGGGGATTTTAGAGTTAAATTTCTATATATGTATAATGGCTTTCTCTCTCTCACACATACTCACACACACATTTCAATTAGATGAAAAAAGTAAGTAGTTATGTGAAGTTGTGCTAGTAATATATTTTGTATGTTTGTAATGGGAACCACGAGAAGATAAAAGCTAAAGCATTATTGTCCAGTATATATATGGACTTAAAAAAAAGTAGAGGAAAAAAGAGAAAACTATAGCAATGAAATGTAGCAATAGGATGTTAATAACTATAACTATTTTTTTCCTTTTTTGCAGATTTAGCTAAGGTAAGTACAATATTAATAGAAAAAGAGGGAAGAAAGATTAATCTATAGAGCAGTCAGATGGAGTGGTAAAGATTAATCATTTTCTCTTCAGAAGCTACCCCAATTCTCTCCATCTTTTAAGATCCAGCTCTTTTATGAAGCTCTCATGGATCCCCCTGTAGGAATCAACCTCTGCCCTTTATGAATTTATAGGACCAGAACTACAGCATAGTGAATGATGCTTTTGTTTTAGGCACAGCATTTAAAAGGGTGTCAAAAAGCTCAATAATCAAGATAAAAAATTTTTAATTAAAAAATTTCCAATTACAGATGACACTCAATATTATGTCAGTTTCAGGTGTACAGTATACACATTTACATAACTTACAAAGTGATCTCCCCAATAAGTTTAGTACCCACCTGACACCACACAGTTATTACAATATTATTTACTATATTCCCTGTTATACTTTACATACCCTTCACTATTTTGTAATTGCCAATTTGTACTTCTTAATCCCTTTACCTTTTCACCCAGTTGCCCACCTGCCCCAACCCCCTGCAACCATCAGATTTTTTCTCTGTATCTGAGTTTGTTTTTGTTTTGTTTATTCATTCATTGATTTTTAGATTCTACCTATAAGTGAAATCACATGGTATGTGTCTTTCTCTGACTTATTTCACTTAGCGTAATACCCTCTAGGTCCATCCACGGTGTTGCAAATAATGAGATTTCATTCTTTTTCCATGACCAAGTGATATTCTATTGCATATGTGTACATCTTCTTTATTCAATCATCTATCAATGAACACTTAGGTTTCTTCTATATCTTGGCTATTGTAAATAATGCTGCAATGAACAAATGGATGCATAAGTCTTTTCAAATGTGTTTTGGTTTTCTTTGGATAAACAGGCAGAAGTGGGATTGCTGGGTCATAAGGTAGTTCTATTTTAATTTTTGACGTACCTCCATACTGTTTTCCATAGTGGCTGTGTCAATTGGTAATCCCACCAACAGTGCTGGAGAGTTTCCTTTTCTCCACATCCTTGCCAATACTTGTTTCTTGATTTTTGATGATAGCCATTCTGACAGGTGAGAGGTGATAGCTAACTGTAGTTTTAATTTGCATTTCTCTGACGAATAGTGACCTAGAGCACAAGATAGTTTAATGGAATATTTTAATTACCACAATACAGCATGCAGGCTGGTCTGTTTTTGTAAAAAAAATTTAATTATACTTCACTTTTATTTCTATTACAGCACTCAAATAGTGCTTTTTATAAATGTACTATCCCAACAGGTCCATGCTAATATTTGTATTCCTCATGCACCTACTATTCTGTTTTAATCATAAAGACCTTTTAAAATATTAAATTGGATGAATTGAAGGATTTTGCAAGAATATACTGTACTAGGGACTGTAGGGTTAAGTTTTCATCATTAAATTCAACTATAGCAAATGAATAACAGAGTGATGAATGTTTTGAAAATACTTATAATTCAGTTCTTGAGAAAAACCTCAAGATTCACTTTGACTAAAACCCTGCCCAGCCTGGAGAGACAGGGAATTATACTACTACTTTACATTCACATAGCACTTTGCCCTACATAAAGTGCTTCTTTTAATCCTCAGGGTAATCCTGCAAGGTAAGTGTTATTATCCTTATTTATTATGGAGAGCTTGAGAAGTTAAGTGACTTGCCCAAGGAGTTACAGGCAGAAAGTGGAAGAGCTGGGATTCTAACCCACGTTTTCTGTGTCAAAATCACATACACTTCTGCTTCTCCAAATACTAAGTTTTAGGATTGACTGAGGAGAATCAATTTGTGCAACTACAGTAGCATGTGTTGTGTTTATGAAACAATGTCGGTAGCACCTTAAACGGTAGTATTTTACCAAGTGTACTCATTATGATTAAAATTGTTCTGATTTTTATGTGTGTATGCTTGATGAAGTAGCTCAACTTTTTCAGCATAAGATCGAATGTTTTATGGTTAAGGGCAGAAACCTACATACTGAAATATCAAAGACCAGGGGCAAATTGAGGAAATTATTTTAATACTTGAGTGTGTTTGTAACTACAACTTTATCACGAATGTGTGTGATATTCTGCAAAGCATAGAAATCATACATGTTTCCTTCTTTATGAAAATAAACCTTTGGGAAAGTTTTTGAACTTTTCAGCCGATAAAAGTTATTTCAATGTGAAATCATATGTACTTTAGAGTTGGGAGTTTATTAAGTTTAATGGACTAGGGGGAAAAAAATCTATGACTATATTTTAAAACTCCACATGGTAATTAAATTTGTTTGAGGGCCTATAGCTGCTTCAACTATAATTTCCATCAGCATATAATAAACACATAACCAAAACCCAACATGCCCATTATTGGCCAATCCAATATTATAAAAATTATAGATTCTCCCCATTGATTGTTGCCCGGAGAATTAAAAACTTCAGTCTTTTTTTTTTATAAACTGATAGATGAGTGCCAGGGAAAGCCTCATTGTCAAGAAAACCAGAACTCGAAAGAAATTCAAAGCCATTCACTTTGGTTAATTGCAACCAGTCATCAATTATTATTTATTGAATGTCCGTCCACAGGGTGTCTAGGCACTGAAGTGGCAAGTGCCTTATTTGCATTATTCAAAGGGTTTCTAACAGGAGCCTGAAGAGCTGCAGACGTCTTTAAAGAGGTAAATTGGTGTGTGCTTCTCTAACTTAAAATGCCCCTACGTGAATGAATTGAATAGTCTGGGTTTCAGAGCTCTAGAGGTTTCTAACACCCCGAGATGACTTTTGTAAGGGAAGACCCCCCTGGGTGCCAAACAACATGGGCGGTGGGCAGAACATGGCCCCACCCAGGAGCTCCTGCACAAGTCACGACCTCCCCGGCCTGGACGAGGGCCGACTGCAGCAATGGCGTCCGTGACCCGCCACCCCGGCCCTCCCCTCCCCTCCCCTCCCCCACCGCGCACTCCCACCCCCACCCCCGGCTCGCACCAGCTCCCAGTCGCCGGGCCCCGACTGGTTCTCGCGAGATCCGGGCAACTGAGCGCTCGGGGCCTTTTCAAATCGGGATCCGTTACCGCTTCCCCAGCCGCCGCCATTGTCGCGCTCGGAGCCCCTCAGCGCAGGCGGCTGAGGTGGAGGCAGTGGCGACGGGATGGCTGACGCCGACAAGGCCGAGGTGCCCGGGGCCACTGGCGACGACAGCCTGCCTCTGCAGCCCGCGGAGCCGCCGGGCGAGCCGCGGCGAGAACCGCACACGCCGGAGACGGAGAAGCAGCCTCCTCAGCTCAGCAGCAGCAGCTCCAATGGCGTTAAAATGTATTGTCTTTTCCTCCTGGGGCCGGGCCGAGGTCGGGGGCGGGAAGTGGGCCTGGGGGCCCCGAGGCCGGCCCGGGCCTGGGAGGGGGGTACCCGCCCCGGGGCCGTGGGGGAGGGGAGGAGCAGGTGCAGCGGGGCGGCTCCCGGGCCCCAGCCGCCTGCCCGCGGCCGGGCGGGCTGGGGGGCGGCCGGGGGCCCGGCCCCCACTTGTAGCCGGACACCACGGGCCACCCTCTCTTCCCCGCCTTGGGCTGGGGAACGTTTGAGCCGAGCTCTGCGGCCACCGCGGTTTGCTGCGAAATGGTCCCCCTTTTAAAGGCCAGTAGTTAGTGTTCATCACTAGGGAGTATCTAGGGATGACATCATCGGACATGGCCTCCTAACCGCGGAGGAGAACGTCTTTAACAGGCATGGACCTCTGTTTCCGTGGCCTCGTGCTGAGGCTTCTAAGTTCAGCGGTTCGTTGCTGTTTTTCTAAAGTACATATTAATTTGTGAGGCGGTGTATACGCAGAGGAACTTGAGTAATGGGCTGTCAGACCGAATCCATTGTGTTACCCCTGAGTGGGAAAGCGGTGCTGTAGAAAGGAAAGTGTGCCGGCTTCCCCTCCGCGGCTCCCGCGTGTTTGTCAGCCCGGCCGGCTCCTTAAAAAAACAACGGAAACTCAGCGTGTTGATGGTACGTTCTTAACTTTAAGGATAAGGATAAGATGTTTTTAATGGAAGAAAACCCACTACCGTGAAGATCCTAGCTGTCCTTAGTGCCTATCAAGGAGTTAGTCGACTCGAATCCGTAACATCTAGTGACTGGAAGGGCATGTTATTACGGTCCCCTTTGTTCTTGTTGTATGGGGGGGACACGAAGGCAGGCGTTGATTTGCCTGTGCCCAGCTCTTTAAACCTGAAGTTGAAAGTATGTTGTTATTTAGTGAAACACATACTTTTCCTTCTCTCAGTTAGGCCGCAGAGTAGAAAGCAGTGAACACAGGCTCATACCACAATAGGTAAGGGGAATGTTCTCTTCCTTTGCTTGCAAGTGTTGGAAACCCTGTGGGAAACCTGGACCGGTCCGTGTAATAAGAGTTGGCTGCACACAAGGTAGCTCTCCCAGCTGGGTTATGACACTCTTGCTCTCGAGTGGGTTTGACTCGGATAGGCAGTATCTTCAGGCAGCAATAGAGGTGCAGGTATACGAGAGTCCGCCTCAGTGGAATTTGTTCCTTGGTGGAATACACCTCAGCAACTGAGACACCAAAAGGGAGTGAAGCACTTTCTACCATGCCTGTCAAAATGTGGGCTTTCAGGATTTTGGCATCATAAAATGAATGAAAACCAGTGAAATGATAAATTTAAAATACAAAAAAAAAAAAAAAATCTAAACTTGGGTCTGCCACCCGTTTCTCCTGAACAAAAAGGACAGCCGTGAATTACAGACAGAAGGCCCACTATACTTGGATATCATCAATTGAATAGTGTCCATACCGGTGAAGCTGGTGTCCCAACCTCCATCAGATCTTATCCCTTTTTAAAGTCTCATTGTGGTTTAGCTAGACAGGAGAGGGGAGAGGGGTAAAAGAATCCCTTTAACTTCTAATCGAGGAAAAGGAAAATAGAAGGTGAAGAAAAGAAATGCTACCACTACATACAAATGAAGATTCTTTTCATATTGCTTATAATTCATCTCCTATCTTCTTTGCCCAGAAGTTGAGTGAAGAGGCGGTTTCTTGTACTGTTTATTCCATAAGAACATATAATGGTCCAGCATGGGTCACTCACACTAAATAACTAGGGACATTTACCTGTATCAACCTAATAACCTTATTTTTTTCTTTTTTGACCCTGTGAACCAACTGGAGTAGTTAACAACTCACACATAAACTTCAGTTGATTTCCATGTTTTTAATGATAAGAATTCATAGAGATGACAGAAATGACCAAATATTGCCATAAAATATATATTACCTAGAAGTGAACACTGTGCCTCTTGTTAAGATTGAAATGACTTTTGCTGAAGTTAAGTCTTAGTCATTGAGGATGGAGACCACCCTGTCTTATTTATCTTTGTATCTCCAAGGCCTTATATTTAAATGGCCCAATAAATATTTGTTTAAGAAATGCGGAAGTGAACTTTTATGGTCATGAAACTCATATACAGAGGATTTAGTTGGCATGTTCCCATCTTTTGATAAGAAGTTAAAGATGTTTTCCTAAGTGTAGTCTTTTCTGTATGCCAAAATAGTACACTAGCTCTCCTTAAGTGTATAGGAGGAAAAATAACAATATTGTTACAAGTCTTCATCATTCAAGGGTGATGATGTAAGTAACACCTTGGAGTATATGGAGATTGAAAGTTACATTAGGACACGTGTATAAAATATTAAGCACTGGAGCACAGTGAAGTGGTTGAAGTAGAGTATTATTTTTTTATCATATTAGGAGTAAAGAGTGGAACTGGGTGTAGTTTTGCATTTCCTATGTAGCACATAGGAATGTTTCCCCCAAAATAAGACCTACCCTGAAAATAAGCCCCAGTTAAGATCATCAGCCAGACGGACGCATTTAGTACGTTATGGCGATGTTCCAGAAGAAGATGACATGACTGTATTTGAATAAATGTAGATTGTTGTACATGGAAAAATAAGACATCCCTTGAAAATACACCCTCATGCGTCTTTTGGAGCAAAAATTAATATAAGACTTGGTCTTAGTTTTGGGGAAACACGGTATAAGACCCCGGTCTTGGGGGAAACACGGCATTATGGTTTTTTAAATCTTGTATTAAAACTATGTTTTCTTACCTGATGTTCAATATTGATTTTTCAAAAATATATGTTATAATTTAGGTAGCCATAGTTCATTCTTATGAATAGATAACATTTTTATGACAGAATAGTCACAGTCTGTATTTCAACTACATTGAGGAGAGGATTTGCCTAAATGAATAGTTTGGGAATTAGTACATGGAATTCTGGGTATAGTGCCAATATTTTAATATTGTGTAGCATCATTTCCTGACGAGATTTCACATATATTTTTACTGTCTTTCATACTGTATTTAGGACATAGAAAGAGTTCAGAAATTGAGTAATTATAGCTTAGTTTCTTAATCAGACCGTACCTCTAGCCACTAAATTGGTCTATAGATAGTTTTAATTTATGCATTGTAGATGAGCAGTTCAGCAGGATCTTTAAGATGCCACTAACAAGGAAAATTTGAAGAGATTGCTTTCTTTGGTCATCTGTTGAGTGAATATTTAAAAAAGGGTATCCTATATAATATTACTGCCTTTTTTTTTTAACATATGTATGATTTGACTTATATAAAGGTTAGAAAACACAAACTAAACTAGAGTGAGGGAAGGCAGATTAGTCATTGCCTGGGGACAAGGGAAGGGATAGGGAAGGATGGTAGGGAAGGGTTACAAAGGTACAGGAAGAAACTTGGGAGTAATGGATATGTTCATTATCTTGAGTATGGTGATGGTTTCATAGGTGATAATATAGCTTTTTAATTGAATTGTCAGATTGTGCTTACGACATCCATGTAAGAATAGAAGAATATAGCGAGTACTTAAGAACATTGTGCAATTATCAAAATTGGTTTCATTCAGGAAGAAAATAAAAATAGGTAGGGGAGTGGTATTTAGCTAGTGACCATGTGAGTATAGATGTCTATTGACCTGAACAGAGACTTAGTTATTTTAAAAAACATTGAATTCTGCGTACTATATGAATGGGTTCTTTGGGGGATTAAAAAGAAAAGCTTGATCTTCTGTCTACTACTATACTCATAAACTGGAGAAAAGGCCTCTGTGCCTTTTGGCTGCTTACTGTCATTTTCAGAAGTGTGACTGTTTAGACAGGTAGATACTTGCTAAAGTTGGACAGGTGAGATGATCTCTTCCAGGATGTGCCATTTATGATGAGGGAAGATGTTTGATAGTGAAGGTGTCCCTGTCAAGGTCTGACACAGTGGCAAAGCAAGTTTGGCTCTAATGTCTCTTGATTTTAGCAGTTTTTCTGGCAAAGAGCAGTAACATCTGTGCTCAGATGAATATGGATTCTTAATTGACTGTTCCCTCATTCAAGAATTAATATTTATCGAGCACGTGTTCTGTATAGTTAGATGCTACTGATACCAGTGCAGGTAGTTTTTGTGTTCATAGAGTTTTACAAAGTATAACATATTTATGGCTGTGTTGTTACCTGCTCAGAAAAGTAGTGTCTAAAAAGTTTAGTATATCGTGGAATAAGTAGTGGGTGGAGCACTGCAGTGTATAGATTCCCACAATTGCTTGGCCTAGGAGATAATTTAGAGCCTGGATCATGAAATCTGGTTGGTTGTCAGAATAATCCAGGAAGCTTTAAAAGATTTAGATTCCTGGATGTCATTCCCAGAGATTTTAATTAGTATCTGTTTGTGAAAATTTGTTTTAAAGATCAAAGTTTCAATTAAATAGTTTTAAATTCACTAGAATAATTTAAAATAAATCTATTCTTTTTCTGTAAAAAATTCCTTTTGAAAAGTAAATTGCATTTTTAAAATATTCAGATTTTTATCTATAGGATTTACTTTAAGTGTATACTTATCATCCAGATGATTGGTGGATAACATCATATATTTGCTTTGTTATTACAGTTTTATAAATTAAATATTTTTTCAGTTAGAGCCCCATTATAAAGGAAATTTATAAAATTCTGGTCCATGTTGCATTTAAGTACTGCTTCCCTTCTCCACCCTACCCCCCCTTATAGGTAATACTGCTAATAAAAATGGCATAATTCTATGAAGTACCCTATCTTAGTTTGTAGGTTAGAACACTGAAAATGTTGAACATGAAAATACTAGGATACCTTACCAATTTTCTGTGTTGACCAAAACTGAAAATAGAAAAAATTTTATAAATTCGTTTTAGAGTTCTGAGTAAAGCCCAGAAAGTTAATTCCCCATTAAAGGTGGCAGTTTTACATACTGTAGGAATAAAACTACCCATTTCCCCCTCTTGTTAAGTTCTAATAACATTAATTAACTATTAGGATGGGAAAAACTGAGTGATGTGCAGCTATTTATTATGGAAGAAAAGATTGTGAATGAGAAGTTTGGTAATCTGCCCAACTCCTGGCTTTGAAATGGCATTGGGTAATTTCAAAGCCAGCAGTGTGACCCTCCAGCTACTTTGTTGAGATCTAAGTGGAGAGTTTTGTGAGGTGAGATGATAAATATTGAATATTTAATACAGACTTCCATTATTAGAAATGTGACTGGGGTATTCTTTTTGTTGTTTTGTTTTTAATTCATAGGGAGAATGATGAATCAGTAAAAGAAGAGAAATCTGAATTAAAAGAAAAGTCTACAGGAAATAAGAAGGCCAATAGATTTCATCCTTATTCGAAAGACAAGAATTCGGGCATTGGAGAAAAGAAAGGTCCAAATCGTAACAGAGTTTTCATTAGCAACATCCCATATGACATGAAATGGCAAGCTATTAAAGATCTAATGAGAGAAAAAGGTAACCAGCTCTGATAAACCGACTGTTGGATAATCTTCATGTAGAAGGGGGAGGGAACTAAGCAAAATTTTTTACTCCTCTGAGCCACAGACTCAAGAATCAATTTTTATTTCTTGACACATGAATTAACCTTTTCCTCTTCTTTCACTTGATGCAATTTCATTATAAGGTAGTATGGATAAATGAAGTTTTTTTTTTGTTTTTTTTTTTGTTATTTCAGTGGGATAGTAGCAAGCCAGCATATGCATGCCACCAAGAATTTTGTTAACGTGATTGCTTTGTCTAGTTGAAGTTTTTATAGATTTTTAAAGGACTATTGCATTAGTTAAGCAATACATTTAGATGTTAAAGACTGAACAATAAGGTCTGATTATTTTTTTTCCAAAAGCTGTTTTGTTATTATCTTGGTGGAGTCTGGAATCTGCCTGTGGAATTCATTTTGTGTGCATTGTCATGAATGCCATGATGCTGTCTCTTCAGTTCTATATTAAAATTGCGTTACTGCTGTTGCAGTTTTGTTTTCAGAATAATCTGAAAACTTTCATTTTATATATATGGTTGGTTTTGGGGGAAAATAATTTTCATACTTGATTTTGTAAAAGTTAGTTTTGTTATCTCTTGAAAAACTGAGTTTCAACAGTCCAGAAAACTATGTACTTGGTTTTGAGGCTGATTTCTTCTAATAAATTTTTTAAAAATTGCATTGGTGTATCTGTTGTAAGGTGACAACTATTTGATTGGTTTTATTCATTGACTATTTAGAAAGTGTGTGGCTTGCTGTGAAGCATGACTTGTAAATTTAGCTTACTGATGGCAAACATGATTGAAGACATTCAGGTAGGAAGTCACCTTAAAACAGCTGTTGTGTGTAGGCGACTAAAGTTATTTGAAAAGTGCTAATGTTGATGTTTTTAATATGATAGGCTAAGGGTCTACTTGTATGTATATGTGCATTTGTTCACCAACTATATCATGCTGGCCAAAATATGATCTGTAGTATGAATTAGGTTAATATGGTTGTTAGCTTTTTTAGAGAATGTGGATGATGTACATTTCTGAAAATTAGTTAAATTTACATAGCCATTGACAGGAGGTACGTTGGTCTGGTTTTGATTGTTGGTGAATAATAGGTGCCTTTCTGTAGAGTTGTGCACAGGTGTGCAGTAAAGCAAGACATTGGT
Organism: Rhinolophus hipposideros; assembly: GCF_964194185.1. NCBI lineage: Eukaryota > Metazoa > Chordata > Mammalia > Chiroptera > Rhinolophidae > Rhinolophus > Rhinolophus hipposideros. The sequence continues at coordinate 43,555,270 of NC_138051.1, read as the reverse complement.
GTTTAAATGTATTGTTTCTTGGTATCTTCCTTTTGTATGTCTTATGTAGTTGGTGAGGTTACATACGTGGAGCTCTTTAAGGATGCGGAAGGAAAATCAAGGGTAAGTGCTGTGGGCAATCATCTGCTTGAGGTTTAAAAGTTCCTCAGCGGTTTACTTTTCGTATAATACTTGTACCAGTTTTTGGAAACTTAAGTTTCATTTTGTTTTACTTTATTATACAAGATTTGAGGCTTTATACTAGCAAGTCTGACACTTACACAGATCAAGCTAGCTGCCTGGAAGGGATGGGTTTTATAAATACTCACAAAGGGCATTCACTTTTTTAATGCTCTAAGGTAATGCTGCTTCTTAGCGAATAGAGTTAATGTAGGATTTTTTTTTTTGTTGTGTTTTGATGTCTTCAAGGATATTTTAAAAGTCACTGAATTGATAATATTCCTTAAGAGTTCTATGAGAAGCCTATAGCTTAAAGGTGTTAATTCAGAATGTATGTTTGAAATTTATCATGAAAAACTTAATTTGGTAGCCTACAGGACTACATAAGAGGCAGTATTCTGACCAATTGGTATGGATGACACTGATGATTAAATTGACATAGAAGGAATTGGATGATAGTCTATTTTGGTTTTTAGCAACAAGAAAGAATATACTGAAGAAGAACACAATGGAAAGCTTTTAACGATTTTAATTATATTAGCAAAAACCAGTTGGGTGCATGAAAAATAAAAACTTTGTCATTACATTCAGTGGCACTTTGAACAGTAACAATGACAAAGAATTATTTAAAAAATGATACTACTAATTTGTTTCTTTAGCATAGGTGACTGTTTTTACATACTTAAAACTGGATGCTGTTAAATTATGTGCAGCCAGTTTTCTCTGAGAACTTCGTTAAAAGTGAGATTAATATTTCCTATTTTGATTTTAATAAAATTGAAAAATATACATTAAAATCAATTTGTGCGCAGTACGTCTTTTGAAAATACTTATAACTATGTAAGGATAAGTGTATTAGAGCCTTCTGTTATTTATTTTAAGTACTTTTGATTGGATTTGTGCAATGACATTATATTAGTTTTATCTTGAGGAGTCATCTAAAAGTAAAATGTGCTTCACGAATATGTTAAATCCTACTATCTTAAATAGAGACATTTAAAAATTTACAGAAAATTTGTGGTCACTTGCCTGTTATGTTCTGGAGGTGTAAAAGACAAAAAAAATTGACTGTATTATTGATTGGTTTTAATGACTTAAATGTTAGACTCTACCAGTAACTTCGTCTACTGACCTAAAACCTTTTTTCTTTTGCATATATTGACAAATCTACTTGGATGTAGGGTTGTGGGTAAGAATTTTAAATTTTTTTTAAGTATCTTAAGTCAAATTTAAATTTCTGATTGGGAAAAAAAACTTTAGTACATAAAACTGTTCCATAAATTTTTCCCCCCTTAAGGGTGGTTGAATTCAAAGATGAAGAATTTGTAAAGAAAGCCCTAGAAACCATGAACAAATATGATCTTAGTGGAAGACCCCTGAATATTAAAGAGGTAAGATTGCTTATATTTTAAATAAACATTTGGATATAAGGACATGTTTTCTTTGGTTTTTCATCTTTGGTAATGTGTTTATCTGACTACAACATTTTTTTTTTTTTTAACATTGATGCTTATTAAAGCATTATGTATTGATGATAGTTTTGCTTATACATGATTTTCTATTTGCCCTTAAGCAGTTAGCCTGTATATTTGATTTGTTCCAAGTTATTAGAAGCAGAAGTACGTGATTTAAAACAAGTTCAGGACTCAGAAATTTAAAGATGACGCACTTTAGGTGCTGACGTTATTTGGTACATACATTTTCAATTTTTAGGTGGTGTAGTTTAAGTTGAGAAACATAGTAGATATTCTTGTAGTTGATAAAGTTTGCTTAATAATACAAATACCTTATGGATTTGAATAAAATTGATACTCACTTTTAATAATTGTGAAACTGTGCCAGATTAAAATTTAAGGAAAGTCTAACTCTGTTAGTGAAATTTATAACTGGAACTTGGAAACCCCTAAAATGGAGATGTTCCTTTGTATAGAATTGTTGCAATATAAATATGTTGATAAAAGAATAATCAAAGAATGTACAGAAACTATGTACAGTTAGGTACAGTTAGGTACAATTGACCGTAGAAATGATTAGCTTGAATAGCAGTCATTTTCATATCTTCTTTTAGCTCATATTGTTAATCTTATCTGAAGTTTGCTCACAGACCAGTTATGTATATATCCTTGGTAAAGTCTGTATTAAAAAAAGATAGAGGATATAACTTTGGGACCCTGAAGATTTTCTACCAGCAGAGATGTTAATCACTGGTCATAGAACAATACTGTCAGTGACACTTAGTATAGTAGTGATTTGAGTCCCTGCTCTATCTCTTTCTAGCTGTGTGGGTGGGCATGTTACTTATAATAGTACTGTGATAATACTTAATCTAATGGGATTTTTGTGAGGATTAAATGAGATACCGCGGTGAAGAACTCAGTCTGTGGCAAAGAACTCAGTCTGTGGCATAAGAGAATCTCTGACCCAGGGCAAATTACTTAATCTCTTTATTTCTTTGTTTTTTATCAGTAAAATGGGAATAATACGAGAACCTATCTGATACTGTTATAAGGACTCAAACAGTTAATATATATAAAACATTTAATAAATATCAGCTATTTGTTGTAATTGTGATATTATATAAAGCACTTAGCATAGTGCTCAAAATAGTTTAACTACATATAAATGTTAGCTGTAGGAATGATTGTTGTTATTCTCCCAGGTGGGAATGTTAGTGGTCATTCTTTTTCCTGAGCGTGAGGTGAGAATGCAATAGTTCCCCCTTTTCCGCAGGTGACGCATTCCAAGACCTCCCTGTGGATGCCCCAAACCACAGACAATATGGAACCCTGTGTATACTACATTTTACCCCATACCTTCATACTTTTTCACTTAAAGAAAGCACTTGATGGCTTTTCGTTGTCTTAGTCGAATTGCCAGCATGACTACTCTTACACTTCGGGGCCATTGTTAAGTAAAAGAAGCGTTACTTGAACACAGACACGGTGATACCGTGATAGTGGATCTGATAACTGGTGTGGCTACTGAGTGACTAACGGGTGGGAAGCGAATCCAGTGTGGATGCGCTGGACAAAGGCATGATTCACATCCCAGGCTGGACAGTGTGAGACAGCACGAGATTTTTATCTACTCAGAACAGCACTCAATTTAAAACTTATGGATTGTTTATTTCTGGAATTTTCCACTTAATATTTTGGGACTGTGGGTAACTGAAACCAAGGAAAGTGAAACCCTGGATAAATAGGGACTACTGTAGCTTAAAATGAAAGGCTATGCTACCAACAAATACAAGTATCCCTAATTCCTTTATTTGAGTTCGCCTCTGAATTCCTCTAATCCTGTTTGAGCCTGGGGGTTATTGTTTTTTTTTCTTTCTTTTTTTTTTTTTGACTGGGAAGTGGAGAATTGGTAGAGAAAGTTTAGACTGTTACAGTCTGTGCCAGCCATTTATTTAGTGCTTTTTATGTGGAAGCCAGGACCAATGTTCCAGAAATATGTTGATATCCTAAATAATTTCTCATAAGGATGGCATTTGTAGAATAATCACCCTTAAAGGAAATTGTTATTTTGAGGATTATGATTTGCTGTTTTATGATGTTTCTTATTCTTTTTCAAAAAGACAAGTATTATAGTCTCAGTGTTTTTATTTTTAAATTTTAATTGTAAAAAATGTTTATTGGATGCTAAATGCCAGGTACATGTTGTTTATGTTCTTTTAAGTTTTTAGTACATTGTAGATCCTCAGTAATATTCCAGAGACCCTAAAATAGAGTTATGTGATCCAAGCCAACATATGATACTTACATTTTTAACCTTTTTTAAAGAAAAAATGGTTGAGTTTGGCCTAGCTCAATGATGAAGTGTTCTTTATGCAATTAACGTTTTTGGATTAACATCACTAATGATCCCTTTCCTGAGAATAATTCATTTACAATGCGTAGCTGGGGTCCACGCTGAGAACTACTAGTGATAGTCAAAGGAAAAGTTTATTTCCAATGTTTCTTTACAGATACTAAAATTGCACTTTTTCATTTAATTAAATGAGGGTTAGGAGCAGTTTTAAACTTACTACAGGTTCTTTAATAACAATGTCAGGCAATGACTAGCAGGCTGACATGAAAGGGGAAAAGAGGAATATAAACCATGTTATATATAGTAGGTAATTTGTGTTATATAAATTGTATTTTATATATATTTTATATAGGTATATATGTTTATATATGTCATGTAGACAAAGACAAACATAGTAATATGCTTTGTTAATGTTAAGAACAAACAACCTAACTACCTTAATAGTTCATGAAGCATCTATTTGGTGTCCACCACCTTCCCCATAGGTAACCACTAACCTAAATTCAGTATTTGTGTAAGTTTTTGAAACCTTAGACCTGAAGCATTTAATATATATTAACTTAAAAGCTTTATAACATTCTTCAAAACATGTATTTCTTTACTTCTGTATTTCTTTTTATTTTTTCATGGTGAAGAAATATGTTGGAAACCATAATACCTTTATTTTTGCATTCACTTTTTCACCTTCTGTTATTTTCCCAGCCTTTCTAAAGCATTTTTAGTCACTGAACTTTCCTGTTATTAGTATTCCCAGACAGCCCAGCAGAGTAGAATTGATGGTTACCTATATCATAAGCACTTTGTATTGCTAATGATAGTTTATTATTAGGTGTTTTTTTTATTCGTTTTTTGCATTCTACTTGGTAAGATGAGTGAGAAGTACATTTAAACTTGCTCTTTTCGTTTTGTAAGGTAAACTATTTCTCATAAAGTTAATGAACTGAAAAAAGAAATCAGTATTTATTGTCATTCTTCATTTAGACTCTTAGCTTTTCCTTGTCTCCCCACCCCCCATCTCAGACCATAATCATGTTGAAGAAGGAAAGAGGTTGTAAGGTGGATAATTGTATTTTGTTAAGGAGTGAAATTTACACATTATTATAGTTCCCCTGTACCCCAACATTCCTGGGTTTTATAAAATCTGTTCTGTAGTTGAAAACCTTTGAGTTAGTCTCAGTTTGTCATTGAATTAATTATCCAATGGTGACAACTCACCATTACTGCATTTTGAAAGAGGTACAGTAAGTATTTGGTTCCTCTTTGAGTTATGCGTATTTATGTATGTGTACCATATACTTGTACACTAGTACAAGAGCAAAATTAAACTAATTTCAAGTTCTTAAGTGACTTTAGTGATTGGAAAGAGGTGGTATTTCATTGACATCCCTGGAGACTGTAATCTTTTGTCTGTCCACAGGTTTTTATGGGACTGAATTCTCTGGATGAGAAAAAAACTCTTCAAGAGGGCCAATGATTTGAGCCAGATGGGATAGCTACTGTAGAATTTGAAGTTGTTGTTTTAATTATATAGACTCATTGATGTATCTAGTGGCATTTAACGTTCAATGTGTGTTATAGGATCCTGATGGAGAAAATGCTCGTAGGGCATTGCAACGAACAGGAGGATCATTTCCAGGAGGACATGTACCCGATATGGGATCGGGGTTGATGAATTTACCACCTTCCATTCTCAATAATCCAAACATTCCTCCTGAGGTTATCAGTAATTTGCAGGCTGGTAGACTTGGTTCCACAATTTTTGTTGCTAATGTAAGTTTGAAGCTTTAGTTTAAAATTTTGTCGTTCAGATATTTAGTTCTAATTATGAGATTATTTAATTAGATGAATGGGTTATAGGTTTATGGAACATTTTGCTTATTTTTAAATAAAGTAAGCCAAAGCGAAATTATTGTAAACTCAAAACCAGTGTAAGTCTCTCTCTCTCTCTCTCTCTCTGTCTCTCTCTCTGTCTATATATGTATATATGTATGTATATATTAGACTGTAAATACAAGTATTTAGAATTTTTCGAAAAGAGAACTGTGGGATTTATAAACCTTTAGCAGTTCTTGAAATTATTTACTTTTATTGTATGTGATTTTTGTTTGTATTGGTAAATGGATTTCTTTCTTTAGCTTTCTTTCATATTTGATATTTGTGAATGTGCATATTGTAGTTGGTTTGTCATTTGTTCAAGCTTTTGAAAGTCAGTACTTTCCAAAATCTGAATTTCTCTTAGTAAAATAGATGTGCAAGTTTCAAATGTGTAAAACTAGATTGAGTAGTTGAGAGACTGTTTTGGGAATTTAAAACAAATTAAGGATAAGGAACTACATAGATGTAGCTTAACTGGTTTTAAACAACTTAAGATGTTTCTGTTTGAATATTATTGATACATTAACAAGAATTATAGCTCTTTATAGTTTTGAGAGTTTAGAAAAGATTTGTTTGTATTATTTATAAATGGGGAGGGGTTTATTAGGTGTGTAACTTTATATAATTTTATGTTAAGCTTGACTTCAAAGTTGGTTGGAAGAAGCTAAAGGAAGTGTTCAGCATAGCTGGAACTGTAAAGCGGGCAGATATTAAAGAAGACAAAGATGGCAAGAGCAGAGGAATGGGCACAGTCACTTTTGAACAAGCAATTGAAGCAGTTCAAGCAATTTGTATCCTGATTTACACTTTAGCATTATTTAATAAGGTTGAAGAAGCTTGGTATCGTTTTGTGGGAGTCCTGGAATTTAAGGTTGCTTGGCTTAGAAATGTGTATTAGACTTTAGTCTCCAGCATATAAAACCTTTTCTATGTCCAAGTACTAAAGTCACTCTTAAAACTTGAATTAGCCACATTGTACAGGCCCAATATGAACTTTTTTCTATTTTCTCTTCCTACCACAACTAATTGTATGTATACACGCTCTTGACAGTTATGTAATCCATTGTAAATTAATACAATTGCTTTAAATGAAGACTTGTTAATTTTAATTTTCTCTTTTCAATGGTTGAATTAAAAGATTACATTTTATTTATAAAATCAAACTAAAGTCAAAGAATTGAAGATTTTTCTTTTGAGTATATGGAAGAAACAAATAAGTACAATATTAAAGGTTTTGATTAATATTAAAGATAGTCAAACTCTAAATAAGATTATTAAAAATGTGTTTGTGTTCAAGTATAATTTTATAGTTGTGTTAACTGGCTTTCCTTGACTGAATCAACAGCTATGTTCAATGGGCAGTTTTTGTTTGATAGGCCTATGCATGTGAAAATGGTGAGTTCCTATATATCACTTCACCCCTCCCAACTTTTCCAGTCTTGTATCTGCTCTCCTCTACATTACAGATCTTTTTAGTTTTGTGTTAACCTTATAATAAACTGTTTTGCAATTAGGATGACAAGTCTGTCCCTCATGAAGACTACCGTTCCCATGACAGTAAAACACCACAATTACCACGTAAGTAAAAGCTATTATTAGATGTTGTTTTTCCATTTTATTATGTGCTAAGCAAACTCTCTGTTTTTGTGCCTACATCCCAAGTTGCACACAGTTGGAGTTTAGTTTAGAGTTACGGAGATAATTTGGCGTTACTGATTTGGAAGACTGAAAAGATAGTTATGGGCCATTTTTTTCTCTTTTTGGTAGTTTTTCCTCATTATAAAAACAATATATACTAAAATATTTGGTAAGTTTATACATGAAGGGAGAAAAGTCTTTATAATTTTATTCACAAGGAACCTCCATTATAACAAATTTTTGTATTTTCTTTCAGTCTTTCCTTCCCATGTATATTTTTTACACAGTTGAGAACTACCATATAATAATTTTGTATCTTTTTGTTTAACAGTAGAGTGTAAGTATTATTCCATATTGAAAATTCTTTCCAACTATTTTTATTGGATATTTAGTATTAGGTTGGTGCAAAAGTAATTGCGGTTTAAAAGGTTAAAAATAATTGCAAAACCACAATTACTTTTGCACCAACCTAATAGTTTATCATATGGATGCTCCGTAACTATTCCACTGTTAGGTATATTTGAGTCTTTTAATTTATTTTCCTTTAATCACCAACAGAGTAATTCATGTATTTTTGTGTACAGATCCTTAGTATGTTTTTGATTATTTCCTTAAAATAGATATCCTGAAGTAGGTTCTCAAGGTAATGCACATTGATCAGTATTATCAAATTGTTTTCCAAAGGATTATAAAACAACAATGCAATGTACTTAACATCTGTGTCTCAATGCCCCATCTACAAAATGAGACTGATAACTGTACCTACTTCATAGATTTAGCCTGAGTATTGCATGAATTTAGATAGATAGATAGATAGATAGATAGATAGATAGATAGATAGCACTTTGCAGAGTTCTGGCATAATGTAAGCACTCAATAAATACTAGCTCTTGTTCTTAACTATTTTACTGTACCTTCTCTGATTAATAAATTTTTTATAAAATATTTTAAATATATAAACATAAAATTACTCGTGTAGCTATCAGGCCATATTTGTTTTAGATGACTTTTCTTTAAAATAAAAGTTTGCAGATAAAGTGAGATTCCTCCTCTCCCCTGCCCACCTCCCACCACATAACTTAAGCTGAAGAAACAGCTTATGAATATAGTGTTTACCTTTTAGGTTTTACTAATTTGGCCCTACGTTTATACATCCATAAACATGGCATTGTTTTGCTGGATTTAAAATTTGGTGTGAGTGACATCAATCATACTGTATATATTCTGCAACTTGCTGTTTTTAATTTAACTTTTTTGTTTTGAAATTCATTGATATTAATAATGAATATTAATAATGAATATTAATGAGTAGCTCCAGTTCCTTCATTTTAACTGCTAATACCACATTTTACCACATTTTATTTTTTTCTGTTTTTTAGTTATTCTAGTTTTTGTTATTAAAAACAATATTAAGTTGAGTGTGTATTCTTTTTCTAGTAATCTGTTCTCAATGCTTGCTGGAAAGTATGTGTAAAACAGTCTGGTCTTGGTATATTGTTTTGGGGAAGATTTTTAACTATTGGTTGTTCATATTTTCTACTGCTTCATATTTTTTACTGCTTCTTGAATCAGTTTTGTGTATTTCTATTTTAAAATTTTAACTCTTATTGTCTAGTTTTATATTTATTGGCATAAAATAATCTCTTAAATTTATGCCACATCTACAGGTCTGTCTTTTAACTTTGAAGGTTTGCAATTTCTCTTTTTCTTTGTCAGTTTTGGTTAGAGATTTGTTAGTTTTATTGGCGCTTTCAAAGACGTGAATTTCATTTTCTGTATCTTAATTTCTTCTCTTAGCTTTATTATTTCCTTCTCTCTGTTTCTTTCGATTTAGTCTCTTATTTTTGTTCTAACTCATTAAGTTGAATATTTATTCCACTAGTTTGCAGCCTGTTTTCTAATATAAGTATATAAATTCATATGCTAAATTTAATCACTGTACCCAAGTTTTGTTGGAGTATTTTTACTGTGATTTAATTTTTTATTAAAGTACCATTATTATTTCTTCTAAAGCCAAGTATTTTTGAATTTCCAAATGTATAGGTTTTTTTCCTTATTAATTTCTAACTTAACAGTGTAGCCAGAGAAGATGTTCTATATGATTGTGATTCCTTGGAGTTCCTTTCGACTTTGCATTATGGCCTAACATATGGCACATTTTTATTAATATTCCAGGTGTGCTTGGTGAATGCAATGTTATGTATATGTCTAGTAAAGCTAGTTTTTAAATCATGTAAATGGTCTTATATCCTAATAATTTTGTCTGCTTGTGCTGTCAATTACTGAGAGATATGTATGGTAAAATCTCCCACTAGAATGGTGGATTTGTCTATTTGTTCTTGTTTTTACTTTGAATATTCTAAAGCTAACTTAGTAGGTGCATCCAAGTTTAGAAAAATTTTTCCTAGTGAATCAACTTTTATTGTTATGGAGTGATTTTATCTTTAGTAACTACTTTTAAGTCTTATGTCTAATATTAATGAAGGTATAAAAGCTTTGTTTTGTTCACATTTACTAATTTATTTGGACTAATTTCCATTATCTTATTTTGTGTTCTGTTTTTCTACTTATAAATACTTACTTTTCTCCTATCTTGTTTTTCTTTTAGTGGTTATCCTGAATATTTTAATATGTCTATATAAAATGTGAAGTCAATATAAGTAGTCTTTTACTCAACAGTAGACCTTTAAATGCTTTAATTCTGATCACTTGTCTACTGAATTATGTGCTATTGTGCAGTGTTTTAGTTCTGTATTGTTTTTTTTTCAATCCTACAAATCAGGCATTATTATTTACCATTTTTTTGTGTCGTAATTTCTCTGCTTTCATAGACCCTGGCACTATTTGCCCCTGAAGCATATATTTTAAAAGCTCTCTCATTGAGGATCTGTTGTTAGTAAATTCTCTCAATTTTCGTTTTCCTATAAATGTCTTCAAAGATAGTTTCTCTGGTTATACAGTTTAAGATCGATAGTTATTTTGTCAGCACTTTGAAATATTCCAGTCTTCTGGCTTCCATTATTTATTGCTATTCAATCAGTTATCCGTTGAATTGTCCTTTCTTTATAGGTAAGCTGTGTTCTTCATGTAGCTGATTTTAAGATCTTTGTCTTTGGGATATGATTTTACTACAGTGTGAGTGTGTATTACTATTTATTGGGCTTTCCTGACCTGAGAATTCATTTTTAAAAAATAAATTATGGAAAATTCTCAGCACATATATCTGAATATTGACCTTTCTCCCTTTATAGGGCAGTCCTTTCCCGCCTCCACCAAGTTTACCTTATGACTCGGTGTCATTTTTCGAGATCCTGGCTTTATGCAGTGTCTCCCAAATACTTTTCAACTATTAATACTCTTATTTATTTAGATTTAAAAAATTCCTCTATTACATTTATACTTATTTTATGTTATGTTTTTTTCAAGATTTACATTTTTGTATACTCTTCTCTATCGAGATACAATATGAGCTCATAGGCTTTTGACAGAATCTGTTCTGGTTACATTAATCATGATTAACCTTCCCAGTTTTTCATTCCTCTCTCCCTCTCTTCACTCAAATTATCCTGACTTGAAAAGTGGGAGCCTCCTCATTTCTTATGCCTCTAATCTTACTTTTTGGTAAAAAACAGGATTTCCCAGATCCATGAAGATTTTTCTTGTTCAAAGACATGGGATTGGCCTAACTTTCAAGTAGTCCTATTTCGTTTTAGTGAACAATGATAACATGAAAATAATGAGTGCTCAATGTAGACATGAGTGTTGTTGATGGTCAAATGTACCATTGCTTTCAGTTGGACCATTGTTAGGGACTGAGCTGAAAAATATACTTCCTTTACCAGATCACATTGATCTTTCCAATTTAACATGCTTCTGTACTCTACCTTTATATGCTTCTGTACTCTACCTTTATAAAATATATATACATAAGGGTGCCAAAAAAGTATATACACATTTTAAGAAAGGAAAACGGTTAAAACTGTGATACTCGATATATACTGATAGCAAAAGATGAATACAAGTCACAGTTGACTTCTCCAATTGCAAGAGGTGCTCAGAGTGGTTACCATCAGCGTCCAGACACTTGTGTTATGGTGAACTGCTACTTGAGCAACGTTAACCAAACATTAACTGGTATACATTTTTTGGCACCCCCGGTATCTGTTTTTTTCAGCACCTAATTGCTACATTGACTAGCAAGAACTTTAAAAGTAGAATAAAACAGTTCCTACTCAGATATTAATTTAGTATTCATTAATTATGAATTTAATTAGCTTATTTTAAGAGAAATAGTAAAAAGAATACTGGATTTAGAAACAGAAAACTTAAATTATACTTTTAATCACATAGCCTAATGGCACAGCTCAAGTAACTTAAGGTGTCAAAAATCTCATCTATGGATAATGGATGTACAAACACTTAAGGTGCCATGTAAATGCAAATAAATATTTAGTAAATGATAAAACTAGGTAATGTGACATTTGCTTTACTCAATATTATGTTTTCATGGTAGTTGACTTTGTGGTTTGATTTGAACCATTTTAAAAGTAATTCCTAGATTTTAAGTGGTTGTACAAATTTGAGCAAGAATCTCATTTTCAGATATGCCATTTACAAGGTGCTATAATGTTCAAAATCCTCTTGGTATTTCATTAGTCCTTTTCAGTATAGCTTTAATTGAGATATAAGATGGATCTGCTTCATAAACCACTTCTCATTATTTATAAATGGTATCATAGTTAGGGTTCAGTGTGCTGCTGCATTCCAATAAAAACAAGAACCAGTGCCCTTCTTTACAAATTTGAAAAATTTTAGAGCTAAAACTATAGGCATGTAGCTTTTTAAAAAAATTGTAGTGCCAGTTAGTTAATCATGCATGGGTTGATAATATTATTCTTAATTGTGTTTCAGGTGGTCTTGGGGGCATTGGAATGGGACTTGGTCCGGGTGGACAGCCTATTAGTGCCAGCCAGTTGAACATAGGTGGTGTAATGGGAAATTTAGGTCCAAGTGGTGAGTATTCTGACTTTCTTATATCAAGTGATACATTCACTAGATCATAAAACTCACGTTTGCTGATTTGTAATAATGTTTAAAGGACTGTATTTTATAATTGGGTATTTAGGATGTCACTTCTGTCTGAGAAAGGAGTGAAACCTTGGAGAGAAGAGAACATGAAAGAGGGTGGGCAAATGTCAGAAGGGTTTCTCTGAGGCCACCGTGTTGTAGCTAGCCTTTTAGCACTGGATTTCGAAATGGCTCTAAGGCAGAAGGAGAATGTTCAGCTTCGTGCCTTATGTATCCCGGGTATACATTATTTGTGGAATGACTGAAAGGCTACCATATCAAAAGCAATTTAAGTTTGTGTATCTTGCTGAGAAGGTAACTTTTCAGATAGCTAGTTGGCTCTTCACCTGGACTAACTTTACAGTTTATCATTGAACATTGGTTTTTAAACTTTTTTGTTTCAGTACCCTTTTATACTCTAAAAATTTGTTGAGGACTCCAAAGTACTTTTGTTTATGTGGTTATATTTATCAATATTATATTAGAAATTAAAACATACTTATTTAAAAATAATTATAAACCCATTATGTGTTAACATAAATTTAATTTTTAAGAAAACATATTGTATTTTCCAACACAAAAGAACTAGCGAGAAGAGTGGACCCTGCACCCTCTGAAACACATCCTATTTTTATTCTTTAATTTTTCACTGCTTCTTTAGCTACCATGTTCAGAGGAGTGCTTACTTTCTGACATGATCTCTAAATCTGCTCTGTATAGTGATACTCATATGTTTGTGCTGAAAAAAAGATCAGTGATAATCATATTTCTCTGTCTGTTCTGCCAAACAAAAAGAAATGAACAATTATCTGGTCCTGTAACTGAATGTGACCAGTGAATTTGGTTTTTCGCCTAATAAATATTCAGTGAGGCCTTTTTGAAGACTCATAATTAGACAACTGATATGACATAGCACTTTAAACCATCCTACCTGTGCCCCACTGCTTCTCTAATGTTCCATTGTGACTAAACCAATGGTAGTTATTTTGATGTATTGCGTTATATCACTCTTTAGTCATAAAAATAAGATTTACTGAAAGTACATACTGTGTATTTTATTTGAGGTGTGGGAGTGGATGGCCCAGGTTTTGGAGGAATGAATAGAATTGGAGGAGGTATGTATAAACATTTGTTTTTTGTGTGTACCCATCACCATTTTCAGTAAGTTACGAACTGTGTTGAGAATTCCAAGGGGGGAAAAGTCATGATTTATTGTTGGCTCGTGTCCTAAAAGCTGCTAGCAGAAATTGAGCCTGGTACATACTTAAGGGATATGGAAGGTGATTTACAAAATGTACCTTTCAGCTGTACACCTGACAGTCAAATCTCAAAATTAATCTTTATTCCATAGGAATTGGGTTTGGTGGTCTGGAAGCAATGAACAGCATGGGGGGATTTGGAGGAGTTGGCCGAGTGGGAGGTAGGTACGTGTGTGGTGGGCCATGCATGCCACCTTTAGTTTAGCACATTATTAAAATGTTCTCCCTACTTAGGAATGGGTACTATAGATGTCTTCAGAGGGCACATGTGGGCCCTAGCGGATAGGGACAGGCATGATGAGACTGGGGATATATGTGGCATGAAGGTAAGTTGGCTAAGTCACAGGCATTTATTTTTTGTATTTGTGACGTTTGCTGTGTTTTTGGTTTGATTACAATATGTTCCTAAATGGATTACTGTGCATTGATATACTTGAAAAAGGATTAATGTGTTGCATAATTTTTTCAGAGCTATACCGTGGTGCGATGACTAGTAGCATGGAGAGAGATTTTGGACGTGGTGATATTGGAATAAATCGAGGCTTTGGAGATTCCTTTGGTAGACTTGGTAGGCTGGCTGCATACTTCTTTTCTTTTTGCAGGTTATATTTTTCAAAGTTTGTTTCTATCTTTTTTTGTGTGAAAAACTAGAAATTTATAATGTTTCACACATTACTGGAAGATAAAAACACTTCAGGGATTTTAATGGACTACCTCTTTTGCAGTATCTTACATATTTGAACCCTAATTCTAGAAGACTATTTTTCAGTTACTGTACATCTTCTGAGAGCATAGTGCCTTGGGAATTTTAAAGTATGATTATTTAAATTAATTAGTATATTATCTTTCCATCCTTGTTTAGGCAGTGCAATGATTGGAGGGTTTGCGGGAAGAATAGGAGCTTCTAACATGGGTCCAGTAGGATCTGGAATAAGTAGGTTTAAATTTTACTAGAATTTATTCAGTAATATTTGAGTGCTTGCACAAGATTTTGCAAGAGTAGTTATTGTAGTATATATATATGTATATATAATACTTTGTTTTTATGTGTTAATATGTCTTGTCATCATTTAGAGAAACTGATGGCTATTGAGTTTTTGTTTGATCACTGAAATTTCTAAACTAACTTTGAATTTTACTTTGATATTTCTAAACTAACATCAGAATATGTGTTAATTATAAGACAATCTAAGAATCTTCTTTTCAACTAGGGAATGTCGGGATTTCTCTAATCATTTGTCAGGAACAACTTTTGCATTATCACCAACTTTGTTTCCTTGCTTATTCTCTACAACTGCTGTTGGTGACAGCTTTTTTCATTTGCGAACACCTTTTTTGTCTTTTGATAGACCCAGGTGAATTGCCCCAAAAATAACACTTCTAAAGAGACCTCCTGAGGTTGAGGGCTAAGGTTGAAAGAGATGCTCATTTCCTCTTCTCTTACACCTTTCCTGTGATAGAATCAAAAGTATTTGCAACACTGGGGAATGCCAAATCTCTTGCATCTGTTTGCACTACTATATTTAGGCCTTGTATTTAAGGCTTAACACATGGCTTGGTTTTGGGCCTGAGTTGCTTACTGAACCATGTCTCTATGAGTTTTCCATACTTTATTGACTTCCTTTAATTGATTGAAATCTCAGAAATAGGAAACACAGCCTATTTGAACTATTCTAAGAGTTAATTCAAAAATCCTGTCAGCTGAAGATACCTCTTTCCATTGTATCTTGCTTCTCCTTTTATTCCTTCTTTCCATCATCTTTTCAGACTTGGCCATTTTCTTATTAATGATAACTTCCCTACCTTCCCCTTTTCACCTCAGTATTTACACTTCGGTTTCCCTAATTTTATATGTTATTCACAGAAAGCCAATTTGAGGGTGATGTTAATTTTTCAAATTTCTATGTATGAGGATTTTAGATATGAGAACAAGGATGAGTTTTGAGAATGAGTAGGATTGGAATAGTTAAAGGAGATTGAATGCATAAGAATGGAGTGAGTATGAGCTATGAGCTAAATTCTCAAGCTCCAGCTGAAGGAGTGTTATTCCATTTTTTTTGTTGCTACCTCAACAAGTTTTCTATAATCTTTATACTAAAAGTTATGTGTTGCAATCATTATTGAAAATTGAGTTGATACAAAAAGAAATTATATGTGAAACAGAAGATACTGAGGTGAAAGTTAAGCTAGGAAAAGAATATTGTGTAGGAGAGTATGATGAGAGCAACAGTTGGTGTGTTGGAGTTGTAATAATTTGAATTTGCCCCATAATCTTTGTTCTGGCAGTTATTAAAGTTGGTGTATTATTAGAAAATAAAAATGAGGGTAAATACTACTATAATATTAATGGATAAAGTAATTGGTAGAAAATTTATATGATTTATATATGATGAGTTTTATGATCAGAGTATAATTTTATTGAAATATATGTGTATAATATATTACATAGTGACTAAAATTAACACATTTAATTAGCCATTAACATTCAACTAAATGTATGCCAAATTAAATTCTGTTTCTTGGAAGAATGTTATATTGTATGTATGAAAATAATTTTATGCTTACGTGTTATCTAATTACATAAATGAATTAATTTTTCTCTCCCTTTCTTTCTTGAAAATTACTCTCTACCTCCTCTTTCTCTTCTTCCTCTTCCTTCTGTTTTTGAAACAAAAACACCAACCCCCTAATCCTTCCTTCCCTCCCTGAAAATCCAGGTGGTGGAATGGGTGGCATGAACAGTGTGACTGGAGGAATGGGGATGGGACTGGATCGGATGAGTTCCAGCTTTGATAGAATGGGACCAGGTATAGGAGCTATACTGGAAAGGAGCATCGATATGGATCGAGGATTTTTATCGGGTCCGATGGGAAGCGGAATGAGAGACAGAATAGGCTCCAAAGGCAACCAGATATTTGTCAGAAATGTAAGCAACGAAATGCAAAGAATACTTAAAATTGTTTTTTGCCTTGTATATCTGTTACTAATACCTTTTTTCATTCTAGCTGCCTTTTGACTTGACTTGGCAGAAACTAAAAGAGAAATTCAGTCAGTGTGGTAAGTATACCAATGACTTCAGATGTTTTGATAGTGATTGTGGAGGAAAAATTGATTTTGAACTTTTAAACATTGTGTTTAGACCTTTACCTCTCCAGATTCCTGCGTAGTATGACAGGTCTAATTTCACTTCATATAAATGAATTATTTTGCTATACTCTGACTTAGAGCAGTGCAAATTACCACTAAATAACATGATTTATTGTCATTGTCTCCTGTGGTTAAAGTAAAAGCTTGGTTTATTACCTGATTTTTAAAAGGTTAATATATATTATGATTGCTCACACTTCAAAAGATTATTTTTCTTGTGGGAAAATACTAATGAATGGTATATATATTTCCTTGTTTATAGTATAGTACAGTGCATTGTCAGTATGACCCAATGAAATGCTGTGACATCCAAATGATACGGAGTTAATAAATGACCCATTCTATACAATCCATTGCCTACACAGCACAGTAAATTTACCTAATAGAATAGAACTCACTGCCTGGAACTCCTTAGACATAGGTACATTCTGGTGGCCTTTCTAATTCTTTTAAAATGGTTCTTGCCTATGCTGATACTACCTATACAACTTTAATATGTTCATTTCGTCTATAGAAGATTAGGTGGTTTAGTACTTTTAAAAGAGAGCCTTTTGGGTGAGGATGAGAGTACTAGTGTGAGTGGAACAAAGTAACAGATTCGGAAATCTGCTAGTATTTTTCTGCTATTGGGTGTTGTCCCAGAGACTAATCACAATAGTAAGCTATATAAATGGCATATGAAGATGAGAAAGAGCTACAAGTGGTACATTCAGCCTTTGATAGTTAATGGAAATTAAAGAGTATTTGGAATATATCTAATTTTGGGGGGATCATGAAGGGGATAAGTATAGTGTTATCCTCCAAAAGTAGCCTTTGTAGCCACTAAATCAGTGATGTGATTGCGTGTGATCAAAGTAGTCACTGTGGAATCTATTATCTGCTGTGTTCTCAGAGTACTTTATACCTAACTCTATTGTAATGTGTTCACCGGTCATTGCCTCAGTGCATATTTTAAGAGTTTATTAGAGGTTTATGAGTGAGTGGCATTCTGAGCAGATCTTCATTTGTTCAGTTATTCATTCCTTCATTAAATCTACATATGTTGTGTTTTTGGCAACTTGTCATTAGAATTAATTCGAAAGGTGAATGAAGTAAGGTACTATCTCTGTACTCAACGTACAATGTGAATATGTCTAGGATGTTCTGTTGGCTCTTTGTATTGATCACCTTTTTAAATATTCAAAGAAGAGAAACTAAAGTTTTTTTGATTAAAAAAAAGTTGTTGAAAATGAGTCAGCAAGTAAACAGTCACCACTAAGAGAAAGCAGAATTATAAAGTTGTTTTGATGTTTTGGAAGTCTTTGTTAGGAGTAAGAAGATCTACCAGAATGAGTAAGCAGTATCTGACCATGAATCCCAGAGATTACAGAGGAATGAACATATTAGGGCCTTAGTGAAATATATCAAATGAGAAGCATTGTCAGCAAGTGGAGATAAATCTTTGTTGTAGTTTCAGTGAAAAAAAAAATCCAAATGAGATTCGACATTATTTTAAAAAGTAGAAATGAGACAAGATAAAGAACAAAGTAGTGCTAATAAATGGCATTAATGAAAATGTAACCAATATTGAGTTCACTGTTCTTTATCCTATGTAGATAGATTTCCTCTGATGTCAGATATGAGCAAGATTTGCAGCAAACTTGGGGTCTTTAGAGAGCTTCTTGCTGGAGTGGCTTTGTTTTAACAGATGGACATCAGTAATTCAAAGACATTTTCTGAATACAACAAAATAGTATCTGAATCGACATTTTAAAAATTTGTTCATCATTTTAGCCAATAAAAAAGCAGTTAAATTATTATTTACTTTGTTATTTTAGCTCTATTCTTATGTCACTTTTTGATCAATTTATAATTGTATCATGAGAGTAATGATTTTTGTTTTTCTTAATTTTAGTTGTAAAAGTTTTTGACTTTTAGATTTGAATTAAGGTAATATAATATCATACTTAAATAATTCTCTACCATCTTTCTGTTTCAATGAACTGCATTGATGGGAAAGAAAATAAATTATGGTAGTACAGAATTAAGTGTCCACCTATTGATAACTGTGGAAATTGTCTGGTTTGTATGAACCGAGTCATCTGTTTTTCTGCCGCATTACTTTGTTCTTAAATCTTAAGAGTTTTTCTTTCTTAGTGTGGGAAGTTTCTTTTTAACCTGTTCCAAGCCAGCAATAGCCTCTTTCTCACTAAAAGGCAGTTTTTTGTTGTTTTTCCCCTGAACCCAAGGTGAGTAAGTATGTTTTTTTGGTTGCTTCTTAGTAAGAGTCTAGTGGTACTCCGTGCATATCCCTCAGACATTATCTGCCAGTAAATGGCTCACCAGCAGTCCCTCTCCTTATTAAATTTCTATAGTGGTTAATTGTTCTTGATGGGCAGTTACAAAGGCTGAGAAAATATATTATGGGTTATATTACCCTCAAAACAACATTTTCTCGGCCTTCATAATTCAGGAAAAAAGTGTGTTCATATGCGCCCCAATATAAAAAGAAGCAAATAAGTGAGTATGGTAAAATAGATCTCTTTTTATCTTGCCTTATGTAATTCCTTAGTGACCTGAATTTTTAAAAAGACTGAGTAAATAAATTAACTGACCCATTCAAAGTTGGACGGACCCACATTGGTTCAGGTTGTGCTAGTGATGTCAAATAGGCATAGTCTTTGAAATTGGCTCCATTTTTGTGTATATACTTGGCCTTCTGTCTTAGTATGATGCAGGGCCATAACATTTTAGAACTGTGGTTCTAAATTATTCCCATTCTTAATTATTATATGGTTCTAAATTATTCCCATTCTTAATTATTATGTGGTTCTAAATTATTCCCATTCTTAATTATTCCTGCTATAAACTATGTAAACAAATATAGCTTTGTTCCACAGATTTCCATTATGTAGTTTTCTACATGAGCATCCTTGTTAATTGCATAGAAAATGGAAATGTGATAGATTTTGTTTACTAAAAGCACGTGCTGCTTCAAGCATTTACTAGTAGACTTTGACTCTAGAGAAACTTAACAGTAAAAATAATGCAGTAACAATAAAAATGATATATGCAGAACATTTATTGATAGAGTCACTTTTTTATTTGTAAAGAAACCATAAAACTTTGGGTTTTTTGTCCCTTCTGTCATAATTATTATTTCTTGTAGAATATCTGATTTTGCTTTTTTTCTCCTGTGGTTATAATACAGCTTCACTTTAGAAGTAGATTTCATTGAATGATGTATATATGTATGTATGTATGCTTTAATTTGATCTACTTTTAGATATGCTTTTATATAAGGGTTTCCCAAAGTACACATCACAAGAAGTGAATAGGCTGGGTTAAATAAAATAGGTTTCTTTTATTTCAGGATAAGTCATTTTTATAACTAGTATATGTAATAGCAATATATTTGATTATTCTGTGGTACCGATTTCTCATGCATACTGTTTTGTCCTATTTAGCAATAATACTATTGCTAAAGTAGTACTATTTTTGTTCTTGGAATCATACAAATAGTAGATACTTAAGTCATTTAAGAAAGTCCTTAGAACATATAAAAAGCCAGGGAGGTCTGATTATTAATCAGTTAATTGAAACTAAATTTTTTCTCAGTTATTTTTAGAAAAGAAAATATGTCAATTGATGTTTTGTGAGATTAAGAAGAAACTTAGAAAACATACAACTCACTCTGGTTTTATCCCTATTAGATTTTTGGGGGGCAGTCTAACCATGAAGCAAGTGTCTTATCTGTAGACCACTTTCTATATAGTAGCTTGAGTATACAAACTGTAAGAGGTTTCAACTGTCTTAACTGAGAAATCTTATCAGCTAGAAAAGCCTAGAGATCTTTGTAAGGTCAGCAATTTGGAGGTCTGAGTGATGATTCTTAAGTGGAGAGAGAATTTAAGAGGAAAAAAGGAAAGAAAAACTTGTCCTGAAAGATTGAAAGATTTTACAAGAGATAATTACATATTTTTCTTTGAAGTTTTGAAAATTTCTTGCTTGAATGAACCTTACTATTGCTAATAAACCTATCACAGGATACTTATGTTGAGAAAAATTTTAAATTTTTACGTAAAATTAGAATGAGGACAAAACTTGAAATTTAAAAGACTTGAAAATTCACAGTCCCCTTTAAAATCAATGTAAAGTACTACCATTTACCAAGGTATGCTTCTTTAATTAAACTTGCTTTTGTTTTAAGTCCCCGCACTCAAGATACTAAGAAGACTCCGGCAATTGTTCTATATCTGTCTTTAAATATATATATATACACATATACATATATATGTATATGTGTATATATGTATATGTGTATATATATTTTCATTTTATGATGTTTTTGATAAAATGTGATTCCTGTAGCATGTGTATGTTTACCAGTTGGGTAAATATTGTTTGGGTTTACTTTAACTTGAACCATTATAATATAATTTTCTCTGGGGATTAGCCTGTTTTATAACTTTTAAAATACAGTTAAAGACTGTCTGGAGTGGATTACAGAATCATGGTTTTGACTCAGTATGACATTTACTACTTGGACCATTTAATTAGTTTTGAGAGAGTGACTGATTGACTGCCAATTAATTTTAAAAAATCGGTTATGTATGGGGGGTGGATGAAAAAACAAAAGTAGAAAAGTAGTCTAGGATGTTGTAGATAAAAAATCAATCAGATCAAGATTTAAAAAGAAAAAAGCTAATCTTATGCATTGAGATTAAAAATTGTTCCCATCACCTGGAAAGAGTTTATGGAATTTTTTGCCAAGCCCTTTGTTTTTACCATTCCCCTTCTTTCTTTTGTCTCCCATTATAGAACTAAATATGTCTGGGTCTTTGATTTTGTTGCTAGACTAAAATTATCCCATAGTGATCTGGCAACTCTAATATTCAAGGGGAGGGAAATATTATGCTAAGTAGCCACACACCTCACACCTAAATCTGTGTGGATCTGGTGATCATACATCCCAGTTTGCCTGGGGATTGTCTCACTTCACATCTCTTATTTGAGTGTAGTTTTTTATTAACTCTCCCTTTTATTCTCTCAAATGTTCTGGTTTGGGTGATGGATTTTTATGGCCACTTGGTATTGTGATAAATGATAATTGATTTACTTCAAATACAAGTAGATAGAATTAGCAATAATATTAACTGTATATGGAATAGTTTTCCTCTTCTTTCTGGAAGGTCCTCTGAAGTTCTCCTGTGTGCTCTTAACATCACTGTTTTTACCTTTTTTTTTTTTTTTAAGATTTTATTGGGGGGCGGAACAGGACTTTATTGGGGAACAGTATGTACTTCCAGGACTTTTTTCCAAGTCAAGTTGTAGAGGGTGCCGTTCAGCTTCAAGTTGTTGTCCTTTCAGTCTTAGTTGTGGAGGGCGCAGCTCAGCTCCAGGTCCAGTTGCCATTGCTAGTTGCAGGGGGCGCAGCCCACCATCCCTTGCGGGAGTCGAACCAGCAACCTTGTGGTTGAGAGGACGCTCTCCAACCAACTGAGCCATCTGGGAGCTCGGCGGCAGCTCCGCTCAAGGTGCCGTGTGCAATCTTAGTTGCAGGAGGCGCTGCCCACCATCCCTTGCGGGACTCGAGGAATTGAACTGGCAACCTTGTGGTTGAGAGCCCATTGGCCTATGTGAGAATCGAACCGGCAGCCTTCGGAGTTAGGAGCATGGAACTCCAACCGCCTGAGCCCCTGTCCCAGCCCCTGTTTTTACCTTTATTGATTTAAATCTGCAGTATATCTTTCATTCCTATTTCTATAACATACTTGGTGCCATTCTTATGCTTCAACTTGTGATTTGGAGTAAATGACTAGCATTGTCGCTGAAAAACAGCTTTAGAGGGCCCTTTGTATCTTGGTAAAAATTAAATTTCTGGGCAGTTGCTACTATTTTCAGGGATAAAGGAGTTCAAATGGAGCATAAAAGGGAAACAGGAGATTGAGCAGAAAGCAACAATAATATCTAAAAATAATTTTGTTTAAATTTATAGTTTGTTGTTGGGCATGGTGACTTGGTGGCATTTTGTGCTAGCTTGCCTTATTGCTATAAAATTCACTTCAGAAACAGGATTTAACAAAAAATAAAATTTTTTATTTTAATTAAATATTAAATCCTAAGCAAATTTTTTGGTTCCAATTTTGTGTATTCTAACCTGTATGTATTCGTTACTTTACATGAATTGCATTATGTTCAGCATATAAAATGATGTGAATTATGCTTATATGATCTGTTATTTCTAATCAAGTTACCACTTATTGGCTGTAAGAAATTTCAAACCTGTGTAGTCAAATATGAAACCTTTTAAACTGACTAGTAATTATATAATTTCCCTTTTATAGGCCATGTAATGTTTGCAGAAATAAAAATGGAGAATGGAAAGTCAAAAGGCTGTGGAACAGTTAGATTTGACTCCCCAGAATCAGCTGAAAAAGCCTGCAGAATAATGAATGGCATAAAAATCAGTGGCAGAGAAATTGATGTTCGCTTGGATCGTAATGCATAATTTCAAACCACGGTTGGAACATTCTTACATCTGTTTTGCTGAATCTCCTAGTGAAAGTCATTTTTAAGTAATACTGTATGCTTAACAAAAGCTGTTAAAAATGAACTTTTAAAACTGCCACCAGCTTTTAACAGTATAGTGTTAAATATACTGTGATTTTTGTTAATCTCAAGTTTGGGTTTTAAAGACAGCAAGTCTGGTCATTCAGTTTAAATGAATGGTTATACTGTTTTTAACAAAATAAGCCATTTCCTTGTTATTTTCAGTACTACATAGTGGCATTTGTTGAAGTTTCTCCAGCTTTTATCAACTTATTGTAAGGTAAAACAGGTGGTTTTTTCAGAATTTCTATTTCATATATGTAATTGTCCTTGAAAAGAAAGGACTCAGATAAATTAGGATGTGATTTTGTTGATTTTAAATTTGCTTTTCTTTGGTGATAAGGAATTACTGTAAGTAAGTTTTAGAGTCTAAAAGTTCAGGATGCTTTTTATTTTGCTTAAACGAAATGGAGTTTTCCTTCTCTACCCCTCCAGTCATTCATATTTTCCACGTAACACAATTAATGTTAATTTCCACAGCCCCGTATTTTATTATTTCCAATAATTCCCAGTTCATATAGAACTGATAATGTAGCAAGTCCCAAGTATAATAATAGGCAGACTACTCCCAACTTTCTGTCTAGTTTCCAGCCATTGAAGTGAACTGCCAAAAAAAGAAAAATAATTGAAATGTTGAGAGAGACGGTTGTGTAAGTTAGTCCTCTACTGTTCACTTCTACAGGAACTGATGTATTTATAAATGCAGTCTTAATAAACCATGGAACACCTAGGCACAGCATATCACACACATTGGATCCCACGATGTTAGACATAGCCATATCTCCCTTGCCTGCAAAAAAGGAAAAAAAGCATATTGTTAAAATGTGCATACCAATGCTGTGTTTCACTAATGAGCTTCATAAGAAAAAGCACTGGATACTTTTTTGTTGGTTGGTTTTGGAAAATTGTTGTATTAGAGCATAAGACTTATTACTAAATTCGTATTTTCACTTTTGGGAGGTTAGTATTTAAAGTATTAACATTTATTTATGTAATTATTATTTATTAAATCATTTTTCAGTAAGGTATGTAGATTACTTGTTGCTTTTCGTTCTAATTTAACATGTTTAATTACAATTTCATGCACATTTCAGATGAATATTATTTGGTGAGTTAGATTTAGTGAAATTTGCTATTAAATACTAAATCATTCCTCTTGAGTTACTCATTTTTTTCCTTCAAAGTATGTTACTGAGGAAATAAATATTTGTAAGGTAACTTTGCTTAGTGTGTTTCACCCAGGCTTGAAGAATGGACATTACAGTTTGAGGGACCTAGTTCTTACCTTTTCTTGCAACCAGCACACTTGCAATTGTGTCTGGTATGCTTGTTCCTGCTGCTAACAAAGTAAGGCCCATTACTGTATCTGGAATTTCTAATGTTTCCCCTGTAATAAGCATAGATAAGTTACAAATCTTACAATATTCATGAACCATTCTTGGCAGATATTTCCTTCCCAAACAAAAAGAAAATAGGCACATTTACATTTTAGAACCAATATGTACTTACTTAGATTTTAGCTAGCAAAATATTTGAATAAGATTGGTAAATTGAGGAACATGGGTAGGACAGATTTTTAATGACAGACATTTAATAGGCAAAATTCTACCAAGGAGTAATTCTCCCTCCTGGTATGATTACAGAAGTTTTAAATGCACTGTTACATCATCAAGGCTGTTCCGTAACATATGCTAATGAGATTGGTCATTTTCTCTTTCTTTCTAAAAGCGTTTTTTTAAAGTGGTCAGTGTTAAGCAAATTATTTATAGCTATTTTTAAACTGTAAATGGGTTAACACGGTATACTTTTTTAGAGTCCTACTTCCTTGATGTATGTTAATTTAGTGTTTTCTTTGGGAAAGCACCATAAATCTGAGGAAAAGACAATAGGTTCTTCTTGAGTCTTTCTAACATTATAGTCCCAGTTTATTAATGCTTCTGTTAAATTTGATGTCCGTTCAACATTTTTCAGAAATGTATTCATTCTAGGAAATAGAATCAGGGAAGTTTAATAAAAGTACATGTAACTGCTCTTTTAATGTAATTGAAAACTCGCTTTAGAATTCTTTCTTCCTTTCTTTCTTAAAATGTCAATTAAAAAGACTCTAAGTAGCTTTTTTATTGCATGCTTATATATTGATATTAGAATTGTAATAGGTTGTTAATTTTGGTTACTCATTGGCCAGATTTCATATGTACATAAATAACACTAATATATACCATCTTGGGGGCTGTTCTATGATGTATTACTTGATTTTACTCTTTTCCTGTTTTCCTAATGTCAAATATGTTATAGCTGAGAAAGTTTGGAGAGATTTACTATGCAAGCCAATTGGACTTTTTCATCTTCCTCATTAAAAAAAAAAAAAAAAAAGAAATATTCTGCTTTTTGCTAGCATACTATCTTAAGTTACACATTAATTTGAGAAAAATTAGAGGTCAGCAACTTTTTTTGTATAGGGCCAGATGGTAACTATTTTAGGCTTTCCAGGCTATATGGTCTCTGTTGCAGTTATTCAGTTCTACTAATGTAGTGTGAAAACATCCATAAGATAATATGTGAATGAATGGACCTGATTAGCAAAAACAGGAACCCCAGTGATTTGAGCACAAAGGTGGTTGTTTGCTCACCTCTGATAGAAGTCCATTCAGGTTAACCTTTGGGAAGAAATTCCAGAATTTTTTGTTTTATGTTTATAGTCAGTTTTTCCTTCTGGACTGGGAGTTCTGTGGGACTAAAGCCGATTATGGCCAAGCAGTAACAGTTAAATCTTAATTATGAAACCTAAAGTGAAACTTTGTTTTATATCCTTTTAATTCATTTCATAGTATGTTTGTATTGCCATATTAAAAAGCAAAATAATAGTAACCAGTTAGAAGTGAGCACCCATCATTTTCCCAAAATACTGGCATTTTGTTATTTTTATTATGAAATTGAATTCAATGTAAAGAGTATATTATGGACCCCATGCAATGTGATTTAATTATTAGCATAATAGAAAGACATACTGTGAATTTGGTTTCATTTATAAGATAATCCCTTGACTTGTACGCCTGGGCTGTATAATTGTGAGAATATAGCTGATATGTAATACGCAACTCACAAAACCTGAATGATTGGTATATTAATTTTTTTTTTAAATAGCACCAGTTTTCATACTCTTTGCTGAAAAAGAAATTTGCTCCTTAGCTAGACTATCTTTAGTGAATATACTATATGGTTTGTTCTTATATGAAACTGATTATTTTCTTTTTAAATTGTGCTCTGTACCTAAGATACATACCAGCTATTGTAACCATCCAAACCAGCGTATATGTAAATGCAGATATCCATAATGCTGACATGAAAAATGTTATCATAAAATAATTTTTCCAAAACTTTCTTCTGCAATCTGGTGTGGTTAGAAAAAGTAATGTAATAATGGGAAGTGATAGTACCCAAAAAATTCTTTTTAAATCTGCTTCAGGCATGTTGAAAACACTTGGTGGATCTGTTGAGGAAAGAGAAACTATTTTGAGTTTTCTCAAATGGCCAATTAAGTTAGAAAAGTCCATTTAGAAAGCTGTATTGAAATAAATTAGCTGTATCAGTTTTTAAGAGGCTATTTAAAACATTTGAATACTTCATTACTGATACTGCTGGCAAAAAGAACCTATTGAGACTTGAGGGCAGACAGTACAAAGTGATACTCAACGTTTCTTGATTTGGGGCCTTAAATCCATCAAAATGTCTTGGGTCATTCGCTAAATATGTTCGAGATAATGTTTATGAAGTTTTAGTTGGATGTCTCTTGATTTTCTGTAATGTGGATGATCTTTAGTAATTTTTTTTTGCTTACGGGATTAATCTGGTTTCTACCTTAGCTACTCTGGTTGTCTCCACTTCCCAGTATTGATGGTGCTGCTAGTCTGCCCTATATATCAGATAATTCATATTTAGGGATTATAAAATAATTAGATTACAATCTTTTTATTTAATTGAGTATTCCATTCTAATTCTCATTGTAAGTAATTTTGGGGAGGCTTATTTCATTTTTTTTCATTACTAAATTCAGAATTCACAATTCTTGGAAAGAACCTTAAAATAGGAGCTAGTGTAGACTGTACAATGTAATTTATAAAACTTGAGTGTGTTCCTTTATTCAATTTGTTTCATGAAGTTAGTGAAAGACAATAATAATGGGTAAAAATGGGAATTCACTTTAAAATTTGTGTGCATTTACAAAACAATGTATCTATATATTTGATCAAATCACACTACAACTAATGCTAGTAAAATAACTCAAAAAAATTTCCCAAGTCTCAGCCGATGAGCCATTAAATAATATTAGATATAATTTTAGTGTAAAAAATTTTGGACTGAGTCTTTGGAGTTTCTTGTTATAAAATTCAACTTAGAGATGTATACCCCGTGCATCTGAAAGACTAGAAACTATAATTTTTGTAAGAAGGAGAAAAGTCATGGTTTAATTTTTTGGGGTAGTGGATTAGACTTAAGTTTCCTTCCTAATATACTAAATTTAGAATCCGTTTTATATAAGTAATTTATAAAAATAACCCATAAATTTATATTTCTGGCCATAGCTGAATTTGACTTCCTACTAAACAAATTTACCTAAATGTTTTGCTACTGCTTCCAATGACATGTTTAAAACTTATCTGTTTCCTTTTTTCATTTTCTCCACACCAGCTTTTTTTCCTAAATTTCTAGTTTTTTGTAAGCGGTGTTCCCATTTTCTTAGTCGTTTGTGATCAAAGCTTTAGAATTGTCTCTGCTCCTTTTTCTAGCCCTGTATAGTTTTTTAATTGCCTAGTCTTGGTGATGCTATGTCTGCATTATCTCACATCTGTTGTCTCTCATTCCCACTGCCTTCGCTCTGTCTAGGCATCTATTAAACACATCAGCTGTTTTAATAGCCTCTTGCAGACCTCCATGTCTGATATCTCATATTTCAATTCTAATAATTTCCCTGCTCACAAACCTGTAAGACTGTTACACAGTATTTAAGTCTCTTCCCATGCTATTCCTTTTCCCCCACCTTTTCCTCTGCTTCTTCACTTTGTACATTCTATGCTCAGTGATGCTAGTGCTTGAACAGGACTTTTGCTCATCTTATTTGTTTATCATTTACCTAGTAAAGACTTCAGAAGCTGTTACTGAGTGGTTATAAATCAGGTCATCAGTTAAAATCTTACCAATTCTACAAGGCTCACTTTAAATTTTCCCTTCTCTGAGAATCTTTCCTATGTAACCATCCTCATCAAAGTTTACGTAATCTATCCTATTTAGGAAACACAGTTATCTTTATTTATCTAAGTACTTAAACCTTCATATTTTAGCTTTTTTTTCCCCCTATGGTAATAGAAGCTTCTTAAGGATATAGACTTCCTCTTCTTCATCATCTGAATCTCCACAATGTCTTTTACATAATAAGTATGTAGTACTTGCTGAATTGAAATGAGATTAAGTTGCACTGGTGAATAGACTTAATAATGGGCAGGAGGTGATTATTACCTTCAGAAACCTGATTAAGACCATGTAAACTTATAGAAAGCTGAGAGTAGCCAGAATCTTCCTGAAATATTCCACTGTCTGTTCTTGATTGCCGACGGATGAATGGTTGACCCTCATCTTCCCATCCCACCAGTGGCTGTTGTTCACTTCTCTCTTCCATAGCTTTGGCAAGACGGATACAGCAAGGACTGCATTTCTTTATAATATATTGGTTAATTTTAACGTCAAAACACAGCACCAAAATATACAATCCGTATATCAAAAGTAGTAAAGTTCCTTCATACCTATAAATTAAAGAAATTTGTGTGTTTTTTAATTAAAAATGAAAGTTATTTGAGAGTTAATAGCTTTGGGGTAATATCTGCTTAATTTTTTAATGCACCAATAGAAAAATTGAACATTTCTAGATATATTTTGGTTTCGTAGATATGTGTGGATTTGGTTACTGCATTATTATAAATTTATTGATAAATGGTCGACATTGTCCTTTCTGTAACTCAGAAAATCCAAGGATTGTAAACTCATTGTCTTCATTTATAGATTTTCTTCCAAAGGGTAGGCATAAAAAATGTTTTGAAAGTAATTGTAGATTTTCAAAATTAAAATGAAACTAATGGATAGTGATGGGCGTTCTTCATCTCAGTTCATTGGCAGAATACATTCCCCAAAATACATAATAATTATAAGAGAACATAGCATCTGTTAGTTCATTTCAACTGTGTCTATTCACATTTTCTGGTGTAGATATTTTGTGTAAAATATGCAGAATATGTTAAGCTTTGGAGCTTTTCATGTTGCTATACAGAGATTTTTTGATTTAATGAAACTGAATTCACAAGAAAATGAGATATTCCCCAAAATAAAATTACTCCTTAGGCACTGAGAACTATTTTCCTATACTCCGGTTTCCTATTTAAAGAACTGTGATTAGTTAATACCGTCATATTTGAACCTTGCATTAACCTTTGATAGCTAGTGAATCTCCGCTACAGCTGAAGGCACCGAGTTCTGGATTCCCCAGTGGAGGGTACTCGGAAAGTCATTGTCCTCTTAGAGACAGCTGCTGTCTGTTTGTATATTTGTAGCTCAGTGTTACAGTAGGGATCCTTCTGGGATAGTCTTTCTGTGGGAGACAGACTAGATTTCAGTATGATTTGTTTAGAAAGCTTGCTCCATGCTAGATTTTAAGTTTCTTACAGCAGACCTTATGCCGCACTAAGTTGTACTCTAGAAAGGTGCCCTTTACATTGGTTTCTATTTTTCTGGTGTCCTCTGGCATTGTGCACGGCACAGCCTGTGTGGCTGTGTGTTTTACATTTCTTTATCCCTTATGATTCCTAGCATAGCGATAAACACCTAACAGAGACCTGGTACATATTAGCCAAAATGTCATCTGTCCACTAAGTCATTCCATTGTTTCTTCACTTGGAACTACAAAGCACAGGGAGATTACAAAGCAAACAGTTTTTAACATTGAAACGTAAACATAGTTGATTCTTAGAGGAAGAGAAGACTATAGTTCCTCTTGCTAAATGAACATCAGAGAGAAAGTTGGAGAAATTTAAAGGGACTTCGTTTACTTCCTCCATTATCCTCTCTCCAATCTTATGACCGTGACCACTTCTAACTGAGGCAGGTGAACAATAACCCAACAGATGAAAAAGCCAACTGTTTTTAACAGATAACAAAAGTTGGGAGACTTTCTGGTCAGTCACTGGGGAGAAGGAAGGATGGTATTATCCAGATTAGTGAGACAAAAAAAAAAAAAGAGAGAGAGAGAGAGAGAGAGAGAGAGACTGACTTGATTAAAAAGAAATTACAAAGAAGGGAAAAGAACCCAACCAGTAATTCTGATGAGGAACTTTAGCTCAGACCCCTGGAAAATGGTGCGGAAGTGGCAGATAATTGAGAAGTGACTGAAATAACATTTCTGGAAAAAAAAGTTGCTAAACCATCAGAACTTAATAAAATCGTATTGTGTTTTACATAGGATTAATAACTGTTTCAAGCTTACCAGTAAACTTGGTTATCAAATATTATGCCAAACACTGCTGCTACACTAATTGCATATGCCGCACAGTCTCTGAATAGGGGCCAACAGGATAGCGTTGAAACCTGTAAAGTGATAGTTAATTTACTGTCCGTTATACTGTAACTTCAAGTACATGCTTAGTGTAATACTAAAATTGTTTGTATATATATGTAGCTGAATGTTATCTTTTGCATATTGCTTAGCGACAGGAATTTTAAGGAAAATTGTTTCTAAACCTCTGATTTTCATAAAATTGAACAAGAGCTATTTGTGGGTTAACTTAAAATTGAATACATGTTGGTTTTCTACTTACTAATAAATTTGATTGAACACATTACTTAGTGCCTTGTTTATTCTGGACTATAAACAGTTCTTATAATTTGTCAAGACAATAAATTGTATTGAATAAAAGTTTTCTTACGTACCACGTTAGATAGCAAGCCACATGCTGCACAGATGCCAAGGAGGTTATAAATTGCAGATCCAAGAATGGTGCTGATGCCAACATCTCCCTTTGTGATAAATACACCTGTGAGCAAGGGCGTGGGTCAGTTAGTGTTGACTTGAAATGGATAAAACCACATTGAGTTAGCAAAAAGAGCACAGGTAAGGAGCAATATTTACCTAGGAAAGCAGTAACTAATTCAGGAGCTGAACTACCGGCTGCCATAAAAGTCGCGCCTGCAACATCCTGCGACAGTCCAAGGGCTGAGGACAAATGAAATTATGTTATGCCTGATAAAGTGACAAATGAGTGTTTATACCTAAAAACAATGGATGTTCAAGGCTATTTGACTTCAACTGGAAAAGTAAAACCTGGAGGTTAAGAGATGGAGGAATCTAGTGCCTTGCTTTCTTTATGACTTCATTACTTTAGTGACTAGAAAGGGAGCTGAGGCCAGAAGAATATTGAAACTAGGCTGCAACTCCATTCTGAGAGCCAAGATAAGGGATCTTTTGGGACCCAGAAGATTCCTTTCTAGCTGTAGGGCTTGTAGGTATGTAG
Source organism: Rhinolophus hipposideros (assembly GCF_964194185.1). Classification (NCBI taxonomy): domain Eukaryota; kingdom Metazoa; phylum Chordata; class Mammalia; order Chiroptera; family Rhinolophidae; genus Rhinolophus; species Rhinolophus hipposideros. The sequence goes on along the minus strand of NC_138051.1, from coordinate 43,523,172 downwards.
CAACAGCATGACTTTAAAAAACTACACTATCAACAATTCTCCAATAGAAGCTGAAAAAAATTAAGGTAATTCCAGAGTCCTAATTTATTGGTAGTTTTTAAAATTTATAAATGAAACTGAATTGAGTGTAATCAAATTGGCAATTTTAACCTTGTCTAAATACAAATGAGAGGAAATTAGTTAACTAAAAACAAGATAAAATTGACTATTGTATAATTACAGTCTATTGATTTAAAACATGGAATCATTAAAACTGCTCTAGCTTAGGAAATAGAAGAAAATACTACTATTTAAATAGTTTGTATCCCCCAGATTTATAAGCATGCACATCCATTATCAGTCATCGATGGGATGAGTGTCTTAAACGTCTCCTACAATTACAGAGCTAAGGACCTACTATGGGAAGGAAAGACAGCCATGTTGAAACTACCTTGCTTTGGGAAGGCTGAGACAAGGTTGCATCAGAAATCCCCAACCAAGCTTTACTGGTAGACTGAAAAATAGCCTGTAGAAGTAGCACACTGGGTGTTATTTACCCTAGGTCACAAAGTTAGGACTAAAATTCAGGTTTCCAAGGATCTTTGTAGCAATCCTTTGTTGATGTTTATTGTTTAGTATACCTATTGATTCTTCGCACCTCAGTCTTCCCGAGACCCTCAAATTCTGGTGTGTTTGCTCTACTGTCACCTGACATTTCCTTACTCTTGCCTGTGGGAACCATTAAATGTTTCTCACTCTGAGGTCCACCTAATGTTCTACTCTGCTGGGACATGTGCCTTTGACTACTGATTTTTGGGGGGGGGTTGGAGGGGAGGCGTGTGGATGGCAGATTGCATTTTTACAAAATGGCTATAGTATCTCTGCCCGTGTGGTTTTCCAGAATCTCCATTCCCTATCAAAAAAAAGGGAGGGGGTGAAGTTTTGTCTCCTCGTGGATCTAGGTGAGCCTTTGGACTAATGTTTTGATGAAAACAGTATGGCAGAGCCACAATATTTGCAAGGCTAGGACATAAAAGTGACAAAATGTCTTCATATTCTCTCTAGGGATATTTGCCACCACATAAAAGTCTGGCTACCTTGAAACTATCATACTGGAAAGACATGAAGAGCTTATATAGAAATAGAGATACCTGAGGAACCTCTGCTGTTTATCACTCCCCAAATTTTGAATCTCCCCATCCCAGGCACCAGCCATGTGGGGAAATATATAATTATATAATTTATGTATATGATGTGTATTACAGATAAAGAAACAGGTCCAGGAAGTTAAGTAACTCAAAGTTACTTGATTATAAGGATCTTTTTTTTTAATATACATAATTTTATTACAAAATCTTTTTAAAAAACAAAATGCAACATTCTGAAAAACCCAAAATTTACTATTGATACTAATTTCTATAAGTTTGCTGTGCTACCATACACAAGAAATTAAGAAACCATTAAATATTTAGAAACATTTAACATCAGAAGCCTTAAAATCTAACTGTATGTAGTAGCCCCTCAAAAAGCTACAACCTGTATTTTTAAAAAAGTATTTTCTCTACAAAGAATCTTATCAGCTATACAAAAATCTGTACAGTTTTTATACTGAAGCTAATATTGAGCTGCACTTGAATTCACATTCTTAGCAAAACAATTGCCTGAGCGCGCGCACACACACACACTCCACACATCATTACAGGACAGCCATTTATTCTTCATCTTCCTCCTCTTCCTCATCATCATCATCTTCGTCCTCTTCCTCCTCATCTGGTTCATTCTTCTTTGAGCCTGTTGGCCTGCCAGGGCCCTTCTTTCCCGCTTCACTTTTGCCCTTGGCACGGTATGCAGCAATATCCTTTTCATATTTCTCCTTTAGCTTAGCTGCTTTCTGTTCATATGGTTGCTTATCTTTGGCTGACTGTTCAGACCACATTTCACCCAATTTTTTTGCAGTATCCCCAATGGATAAGCCAGGGTGTTCACTTTTGATCTTTGGGCGATGTTCAGAGCAAAACAGGAAGAAGGCAGATGGAGGCCTTTTAGGAGCATTGGGATCTTTTTTCTTTCCTTTCTTATCACCTTTGGGAGGAACATAATTTTTCATCTCCCTGTCATAGCGAGCTTTGTCACTTTTTGCCATATCTTCGAACTTTGACTTTTCCTTTGCAGACATGGTCTTCCATTTCTCCGAACATTTCTTGGAGAATTCGGCAAAATTGACGGAAGAATCTGCGTGTTTCTTCTTGTGCTCTTCCCGGCAGGTTTGCACGAAGAAGGCATACGAGGACATCTTGCCCCTCGGCTTGTTGGGGTCTCCTTTACCCATGGGGACAGACGGCGTCTACCTGGTGGTTTTCCTCGGTGTTCGGAAGAACGGCAGCACTCCACAGGCGCTGCCTTCGCCGGGCTCCGGTGTAAACTGGTTTATCCTATAAGGATCTTAAATGTGAGGAGTTAGGACATAAACCTCAAGTATATTGGTTCTAAGTCTAGAGCTATTTCAATTTCACCATAGAAGCCCAATATAAGAGTGACACTTAGGCAGGCCAATTATAAAATGCTGGGTGATTGAGTTATTTTCTTCCCTGCCTTGTGGCACTGACATATAACTGCCCCCATTTCATTCCTTCCGTGGAGAAAAATAATTACTGGGAGTCAGGAATACTTTGGAAGTTTTCCAGCTTATTCCAGAGAATGTGTAAATTTAGTGAAATTGTATATTATGAATTCTCAAATCAAAAGAAGGCTAGATAACGTAGAGGAAATTTAAGAACAAAATACTTTATATTGAAATAAATGTTTAAATTTGGTGTAACTGAAGTGAATGACCAATCTTCATTTAATGATAGTGGAAGAATGCTTCATTAGAGAAATTGATTTCTGAAGTTGAAATCCTTGAAACAGGTTGTTTCAAGTTAGGAAAATAGGTGGCCCTTTTGAAAACTTTCACTATCAAAAGGCAGTAACAGTAAAGCTTTCTGCTATTCAAGGGGCTCTAATTGAGTTATGAAAGGGAAAAAACCTGTGTCGATGGATGTGTAAAACTTCAAGGATATTTTAACAAGTTATATCTTAAGGTTCTAAGCATATTTTGTAAAATGGTTTATACCTCTGAACTTTAGAATAGACTGGTTTGTCTTCTCTGACCTTTGGGCAGCATTTCTCTCTGCCGTAGTTTATTATTAAAGATAAATTGTTCGGGTTTTTTCCCCCCAGAGCTATTACTTTATTTCCTCTTTATTACTCTAAAGGGATAATCACACTTCTTTCAGGGTATAGTAGAAATGTTCAAGGTGAGTTTGCTCTGTAAGTTTAGATATCAATTACATTGTTTCTATAAAGTGCAACTTTATGAAAATGAACTGATTACTAAGCCTCATCAGACTTTTTCTTAAGTGAATTCTCTTCTAGGATGCCATGCTGGAAAATTTAGAGCAGTTTTTGAAAATCCACTTCTGGAAATGTAACATAGTAGGAAGAATTTTAAATTAAAATGAAGACCTGGATTCTGGCCCTGCCAATACTTTATTGTGAGACTTTAGATAAGTCTTTCAGAAAAGGCATGTATTTTGCCACCCGTGAAATGGAGGGTTGGGCTATACAATTACCAATTTTACTCAAAATGTAGAGTATGAACTCTGTGCCTTAAGACTCTACCACTTGTCATGTTAAATAATTTCCTTTTATAATTTTTGAAAATCCTACATTATTGAAAATTTAGAAGATGGAGGGGAGAATAAAGGGAGTCACTTAAACTCATATTTTAACCACTGCTATCATTTTAATGTATTTCTAGTCCTTTTCACAATGAACATTTTAATAGAGTTACAATAGGCTATGCGTAATTTGATGTCCTCTGGCACAATTTTATTCTTTTATTTTTTTAAAAGATTTTTATTAAAAATATAGCTTACAATATTATATTAGTTTCAGTACACAGTAGTTATTCAACATTTATATACCTAAAGAAGTGATCATAATAAGTCCAGCAACCATTTGACACTGTACCACGTTATTACAATGTTATTGATTATATTCCCCATGCTGTACATTACATCCCCATGACTTATTTGTTTTTTACCTGGAAATTTGGACATCTTATTCCCCTTCACATTTACTCCCTTTTTAAAAATGTTCGATTACAGTTGACATTCAATATTATTTTATATTAATTTTAGGTGTATAGCACAGTGGGTAGACATTTATATAGTTTAAGAAATGATCCCCCTGACTAGTCCAGTACTCACCTGGCAATAAACATAATTATTTCCATATTATTTACTATATTCCCTATGCTTTGCTTTACACCCATGACTATTTTGTAACTATCCATTTGTAGTTCTTATTCCCTTCACATTTTCCACATTGCCCCCAAACCCCTTTCATCTATCACCCTCTTTCATCTATCACCCTCTTTCATCTATCACCCTGATAAATCTAGTACCAGTATGACACCATACAGTTATTACAATATTATTGACTATATTCCTTATGCTATACCCTATAACCGCATGATTACTGTGTAACAACAAATTTGTACTTCTTAATCCCTTCCCCTTTTGCACTCACCCCCAACCACCCTCCCATCAGGCAACCATCAAAATGTTCTCTGTATCTATGAATTTGTTTCTGTTTTATTTTGTTCTTTAGATTTCACATAGAAGTGAAATCACATAGCATCTGTCTTTCTCTGTCTGACACTCCAATTAGCACAATGAACCCTCCAGATTCATCAGTCCTCCACAGATGGCAAGAACCCACTTTCATCCATGGCAAAGCAACATTCCATTACATATATGTACCACCTACTGTTCATCCATTCTTTCATCGACAGACACCCAGGCTGCCTCCACATCTTGGCCATTGTAAACAATGCTGCAATGAACATACGGATGTACACGACGTCCCCTCAAAGTAGTATTGGGGTTTCTTCTGATACATACCCAGAAGTGGGGTTACTGGGTCCTTCTTTGTCTTTTGTTTTCTTTATCTTTTATTATAGCTTTTGTTTTAAAGTTTATTTTGTCTGGTATAAGTATGCAAGCCCAGCTTTTTGAGGTTTTTTCACTTCCATTTTCATAAAATACCTTTTCCATCCCTTTACTTTTTGTTTCTGTGTGTCTTTCAATCTGAAATGAGTCTCTTGTAGGCAGCATATGTGTAAGGGTTTTGTTTTCTTATCCATTCAGCCCTCCTATGTCTTTTGAGTGGAGCAGTTAATTCATTTACATTGAAAGTATAGCTATTGGCATTCATAATTTTAATTTTTTTTTCCATCTTAAAGAAATCTAACATTCCTTGTAATACTGGTTTGGTGACAATGAGCTTCTTTAGCTTTTTCTTTTCTGGTAAACTCTTTGTCTATCTTTTGATTCTAAATGATAACTTTGCTGGATGGAGTAATCTTGGTTGTAGGTCCTCGGCAGGAATATTTCCTGCCAATCCATTCTGGCCTGCAAAGTTTCTGTTGAGAAATCAGCTGACAATCTTATGGGAGCTCCCTTATAAGTTACTAAAGGACTTTCTCTTGCTGCTTTTAAGATTCTCTTAGTCTTTATAACCTTTGCCATTCTAATTATAATGTGTCTTGGTGTGGTCCTGTTTGGGTTCATCTTGTTTGGGACTCTCTGCACTTCCTCGACTTGTATGTCTATTTCCTTTGCTAGGCTAGGAAAGTTTTCAGTCATTATTTCTTCATATAGATTCAAAATCCCTTGCTTTCTCTCTTCTCTTTCTGGTACTCCATGATGCAAATGTTGTTATGCTTGACGTTGTCCCAGAGGTCTCTTACAAGACCCTCAATTTTTTTAATTTTCTTTTTTCTTTTTGCTGTTCCAATTGGGTGTTTTCTGCTACTTTGTCTTCCAAATCACTGATTCGATCCTCTGCTTTATCCGGTCTGCTGGTGATTCATTCTAGTGCATTCTTCATTTCAGTTATTGTATTCTTCACTTCTAACTGGTTCTTTATAATGATTTCTATCTCTTTTTTTTTAATGCTTGCTGTCTCTCTGGTGAAGTTCTCACTAAGTTCCTTGAGCATCCTTATAACCATTGTTTTGAATTCTGTCTGTGGTAGGTTGCTTGCCTTTATTTTGTTTGGTTCTTTTCTGGAATTTCCCCCTATTCTTTCCTGGAATTTCCCCCTATTCTTTCATTTGGAACATATTTCTTTGTTGCCTCTCGGTGTTTGTTTCTAAGTATTAGATCTCCTACATCTCCCATTCTTGGCCTGGGGGCCTTATGTAGTAGGAACCCTGTGGGGCCCAATGGCACAGTCTCCCTGGTCACCTGCACCGGGTGTTTCAGGAGTGTCCCTTGTGTGCCCTGCTGTTATAGTTGAGCCTTGATTGCTATTATCAGTGGGTGTGATTGACCCTCAGGCTGATAGGCTCAGTCTGTTGTGCGGGGACCTTATCTCACTGAGTGGGATTCATCCCAGTGGGCTCTGGTGCCTGTTGCAACTGCCCTTTGGGTGTGCTGCTTGTGGGGCTAATTGGGTAGTGCTCTGTTGTGGTCTAAAGATAACTCCAAGCTAGCTTGTTGGTTTTGGGACCTCTTGGGAGGGGCTCCAATGCAGGCCAGGTAACCCATTGCCTGTGACCAGGCAGGGACTACCTTGTAAGAGCTACAAAGCAATCCATGGTTGTTTGCTGCCTGTGCTAACCCTGGAGGTGCGTGGGAGAGGACATGTTGCGAACCGAGGACATCTGCCACCAATACCGGGCCTGGGGTAGCTCTGCAGAAAACCAGGACACCCTGAGGCCTGCTGCCACCTTCCAGTTCCCTCAAGGTTCAGCCACTGATAATGCCTCATGTGATATGCAACTTGGGTGAAGCAGGGGCTCAGGAAATCAGTAGAGTAGGAAGAGTGTAGTTACCAGGTTAATGTAAATTCTGGTTTGTTTCCAGTGCTGAGCCGGAAGCTATTCAGCAAAAGTCTCCGAGCACACCAAGGCCAGTCTCTGCCCGTGTGGCACCTGTCAGACTCTTACAGTTTTCCAAGAAAGAGTTCAATATGGTAGAGCTGGCTGTTCTTGGAGAAAGTGCCTCCGGCATTGGGGTAGTCGGGTAGGGCTGGGTCTAAATGAGTCAGCAGAACGGAGCAGCAGAACTCACCAGACCAATCAGATTCAGATTTGGCCCTGTGGAGGCGGGCTCAATACATTATAGATGGTGCCTGTCTGCCGGCTGCTTGGAGAAGGACCCCACAACAGGGAAAATGACAACTGTTCTCCAGTTCTTGTCTGCCACACAACTCAGTCTTCCCTCCATATGTCCCTGACACCCTTCGAGTCACAGTCCGTCCATTGGAGACCAAGGTGAGTGCCTTAAGCGAGTGAGTCTGTGTGCAGGCCATATAAAAGGACGTCTGGGTTTCCCACAGCCTTCCCTCGCACTCGGATGGTTGGAATCCCCACTGTGTTTCACAGCCAGGTTTTGTGGGGGCTCCTCTTCCCGACACCAGTACTTTGGACTGTGTAGGCTGGTGTGGGATTGGGGAACCTCCGTGGCCAATATTCTTCCAGGTTCTCCACCGCCACACCGAGGTTTGAGGTTAGCCAGTTTGGCACCTCTGCCATCTCGATGTGGCTTCTTTATATCCTTACTTATAAAACTTCTGTTCAGCCAGACTTCAGATGGTTCTGCAGGTTGATTGTTCTATAATTTAGCTGTAATTTTAATTTGTTCATGGAAGGAAGCAGGCACATTATTTATCTACTCTGCCATCTTGGATCTCTGGCACAATTTTTAAAAGTCCTCGATAACAAATTTTCATATTTTGTGAATGGATTTGACTTTTGGAAGCAATAAAAAATCATTCAGATCCAACTCTAGTGACTAGAGTGTGTGGTCATGGTGAGTAATTTTATTTAGGGTCCAAAATGCATTGTGACAGCAAACTGAAGTTTTTTGATTTGCAAAACTCATTCTGACATTAATTTCAAATATATTTCTAAAAATATTTTGAGCAAAGTTAGTGTCATTGGAATAAATGCCTGCCTCTTGGTGTACAGCTGCCTATATATGCTCTGTGAGGTTTTTAACAATAAATAAAAATATTTTGAGTACTTTACAGTTATCACCTCATATTTTGTCTAAGCTATAATGGAATAAATCCTGAAACCCTGTATAATGCTTTCACATACCTGATGGTTCCACTGAAAAAGGACTCTCCCAATCCCCTAACAGCTATAATTTTACGATGAATTTCCACCTGCCTTAAGCCTAGCATATAAAGCATGTGCAAGACATTTTATCTCCAAACCTCACAATTACCTGAGTTTGGACTCCATAATTTGCCCAAGGTCACATAGGTAGTAATTGTAGAAATGGGATGGGCACCTGGATCTTTTTGACTTCAAAAAGCTGCTCTTTCAGTTATCCATGTAGGTACAGTGAAGACATTAATTATTACTACTACTACTATTATTATTATCATTATTATTATTATTATTATTGCCTATTCTTGCAATACCATCTTGGTAATATCCAGATGATTTAATACTTATTTAGATCCATACACCTGGGATAGATTTAGACTCAATCCCAGTGGACTACAATTTAGATCAGAGAGGAAAGGAAAACAAAGATTCTTTTAAGAGGAGGGTAAGTGCCTGTGTGGCAGGGAAGAAGCACTATTCTTAGGTTCTTTGTTCTTTGGGAAGGCTTTGCCTCTGTAAATTTCATGAGGATTAAGAATCAAACAGTCCCTGCAACTGTAGGCTATCCAAATGCCATACTCACAGAATTATTCAACCCTCTTTCAATTTTATCAGTTTAGAACCAAATCTATCTAGAATTAAAATTTACATTTCTTTCTTATTGTCTGTTTCTGAAACACAAAGTAGAGCATGGGCAAATATTCGTGCAAAGCAGAGTGGATAAAAATAATTTTTAAATAAAAAAGTATTTTCTTTAAGTATGTTTCTCCATACCTGATTAATTATTCTCCCTGAAGACATGTTATACCTCAAAAGATCAGCATGGTGGAAGGATTAGAATTTCTCACTGAATAGTCTATTAGGGTAACATTTAAAAAGAAAAGTTTCAAAGCTAGCTTGTTGTGGACTTTGGGCGATATAAAGTGATCAGTCTTAAGGGGATCTCAGCTTTTTGTGTACATAGCGTGGAAAAAGGTGAAAAAAAGGCTTCTCAGAACTGTGGTCAAATAACTAGGAGATGCCCATTACGTACCAAAAGAATATGTAAACGGGATTTGTTTTGGCTTTATACTGAACTTTCGTGTTTCTAAAAATGAACTGAGATAATAGTCCTATTTAGCCTATAAGTTAATATGGTTTATATTGTATCTTTATATAATATTAATTTATGTTTAAATTAAATATACTTTAAAAATGCCACTTTAAACAATAGAAGATTGCTAAAGATGGAATAAAAAGGTATGGATTTTAATGCAAAATAAATGTAAGGAATTCTAAACAGAATATACCAGTTTTAAAGTTTAAAGTTGCTGCATGGATTAAATAACAGAATGAGTTTCATAAGCTTACTTCCTACCTTGTGAAGTAGTACTTGCTTTTATTTGCTGTAAACTTGGTTTTCAGGTTTTAGCAGATGCGCTCTAGATTTGGTGTGTGCCCCCAAACCTATTTGTATTCACTGTGACCTTTTTCACTTTCATCTTTCCTGAGTAAAGCATTCTAATCTTTATAGTCTGTTCTGATGTAATAATGAACGTTTAGTGAACGTTTCCTATGTGCTAGGTCCTTGTGTAAGCAGTTGTATTTCCTCATGTACATGGCACACAGCTCTGTGAGCTGAGAGCTCTAGTTCCTCTTGCTGCACAGCTGAGATAGCTCAGGCAGAGACATTCAGCACTTTGCCCAAAGTCCCATCTAGTTAATGGTGAAGCCAGGATCTGAACTTGTGTCAGGCTCCAGGGTGGACACTTTCAACCATCTCATGATAGTAGTATGGCACTATAGCTTAAAATGGCATTCTCCTTCTCCAGCACCTCCCAGGATTCTTAGCATTGTCATAGACCATTCAGCAAGTATATCATAGAGATGTCGACCAAAGTGGAAAAACCCCCAAGCAAATGATACCAGATATGAGTAAAGGTAATGTGACTAACTTCACAAGCTAAGCATGAGAATTTTAGACCAAGTTTCGTAAGTCAGGCTTACGTGAATGACCAGAGACCACAGAGACCTTTTCTTCCTTGTTTTCATTTGGATTCCTCCCCTGCCCAAACTTCACACAGACAAAATCATTTGAGGAATTCTCCACAGGTTCTTTTCCTTACCCCATTTTTCTAGCTCCCTTAGCTCTAACTTGTCTCAGATAATATTCTCCCTCTGATGACATCTTTTAACCCCTTCCCCTGAATCCCCAACCTGTTTCCCACATGGAAACCAGATCTTATCTCCAAAAGTAAAATGCCCTGGGCAGCTAGAGTATGATTTTTATTCCCTCTATAATATGTATTAATTTCACTTTAGCCCTCTGTGTTCAAAGAAACATCGTTAGCCTCTGTCCCTATAGAACCTAAATGGATAAAAAAAAGATTAGAGGAAGCGGGTATAGCAACAGCATTTTCTCATATTGATTCTACACAGTTAAGATGACAGCACAATGTCTCAGGTTGTCTAATAGGGGGATGTGCTTGCTTTTTCCACTGTCGGGGGTCGGGGGAGGAGAGGTTGTGTGACTTATGATCCTAAGTAGAACAAGAAGGGAAAGAGCCTTGCTGGAAGCCTCAGCTGTGGCAGCTCTAGGGGAAATTGCCAGACGCACAAAACATACATATAGCTATAGACTGAGGAAGAGCACTCACTTGCCTGAGCTGGGGTTCAGCTAGGGTGTCAGCAAGAGGCTCTGCCCTCCACCTCCTCCATCGCCTGCACGGAGATTTTAGTTCTGAGCCTCTTCCAGTTTTCACCTTGCTGAAGACCCTTCTGCTGACCCAGCAAACCACTGCTGGTAATTTGAGGAGATGGTGATGGGGCTGCGGTGGGCCAGGAGCCTGCCGTTTCTCCACCATATTCTAGGTTGGGATTCAGAACATGTACCCCCAGAAAGTCATTGCATCATACTTGATTTGCTTCTGCAGTGCTATACTATGATCCCATGTACATCTTTGACAAAATGTATAGACCTCAGAGTTGATTAATTATGCATAAATATTTATAACATTAGTTTACTACCCTCAATAGGTTGCCAAAGGTCTAAACTGGTGTTTTAAAGTAGATTCTTTTTATTTTGTAGCATACTTTCTCCATAGTTACAATGGGTATTTGTTTGTTTGTTTGTTTGTTTTTTTAATCAAAATTTTCAGTGCCTTTGGGAGGAAAACATCTTTTAAGATTGTTCAAATAGGACAGTATTTCTGAAACAACCATATTACAGCATCAAATCTCAAACAAGGTTGTGCAAAATTATACGGTATAGGAATTGAGAACATGATTGGGTTTTGGCATTAGAGAGACTAGGCTATCCCAAGTACTTACTGTGTAGTCTTGAGAAATTACACAGCCTCTCAGCCTTCGTTTTTCTCATCAGTAAAACTAATCTAATAGTCCCTACTTTGTAGGGTTTTTGTGAAGACTGAATGAAACCATATATATTTAATTTAGAACCATGTTCAGTCTTCTATAATTGTTTTATGATAACTAACAAATAAGCAATAACTCTCCAATACATTGTGCAATGCTTCTGTAAGCTGTTTTGAGGATAATATTTATCAGGTGACAAAATGGGTGGAACTATTGTAACTCCATGACCATCAAAGAACTATGGAGAAATGTAAAGCATTTGCAGACTTTTCTGTGGATGTAAATAAATTCCAGGGAGATTGTTTCTTATTGCTGATGTCCTAATTTGGTTGAGAACATATTAGACCTTGAAAAGAGAAATGACAGAGTTAATTTATAGGCATTTAAAAATGAATTGAGCTATCACTATTTCTATCTCATTTGGTTGCCAGTACTTTCAATACTCAGTTAATTATTAGCAGCTGCAGAAGAATTGGCAATGATGTGGCACCCATCCGTCACACATTCATCATAGCTACTGCATTCGATTTCAGAGCAAAGAGCAATGCACTTCAGAAATGCATGTTGTTGACATTTCAAAGTAATTAATTCCACAAGTGGCATGGTGGGAGTGATTATTATAGATATCCTATGAAGTCACTTAATGAAGATTCTTTTGAAGTAGTAGCAATCTAAACTTCAATGTAGTTGTGTCATGCGGGGCAGCCTGCAGGGTCTCAGCTCCTGCTCCCCACACAAGAACGCAGGACATGGTGAGGCCGAGAAGGAACACCCACGGAGCCATAGGTAGGGGAGTCATACTACTATAGTCTTGCTGGCAGCTGGGTTGGAGACACAGGAAGCAGGAGCCACACTGTCTACAACCTGCTGTCCACTTCTCTGCAATCCTCAACCCGCACTCTGCCGTGCTAACTGCAGTCCGTACTTGCCAGCCCAGCCATTATCTTCTTGCTAGCCCTCATTTTATGCTTGTGTAGCACAGCAGTTATATTAGTGGCCAATGGCTCACTGGTTACCGCTGACGGCCAACTAGCCACAGCTGATGGCCATCCAATCACAGTTGATGGCCATTTACTACCCAAGCCAGCACCTTTCCATATGAGGCTGAGAGCCTGGAAACTGCACTCCTGGCTCTATCCCCACAAGTAATTTCTTTCTGTAAGGCTAGAAAAGTTATTTATTTACAACTCCCAAGATAATTTTTTATAAACAAAATTCTTGATGGATTTATTCTTTCAGTCAAGTGAAGTTCACTTGGCTGAATTTCAGTCAAATTCACATTTGGAAATGTGAAAGCAAAAATTTTTAAAGTGATTATTTTTTCCAGAAAGACAAAGATTCTATGTGGTATGTAGCACCTTGAATTTTAAATTTTTTAGCTTTATGCAATTAACTTGAGCTATTTAATTTTTCTAATTAAAAGTATGGTACTGCCACAAGGATGAACAAAAAGATTACTACAACAGAGTTGAGAGTATAGAAAGACATACGTATATATGTGTGTTTTCATATCAAAGATATACATATATATGTTATATGTTATACATATGTTTTCATACACTGTATTCATATACATATACCTATATATACACACATATATATGTGATTACATATATATATATATGAATACAGTATATGAAAATTGATCAACTTTTGGAAAAAAATAGCATTGTATCCTATAGCAAAACAAATTCTTAGGGAAAGAAACAAATGTAAAAAAAGCACTATAAATAAAAGAAAATATGACAATTATTCTGACTTAGGGATAAAAAAAGTCTAAGTATAAAAGCAAAAGGAGAATCATAAAGAAAACTATTTATACATCTACTGAAAATGTGTAAATGTTACTGTAATAAACACACAAAATACAAAAGCAAACAACAAACCATGAAAAAGCATATGATATAAAAGTTATATTAGAAATAGGATTAATATCCTTATCTTAAAAAACAATCTTGGCAATCAATAAGAAAATCACAAATATTCCCCTCATTAGAATCTGGGCAATAAAACCCAAAAGCAAAACCACAAATTTCAATAACATATAAAGTGTTCAACCTCACGAATTAGATAAATACAAGTTTTATAGAATTAAGTTCCATTTTAAAGCAATTAAAGACATTGGAAATGCTGTTATCCATGGTTTTCTGGCATGGAAGCTACCACACCTTCTGAAGGTTTAAGCTGGCACACCCTTTGTGACAGGCTTTTGGCATTTCAATGTGTAAGCTGAATCTTAAAACATGCACAACTCTGCATCTTCCTTAGGAAATGATCAGAGAAGTTTGCAAAGATTTTATACCAGTAGGGGCATAACATTCAGAACAGAAAATTTAAAAACAAATCCTAATGAGATTAGTATTTGAAAAATTATGAATTTCTACTCCGTGCCTAATCTGTATAAAACAACAGTTTTAGGAGCTCAAATCATTTATACAATCATAATCTATCATGCTACCACTAAAAATCATGTTTTTGAAGAGTGCTTAACAGTATGGGGCAATGTGCACAATAAAATATTATATGATGAAAAAGAAAAGACATCAAGCTGTATCTATAGCAAGATCCAAAAGACTGAAAGGAAATACATTAAATAATCACTATGGGGTTCTCTGGGTGATGGAAATGTAGGTGATTTTCACTGTTTTCTTGTATTTTTCTTGTATTTCATCAATTGAAGTAAAAATAGTATGTTGATTTAATCTCTATTAAAAAGAATATCAATATCAATGTAAAAATAATGTCAATGTAAAAATGTATGTATTTACATCTACTTAAGTTAAATCGTAATTATAACTTATGCTGGCCTCTTCTATAAGTTTTTTCATTAAACAAATATATCTGTGTGCCACCGCTATTCTTGGGTTTTGTTTTAGGTCCTAAGGATACTGTGAACGAGAGAGGAAAAACCTGATTTGCATTTCAGTGGGTGTGGCGATAGGGCTATGGGAAAAGGAGAGTTTATGTTTGTGCTCTTTCCCTCGGTGAAGAAATGCTAGCTCTGTGTGTGTGTGTGTGTGTGTGTGTGTGTGTGTGGCAGGTGGGGTGGGGGGATGCTGTTTCTGTACAGTAGAAAACCTAACCCTTAACGTTGACCTTCTCTGAAGTGAGAATGCTCAAATAATTTAGCTAACTAAGCAGCAGACGGACAGAGACTGGAAATGCTGGCATTTTTGCTTGTATGGAATAAAACATCACTTATATCCTGATTTTAGGGACCCGGGCTCCAGTGAAAGGTCTATGCTCAGAATTCTGTACAAAGTCCATGACTGAAGGGTTAGAACTAATGGGCTTGCACTGGTAGATCTTATATTCAGACACCAGTAACTGAGCTTAATTTCTAATAGCCGAATTCTGCAACCAGTTGAGATGGACAGAATTTCAGAGACAGCTATTTCAAAGACAGACATATATGTGAGTGGTACAACAATTCTGGAAGGTTGCAGGGGAGATTTCCTGCCACTTACTTTCACTGATGATTTCCAAGGAGGGTAGAAAGTACTCGTCACAGACAATAGACACGGCCATGAACATGTAAAGGATAATTAGGAAGTAGATTACGATGCCTCCATCTGTGCGCTCCTGTTTGGTGAAAAACCCTTCAGGAAACTCCGATGATGGAGAAATAACACACTGGGTGCTATTTCCTGGTAAGGAAAAGGAGGTGCATGTTTGAAGGATGTTGGAGTCACAATTCCAAGCCCACAAAGAGAAATTGCTTTAAAAAACTTAAGTGTGGGATTTCTGGGTGGAATTTTAAGAACCCTGGTGAAATGCATAAAGCACTTTAAAATAGCTGTAGATACTTAATATATATATATATATATATATATATATATATATATATATACACACATATATATATATATATAGTCTTTGGGACCCAAAAGAGGTGTTTTAATGAAATAAGCTGATGATAGTGGACAAATTAAAAAGAGGAAATCATGAAATCATTCTTCCTTGTCTGCTTCGTTTTTAAAGAAATACTGAACCTCTCTTCCTCTTCAAGCAGAAACTATATCTCTGATTATAAAGATTTCTAATATCTGTCCATTTCATTTTCCCATTTCAGAGCCTAAGTTGTCCACAGCCTGTAAAGAATCATCCACTGTTGCTAGAGAGACTTTCTAGGGTGAAAGAAAATTTTCTTCAGGATGTAGTCTCCAACAATAAAAACTGGAGGCCCTCATGCTTCATGATGTCTGTGAATTATTTTGAAACTATCTTTGAGAACTTATTTGAGGGATTAAAAGTGTTTCGTATCCTTCCAAATGTTAAAAATCAGAGCAAGTACAGAAGGAAGCATAAGCAACAGGGAGTCAAGCGAAAATTTCTCTCTTTGTCCCTTCATCCACATGTGGCAGTAGCAGCGGGGGGGAGTTGCCCCCAGTGTCCACCTACCTGTGGCCCTTGGGAGACGCTGGGGCAGGGAGGCACCTGGGGGAGGCAGGGGTGCAGTAGCCCAGAGGATGCCGAGAAGCAGGGCCCTTCTCGCCCACCGTGGGCCCCCTTTTGTCTGCATTTCTGCTTCACGCTTACTGCGGCATACAGCTTCAGGAAGGGTGGAAATGAGGATTAAGCCGGATCATGTGAGGAGTCTCCTTCCTGTCCAATGGCTTGCCCAGGGCATATTTAAGCAGGGCCCGAGCAGGAGGGAGGGTGCTTGGAGCCAGTCAGCTCCTCTCATCAGGAGCCCCAGGGAGGCTGGAGGAGGTAGGGAGGAGAGCAGGCAATCCCTGTCTGCAGCCTCTCCCTGGCCCGCAGTTCCTGAGGGTAGATCCAAGAGGCTTCAATTTATGGAGTAGTTTTAATTCTCATCTTCATGCTGGCTCTGCTTTTGTCCTTCTCTAGATTTGTAAGATCTTCTCTAGATTTGTCACTCTAGATCTGAGTTTAGCAACTGCTTCCACCTTTCTCTCTCCAGCTTTTGCTTCTAGAAATTGTTGGGAGCTGGTGTGTGGGTAGATTCTGGCTTGCTTGGCACGCTTTTAAGTTTCTGTTTTGGCCTTTCATCTTCATCTGCAATTGGGGCTAGAGGCAAACAGGTCACTTCGAAGGCCACTGCAATAATCTAGTGGAGGAATGATGGTGGCTTGAACCAAAGAGTGGCAATGGGGATGGAGAGGAATCGACAGCTTGAAGAACTATTAAGGAGAAGGAGTGGATGGTCTTTGATCATTGATTAGCTCTGCCCTCTGCCAGAGGTTGTAATCTAAAATGCAAATCTGACAAGGCAGAGAGTGTTTAAATATAGACCACTATCTTCCCTGCACTAGCATCTCCTGGGCTTGCCAGGATGTTAAGAAGTTGTGGCACTATTATAACATGTGGCTACTACCGCAGGGTCGGGAGCCAGACCACGTGGTTTGAGTCCTAGCATTGCTATATTTATTAGATATGTGATCTTGGGCAAGTTATTTAGCTTTAGTGTTCCTCGGTTCCACTACCTATCCAATGGGAATGTTATAATACCACCTCTATCGGGGTTGTGAGGATTATATAAATGAATGCATGTAATCTGCTTAGAACAGCCTCTGCCACATGGTCAATGTAATCTCTCTATCATTGATCTATACCACCATGATCATCATCATCATCATCATCATCATCACTGTTAGTAGTACTCTTTATTGAGATAGAACTTTCTGGCCTTAAAGGAATTGTGTAGTTTGGCAACTCTCATAGTTCCTTTGCTTTAAAGAAAAAGCATAGGCTTGCTAAGTTTAAGATTTAAAAACTGGGTTTTTGTGGAAAAGAGTCAGTTGCTTCTGGATGTTTGCAGCCTTGGGTTGGTGAAAATTCTCCAACACACTTTAGTTTTGCTGGGAACTGGTATCTGTTATAAACCTCTCTGAAACTGTCAT
Source organism: Rhinolophus hipposideros (assembly GCF_964194185.1). Taxonomy (NCBI): domain Eukaryota; kingdom Metazoa; phylum Chordata; class Mammalia; order Chiroptera; family Rhinolophidae; genus Rhinolophus; species Rhinolophus hipposideros. Next base: position 43,505,808 of record NC_138051.1, on the reverse strand, counting down.
TTTGAGGAACTGGTTCTCCTGATATGTGGTGTAGCTGTGAGGCTGGGACGGTGAGTCCCCTAAGTGTAGGGCAGTCACACATCAGCTTCTCAGCGAGCAGAGTCCCAGCTGCCGACACCTGTAGGAGCATGCTGAACCACTGACCATGGCCATTTACTTTTGTGCTGAGTGGAAGTGTTTCATGAGCCTTTCTTCTCCAAAATGCAATAGTTCAATGAATTAATAAATCTAAACATTATCAGCAAAGACAAAAACATAAAAACTCAAATCCACAGTGAATACTTCCAATGCATGATGTTAATCCAGGAAATAGAGCAAGTATCTGAAGCTATAAGCCAATTACAATGGGATGGCATCTTGCACATAGTAGGTCCATAATAAATATTTGTTGGTTGATTATATTGTAATGATTCTTGGAAACACATTCTGAGAGCAAACACATACTTGCTCTGAGCAAACTATATTGTAAAATATGGATTTACCAAGAAAAGAGAATTTAGGAGGCTAATTCGATTTGCTTTGTACATTTATTCTTCATTTTGTAGACGGATCTTAAAAAGCGTTTTATTGTAAAATAAGACAAATGTGAAGAAAGCTACATACAATAAAGGTATAGTTTATAGTAATCTTATATTTTTATTATTGTTATTTTATTTTTATGAGATGGACCCCTTTGTAAACACCACAGGTCAAAAAATAGAACTTTGTCAGCCACCCTGGAAATCCATTCATGTCTCAACCTCAAACTCCTCCTTTTTTCTAAAAGTAACCACGTTTCTGACTTTTAATCACTTTCATGTGCGTGTATTTTTTAAAGATTTTTATTAAAATATAGGTAACATACAATATTATATTAGTTTCAGGAGCACACCATAGTTATTTAACATCTACATACCTAAAGAAGTGATCACCATCATAAGTCCAGCAACCAGCTGACACCGTACCACACTATCACAATATTATTGTCTATATTCCCTATACTGTACATTATATCGGGTGTACAGCATAGTGGTTAGAAATTTAAATAATTTAAGAAGTGATCCTCCTGACTAGTCTAGTACCCACCTGGCACTATACATAGTTGTTAACATATTATTGACTGTATTCTGTGTTTTACTTTACATCCCATTGATTATTTTGTAACTTTCAATTTGCATTTCTTAATCCCCTCACCCTTTTCACTCTGCCCCCTCCCATCTATCACCTTGATAAATCTAGTGTCCATCTGACACCATACATAGTTATTATAATGTTATTGGCTATATTCTTTATGCTATACCCTTTTAGTCATCCCCATGACTGCTGTGTAACACCCAAGTTGTACTTCTTTTTTCTTTTATTTATTTTTTTAAAGATTTTATTGGGGAAGGGGAACAGGACTTTATTGGGGAACCGTGTGTACTTCCAGGACTTTTTTTTCTTTTCCAAGTCAAGTTGTTATCCTTTCAGTCTTAGTTGTGGAGGGCGCAGCTCAGCTCCAGGTCCAGTTGCCATTGCTAGTTGCAGGGGGCACAGCCCACCATCCCTTGCGGGAGTCGAACCAGCAACCTGTGGTTGAGAGGACGCACTCCAACCAACTGAGCCATCAAGGAGCTCAGCGACAGCTCAGCTCAAGGTGCCGTGTTCAGTCTTAGTTGCAGGGGGCGCTGCCCACCATCCCTTGCGGGACTAGAGTTGTACGGGCAACCTTGTGGTTGAGAGCCCACTGGCCCATGTGGGAATCCAACCGGCAGCCTTCGGAGTTAGGAGCATGGAGCTCTAAATGCCTGAGCCACTGGGCTGGCCCCCAATTTGTACTTCTTAATCCCTTCCCCTTTTTCACCCACCACCAACCCCTTTCCATCTGGCAACCATCAAAATGTTCTCTGTATCTGTGCATTTGTTTCTGTTTTGTTTGTTTGTTTGTTTGTTTTGTTGTTTAGTTTCCATTTATAAGAGAAATCATTTGACATTTGTCTTTTGCTGTCTGACTTAATACACTCAGCACAACATCCTGTAGGTCCATCTATGTTGTTGCAGCTAACAAGATTTCATTCTTTCTAATGGCTGAGTAATATTCCTTTGTATATATGGGTGTCTGGGACTGCAGCTGCCCTCAGTCTCACTTAGCCACAATCTCTGCTGGTTTTCACAACCAGAAGTTATGGGGACTTCTCTCATTACCACTGGAACCCTGGGATGGGGAGCCTGGTGTGGTGCTGGGACCTCTTGCTCCTCCAGGGGGGACTTCCGCAGCCGAGATATCCCTCCTGATTTTTAATGGTCACACATGGGTGTGGGAGCAGCCCATTCCAGGTCTCTGTCCCTCCTGCCAGTCTTGAGGTGGCTCTTTCTATATATCCTTAGCTGTAGGGCTTTGAGTCAGCAAGACTTGAGGTGATTCTCAATGATGTTGTTCTGTAGTTTAGTTGTAATTTTCATGTGGTTATGAGAGAAGGTAAGCACAGCATTTACCTGCTACCCTGTGTTGACCAGAAAAACATGTGTGTATATTGTTAATAGTTTATCGATCACCCATCCCTAATTAGGATAGTACACCATAGCCTGAAAAAAAGTCTTTTAAGTTAGGTTTCCTTCTCTTTCCTTTTTTTCCCCTTATAATTTATCAGTTGGAAAAACCCAGGGCATTTGATCTGTTTTTTCCAGATTTTGTTGATTGTGTCCTATGGTATATAGCTCAATATGTTCCTGTGTTTTCTCTGTTTTTGTTAATTGGCAGCTGGATACAGAGGCTTGATTAAGCTCAGTTCTGTCCCTTTGGCAAGACTATAGGCAGTGGTGTGATTTTCCTCAGAAGTATACAATGTCTGCTTGTCTCTCTGTGACATTAGCAGCATCATTACCTAAATCCATTCATTCTTTAGAGGTTGCAGAAGGGTGGCATTCTAGTTCTATAATTTCTTTTCCATTTACTACTTGGAATATTTTTCAATGAGATGACTTCTATCATCTACTCTTTGAATACCCAGGGATATCAAGTTTACATAGAAAAGACAAAATACATACTTGATTCTTTTTCTTATCAGTTCTCAAGATAATTGATTCTTTGTTTTCCTCCAAATGTAACCATTTAGATTTTTTAAATTATTATGAATTAATGTATTTAAATATAATTGATGGGTTCCAATTGCAATTATCCTTTCTGAAGCTCAAATAATCTCATCTTTGGCTGGTGGGAGCTTCTTCAAAGTTGTCTTCTAAGGGCCTTTGACGTGATCTTAATAGTTTTTGTTAGCTTTCTCACTACCTGATAGAAAATGTTCCAGGCTCATCTTATACATAAAACCAGACCTTCACCCAAAATGCCTCTTTATTTTTTTAATTGGGAAGTATATATCAAAACCACGATCAAAGGATCTGGGTTGCTAGGGAGGCTCATTACTCCTGGGTTGCTGCCATTATCTGATGGGATGCTATTTTGCCCCTTCGTCTCTTTTGTTCTTATGAATAACTTTGTGTGGGATTTGACCTCTACACCTTTCTTTTCCTCACTTTTTTTGTGAAATTATTTTTCCTGAACTTTTAGAAGAAGGTTTTGTTCAGTATAGCTTTTCTCAATTCTCAGAGATCCCTCTCCTATTGTTTTCTTATTGTGAGATTTACTGGTTCTGGCCTCCACTCTTACTTTAAATGGGAACGTCTCTTTCCTTTTGTCTCTATTGTCTTTGTCCTACTTAGCCTTTATTCCATGAGTATAAGTTTCAATATGTAGTTTCAAATCTCTAGACATTGACCCTGCCCTAAAAGAGGGTCCTGGTTAATCAGTTTTGAGAGTTCATATATGTCAGACCTTACTGTGACTCCTGGTACTCACCCACTGTTGGACTGACACAAACAGTTTTTGGTTTTAACTGCTGTTCCCTGTTGTACTTCAGCTAATACCTGATGTTATTTTGAGGTGTCCTGTTCTCACGTCGGTCATATTGCCTGTGACTTTCCTGTGCTTTTCCCTGCATAGAAGTCAATACTATGCATGTTTGGTGTCACTGGGGTGTTTTGTCCCCACTGATTTGTAATTGAGGTTCATGGAGATAGCTTGACACATTTTCATTTTAAATGCTGTCCGTGGGTCTTTGGTTTTGCTATCTAGTTGCTTTGTCTGTTTCTATGTAGAGATTTGGAAAAATTAAAGAGCCATGCCACTCCTGTCTCCATCTTGAAAATACTTTCTCTTTTCAACAAAAAGGATTTGTAGTTTTATTCTTTTAACCAGGAAGTTCTTGTAGTACATTGAATAAATGGTTTACTGTACAAAGATTCTATTTACATACAACCAGTAGGAAACTCATCTATTATGTAAAGTTGCATACAGTTAAACTGTTAGATAGGTTCCTGCTGAGCAAACAAAAGAAAACTATGACCTATTGGATGTTTGATCTTGGGAAAATCACTTCTTAGGTCTTCTTTGTTCTTATTTGTAAAATGAAAGGACTGGACTCGATATAATTCTAAGATATGGTCTCAATTCTTCTCCTTACTTGCTAGTATTAAACATTATTAAATTCTGAGTGGTGGTTTGTACTCAACATGTAAGTTAAAATAAATAAATAGAGAAGTTCCAGAACAAGCCATCTCTTGAAATCGCCAAGTAAGCTAACCCATTTAAAATCCGTGCAGAGGTAGTTTTTGACCTGTGATCAAGTTATAGCTTGGTAGTCATTTTTTCTTTCAAGAAACAAAACTTTCAGAATTATCTTCAGCAATTCCTTTCTCATTGACTAACTTAAGGTTAACAGTCTTCTCCAAGATCCCTGGACCTCTGCTAAGTTAACACCTATTATGTTTGGGAATCAAAGCTAATAGTCATGTGTTTACTAAATGTAAGGTCTTCATGAACATCATTCTGTGCAATTATCCTGTCAACTTTGGAGGATAGAAGAGTAGTTCTCACTGGCTGCTCAATAGAAGTACCTGGTAGCTTTTAAAATGACTAATGATTTGGCACCTATCCAGCCTGATTGACAAAGTCTATGGGGGCAGCTCAGGCCTGGATATTTACAAAAATTTCCCAGGTGATTCTAGGAGAGTTGAGAACTACTGGGATGGATATTGCTATCCTTGTTTTATAGAGGATAGATTCGGTGATTGCCAAAGATGTAAGTTTACATGGTTTTGAACTAAGTGGCAGAGCCAGAATGTAGACAAAATTTTATCTAATGCCAAACAGCATGAACATCCTTACCTACTAAGCTGAGCCAACTCCTCACAATGTAAGTTTCACGAGGGCAAAACCATATCTAAATTCCTACTGCATTCCCAGTGTTCTACACAGGGCTGGCCAGACACATGGTGGGAATCTAATAAAGATTCTTGAATGACTACATGAATGAAATAAATAGGAAATTCCACAGGACTTTTCGTTGACAACATCCACAGGACCCCATAAGAAATACACAGGGTCTTTTGTAAATTGGCCCTTTGTCCTATCAAAATGCCATCTGTTCCATTGTCTAAGCATTTGTCTGAAGTGTCCGCTTACTGAGTGGCTCAATCAGCTCTCCAGCTCCACCTGCTGATGCCTCAAACACAGTTGGAATTTCCAACTTCCTATTAGAGGGAATACTGGAAAATCTACTATTAGGAGCCCTGTGAAATCTGTCATTTGAAAATATATTTTGACTCTCCTCCATGCAATGAGAGTTAGGAATGTTGGCCACTCCCAGCCTTGTATTATCTGCACCCCCAGCCCTGAAATGAAAATTGTCATAGGCAGAGGAGGGAAAAAAAGCAGATAGCTAAGGCTGTTCCCATGTTCTGACTCTACCATGTCAATATTATCTTTTCATTTTTCCAACTTTATTATACGATATGACATGATATAATTATATATATGTATATATAGCGAATGCCTTTTGCAATTTAAACATGCAGAGTCGAGACCCATGAGTAAGCGTTAATAAGGTGAGGGATTATCACCATGTGAAGAACAATGTGGCTGGGATAGTGAGTGTTGAATGTGAATACATTCTATAGGGAGCCTTTAGTGTCTCAGTTGCTGCTGTCCCTTGAGTAGCTGTCCCTCAGGCTGCTTCTGCAGAAGAGTAGCCTAAGATTTCTCATAACTTGGAGCTTCCAGCTCAGACTACCCAGCTCCTTTGTATTTCATTTTCAATCATCACAGGCGTTACTAACTTGAGCTGCAGCCGTGGCTGTGAGTTGAGCAGCATTCCACTCAATGGTTAACATACTCACAAGGTGCCTGCCAGCTGTCCCTCACCCTCATCCTTGGTGAGTTTACCAGAAAAAAAATCGGGGTCTATTAATAGCGGTGGTTTAGAGTATGACTGTACATTTCCGATTATCAACCTCGTTCAGATTGGTCTCATTCACGGCTGTGTGGGTCCAACTCGGTGAAAATTATTTAAAATATTTTTAATTCCCAGAAGGACTGCAGGGTCTTCTCAAAATTTGTATTTTCTTTTTTTTTTTTACTAGAGGACATATTCCAATTCTCTGAACAGTAAGGAAGAGTTCAAGTTCTGTAGATCAAATATTCTTTAAAATAAAAACATTTTAGAGTGGAAATAATTTTAGAATTAGCTAAACCTGAGTTAGATCTTCCCTTCTTCATTCTTTCTGAAACTCAATACATGGGGGTAATGCCACATGCTTTTTAGGCTGTGTGATTACAGACATAGAACATAAATATTCATCCCTTGTCCCTTCGCATTGTAACTCCATGTGATTACCTTTAGTGTGAACTTGGCAGAGGCTTAGCTCTCAATGAAATTGAATGCGTTGGGCAGGCCATCAGCTGGGGGGACAAACGTAATTAGGGATTTGTCTTAGCTATATTTACCCCAAAATGGAATTTTGCTTTTAGATTACTGTTTGATATTGTTAAGTCCCACTTCATTTGAGCTAGCCTTACTTTGTCTTTGTTCTAAGAGTTTAAATAAAAGTCTTCCCTGAGTGTTTCAGTTCTTGGTGGTTTACTGAGTGATCTGGAATAAAGGCCTGCCTCGGTCTGGCTCTGTCATTTTCTCCTCCAGCTCTTTTTCATCGAGGTGTTCTGAGGGGTTGGCAAGTGAGACGAGAAGTGGAGGGGCCCTGACTCAAAAATGCAGGAGTGTGAAGATTTATTTTCTTTACTTTAATATAATAAACCCCCTCCGGGTCTGAGCTAACATCATCATTTTTCCTTAGTCTGCTCTGTGAAGGCTGCCAAACCTACGTGGGGAGATTGATGCCTCCTTTACTCTGAATAATAGGGACAAAGGCATTCATCAGGGATTTTCAAAATTTGCTGGGCTTAGAAGTTCTCCCCGAGGTTTGGAACTCAAGAGCCCTACAGCTCCTAAGGACTGAACATGAGAGAATCTGGTCCGGAAGAGAGGAAGCCAGTGAGTCCTTTGTAATTCTCTCCATGCTGGGATAGGCTATTCAAATTACTTCATGTGCTCTGAAGTCCTTCCTTAGCAAGCACAGATGGAGGTGGTCACAGCTCTGTTGTTGCGTTGATGTGGGATTTGGAGCTGGAGGAGAAGTAGGGCAGTTGACCAGAAAGATTGACTCTTGTAATACAAGTAGCTTAGTGCATCAGGCCCCCGTTAGTGCAACAGTCCACGGCTGTTGTTGGGACTGTAACTGTGGTCACTCTTCGTAAATCAATCTCCTGGAAGCAGGGTCTGCACAAGTCTCTGTGAAAGGGGCCCTTGCTTTCCAGACCACTAGGCTACTCAGTCTGTTCTCTCTTTAGATAGATATTCCCAAAGAACTAGAACTATATTAGTTTTTCTAGAACCCAGGAACACACACATCACATCTTTTGCCCTTCTCCCTCTTTTTCCAGTTCTTGCTCAAATTGGAAGGTCGCTGTGGTAGACATGGATATGAGCCTCCCGGGTTACCCCTGAGGGAGGACTTGTTATCCCAGCACTGGGGGTTCTGTGAGCAAATGGCCTGCAGCTCACTGCCCCCCGCAGAGACTGCCTGAGATGCAGAGAGATGCCTCACCTGAGATCACACCATTCCCAGGACAGCCCACATTTAAGCAAGGCAGAACTTAGAAGCCCAGCCATTTCAGCCTGGCGTAGACAACTCTGATAGGCAATGCTCGTTTCAGAGCTCCCTGGTGATTTGGCAGAGGCTTCATTGGACCTGCCTCGAAGTTCAGCTTCTTTCACTTCTCAGTCTTACTTCCTCCCTTTCCTCTCACAGGAGCTCAGCCCCTCAAAACATCTTAACATTCCAAGCTCCATCTCAGTAACAGCTTGAAAGCACTCTACCTGTGAGAGGCTCTAGCCCACCTGGTATCTTGGTAGAGTTCTATGCTCAGAATTCCAGACCACTCTTAATATAGAAACAGTGAGTTTTAGATTTTAGAAAACACTTTTCCTTCAACAAATTGTGACTTGGTAACAATTATTATCATGGATAGAAAATACAAATTGAATCTGAAACTCAAAGTTGAGGAATGACTCCTTTATTCTAGGCTGTGTCTACCCTTCTTTTGAAGCGATGAATACCATTGATTTCCTCAGCAGGTACGCTGAGGGCAAAATGAAGTGAAAAAAAGATTTGGAAAGTATTTCTAAAATATTATCATATATATATATATATATTATATCTCAATATCTATCTATCTATTATCTATCTATCTATCTATCTATCTATCTATCTATCTATCTATCTATCATCCATCTGTAAAACAGAGCTTTGTAAACTCAAGAGTGCTAAGCAACCTCTAATGGCTGTTACTTATTTGATGGAAAAGCACGGTCCTTTCTGCCATGTTGCAGTCCATTGAACAACTGGTCATGCCTCATCTCAGTCTGTTCCTCAGCCAACTCTTGTTCCAGGTACTTTGGGCGGCTGTGTAGATAGTACAAAGCAGTGGCCATGATGGTAGGAATGGCTTTAATCTAGTTAGAATATTTTAATGTCAGCCCCTATCGTTATTGCCTATCATACTTTCTGCCTTCGTTTTACTCAGGTGCTTATTTTGTGGCTCTGGAGTGTCCTTCTAATCCAGAGATTTTTTATCTTTCCTCCAAGATACAAAGGGAACGATAGGTTCATTTTCAAATGGTAGCCTCTTTTTCTGTGCCTTTTGTGCTTACGTTTTGAGTGTGACTGTGCAGCTATCAGTTTGCCCTGTGTGGGGATTTATGTCACTGGAAGGTATGGCCACTGGAGAACTCCAAAGGGCCAGCAGCCTTACAGTCTCTTCTGAAGGAATTTAGCTGTAACATTTTGCATTCGCTCAACACCCTCTTAGCAGACTTGGCTTCCTTTGAGAAGGGGTCACAGTGAGAAACAGGAGTAAAGCTGCCATGTGGGTGGAGTCTCTCAGGTGACTGTACTTGATGGAGTTCAGGTCTTTATGTGCCTGGGACACTGAACCAGGGCTCAGAAGTTCTAGCTAAGTCTCAGGATTCCTTCTCTCTCTCTCTCTCTCTCTCTCTCTCTCTCTCTCTCTCTCTCTCTCTCTCTCTCTTCCTTCCTTCCTTCCTTCCTTCCTTCCTTCCTTCCTTCCTTCCTTCCTTCCTTCCTTCCTTCTTTCTTTCTTTCTTTCTTTCTTTCTTTTTTCCTTCCTTTCTTCCTTCCTTCCTTCCTTCCTTCCTTCCTTCCTTCCTTCCTTCCTTCCTTCTTTCTTTCTGTCTCATGTTTTCCTTTTTTTTAAAAAAAGTCATAAGTCATTTGGCCCTTCCACATGGTAGAGTAGATGCTCCCTAGAAAAAAGAAGTATCAATAATAATATTTTTTTAAAAAACATAAAAAACACGCTTTTTTGAGCATCTGCTATGAGCCAGGCACTGTCCTATGTTCTAAGCCTTTACATGTATGATTATGTTTAATTTTTAACAATACCTCTAAGAGAAAGTAGCTACTAATATTTCCATTTTATACAGGAAACAGGCATCTATTCTGGTTCAGTCTCTTACTGTTCATAAGGCGTTGCTTGCTACGTGTTTTTTCCTTTCTGTTTTCCCCGGCTACTCAGTGACTGTTCACTGAGCATCTGTTGTACGCCAGGCGCAATGCCGGGGCCGGGGGTACAGTGCTGGAGAAAACAGACATGGTCCCTGCGCTATTGGGAGTCAAAGATAGCATGCGGTTCTTGAGGGGGAAAAACTGCATATCAGGTTTTTTGCTGGGGAACAAACCTCAAACCCTCTGCTTGCTGCCTAATTCTTCTTAAAATCTCAGTTGGGAGAAACCAGATTTCCAGAAAGTTTCCAAAGGTTGTATTATATTATACCTAGGCCCGTGTTCCTTCCAAGTTCCCAATCTTAGTGAATGACGTGCTGGTTGTTATCTTTGACTTCTGCTTCTCCCATCCCCTCCCTCATCTATCAGTCATTGAGTCCAGATAGGTCTTTCTCCTAAACATCTCTTGGGTTAACACATTCTTCTCCATATCCATTGCTACCATCATCTGTTGCTCAGAGGTCTATAATAGCCTCGTGACAAAGGTGCCATCCCTTTGCCATCCTACAGCCCATTGTCCTTCCAACAAGTGTGTGTCAAGTGCAGAGTTGAATATGGAAGTACACAGCTCAGAGGTGCAGCCTGGTGAAAGAGGAGGAGCCAGCAAATGACTTTTACAAAGAGGGTCACTGAGGTAGGAGGAAAAGCAGAGGAACGTGATACTGCCAGGGTAGAGATGGATGTTTTTCAAGGATGGAGTGAATAGAGGGTAAGGTGACATACAAAGCAGTCAATTGTATTTGCCAGCACAGAGATCATGGATATCCTTAACAGAGAAGTTTCACTGGAGACCTGTGGGCAGAAGGAGAATTGGAGTTAACTTTAAGAAGGAAAGAGCAGAGGTTTTTTTGTTTTTTACCCCCTGTATGTGAAAGAGAAATTGAATTAGCAGCTGGTGGGGAATATTGGGTGAGGGATTTGGTTTTTCGTTTGTTTATTTTTACCATGGGAAATTCTATAGCTTGCTTGTGCAGTGATGGGAATGCTCCAATACTAAGCAAGAGATTGAAAATGCAGCAAAGAGAAGGGACTCCTTGAGAAGGTGCTGAGGATCAGGTTCCAGAGCTCCAGAGGATCGATGGACCTTTATTGGAGGAGCTCTGCTTCCTCCATTGAAACAAGAGAAATGGAGAATGTGGAAATAGAAAACGGAGATTTATAGATTTGGTGGGAAGGAGGATGTATACATTTTTATCTGATGGTTTCTATTTTTTTAATCATAAAGAACATTTTAAAACATCATGTTTCATTCACATTTGAAGAAGGTTGGAGGAGAGAGACTGTAACTGGTATAAAAAATAATCATAATGAGACTGGAAAAGCTAATTTACTAGGGAAACCTAAAAGGAGAGCTGAGTGTTTTGTTCAGGCTTTTGATCATGAATTTAAAGTGAAACTGGTCAGCTAGATATTGTGTCTGTATTTATCCTCCAGGAATATTTTATTTTTCCCCTTTCCCCACCCCCACTCTGGTTCAAGCCATTGTTTCTCAGTCTAGTTGTGTAGGACACAGCTCCCTGGCCCTGCTGCTATTAATTATGAGCCTTGCGCTCCCCCCCCCCCATGCAGTCAGTTGCCAGTCGTCAGTCGGCTGCTCACAGCATCTCATGGCAGCTCTCACCGGCTGCTGGCCACTCACACTGGCCACTGGTCGCTCACCGCAGCCCATGGCAGCACACGTCATCCTCCAGCTGCTCACGGCAGCCCAACTCCAGGGACAGCCGTTGTTCACAATCTGAGCTGTGGCGGTGCAGCTCACTGGCCCGTGTGGGAATTGAACCAGCGACCTCAGTGTTAGGAACACAGCACTCCAACCACCTGAGCCACCAGGCCGCCCAATATTGTATTTTTTTAAATGAATAAACCGCACTCTGCCAGGATTGGTTTTATTTCAGACAAGTGTGACAAGAGAGATATGTAAAGGTGGAGAGCAAATTTTAAAGGAGGTGATTATAATAATAGAGCATGTGGCCTAAATGAATAATAAGGAAATTGAAAAGAGGGAACTGACTGGTGGATAATGAAAATGTGGTTGATGGTTTGGAGATATCAGTGAGGTTAAAGAATTTTGTTGGTGACCTGGAGCTAGGGGAGGAAGTGTGGGTTAGAGAAACAGATTTGGAGTTGATGTTGAGTATAATAATACCAAGGTGGTGTGTGATAGTAAGACTAGATCAGTTGTAATAAAATGGAAGAAAAAAGCAACTAGAGATGAGAAGGTCAAGGAGCTGAAAATCCAGAGTGTGGATGTCATCTCACTTTGCACACGTCTTAGTGTTTTGTAATTGTTGGTTTATGTTTCCACAAGTATGTTATTCTCTGAAGGAAGGGACTACATTTTTCTTGTCACTGCTTCTTCCCTAAGTCCCAGTACAGTAACTGATCCATAAAATATTCAATATATATTTACTGAATGAACAAATAAGTCCATTCTTTAAAAGATTTTAAAAGTTATTCCTGAATCGAGAGCTGCACACTGGGACACCATTGTCTGGACTCCTCGTGGACCACTTTTTGTGAGCTGTGTTGTGGGTAATGACATTTACTGCTGCCATGGATGCTGTAAGAAGCAAATGCTAAGTGAAATAAGTCTGACAGAAAAAGTAGAGAACCATGTGACTTCACTCATACGTGGGATATAAAACTGAAAGCAGCAAAGCAACAAGATAAACAAACAAACAAAAACTCATAGACACAGACAACAGTTTAGTGGTTACTAGAGGGTAAGCAGGGTTAGAAGAGGGTAAAAGGGGCCAAATATATGATGATGGAAGGAAAACTGACTCTGGGTGGTGAGCACACAATGTGATATATAGATGATGTATTACAGAATTGTACACTTGAAACCTATGTAATTTTACTAACCAATGTCACCCCAATAAATTTAATAAAAATTAAACAAAAAGAAGCACTCTTGTTTAGTTTACCATGGTATTTAAAATAGGGGGATATTGAAGAAATAATTCATTCCCTCACATAGTATTCTCTTTATTAGGACCCACAAGGGAAATTTTTCTAGGATTCCACAGCTCGGAAGACCTGTGACTCTTCTAAGTGAACTGACGATTAGTGAGGCTCATAAGCAAGTATGTTTTCTTCTTTCCTTTGCCCATTTCAGCCAGATTTGTGGCTCAGGGTCAGCCTTTGCAATTATGCAGAAAAATGTTGTATTTATTTCTTAGGAATAATTTCTTACCCTTTGCTTTATCTGATTATCTTTTCCTTATTTCCACATGTCTGTAATTTCTTCTCCTGTTTCTTTTTCTATTCTAGAATCTTTCTTGAATATTTAATGCTAAAATGTGGTTCCCCAAGGTTCAGCTGGATGAAATATTCTTCTAACACTTTTACTTGGTGCAATCTTCTGGAGATCATGTGAAAAGCAAGCCTGTTATTTTATAAACTATAATAGTAAAGATTCATCAGATTATGGCCGTTTATAAATAATACATATTTTTGATGATTTATGGAGCTACTCTTTTTGAGTTAAGCTTAGAATTTCTACAACATATAATGTTAAGCATATCATCTATCTTGGATTTAATACTAGGCACAAAATTGCTTACAAAAAGAAACATTTCTGAGCATTTCTCTATTAAATCAAAAGCTCCTATCTGGGACTTTATTAATTTAATTAAGAAATTTTATGAATTTTTGAGCATATGTTTGCTTAATAAAATAATTTAAGAAGTGTAAAGAGAACTGGTCATGACTGAAGTCTCTGAGAGCCTTATAAGAAGTGCAAATGAAATTCAAAAGCAGAAATCAAGATGACAAATATGGACAGAGGTCACTGCAGAATAAGAAGAATGAATGAAAGTGAGATTCTATAGGACTAGCCATATAGGAATACTGGACACAAAAATCTATAGACTATAAAGAAAATGAAAGGGAAAAACAGAGGAAACATGTTACAGCTTTGCAATACTCAATACTGGAGAGCATTAAATACAGAGTATTGTCATTAAGTAGTGTCATTACGGGAAAGTGGATTTCAGAACACTGGTTGAGACTCCTATTAGACTTTCTGCAGATAGAAATGCCAAACCTGCAGGACAGAATAATACATGAGTACAGCTCAGCAAAGATGCTTGCACCAGTGGGGCTCAGACCAGACCACTGCGTGTAATTGGGTTAAGGACACCTGTATGCTTCTTTCTCTAAAGTTTGATCAGCTAGTCTCATTAAGTGCTGTATATGAGAAGAATGCGATTGTTAATGTTGCTTGCATGAAATATGTGAATAAAACACAGTAAAATGTTATCAACAACTGTAAAAATATTCCAGAATGGTATGTTATGTTGGCACAACTAGTTTTACATATTTTTGTAAGGTGCATCAAATCCTTTCTTGGAAGAAGCTGGGTTATTCATTAAAGAACATAAAATAAGACTAGAGAAAGTCATATTTTCACTACTGGATTTTTAAAAAATGACTCTGGGAATGGAATGTTTATTAGTAGTATTAGATAGCTAGTAGTATGAGAGCTACTAGCTATCATACATTGTGTGCTTCTAATATGCTAAATATGTTAAGCAATATGCTAAACTTTTTTTGTGCCTTATTTAATCTTCATAGAATTTGATGACAGGTACAATCACTATTCTCATTCATGCAATCAGCAAATATTTATTGGGTTTCTAATAAGTGCTGCCAACTCTTCTAGAGTGAGTGAGGCAAAGACCTTGCTTTCTTGGTGCTTCCCTACTAATGGAGGACAATGATGGATTCTTTGAGGAGATGGCATTGGAGAAGAGACTAGAAAACATTGAGTCATTTTATAAAAGAGGTAACAAAAGCTCACAAAAGACTAAGTAACTTGCTAAGTTCACAAAGATAGAATGTGTCAGAGCTAGAATTCAAGCCCAGAGGTATCAAACTCTGGAAGTTTCACTTTTCACATTATACCTCTGTGTCTCACGTTCTGGGCTAATTCCACTGCCCAGATGCCTAGAGAGCAGGGGTTTTTTTGTTTTGTTTTGTTTTGTTTTTAATCATTCACAACAATTCTTAGCTTTGTTTAGGCAGGTTTGATGGGCAGGCTATCAAATTTATTAACAATAACAACAGAAACCTGGCACAATTTTTGAGCAAAAGAAATGTATAGGAATTCTGCTGGTATTATGAATTCTGTTTTTTTATAATAATGTGAAATGTACATTTCTGGAAAATGTGCACAAAGGACTTAGTGAAATTTATTTGAAAAATAAAAGTTAGTAGTCTTAGTGTGTTGTATATATTCATCTTTTAAGAGAGAGAGGTGGGGAGAGAGAGAGAGAGACTACTGGAAAAAGTGCTACATCCCTCATTGCTGAATATCACTAGAGTCACCTTTGAAGTACTCCCCTTCGGAAACTATGCACTGGTGCTAGCGCCTAGTCCACCCTTCAAAGCAATTTTGGAACTCTTTTTCTGGAATGGCCATCAGGGCTGTCATCATATTACTCTTGTTGTCCTGAATGTCATCAAAATATCTTCCTTTCAATATTTTCTTATCTTCAGGTAAAGAAAGAAGTCATTGGGGGCCAGATTAGGTTAGTAGGGAGGGTGATCCAATACAGTTATTTGTTTACTGGCTAGAAACTCCCTCACAAACAGTGTCGTGTGAGCTGGTGCATTGGCGTGATGCAAGAGCCTTGAATTGTTGGTGGAAATTTCACGCAGCCTTTTCAGCGCTTCCAGATAGTAAACTTGGTTAACTGTTTGTCCAGTTGGTACAAATTCATAATGAATAATCCTTCTAATATCAAAAAAAGGTTAGCATCATAATTGCAACCAGTTCACGAACCTAATCATTGGATCTTGTATTACACTCTGGAGATTACAAAAGGTTGAAAGTCTATTTTTTCTTTTTTAATAAAATTCACTTATGTTTTATTGACTGAATTTTTTCACACTTTATTTATTTTGGCATTCAATATTATTTTATATTAATTTCAGGTGTACAGGATAGTGGTTAGACATTTATATAATTTAAGAAGTGATTCCCCCTGACTAGTCTAGTACCCACTTGGCACTATACATAGTTATTACCATATTATTGACTATATTTTCTATGCATTACTTTATATCCCCATGACTATTTTGTAACTACCAATTTGTATTTCTTAATCCCTTCACCTTTTTCACCCTGCCCCCCTAACACCCACTCCCATCTATCACCCTGATAAATCTAGTAACCATCTGACAGCATACATAGATACTAAAATAATATTGACTATTTTCCTTATGCTATATCCTGCATCCCCATGATTACTGTGTAACAACGAATTTATACTTCTTAATCCCTTGCCCTTGTGCACTCAGCCCCAACCACACTCCCATCTGGCAACCATCAAAGTGTTCTCTGTATCTATGAGTTTGTTTCTGTTTTGTTTGTTTATTTTGTTCTTCAGATTCCACATATAAGCAAAATCACATTGCATCTGTCTTTCTCTGTCTGACATATTCCACTCAACACAATACCCTCCAGGACCATGGTGCTGCAGATGGCAAGAACCCATTCTCTCCCATGGTCAAGCAATGTTCCATTGTATATATGTACCACCTCCTTTTTATCCATTCATCCATTGACAGACATGCACGCTGCCTCCACATCTTGACCGTTATAAACAATGTTGCAGTGAACATATGGATGCATTCATCCCCTTGAAGTAACGTTTTGGGTTTCTTTGGATAAATAACCAGAATTGGCATTACTGGGTCCTTCTTTATCTCTTGTTATAGTCTTTGTTTTAAAGTCTATTTTATCTGATATAAGTATTGCTACTCCAGACTTTAGGTTTGTTTCTTTTCATTTTCATGAAATCTCTTTTCCCCATCCCTTTATTTTCAGTCTGTGTGTGCCTTTTGATCTGAAGTGAGTCTCTTGTAGGTAGCATATTTTCTTATAGGTAGTCTTGTTTTCTTATCCATTTATCCACCCTATCCTTTGATTGGAACATTTAATCCATTTACATTTAAAGTAATTGTTGATAAATATGTAGTTATTGCCATTTTATTATTCATATTTTTGATATTTTTATTTTTTTTCTCTTAAAGAAGTCCCTCTAATGTTCCTTATAATATTGGTTTAGTAATTATAGACTCCTTTAGCTTTTTCTTGTCTGGGAAACTCTTTATCTGTCCTTCGATTCTATTATAAATGATAGCTTTGCTGGGTAGAGTAACGTTGGTTGTAGGTCCTAACTTTTCATAACTTTGAGTATTTCATGCCAATCCCTTCTGGACTGCAAAGTTTCTGTTAAGAAATCAGCTGACAGTCTTATGGGAGCTCCCTTTTAGGAAATTAACTGCTTTCCTCTGGCTACTTTTAAGATTGTCTCTTTGTCTTTAACCTTTGGCATTTTAATTATAATGTGTATTGGTGTGGGCTTCTTTAGGTTCATCTTATTTGGGACTCTCTGCACTTCCTGGACTTGAATATCTATCCTTTGCCAGGTTAGGGAAGTTTTCTAACAGTATTTTGTTAAATTAGTTTTCAATTCCTTGCTCTCTCTCCTCTTCTCGTACTCCTATGATGCAAATGTTGGTATGCTTGATGTTGTCCCAGAGGCCCCTTAAACGCTCCTCATTTTTTTGGATTCTTTTTTCTTTTTATTCTGATTAGTTGTTTTCTGCTACCTTATCTTTTAAATTATTGAAATGATCCTCTGCTCATCTAATCTACTCTTTAATGCATTTTTATTTCAGTTATTGTATTCTTTATTTTTAATTTGTTCTTTTTTATATTTTATATCTCCATTTTTATGTTTCCTATCTCTTTGTTGAAGTTCTCTCTGAGGTCATTGTACATCCTTATAACCACTGTTTGGAACTCTGCATCTGGTAGATTACTTGTCTTCATTTTGTTTAGTTCTTTTTCTGTAGCTTTGTTCTGTTCTTTTAGTTGGGACATATTTCTTTGTCTCCCCATTTTGGCTGCCTCCCTATGTTTGTTTCTATAGATGAGGTAGAGCTGCTATGCTGAGTGGCTTTATATAGTCAGTGTCCTATGGGACCCAGTGGTGCAGTCTCCATTGCCACCAGAGCTGGGTGCTCCAGGAGTGTCCCCTATAAGTGTTGTGTGTACCCTTCTGTTGTAGTTGAGGCTTGGTTGCTGTCTGCATATCAGTGGGAGGGATTGACCCTAAGGCTGGTTGGTTGTGAGGTCTGGCCATAATTACAGTGGAGGAGCTGTGGTGCAAGGGCTGACCCTACAGATCAGGGTTCATTTTAATGGGGCTCTGGTGCCTGCCCAGTTTGCCCTTTGGCTGTGTTGTCCTTGAAAGTGACTAGGTGATACTGTAGCTTGGTCTTAAGCTGGCCACCAGGCAAACCAGCCCTGGGGCCTTCTTGGAGGGGCCCCACTGCAGGCCAAGTTTAGCCACATCCTGTGCTCTGCCCAGGGCCACCTGCTATGAGACACAAAGCAATCCACAGATTGCTCACACTGGGCTTGGAAGTGCCTCAAGAGACCAACATGTGAACCGAGGCCAGTTGTCACTAATGCCAGGCTAAGGATGCTCAGACCGAGGTGTGGGACGTGCTGAAACCAGATGCTGCTTGTTTGAGCTTTGTGAACCTTTGAGAGATTTTAGGAAAGTCGGCAGCATGAGCTAAGACAGGTTGTTTATACAGAAAAGCCTCTGGAAGTGGCTTGGGCATGCCCAAAATTTGGGTAAGGCAAGGTCTCAGGGAATCACTAGGGTGGGGCAGACAAAAAGTGATATCCAGCTTGATGGAGACTCAGATGTGGCATCTGCATGCAGAGAGGAGGAGGGCTCAATGAAGAAATGGTTTCTGCCACCTCCTCCCTCCAGGAGACAGCTTCTCCTCCAGCTCTCACCTGGAAGCTGGACAATTCAGTGCCTCCCCATATGTCCCTGGTGTCTTTCAAGCTGCTGCCCCAGAGCTGCAGCTCAGAGTGAGTCAGTCAGTCAATGAGTAAGTCCATGAGTGGTCCCTTTAAGAGGAGTGCCTAGGACTGGCAGCCACCTTTGGGTTCACTCAGTCACAATCTCCGCTGGTTTTCATAGCCAGAAGTTGTAGATATTTTTCTCCCTAGAACTGGAACCCTGGACTGGGGAACCTGGTATGGGGCTGGGACCCCTCATTTCTCAGGAGAGATATCTGTCTTGCAGGTGTGGGACCAGCTCATTCCATGTCTCTGCACCCCCACCACTCTCAAGGTGGCTTCTTTTGTATAGCCGTAGTTGTAGGGCTTTGGTTTAGCTAGACTTCAGGCAATTCTCACTGATGGTTGTTCCATAGTTTAGTTGTAATTGATGTGGTCCTAAGAGGAGGTGAGCACAGTGTTCATCTAATCTGCCATCTTGACTGGAAAATCGTAGAGGGCAGCTTTGAAGTTAGGATTTCAATTCCTGGAATTCCGTCTTCCCACATCAGGGCTTGCTGCTTGCTGATGCTCAGTGGCCCTCTTGCTATGGCCACAGCAGTGTGGCTCGATTGCAATTTTATGGCATCAAGGTAAACATGTCTTTGACTGACACTGATTTGGAAAACAGCTGGGAATCCATTTTGCTGTGTGAAAATAGCGGAAGTCTTTGGGAACTGTGTTGTGCAGTGTTAGGGCTTGTAAAGTGCCATTTGATGGTGAACCTACAGAATGTTCACATTGCTTAAAGGTAATTTACATTGTGTCCTTACCCCAAGTCCTACGGGATAAAGTTGATAGTCGTTTAATTTTCTCTCATTTATTTTCCCTGGCATGCTATCATTGCTTCTGGAAGGGAATGTAAAGACTCTGTACCATTTACACTTACTAGCCCACTTTTATTCAACTAGAATTCCTGTAACCTTTACTTCTTTCCCTTTATATCTGCAATATGGATGACAGATAGTCCCATGGCCTGTGTGTATGGACTGGGTTTATCACCTTCTCTCACAGTCCAGAGATGAAAATGAGTCGTAGGTGCTTGTTCTTAAGAAGGAAGGAAGAACATGCTGTTGAGAGAAGCTTGAATCTGGGATAAGTCCAAGAAAAAATCCTAGTCCCCAGATATTTAAAATAACAGTCTTCACGTTGATGTAAATTTGAGTAAATCTCTGACATTTTGATGGACTTAGAAGAATTATAACCTGTTCACTCATTTGTTCATTTGCACATTTATCAAATACTTATTAAATACCTTTATAGGCACATCACAGTTGTTAACTCAGGAACTACAGAGAGAACATGGTCTTATGGAAGAGATAGAAATAAACAAGACCATTGTATTCAGTGTGCTAAGTGGTAGACAAGAGGCATAAACAGGGTGATGTGGGAAAAACAAACAGTGATGCTTAGAGGATCCAAAAAAATTTCACAGAGAAGGTGCTGTTGGGGGTGGACCTTGATGAATGAGTAGAGTTTACCAGGAGAGGAAGGAATGAAGGATAGTAGTCTAAGATAGAGGGACTAGTGTGTCCAAATAAATAGAATTCACAAGTGACCCTGGTAGCTCAGGAAAAAGCATAGGGATATGAGATGCCCCTGGAGAGAACTGGGGGAGGGGATGGCTAGAGAGAAGGTTAGTCTCACCAAGAGCCTTCTGTTCCCAGCCAGAGGGCCCAGGGCCTTTATCTCTCCCTCTGTGGAATGGAACCGTAGGTCTTTGGAATGGAAGGGGCCTTAGGAAGCATCTATTCAATAAACAATCTAAGATTCAGAAGGTAACTGGATTAAATAAGATATTTAAAAATACAATATGATCTGGGAGTTACTAATATTACCAAATGAGTATCTCCTGAGGACTTTAATTTGATTGAATACATACATATTATTTATCAACACAAACATTTTGTTTATTGGGTGTGCTCTTGTGTGCAGCAATGGACATTGTGTTGTAAAGGCTTCAAATTCTTACAGCTATAGAAGTTGGGTCTATCAGTAAACTTAGTGCATAGCATTACAATTAATGCTTTGAACCTTCACTCACAATACACAGATGGGAGTATAAATTGGATGAGCTCTTCTGAAGGGCAATTTAGTAATGTATATCAAAACAATCTATGGAATCTGAACAGTGTTGACCTCCAATTCCTTTTTAAAGGATTTGTCCTCAGGGAATGGCCAGAAATGCATCTACAGTATATTTATTCATTATAGTGTTGTTAATAATGTCAAAAAAAGAAGATAACTTACATTTTTTAATAAAATAATTATGGTACAATGGAGTGCTCTGTAGATATTAAAAATGATTAAATAACTGTTACTCGTTTATGTGGAAATACATTCCTTAATGAAAAAATAGGTTACAAAATAATATGTACAATAATCCCAATCTTGTAAAATATTGATATATAGTTTACTTATGTGTATGTATGGAAAAGTCTGGAAAAACATATACCAAGATGTTAATAATGTTTATTACTGGGTGGTAGGATAATAGGCAATTCTTGATCTCTATTATTGGCTTATCTATATAATTTCTAGGGTTTTTGTTTGTTTGTTTGTTTAAACAGTAAGCATATATTATCTGACTTTTTTGTACCATGTAAAGTTATACATTATTTGCCAACATGTGTGCAGACTGGCTGGTTGCCTATTTACCATACCTATTTAAGATTCTTCTGTTGTTCCATTCAGGACTGTTTGGCCAATAACTAAGGGAAAAGAAATTGAAGAAGTTTGGGACCGTATATTATGGTTAGAAAACTTCTGCCTTGTGTAGCCCATGTCTGTGATAGGAAAGATAAGCTAGGCTATCTCCACCCCTTTATGGAAAGCACCAATTTTTAGATTAAGCATGTCTGGCCAACTGCCAGGATTTCCATCTCCTTAGTAACTGAGCAGTGTAATAAAGTGGATAAAAGCATCTGCTATTTTTCAAATCATCTATGTTGTGCAAAAGTCTTACCCAATTACCTGGATTCCCTTTGAAAAACTGTGTGATTTTCGTATTCTGCACATACAGATGGAAATAATCTGGGGTTAAGCCAGTCCTCTTATGGGGAGTTGCTTATTTGGTTTTTCCCACTTACTTTGACTCTGGTATTCAAGTGTGCATCACCTAAATCTAGCGTCTATTTCTAGCACCTTTAGAAAGGATTCTGTACCTTGGGTTTTATGATGATGGTCAATGTGTTATGGAGAATGAATTGAAACACCATTCCCTCCTCTTATGTATAGATTTCAAGCTGCAAAGGAAAGATATGCAACGTTCTGCCCTTTTCTTTTTTCCTTCCTCAGTAAGGAATGTAAAGATAACCTTTCACTAGACTAGTTATGGTCCAGGCTAGTTTCTTTTCCGCATATCTCAGGTTGCTCTTGTATGAAAAGTTCCTGTCGGCACTGGGATATAGGCATCCTGCTTCTGCCTTTATTACAGAGTCTTTGTATATGGCAGAATAAAGAATTGAAATATTAATTGGTGTGGGTTTTACGTTCTTCCTACTCCTTTCCTGTTTCAAATGGGAAGCAAGGTTATTTGCATTTCTTTACTCTGGAAACTTTTGCAGGGAAGGGAAGAGAAGCTGCTTCAGGGCAAAAGCTCCTCCAGTGTGTTATAAAGTATTGAGCTCATCCTAGAAATGGTGTTGGGTGTGCTGGAGAAAAGTGGTACAAAGAGAGCACCTTCAAGGACAAGGTGAAAGTAGGGGAGTCCCAGATATTAAGAAGGGTCTGGAGGCCAGCCAGTCTGGGGAGCATGTGCAATCCATACCCTGCTCCCAGCAGTTCTCTGGAGAGGCACGACCCTGAGGGCAAAGGCCACTGGAGCACCTGGGCAAGATGCGTGTAGACTCTCTGCTTTGGAGCAGACAGATTTCAAAGGACCATGTGATCACAAACCTTGAAGATGTCAGAGGAAGCCATTAGGGAAATGAAGACCTGCCCCTATTTTCAGGGTTCCTTATAATCTTCCAAATCCTGGAGGCTGGAATAGTCTGAGAGGCCATGTACCTCCGGCGCTGAATGACATGAGGTTTGAGGCATACTTAAATTGATGAAAAGAAAATGCTGTATCTGGCTCTGACGTCACCAGCTCTGAGTCCATCAGATGAATTTTTTGGAAGAGTTTGTTTCCCTTCAATATTCTCCAACATTCTGCCTATGGTTCATATAGACTCCTGAGTATTGTGGTGCTAAGAAAAGATTGATTGGACTGTTACATTCTCTTTGTAAGGATTAGTAATTTGAGAGCCAGAAGCTGAATTTTTAAGGGTTGTGGTTATTAATGGGGTTTGCAACCCTTTTGTGTGGGAAAAGCCACTTCCAGTTTGGAGCTAAGAATAGATAACCCATTTTGTAGCTTCATGAAATTTCCTATATCGCATTATTAAACATCATCCTTCCCCTCCATAGCAACTCTAGTTATAATTGTTTCTCTATGCCTAGGAGCAGGTAATCCATTTTTAGTTGCACTATTAAAAAGTATGCCATTGATTATTCCTTGGTTTATGCCATGGTTTTCGAGGCTGTGATACAAAGTCACTGTAAGTTTGGATCTCAAATAGTTGTTGCTCATGCCTTAGATGGGGCTACAGGCTATAGTGCAGGCAGGAGCAATAAGGATGACACAGCATGAAACATGGATTATAGGCTGTGGATGAGAAATAAGGCAGGAGCCCTGACCTCAGGTTTCTGAAAACTCAGTAGAAAAGCTAAAACATACTCACTAACACCTATAACACACCAGCAACTTAAAATAAGGCAGGAATTAATAAGATCTAGAATCAAGTAACAATGCACTATGGGCATTTAAAGAAGGGAGAGTTTATTCCTGGATGGTAATATTTGTAGAATGGTCTTGAATGAGGCATAGGATTTTGGTAGGCAGAAGGAAAAAGGTAACTTATATGTCTATCTTTGATGAAGTATTGCAACGAAAGTCTGTGGATTTGGTTCTTAAGATACCCTATTTTGCCATGTATAATGCACACTTTTTTGCCCAAATTTGTGAGGGAAAAATAAGGAGGTGCATTAAACATGGGTAGTACTAATTTCATATCTATATAAATGTTTTTAATTCTTTTAAAAATTCTTTTATTTATGCTTATGAGTTAAAAGTGTAACTCTAGAAATCAATAATGACATCCGTATGCAAAATAATACCCTGGAATACGATGATCAATTTTGTTGAACTTACAAGGACGAAGAGTTCTTGGCCTTCTATGATATGTAAATACCGTAAATTTGTTACTGGTACATAAAATTTCTTGTACCTTGTATCTGTTCTTGTGTTTTGTAATTATTTGTAACGTAAAATTTCTTGTACCATAATGTGTTAAAAATAAATGCTAACATTCCTTTGTAACACAAAAAACAAGTACCTAAATGTAAACAAATACAGATTTGAATTAAAAAATTAAAACAAAAGTTGTTTTCCCTGAAAGTTTGGGCCAAAAACGTGGGTGCGCATGATACATGGCAAAATATGGTAACCTACAGGCAATCCAATTTGCCATATTTTCCCATCATATCTTAGGCCTGAGTTAAAGGTAGATTGCAAGGTGAAATCACATTCCATTTCTTTTTAGGGGAGTTTTAATTCATTCCATTTCTTTTTTTATCTTTTTCATTCCTTTTAACTGAAGATTTAACTGAGCTAATGGTATAAGCTCTGTGTTCTCCAGCTGAATCGATCATAGATGACTGGGGCGAGGTTAGGTTTGGGACCTCCCTTGACCCTTGGAATGATACTGCTCCGACCCTCATTATTCTTCCTGTGCCTAAGAGCGGTGTCAGAGCCGAGAAGAGGAGGGGGTATAAAAAGAGTCAGTGTCTCCAGGCTGTTCAGCTATAAATTGCTGGATACCCTATACCGGAAAAGCCTAAGGCAGAATGAGGCAGTGAAATGTGGGGACTATGATTATTGATGGAAGTGTGTTTTCCACATACAGATCAGATCTTCAACAAGGCAGTGGCGACATGGAGAAATATCTGGATAGAAAAGCTTCCAGATATAATAGCACAAGTCTGTCTGTTGTATAACAATATAATTATAATAGCTAATATTTATTGAGCACTCACTTGCTGCCGAGCTTTTGACATGCATTATCTTATTTACTCCACATAACTACTCCATGAAAGAGAGAAAATGGTTATCCTTATTTAACAGATGGGGAAACTTAAGCAGACAAGTTAAGACAATTGGTCAATGTTATTAGCTAGTAAGCATTAAAGTCTGGCTGTAGAGCCCCAAAGCATCATTTTTATGCCACACTGACTATTTGATTTCAGGAGAGCGCAGGAGGGTATGTGCAGGGAATTTCTGGTAGTGTTCCCAGTATTCCAGTGGGTAATGGAGATGTTGCTGAATTTACTTGCATCAGCAGAGATAATTTAATGAACCATATTAAAACCAAAGGAATGGTTGTGCTCACAGAATTCATGTCTCTCATTTCCTCAGATGTTGTCTCTTTTATCTTCTGTCATCAATAGTGTGGTAGCTAACCAGTGGCCTTTTTAAAAAGCATCCATAATGAATTAAAATAGCTTTTTGATGGAAAAACTATTGATAGCCTATAAAAGAGTAACACTCTTAATAAGTTGTCTGCAGTGGACTGAAGACAGCAAATGAAACATATTTGCAGCATGTTGTGTTTTGTTGTTTTAGTTTCTGCAAAATAAATAAGCCTATAAACTTTACCACTGAAGATTGCTGGCTGTATGTCTTGAGTTGCAGGGCTGTGATATTGATTCACCAATCAGGAAACATGAGTTTGCATCCCTAAATAAGCCTTTGCTTTTCAGACACATGTTTGTATAATTCTTCAGCTTCCTGTAGAAGGAGTGATATGAACATACATCCTATGTTAAATTGTTATTTACAAATTCACAGCCAATTCTAGACTCAATTTCCAATACTAGAGAGAGAAAACATTTCTAAGAGAACCATCACATTTTCATCTCCAACAAAGCTGTGGTGCAAATGCATTGGAATTAATAGGAATTTTAATCTTGTACAGTCCTGAAGTTGGCAGGCACTGTTTCCTAGGACCCCAGTGCAATGGGTCTGTTAGGGGCATGCAGGATCTTAAAGAAAATCATTTATGTTCTAGTGAAAAGGTAATGCATACACACAATGTAAAATGCAAAAGGCATTAATCATATATACTGAAAAGTAAAGGTCCCTTCGACTCCATCCCCTAGCCTCAGGAACTACTGTTTTTTTTTACTTGTCACATGACATCTTGATTCAGATAATTTAATATAAAAATATTTTGACCTGACCAAATAATAAAGAGTTAAACTTTCACTTTAAAGAAATTATCTGATAATACTCCTGCACAATGCACCACTGAACTCCTCACCTCCTCCCTTCTAACCAGTTCTCTCTTTACCTCAACTCTGACGCTCACCTATTAAGGATGAGATAAGGGAGAAGGTGGGAGTAATATCGTGAGGCTCACGGAGGGGCAAGGATGGCGGGGAGTCAAAGCTGAGTAGAATGAGAGATGGGGTGAGAATCAAGATTGTGTGTTGTGCAGATTAATTTTTAAAATCCAATTTTTAAAACTCGAATTGTCTGCCTCATAATGTTGTGTTTTATGAAAGCAAAGCTTTAGTGACAGCCCTCAGATGAGCTCAGAACCTGATCAGGACATTTACTTGTCTAAGATCACAGCAGTTTGTGACTGAGCCTGATGGCGAGCAAATCCTGAAGGCATTATATGTGTTCCAGCCTCATCACCAGTGGGACTGAGCTGCACCCCCACTTTAAGCAGCTTGAGCAGGGGGAAGGTAAGAGGCTGTTGCAGGATGTGTTTCCAGAATTCACTGCAGCTCTTCTATGCCCAAAGGCTATAAATACTTTTGAAACACTTGTTATTATCCCCACCCAAAAAAACCAGTCTAGTATGGCTTCTAGTTCTGATACATTACAATGTAGTCTAGAGGAAATAGAGGAATATGAGGTCCCATTTTCCAGTAGCACAAGAGAAGATGGAAGTACAGAGTATAGGTAGGGGAATAGTATGAGCCAAGGCATGACGGAGTGACAGCTCTGTGTGTGTGTGTAATGGGCAGTAGAGTAGTATGGTTAGAGTAAAGTTGGGGAGCATGGAATGACCCAGTTCTCTAGAGGACGCTTGGGCCTGATTCATGCATGGCTTTGTATGAAATGGGGAGCCTTGGGCCAATTTAATCAATACAAGGATGTGGTCAGAGTTCAGAATGACATCTTTGGTCATCGTTTAGAGGGTGGTTTGGAGTTGTCTGTTTCTGCCATGCTTACTGGCTAGCAGTCCTAAATGGTACTGCACCAGGAATCCAGGAATACACTTAAAGCAAATTATTCATCATCTCTCACCAGAGACATAAGGCACTTCAATGCCAATTGTCTTCCTATATGTTGGGCTTCTTAAGACGTGTATCTAGCCATCTGTCTGACTCTTTGCACACCATCTAGCTGCATTACCATCTGTTTGGCGGGTGGAGCTCAGACAAGTTGGTATTCTCCATCATGTCTCAATTGTTTATGTTTTTTAGATCCCTAAGTTAAGAACTTAATTAAGCTCTATGATTGGGCAGGTCAAGATAGTCAGTTTGCAAGTAGATTCGCCATATTTTGAATTGGCTAGAAACATGCATGCTTGTGCAATAATGTAAGCAAACAGCAATGATAGGGGCCAAGATGAGGTTGAAAACATGGGAGCCTGTGGTGTGGCTCACTCACGTCTTCAGCTGTGTTGGTGACTCAGCCCCAACGAGCAGGGCATATGAGGATGGTGCACAGTGGTGCATGTTTCACTGGTTCCTTCATGGAAAGTACAGGTGGGTGACACAGAGTAAGGAGGAATAATGCTAAGAGAACGTGCTCCCAAAGAGTTTCAAGCAGTGCAACATAAATTTAAAAAGATGAGTAAGAAGCTACAAGAGCAGATCAAGATGGCATGCAGCCGTCAGAGCTTGTGTGACCACTCAATTGATTGCAGACGTCTGCTAGTGACCTACTGTGTAACTGGTACACGAGACAGAGGATGGAGGACATAAGATACACTTTCTGCCCTTAATTACCTTTACATCTTAGGGGGAAACAGACATATAATCAAGTAATTATAAGCTAAGACAGAATAAAATTAATATAAATAAAATGCTGTGGAACTGTGGATTAAAAAAAAAACCCACTAAGAATGTTAGGGAAAATAGAAATACATTAGAACGCGGTAACAATTGAGCTAAGCCTTGAGAGAAGAGTAAATAAATAACTGAAGAGAAAAGAAGAAAACTCTAACCAAAGTGAAGAGAATGAACAAAAGCCTTACGATCCCGACACGCACACTGTGATTTAGGATGGTGAATGTTTCAGCTTGCAAGGTGTGTGGAGGGCTGTTGAGGGAGAAGAGTTTGGAAAGGTGATCTGGGAGGTAGATTGGAGAGAACCTTTATTACCAAACTAAGCAGGTTAGACTGTCCTGGAGGAGAGGGATGAAATGTGAGAAAAAATAGAGACACACAAGTGCTGAGGCTACAAAGGTTGTGCAAGGAAGGCCATTGGCAGGGACCATGTCTCAATAGTCAGGGCACGGCTCTAAGAGCTTTTTGTTGTTTAATAGTCACAGCAATCCTTCATGGTGGGGAGAAGTAAAACAACTAGTGCAAGTTTACACAGCTAGGTAGAACCAGGATTCACATCTGGGTCACCTGGCTCCAGCAATTGTGCTCTTATCCTCAGGAATTCAGTGCTCAGCCCAGTAAATGTTTGTAGAATCAATACACACTTGAATAAATGGAGCCATCTGGCTTTAGGCACCAGAGTCAAGAAGGGTCTAACATCAAATATAACAATTATATATGACGCCTACGGTTTCAACCTAAACTAGTTGAAGAACAAAGGCCAGGCTAGTGCCAGAAGTCTTTGAGTTGCGCAGCCTCTACTCTTTGAGGCCGTAACATCGGCAACACAACTCCCTTTTCCTTAAGGGAGCTAGAACTGGGGTCCATGAAGATCCTGGCACCGTGTCCGCAATTCAGGAATTCCAAGCAAGTGTAGATTGTACTGGGTTGAATAATACACTACCCCCCAAATTCATGTCCATCCAGAAGCTCAGAATGTAACCTTATTTGGAATTAGAGTCTTTGTAGATGTAATTAGTTGAGATGAGGTCATACTGGATTTGTGTGAGTCCGAAATCTGATGACTGGTGTCTTTATAAGAAGAGGTGATGATACACAGAGATTACATCAGTCAGAGTTCTCCAGGGAAATAGAACCAATAACGTGTGTTTGTGTATGTGTGTGTGTGTGTGTGTGTGTTTGTGTGTGTAAAGGAATGGATTCATGTGATTATCGAGGCAAGCAAGTCTGTTTCTTTGGAGTGGGCTATCAGGCTCCAGACCCAAGGAAGAGCTGATGTTACAATACAATACTGCCTGTGGTCAGAATTGCCTCTTGTTGGGGCAGGCATGTAGGTGGAGGGAGGTCAATCTTTTGTTGCTTTTTGGCCTTCAGTTGATTGAATGAAGCCCTATCTTATTTGGGAGGGGAATTTATTTTACTCAAAATCAACCAATTTAAATGATAATCTCACCCCAAAATGCTCTCACACATACATTCAGGATGTTTGAGCAAATATCTGGGCAACATGGCCCAGACAAAAAAATCACATAAAATTAGCCCAGAGATCCAGACACACAAGGCTGAAGATGATATGAAGATGGAGACAGAGATCAAAGTGATGTGCCTACAAGCCAAGAACAGCCATAGATTGTTGGCAACCACCAAAGATTAGGAGAGACACATGGAATGGTGTCTGCACAGAGCCTCCAGAAGGAGTCAATCCTGCCAACACCTTGATTTTGGACTTCTGACCTCCTGAACTATGAGGCAGTAAACTTCTGTTGTTTTAAGCTACTTAGCTCATGGTGATTGGTTACAGTAGCCCCAGCAAACTAGTATATAGCTAAACGCAGCAGTGGCAGAGCCTCACTTCCCAGTAGAAATCAGGGACTGGTGTCCCACTGAGCATAGGTTGAACGGTTCCTGGTGCCAGGCACTTGTAGAGCTCTGTGTGGGCACTGGGGAGGACAAGGAAAGGAAAAGAAAAACTTAGAGATGAGGTTTCCAGGGTCACCACATACAAAAGCCAATGGCAAACTACACACTGAAAATAAGTATAGCACATGTGATAGGAAAATAGGGGTTAATTTCCTTACATATGAAAAGTTACGACAAAAAAAAACAGTAAGAAAAAGATAAGTGCCTTTTAGAAAAGTGAGGAAAGTTGAGAAACAACATGCGAAGGAAGTATGACAAATGACTAAATATATGGCCACCTGAATGTCCTGGGCTCACCGTACATCCTGCCTCCTCTTAAATTTGTGCTCAAGATTTGCTCTTTTAACTATGTCCCAAAGATGCCTGCTAGTTCAGGACCCGGTTTGTGAGGACCAGAGATGAGGCCTATATCAGGCCAGATGAAGTCAAGGTAGGTGTTCACAGCTTGCCCCATCAGTGGGAGAGCTGCTGCTGCTGCTGCTCAGAAACAGTTCCGAATCTGGAACAAAGGGTGTTATGAAATACGAAAGCATAATCAATTGATTAATCAATAAACAGGCATTTGTTGAAGACCTATTTTGGCTCCAGGACTGTACTGCACACTGTAGGGATCAGAAGAACACCAGGCTCTGCTCCAACTACCCCCCACCCTGCACCTCTCACCAGGGAGGAGAAGAGGAGGGATAAGAAATAACAGGACAACAGCCCAAGGAGGAATGAATTGTTTGGTCGCGATCATGTCAGTGGTTTCCAGTTCTTGGCTGCACGTGAGGATCCCTGGAGAGCTTTAAAAAACAACAGATGCCTACTAGAATGTGCACAGCAGCACTACTTATAAGCTCCAACCTGGAAACTACCCAAATGCACATCAACAGTAGTATGGATAAATAAATATGCATTACTCACATAATGGACTAGTACCATTTAGCAATGAGAATAAAAAACTGACGACTACATGCGACAGTGGGAATAAATCTCTTTAAGTATAATATTCAGTGAAAGAAACCAGATAGAAAAGTGTCACACTTAAATGTGCCATCATATTGTAAGATGTTAACAATAGAGAAGACTTGGTGCAAGGGATAGGAAAACTCTCTGCACATCAATACTTTTTCTGTAAATCCACACTGTTCTAAGATCTAGAAGTTTATTTAAACATTAAAAAGTCATACTCTAGGATTCCATCTATGTCAAATACAAAAAGAGACAAAATTTGTCTTATGCTATTAGAAGTCAAGGAAGTGTTTATCCTGGGAGGAATGGTGTCTGGAAGGGTACACGAGGGGACTCTGGGGTGTTGGTACTGTTCTGTGTCTTGATCTGTGTGCTGGTTACAAGGGCAGGTTTCACTGTGAAAATTTATCGAGCTGAACAGTTATTTGTACTTCTGTATGTACTATTTTGTTTCAGTAAGAAGTTAAAAGCTACTCTGATGTCCAATCCTACCTAGACTAACTAAATCAGATTTCTTGGAGGAGGGCCTAGGAAGTAGTATTTTTAAAACTCTCCCCAGGTAACTCCAATGTTCACCCCAGATTGAGAGTCACTACTATTTGTCCTGTGGGCAGTGAGAGGAGCCAGAAACCAGTAGAGACTGGAGCTGTGAGTTCAGGCTTTCCAGAGAAGGCAGAACATGCCTGGATCCTCAATGTTGGGAGGGATTTGAGGCCAGCAGGACTCCACAATAAATCAGCATCACCAGCCCAGGAATCATTCAATTTCCAATTCTCATTTTTTCTGTTTTTCTGGTGGTGGCCACATTTTTGCTTAGAAACTTGATTCCTCATCTTAAATGCTCTTGTCATATGTTGACCCCTTAGGTTCAAGAGCTGTGAACAGAGTCTCACCAGGCTTCATGCAAATAGAATTAAAAAGCAATTAGTCTTGTATACCCTAAACACTATTTTAATCTAATTTGTACTCTCGCTTTGTATTTCTACCTAAGCCTCAGTAAGCCCTCAAAAAAAAAAAACACGTTTGAAATAAATGACTGAAAAAACAAGCCAGCATTTAGATTGGATCACACAGAAGCACTCTCTGTAGTATTAGTGATCGACTGCTAAGACATAACGTTTAAGTGCATAAAATTGGGGAAAGGGGCAAGGATGGACAAATCCCTGGCTTATGGAGGAACTTAGGTCTGAGTGTATGCCACTGTTTTCGTCCAGGCCGTTCAGCTGACTCACTGATAAGTATCATAGTTATAAGGGCAAGAGAAGCTGTAGAATATCCACTAAGAGTGACTGTGAACTTACTGTTGGTGTTGTCGTTCTGATAGATTTTACCTCCTCGGGCTCATTCTAGGTAACAATAACTCCCGGCTTTCATTGAATGCTTACCTCATGCCACGTACTTTGTCAAGCCCTTTTCATGAAATATCTCATTTAATCCTCAATTCAATCTAATGAATCCCCACTTGACAGATGAGAAAACTGATGCCCAGGATTAATAACTTCTCCAAGGTCCTACCAGCTATCAGAGACAGAACCAGTTACGCCAGAGCAGTTGACTTCCAGACCCTGCTTTTAACTGTGGTATAGGAACACCTACAGTTTTCCTATAAAGCTGGAATAATGTGGCCCTGTAACAGTTTGTCCTTAAAACCTTTCTCTCCTCTCCTTCCCAACTCAGATTCATCCCACTCCACCCTGAGTCTCACAACTTGTCACCTTGTCCTTCTTCTCCCTCCGGCTACCTTTTTCCATCTCCTAATACTCATATTTATTCTGAACGGTTGTTTCTCCTTCTCCCCCACTTTTCATCTCTAGAAAAGTGGATGGTGAATTACATCACACTATACCGTTTGGGATTTGCTGAGTAATTAATCTCAAGAGGAATTGCACTGGAAAAGAAACTCTGCAAGGAGGACAGTACTTACTTACCCGAAGGTGACGTTAACTAGACCAGGGCTCAGCAAACTATGCCTGTTGGCCAGAGCCTATTTGGGTAAATAAAGAAGTTTTACAGGAACACAGCTGCGCCCCTCCGTGTTGTTTATTATCCATGGCTGCTTTGGTGCCACAAAGGCAGAGCAGAGTAGTCATGACAGAGAGCAGATGGACCGCAAAGACTGCTCGCTATCTGGGCCTTACAGAGAAACTTCACCCACCCCTGAGGTTACCGATGGAGAGGCTCTAGTCAGAACTGCATAGGAAGATCAAGAAATGCCAATTTCCTCTTCTGTCGGTTTCAGGTGACTTCCTGTGGTGAATTCTGAACAGCAATTCTGAAATCACCTCACATAGGTCACTCCTGCTTCTGTTCATTCATGGTGGGCATGGCGGCTTGTAGTTCTTGCTGTGAATATTCATTTGTACTTTGGCAAGTGAAAGAGTGAGGATGGTTGTCAGAGAAGCAGAGCGATGTAATATTCATTTTGCAGACAGTATTTCCTGGTATGCAAGCAGCAGGGAAGCCCCAGCTGGGGTGGGAGCAGCCTAGGCCTGGGAATGCCAGTCATCTGTGTGCCAGGAGCGGGGACTGGACTGCAGGCATGATGCCGGTGCCTCAGACACAGGGCAGCTCAATGTTCTGACAGCTGTTTCCTTCGCCAGAAGGGACTTACTTTCTCTTTCAAAATATGTTTAAAATATCAAAAACTGAAATTAGTCTTGAAGCACTTCAAGTTACCTGCAGGGTTTGCTTCTTTATTATACTTTTCTTAAGGACATTTTCCACCATGCAATCTTTATTTTCCACTTATTAGTGGCGGGGGTGGCTTGGGGTTGTTGCAGACACAGTCAAATGGCTAGGCTGCAAAGATACTGCTTCTGGCGCCATGCCAGAATCCTACTAAATGCAAACCCCATTCCTCCACAAATTCTTTCTCTAATTTGGAGGAAGCAGGGATCTTGCATTTACGGATCATGTTTTTCCAGGAACTGTATTTCTTTTCCTAGGGACACCTCAGTACTTTGATCTAATATTTTTTCCTGGATGACTTAGAAAGTTCTTATCTCTTAGTAGGTCACACGTGCCTCTCAGCACTCTAAATAAGATCTAGTCTCTGTGAGGTTGTACAGTGATGGAGTTGGAAATTAATAGGAAATTAATCCTGCTGTCTTAGTCTGGCTTCCCTAGAAGGCAGGCTTACTGGAACAATCTAATTCTCAGGAGCAGGAGTGAAGCATGAGGTGACGCAGGACACAGGAGGGGTGAGGATCGCTTGTAGAGCTAGCCTTCTCTAAGTGAGACAGAGCACTTCATCTCATGGGACCATTTTCCAGGATGTATAAACTGGGTCTAGGGACAGTCGACCCTGCGGGGGGGGGGGGGGGAAGGAGGAAGAAATTATCCTCCGGCTCCTGTCTTCCCCACCAGATGCTGAAAGTTTTATCCATAAGTTCTTAATCCCTCTGTACTTCCTGGCTACATGCAGGGCCCTGCATAGGGTCCTGAGAAGTCCCAGAGCTCCTAGTCATAAGTGCAGCCATTTTGTCAGCACCTTGCCCATGTCTCTCAGCACTTCCCATTTCTGTGCACACCTTGGCTTTCCAGGTGAGTACCACCTGCAGCTCTCTGCTTGAGGCTTTCTCTGGTGGCAGGAGCATACCTGGCCCACACACCAGGGAGTTTACATCTCTGGGAGCTGAGAGTTTGTGGCTAAATACTTCAGTGTCACTCCTTCGGGAGAGCCAACTATGAAGCATGGGCTGTGCATTCTCCCAGAGGCTTCTGGTGGCATGGAACTCCATCATCTACTGTAACAACCTCTCATTACCACACTCTTTCTTGGCTTTCTTCTTTTCCCTATCTCACTCCCCACCACTTCCTTATCAGTGTTCCTAGAATCATCTCTAAATTCTTACCTCAGCACCTGCTGCTGAAAGAACCCAACAGAGAGGCCCTCAAGGAGTTGAGAGATTCACGCAGGGACATGTGGTGGATACTGCCATACCTCACCTGGGTAGCAGCTGCTCCAGCTGCAGTGACAGCTGGCGCAGAAGTCAGGGACAGCTCAGAGGAGGTGAGGTGGTGCCCAAGGTGTCGGGTGGGTGTCTGCTACACCTGGCCAGGATTACTATTCGTTGATTCTAAACAGGCCCTGAGTAAGTATTTAATCTGTGCAGAGATTGTGCTGAGCACTATCTGGGGATTGATACATTTATGCCTCACTATCGTGAAGCAGGCACTGTTATCATTGCCCACATTTTACAAATGAGAAAGCTGAAGCTCAGAACAATGAAGTAACCTGCTTGAAGTAACACGTACAAGAAAGGGCAGAAGCAGAACTTGAACCCAAGGCAGTCTGCATCCAGAGCATGTGCCTGTAAGTTAATGGTTAAGGTTGGTGCACCTTAGCTATTACTATTTGCAGGTTTGCTATGGCCCAATTTAATTTCAAGGGACAGAGGCTTTCAGGCATCCTGCTCCATTGATCGTTTACCAGACTCAGTTTCTTAGTTGAGTGTGTGTGAGTGTGTGCGCACGTGTGTACATTGGGCGGTGGGAGTGTGAGAGCTTGGGGTTAAAATGTAGATACCCCTTTCCTTGCAATATTATCCAAAGAAATAACCTCTGATCCTTTGTAATCAAAACAGAATCTGGGTCTTAGTCTCACATCTAGGTGTGGGTCCTTTTCCAGGACCACAGGCTATTTCTAAATTAAACTCTAACTTACTGGCCATGAAGTAGCACAAAGCAAAACAACTTTTTGATGAGTTAAGTGTAAATGAGTCAGAGGCAGAGAGATTAAATTTTCCCTCAAATACACATGGGTTAAAAAAAATTATAGTCTCCAGAGAGACTGGCTCCTCAGGACTGACTTTTAGCCAAGTCAGCACATTGGAGAGGTTTGCGACTCTGCCAAACCCCAAGCGCCACGGACTTCCTTGCCTTAGCTTCTTGCTGAACCCAGGAGGAATCCATCTTTCTAAATCCTTGCTGTCTGTCAGAACCGAGAGCCCATTTCTGTGCACATGATTCATTGTTATAATTTGTGCCACCTTCTCACAGACTCAAAGACTTTTCATTTTTAACATCAATTCCTATGTAGTACTTCACCAAGTCTTTTTTCCTCCCCTGTCTCTCTCCTGCCCTCCCACTCTCTCTCTGCCAACAGATTGAAAACAGGAGTTTGCAACAGGGCTTTCTTGGAGTCTAGCCCCGAATCTCGCTCTGCCTCCGGCACTGGAATTCTGACAGGTGCAGAGCAGGCAGGAGAAATGACAGCATCATACAAAATGCAAACATATATACTGTGCATCATTTCTCCTGCGAGTGTCCCTTTGGGTTACAGTGAAATCATATTTGGGGACAATTTTTGTTCTTTTACTTAAATAAAGAAGTCACTGTGGATAGCATTGATCCTCCAATTCCATTTTTAAGAACACAACAATTAGAAAAGGATTAGAGGATCTGGAGTACATAGATACTTCCCATCCCAGGTTGGGGTAAAAATGTGTCCCCTACTGCAGGGGGTTATAAAAGTGCAAGTGCAAGAGGACCATCAGGGTGTCCTTGAATATTGGTGGCAGAAGGCGGCAGGGCGGCATTTATAAGGAGCACACAGAAAACCAAGCACATACTGGACCAGCTTGCCTGGATTTGCTCAATTGCAGGCGATTCTAGTTCCAAGGTGGGTGAAATGAACAATCCAGAGCCAGGAAAATAAACCTCTTCTCTTTGTGTTTTAACACCTATGGATACAGTTTCCAAAACTGAGCCACTGGCACTTGCCGACCCCTTTGCATTTGGCGTGGGCTTTAATGAGCACCCAGAGTATAATTGTCTCTTACAGGCTTTCTGCAGAGGGTCCAGATGATGCCTTAGAACTCCACTGGAAGAACCTATGCCACCCCACCTGCAACATTTCAGAGGGCTTGTCCATTGGGGCACTTTTTGTTTTACGGATCCTGGAAGGTAGTTGGATCTGAGTGTGGAAAAGAGTCCGGAGAACATGCACATCAACATTTCAAATGTTCTGTTGGGTTGGTGACCTACGCTGGCGTAAAATCTGGCCCATTTAATGGCCTGCATGCAGCTCGTGAAAGGATTCTGAAGTGCAGCCTGCTCTGACACTCAGCCGTACACATGGAAGCCTTGGTAAAGTTGAACAGCAGATGGAAAACTCCATCGAACCTTTTATTGACCATATGTCACTTTTGAGTGTTGGCCAACAAACTAAATTTGCAGCTAATATATAATGATTTAAACAGCAAAAAGAGCAGCTGCACTTTGATTTCTGATGCCTTTCCTCCAGGCTTCCCCAGCTTATGGACGTTTCTTGAGCTACTTTTTTTTAACCCTGTGCGGTCTTTCTGAATCTTCACTAGGTGGCACCATCTTCGGAGCTATATTCGGCTTGGTTGATCTCTGCTCTTCTTGTAGCCTGAGTTTTCTACCTCTTTGTGATTGTTATTATTATTTTTTTAATTGATAAGAAAATACCACAAAGCACAAGATTCAAATGTTTTTATACCTATGCCTACTTGGCTCTTTCTCTTTATTTTTTAAAAATCCCTCTTGGTTATGGGGCCCCTTGCATTCTCTTTTGAGGTGCCTGAACTGGCCTTCTGCTCAGGCTGCAGGGTTCGCGTCCTTGGAATAGACTGTGGGAGGGCAGCTCATTCTGATTTATGAAGACATGACCTGGGATAGTGTTCCTCTGGAAAAAATCAGGCCTTTTACTGTCAGAATCTTCTAGAAGGAAATGATTGATAACAGGAATAAGGAGAACAGGCTGCGTCTTGGCTCTTTATTCTCTTCTGGCTCTTCTATCCCATGCAGTTGAAGCGCCAAGTCTCTGCTCCCAGCTGCCATGGACATGCTGGCTTAGTGCTGGAAGCCTCCTGGAAGAAGAGGCTCCTTGTTATAAAGTGAGAGTTACACGGTTGTGGCTGGGGTCATTGTGGGGAAACTGCCAGGAAGGGAGTGGGAGAATGATATGAATTTAAACTTGTATGTCTGCCAACCACTAACCCAATAACTCAATTTAGGCATATATGATTGCTGAAGTTGTGTGATCATGAGATGGTTCTATAGTTATTAGTCTAATGAACTCCAATTCAGGTTTCCATATATTAATTCCTGCAAAACTCGGCTACCTCCTTAACGTTATTCAAAAGACTTTGAACAGCACTGTGAATAAAAATTGTAACAGAGAACGCCAAACTCAGTGATTTCTATAACATCTGGAGCAAAGCACATTACATGGGGAGTAAAATTCACATTCATCATGAGTGTCTGGGTTTATTTTGTGTTTTTACAAAGAGAGGAAGTAAGAAATATCTTCCCTGCAGGGAGTTTTAGTTATCTGTTCCTGTGCTAAACTGGACACCTCACAGAAGAATTATAGCCTTGGTTTCTGTATTTATAGGAGTTGATTCTCTTTAAAGGTCTGATTAAGATTTTGTCTTGGGGCAACTTCACTTTGGGGAATTAATCCTACAGATAGAACTGTTGTGTGAAATAACATGTGTTCACGGTTAACCATTGCAACACTATTTTATGAAAGTAGGAGATTGGAAACAACCCAAGTGTTCATCAATAGAGAATAAACTAAATTATAATATATCTGTACACTGGAATGCAGCTGTATAGAAAAACCAAGATGCTCTCTATAAACAGAGATGAAAAGAGCTCTAAGACATTTGTTAGTAAGTATAGAACACAGAGTACAATGCATTACGTTTTAATCCATGTAATATTTGTATGCACTTAAAGAAACTTTGGAAGGATGCATAAGAAAGTAGGCTGATGGGACAGCAAGTACAGAGCCTACGGGAGGGAAGAGGCCATTACTGTTTAACCTCTTGGAATCTGGCTTTTGTATTCATTGTTCTGAAGGAAATTTTCCTTATTGGCTCAGTATAATGTCCAAAATGCCAGACTCTCACCCTCCTTGATGTCACTGCCCATTGTTGACCATACACTCCTGTGGGATGAGCTAATTCCAGTGTAGTACAGTCAGAAAGTCTGCCGCTCACTAGCTCTGTGTGCTTGGAAATGCCACTTAAACACTTTATGAAGCTGAGCAGATACAGAGAGGGAAGAAGACAGGAGTGTTTCTGAATTTCTGCTATCTTTGCAGAGGTATCTCTTTTAATCATTACAATGGTCCCTATGAGATAGGTACTATTACTATCTCCATTTTACAGATGAGGAAATTGGGGCTTAAATTGCTTAACTGCTTTGTTTCAAGTGTAGGTAACGGGTTTAAGACTTGACCATCAAGTGACTAGTCTCCCATGCAAGTTTATGAGAGCATTTTATGAATGAGAAATACAGCAGTGTGTTTGGCCACATCTTTCGTCTTTTCTTCTCACTGACTCTCCCCTACCGTGTTTCCCCGAAAATAAGACCTAGTGGGACAATCAGCTCTAATGCATCTTTTGCAGCAAAAATGAATATAAGACCCGGTCTAATATGATAATATAATATAATATAATATAATATAATATAATATAATATAATATAATATAATATAATAATATAATATAATATTATAATATAATATAATATAATATAATAATATATAATACCGGGTCTTATATTAATTTTTGCTCCAAAAGACGCAGTAGAGCTCACTGTCTGGCTAGGTCTTATTTTCGGGGACACACAGTAGACTATTTTTCTACTACTCTGACTGCTCATTTCCCAACTCCCTTGCTGGCTCTTCTTCCTTTTTCTCTTCAAACAAGATCATTTGCAAGGTCTTGCCCTTGTCTTCCTCCCTCTAGCTAACGCCCTCCCCGAAAGAGTTTTGACTCTCACCCTGCGGGGTTACCTTCTAAGCCTGTGTCTATATCTTCAGACAATTATTTTCACTTGCTTGATGGACATTTCCACCTGGATATCTTGCTGGAACCTCAGGGCCAATATTTCCTAAACTAAATATATCATCTTTCTGCTCACAATCTGGTTCTTTTTGTTTCCCTTTTCTGACAATACTATTCCTCAAACTCCTCATCCCTTAATCTCAAACCTTACAGATTCCTTTTTTCTCCTTTGCCTCTAGTTTCTAATAACTAAAAAATTCTGCTGTTTTGACTTTGACTGCCTTCATATTGCTCTGTCGCTCATTACGTCTTTCCCACGAGTGGTCTCTTAACTGACCACCCCACATCCATCTTTGTTCCTTTCCTAACTATCTGACAAACAATCTTCATACAATATGGCACCCATACTAAGATCTATGTGAGGAAAACTTTCAAGCACTAATGAAGAACACAAACAAAAAGTCTTCATAAGTGGAAAGGCAGGAGCACAAATTATTATAAAGCTGCCAATTCTCCCTAAATGAATCTATACATGTAATAGGGCCTCCAAGAAAATATCAACAGGGTTTTTCATATTTTTCTGTAACCAGACTTGAGAGTTCTAATGAAAAGATAATTATGCTAGAATATTCCTGGAAAATTCTGAAAAGGAGCAATGAAAAGGGAGAAGTAATCCTAAAAGATATTAAAGTTATTATAAAGTGATAGCAATTAACATAGCTTAATAGCTATGCATTAATAAACAGCCAAACAATAGACAGAACAGAATCAATACTTTCACAAGGATTTAGTATTTACATATCTTATCAGTGGGGAAAACATTTTAGAACAATTATTTAACCATCTGGAAAATAATAACGTTGTAGTTCTCCTAACTCTTTATACCAAAATAAGTACCAGATGGACTATCAACATGAAAATTAAACTATCAAGTATCTAGGAAAAAATGGGAAAAATCTTTTAATGATCTTAGAGAAGAGAATAACTTTCTAAACATGATAAAATTCAGAGCCATAAATGAAGAAATTGATAAGTTTAGCTCTAAAAATCAAACATTTCTGCATGGTAGGAAACACTATAAATAAAGTCAAAAGACAAACCATAAACAGGGAAAACATATATAACAGATGTCAGACAAGGGCGAAATTTGTTAAAATATAAAGGACTTCTATAAATCAGTAAGAAAAAGATCAACACTCTAGTAGAAAAATTGGCAAAGGACATGAATAAATACAGTAGTCCCCTTATGTTCCCCGGAGATACATTCTAAGATCCCCAGTAGATGCCTGAAATTGCAGATGGTACGGAACTTCGAACTTTTCACTTCCAGGAAGCACTTTACAGCTTCTCTTTGGCATATCTGAATTGCCAGCATCACTGCAGTTGCATTTGGGGGCCATTATTAAGTAAAAGAAGGATTACTTGAAACTGCCATTACTTGAAACTGCGAGACTGCCATTACAGTCAGTCTGATAGCTGAGAAGCTACTAATGGGTGGGCAGCATCCACAGCGAGGATCTGCTCTACGAAAGGATGATTCCTGGGTGGGAGGGAGAGGGACAGCTGGAGGTTTCATTGCACTACTCACAATGGCATGTGTTAAAACTTATGAATTGTTTATTTCTGGAATTTCCCATATAATATTTTCAAACTGCAGTGACCGTGGATAACTGAAACTGCAGAAAGCAAACCATGGATAAAGGGGGACTACTTTAACTCACAAAAGGAAATACAAGTGGTACTAAGATAGTTGAAAATATGCTTAGGTTCCACACAATAAGCAATGTAAATTAAAACTACATTTTCCCATCTAATATCCAAAGTTTCTTAAAATGCATTTTTGACAACCTATTTTTGACCAAGGTTTAGGAAAACAGATATTTATACATATATATATATATATATATATATATATATATATTTAAGATTTTTATTAAAAATATAGCTAACATACAGCATTATATTAATTTCAGACGTACGCCATAGTTATTTAACATTTATATACCTAAAGAAGTTGTCAGCATAAGTCCAGCAACCATCTGACACCGTACTATGCTATCACAATATTATTGACTATATTTCCTATGCTGTATATTACATCCCCAAGATTTATTTGTTTTATACCTGGAACTTTGAACCTCTTATTCTTCTTTATCTTTCCCCTTCTTTTTTAATTTTTCTATTAGAGTTGACATTCAATACTATTTTATATTAATTTCAGGTGTACAGCATAGAAGTTAGACACTTATATAATTTGAGAATTGATTCCCCTGACGAATCTAGAACCCACCTGGCTCTATACATAGTTATTACTGTATCATTGACTATATTCCCTATGCTTTACTTTACATCCCCATAACTATTTTGTAACTACCAATTTGTACTTCTTAATCCCTTCACCTTTTTCACCCTGCCCTACAAACTCCCTCCTATCTCTCACCCCAACAAATCTAGTATTCATCTGACACCATACATAGTTATTACAATATTATTGACTGTATTATTGACCTTATTCTACACCCTGCATCCCCATAACTACTTTGTAACAATCAATTTGTACTTCTTAATCTCTTCCCCCTTTTTTACGAACACCCCCAACCGCCCTCCCATCTGGCAACCATCAGAATGTTTTCTGTATATGAGTTTGTTTCTATTTTGTTTATTTACTTTGTTTTTAGATTCCACATATAAGTGGAGTCTTTCTCTGTCTGACATACTCTACACAGCATAATACCCTGAGGTCCATCCATGCCGCTGCAGATGGCAAGAACCCATTCCCTTCCCTGACTGAGCAATATTCCCTTGTATATATGTACCACCTACTGTTTATCCATTCATCTATTGATGAACACCCAGGCTGCCTCCACATCTTGGCCATCGTAAACAATGCTGCAATGAACATATGGATACAGATGTCCCCTCAAAGTAGCACTTTGGGTTTCTTTGGATAAATACTGAGAAGTGGGATTACTGGGTCCTTGTTTGTCTCTTGCTATTTTGTCTGATGTAAGTATTACTACCCAAACTTTTTGTTTTGTTTCCATCTTTATAAAATTCTTTTGCTATCCCTTTCCATCTGTGTATATCTTTCAATCTGAAGTGAGTATCTTGTAGGCTACATATGTAAGGGTCTTTTTGTTTTTTAAATCTATTTAGCCCTCCTATGTCTTTTAATGGGAGCATTTAATCCATTTACATTGAAAGTAATTGTTACTTTAGATATGTAGCTATTGCCATTCTATTATTCATAATTTTGATCCCCCCTTTTTTTTCTCCCATCTTAAAGAAGTTCCTCTAACATTCTTTTTAATACTGGTTTGGTGGTGAAAAAATCCTTTAGCTTTTTTCTTGTCTGGTAAGCTCTTTATCTTTCCTTTGATTTTAAATGATAGCCTTGCTGGGTGAAGTATCCTTGGTTGTAGGTCCCTGCTTTTCATAACATTGACTATTTTGTGCTGATCATTTCTGGCCTGCAAAGTTTCTGTTGAGAAATCAGCTGACAATCTTATGGGAAATCCCCTGTAAGTTACTACTTGCCTTTCTCTTGCTGCTTTTAGAATTCTCTTTGTCTTTAACCTTTGCCATTTTACTTATAACGTGTCTTGACGTGGGCCTGTTTGGGTTCCTCTTGTTTGGGACTCTCTGTGCTTCCTAGACTTGTATGTCTATTTCCTTCACCAGGTTACGAAAGTTTTCAGTCATTATTTCATTTTCTTTTTCTTTTTCTTTTTTAAAGTGTGTTTTTCCAGGACCCATCAGCTCCAAGTCAAGTAGTTGTTTCAGTCTAGTTATGGAGGGTACAACTCACAGTGGCCCATGGGGATCGAACCGGCAACCTTGTTGTTAAGAGCACCATGCTCTAACCAACTGAGCTAACCGGCCACCCAACTATTTCTTCAAGTAGATTCTCAATCCCTTGCTTTCTCTCTTCTCCTTTTGGTACCTCTATGAAACAAGTGTTTTTATGCTTGATGGTGTCCCAGAAGTCTCTTAAGCTATCCCTATTTTTTGGATTCCTTTTTCTTCTTCTTCTTTTTTTTTTTTTTTGCTGTTCTGATTGGGTGTTTTCTGCTACTTTGTCTTCCAAATTGTTGATTCGATCCTCTGCTTCATCTAGTCTGCTGGTGATTCTTTCTAGTGCATTCTTCATTTCAGTTATTGTATTCTTCACTTCTGACTGCTTCTTTTTTTATGCTTTCTATGTCTTTTTTTTTTATGCCTGCTATCTCTTTGTTGGAGTTCTCATTGAGACCATGGAGTATCCTTATCACCATTGTTTTGAACTCTGTGTCTTGGTAGGTTGCTTGCTTCTATTTCATTTAGTTCTTTTTCTGGAGTTTTCTCCTGTTCTTTCATTTGGGAAGTATTTCTTTGTTTCCTCATTTTGGTTGCCTCTCTGTGTTTGTTTCTATGTATTAGGTAGAACTGCTATGTCTTCTAGTCTTCGCCACGTGGTATATGTAGTAGGTCCCTTTTGGGGCCCTGGCATATTCTCCCTGGTCACCTGAGTGGATGCTCCAGGAGTGTCCTTTGTGTGGGTTGTTTGTGCCCTTCTGTTATAGTTGAATCTTGATTCCTATTGCAATTCCCCAGTGGATGGGATTGACTCTCAGGCTGATTGGCTGTGGTGTTTGGCCAGGTCCAAAGCTTATGGCCTGCTGTATGGAGGGCTTACC
This sequence comes from Rhinolophus hipposideros, assembly GCF_964194185.1. Classification (NCBI taxonomy): domain Eukaryota; kingdom Metazoa; phylum Chordata; class Mammalia; order Chiroptera; family Rhinolophidae; genus Rhinolophus; species Rhinolophus hipposideros. The sequence goes on along the minus strand of NC_138051.1, from coordinate 43,461,559 downwards.
CCATTGAGTGGGACTCACCCTAGTGGGTTCTGGTGTCTGTTGAGATTGCCCTTTGTGTGTGCCACTTGTGAGGCTAGCTGGGTAGTGCTTTGCTATGATTTGAAGCCAACTTCCAAGTATGTTGTTTCTGGGGCCTCTTGTGAGGGGCTGCAGTGCAGACAGGTCACCACTGCCTGTGAACTGCCAGGGACTACCTGGTAGAAGCTACAACGTTATCTGTGGTTGTTTACTGCCTGCACTAAACCTGAATACACGTGGGAGAGACCACACTGCAAACGAAGATGGCTGCCACCAGTAGCAGGCCTGGACGCCTTGAGGCCTGCTGCCACCTGCCGGCTCCCTTAAGGCTCAGCCACTGATAAAGTCTCGTGTGGTGTGCAAATTGGATGAGGCAGGGTCTCAGGGAGTCACTAGAGTGGGAAGCGTTGTGGTCATCAGGTTAATGTAGATTTTGCTTTGGTGCCAGTGCTCAGCCTGGAGCTACTCAGCAAAAGTGTCAGAGCACACGGAGACCAGTCACCACCTGCCTGGGCCCACAGACTCTGGTGGTTTTCCAGGAAAGAATGCAATATAGGCGAGGCTGTCTGCTGGTGAGAAAGTACCTCTGGTGTTGGGCGAATTTGGCAGGGGTGGGGGTGGTGGGGGTCGGGGGGGTGGGGGAAGTCCCAGTGGAACTGACTAGGCCAATCAGATTCCAATTTGGCTGTGTGGGGTTGGGCTCAACAGAGGAAAGATGGCACCTGTCTGCCAGCTGCATGGAAGGAGGACACCACACAGGGAAAAAGGTGACTGTCTTCCAGTCTTTGCCCAAAATCTACACACTTCAGTCTGCCCCCATATGTCTATGAGGTCCCTTGAGTCACCGTCCCTCCACTGGAGCCTAAGTGGCTGTGAGTGAGTGAGTCTGTGTGCTGGCCCTTTAAGAGGACATCTGGGTTTCCTGCAGCCTTCTGTCCCACCCTGATGGTTGGAATTCCCACTGTCATAGCCATATGTTGTGGGAATTCCTCTCTCTGGGAAGCCTGGTGTGGGGCTAGAGTCCCTCGCTCCTCCAGGGGGAACCTCCATGGCCAAGATATCCCTCCTGATTCTCAACCACCACGTGGAGATTTGGGGCCAGCCTGTTTCAAATCTTCACTCCTCCTACCCATCTTAACATAGTTTCTTCTTTATATCTTTGCTATAAAATTTCTGTTGAGCTAGACTTCAGATGGTTCTCCAGATTGATTGTTTTATAATTTAGTTGTAATTTTAATTTGTTCACGGAAGGAAGCAGGTACAGTGTTTACCTACTTAGCCATCTTGGATCTCCCCTATACATATTTAAAGGCATGTAAATTGATACAACCTCTAAAGAGGGGAATTTCAGAAAACCTATCAAAATTTAAAATGTGCCTACACTTTCACACACCAATTCCACATTTTGGAATTTTTCCTACAATTATATTTAAGTTTGTGCCTGAAGAAACATATAGGAATATCCACTGCTACACTGAGTGTAATAGCATCTTTTGCCATCTCAAAAAAGAAATGAAAAAAGAAAATAATAAAGCATGGAGCATGCCATGTTTACCCTCTACTTGAATCCCCCTGATGGTTCTCTATCAGTTATTGAAATTTCATGATCTGGCCACAGTCTATCTGTTCTGTCTTGTGTGTTGCTTCTCTCTGTTCTCCTTCTATTTGGCCAAATGAGCACATTGTTTGCTCTGCATATCCCCATCTCCTCGCTTCATGCTGATTCTTTTGCCTGACATGCACTTTTCCCAGCCTCTCCCCTTTCTCATCTATGTGAATCCTAACTCTCCTTTATAACCTGACTCACATGCTACGCTTTCTGAAGATGTCCTTGAACTCTCTGTAGTTCCCTTTCCCTGGTTGAAAATTTCTACCTGCTCTGACTTTTGACATGACCCTTTTGCCACAGCAATTTGGGGCAGTCGCGTGGCTGACAGTGATATATTGATGTTCTCCGTTTGATACAACTGCCTAATCTGGGGACACTTTGATACAACCTACATAAAACACCATTAATTTACATTTCCCCAAGAACAAATCTGTTTTTATTGTTTGTTTCTGATTATATAATATGGACATACTTGAAAATGTAAGACAATCTCAAGATTGTGTGTGTGTGTGTGTGTGTGTGTGTGTGTGTGTGTGTGTGTGTGATAGAATAAGGGAAATATAAATTTCCCAAAGTAGATTCCTGGGTCAAAGAATATACATATTTAAAATTTTGACATATGTTGCCAATCTGTTCTGTGGAAAGATTCATAATTCATTCAGCAAGATTTATTAAGTTCCTAGTATGTGCCAAGTACTCTGTCCTAGGTATTTAGGATAGAAGGGCGAGCAACGCCAGATGTGGTCCCTGCCGTTGTAGAATCTGGTGTTAATGTTACTAAGAAAAGATACATAGTTAGAGAGTATGACAGGATTTGGCCTCATTGGGGAGTTCAAGGATGATTTCCTGGAGGAAGTGACATTTCAGATAAGGCCTGAAGGGTAAGTAGGAGTTAACTGGACTAACAGATGATGTAAGAGCTCTTCAGTCACAGCCTGTGCAAATGTGGCAGGATAAGGAGTTAAAGAATGCTTGTGTGTCTGGAGTGGAAAGTGAGAGGGAGCGCAGTGCAAGGTGAGGCTGGAGATGTGGGTAGAGAGCATGACACAGATGGGTTTGTAGGTCTTGTGAAAGATTTTATTGTTATTCCAACATCAAGGAGAGGTATAAGCAAGATTTAGCAATCATATTTGTATTTTGAAAAGATAACATTGGCTGAGTAGAAAGAATTGATAAACAGAGGTAAGAATGAATGCAGATTGACAAGTTAGGAAGCTATAGTAGTAGTCCAAGTGACAGAGATGATAGTATCTTAAACTAGTCTAAACTACAGACATACTAGCAGAACAATCAAGGCATAAACACAGCAAAGTGGATGATTCTGTGATTTAGCATTAATACCACTATCAGAAGTGATATCATTGATCATTTTTGTCTTTGTCAATCCAAGTTGTGCGTGTATAATATATATTGTATATAATATGCATTATATATAATTTCCCTTTGATTATTAATGAGGTTATACATCTTTTCTTATTTCATTGACCATATTCATTTTTATTTCTTTTTTTGAATTATCTGTACGTATCCTTCGTCCATTTTCTTATTGGGGTATGTCCTTATTCTGTTATAGGACCCAGGCCAGGATCCCACATTTCATTTCTTCATTATCTCCTCTGGTCAATGACAGTTTCTCAGGTGTATATATTTTAATTAATGATTTGAATAAACCATTGTTATATTGAGGCAGGGCGGAGCTTAGTAAGAATCAAGTGCAAAATTAAGGCACCCTTAAACCAACTTTTAAAAAGAAAATGACAACCTGTGATGTATGTTGCAAATATTTTTCCAGTTTTTTTAAAACTTGGTTTAAGTTTGTGTGTATGTGTTTACTTTTGATACCCTAGTCAATTAATCAATCTTTTTCTTTCTGGCTTTGGTATAATGCATAAATCCTTAATGCTTAAAGTTCTATCCCAGTTGATAGAACTATTAATGTGAGTTACCTTCTATTACTTTTATAACCATACATTTCCAGGGTAGATCAAGTAAGATGCAAAGCAGATATCCTCACCCTATTCCTTATTCTCCTTACCTTCAACTTCACCAGATGGGACAATAAAAATCAATAGTGAGGTGGTGCTTGTAATATAGAATCAGCAATGTGAAAACGACAGTGTCACCATGTCTTGCTCAGAGCTGCTTTGACTTTGTACTTAACCTGACCAAAGCCTTCCCTGTATCAATTGTCTTCCCTGGGCTTTCATTGTCTTACAAATACTACCAGCTCATGAGTTCCCTGAGGGCAGGAGCCACATCAATCCCATTTTGTGTAATACACAGGTAGCTGGGCTCTCCTTACCAACATAGCAGTTCAGTGCATCTATTCCTACAAAGAAAACACGAACTCTAAACACATTGATGAAAATGCTGATTTTCTCAAAAGTTTTGTGAGGTATTTATTGGATGTGAAGATGCATCATAAATCATACAGCATGGCAATCAAATTTCTACATCCAGCAGCATTTTTGTTTACTTTCTCTTCGCTATAAGCTCTCTCCAATGAAAACAAAAAGCCTATTCAGCAAAATAAACCCTCCAAGTTAGCCTATTGAGAACCATGTATTTTTCTTGGAACCTCCCTTAACGGTTTCAGTTAATTTTATCCTGGCTGTATCCCTTGATGTTTTTATCAGAAAACTTTGAGCACAGAGTCATTATGTGCTTGTGGGAATCAATGAATTGGGTGACCAGGTTGCTCTGATGCTGGACTTAGGAAGTGACTTAGTTGGTATCTAGAAGGTAGAAAGACTTTTTTTTTTCTTTTTTTTTTCCCAAATTCCTCCTTGTTTCCATAGGGAGAATCAGGACTCTGTTGGAAACCCACCATAATTTTTTGGGCTGTCAGGTCAAGTTAATCATGATAAGGATCCATCTTAAATTCTTACCAAAGAGCTTAGTTACTGAAGCAGCATTTTCTTAAGTGGATCCTTAGCACAGACCCAGAGGACATTGTTATTGCCAAGTGAGCAGATGGTCTTGGTGAGCTGAAAACATGGATATCACCTGTCTGTCCTGGGTGGCCTTCCAGAATCAAATCCCACTGGGATAAAGCCTTCAGGCTACAAGCCAATAGCCCCCAAATGGGAAGTTTTATCTCTTCCCTGAGGAGTTGAAAGAGAGGAGTCGAGAGACTAGTGTAACACTGGACAAAGTAGATGTGAATAATCTTGGTGCTAATGAGCAAGCCGCATGCCTCAAGCGCATGAAGGATGCTTCAAGCAGCAGAGACAGCAGGAGATTCGCTCCTTCCTGAGTCTTTGCCCCATCACCGTTCTCAGCATTTGGACTTTTTGCCTATTTTGAAAGGCTCAATGATAGCTCCCTGGTATCTCTTCAAATGCCAAGCCCATGAGTTATAGCTTCTGCTGACCTCTCTGCAGGGTAGGACGATGGGCTGGTGACAGCTGTGGGAACTATGGTAAAAAGCCAGCAGAATCAAAGCTGCAACTGGGTTAATGACGTGGCGCTGGGCTGGCTGTCTTGAGGATTATAAAAAAAGGAAGAAAGAAAAAGAAGAAAAAAATCCCAAGCCCCAAAACAAAGACAGATGTTTTGACTTAGGAAAAGAGCATAAAAGAGATTGCAATTTCGAAACTCACTTTCCTAACAGCAAATACTTACTTAGTTAAAAATAAATAGAGAGACATTTTATATTGCCATCAAAATTAATCCCCAAAGATAAATGAAAACCAAATTCTTTCTACTCTTTCATTTTCTTCATCTCTTCTCCCCTACTCGAATACAATAGACACCCCTCCTCTTCATATTCCATGGAGCTCCGGAGGTCTGGAACCAGTGCTACGGTGGATGTAATCTGTAAATATGAATCTTGGAAACTCCACCCCCCAACTTGTTCTGTTAAGAGTACTTGGATCTGATTGAGGTAGACTCAGTTAATTGAAATGTGAGTTTAACATGCTAATGATATAAGGGGAAACAGTTATCACCAGCTTTTGTGAAATAGTGTAAGGAGCCCAAGGCTGGGATTCAGGAGATGTAGGTTTTAGTTCTGAGTTGGCCCCTAACTGATGTATGACTTCAGGAACATACCTCAATATCTCGGGGACTCCACTCTCTACTGTCTCTTGCTTGTCTAATATTCAAAATCTATGTGTTGGGCAGGGCTGCTGTTTATATTTGTGGAAGTTATAAGCCCATTCTGGAGACAAGTCAGGATGAAAATCCAGCCTCCACTCCCCTTGCCATGACTCTACCTGCCCAGACCAGGAGACTTGCCGAGGCCATGATAATGGGACTGGTCAAAGGCCCTCCTACAGGGGGGCAGAGATAAAGAAAAGGAGAGGCACTTTTAAGAAACTGGGACCTGAAAGCCCGATGATGTGACTAGGCTTGCAGGGTGACAAGAATGACCAAAAGACAAGAGAAGTCTGCATGAGACAAGATGGAACAGTCTCGGAGAGTGAAGGGGAGGCTGAGAGTCTAGGAGGCAGAGGAATCAGGGCAAAGTCTGTGGGAGGATCCCTTCTCCGAATGTCAGGGTGACTTGGAGTGTGGCCCAGCCTCAGTGCAACGATGAGATGCAAGAAAACCAGACAGGGAGGATAGTGCATCCCCAGCAGCCTACACAGTTAGGACAGATGCTCTGATTTGGCTGGGTGGACAAATAATGGAGGCCTGGGGATAAGAACAAGAACGTAAGAATGAAACCGACTCAAAGCCTATGCTTTGGGAAAATGGAGAGCTGTGGTTTATTATGTAGTTAAATAGAGTTTGTCCCTTAGAGAGTGTCATGCCCTATAGTAAAGTGCATTTGCTTTGTGTCTGACTGAAACTGAATGCCTGGCCTCAGGTTGGATTTTGATGTCCTAAGGTGAAGAGAAAGGACAAGGAAGTGGAAGGCCCAAGTGGTATTAAAAATAAGACCTTCTGCTAGGGATATCCGGACCTGGTTTGTCTTAGACAGTAAGATAGATGGTTTATGACGTGGAAGTCTAGGTTAGGAAATGTGAATAATTTTTTTTAAATGACTGCCCAGAATGAGGCGGCCAAAAGGGGTGAATCCTAGACCTACTTAAGAGTTTTCAGAAGAGGTGAAACTAGGTTCCTAGATATCCAAAGAGAAGGCTAGAGACAAAATGGGGGTAGGAGGAAGAAAGAAAAAAAGAGAAAAGAAACCTGTTCCGAAAATACTGTCCCGTGGGACCTGGGAAAAGTGGGAGAGATTGTGTTTGGAGAATCCAGGGGTGTGAATCAGTAGCTTTGAGTGAAAGTACTGTGGAGAGAGTGTATTTCGCCTGGAATCGGGATGGGAGAGACCTTTGTCTGCACTCAAAGCTCAGTCGGGAAGGCCTTGTTTTTAGTTCCATGGGACATAGGAAGCAGCCAGCGGAATTCGGGACCCACTAAAAACTGACTTCCATGCCAAGCTGGGCCAAGCATAATGTGGGAGTTGATAAAAAGCCATATTACAACGGTCAATACAGAACTTGCACCCTAGACTCTCCCCAAATGTGCTAAAGAGGTTTTCTTATTTGCTGCCTGAGCTGAGAGCCCACTTAGGCAGCAGGGGCTGGGCTGGGGGGGTTCGGGAGTGAGAAGGAAAGATGTTAAAATATCGGAGAAGACTGCAGAGCAGGGCAGCCATCCTGTTTTACCACCAGTCTGGAGGCTGAGGAAGACAGGGAAGCAGATGTGAGGAATTGGTTCACTGGGTTAAATGGTGGGTGCAAGCCCGTCCCCATGTGCCGACCTCGCTTACCAAATGGGCTCCTGGGTCTTGAAGACTCTTTTTAGTTCTCTGAGACTGAGGCAAACTTTATGCCCCTTTATTGAATACCCTCAGCTCAGTCTGCATGAAATACCAACGGCTTGTTCACATTCGTGTCATCACAGCCGAGGTGCCCGACTTGCCCTTTGCAGAAAGCTGGTTTCCAGGGCCTGACGAGTCAGCCCTGCAGCCCTTGCGTGTGGGCCCCATATGCCACACAGTTAGTTCCCTGTTGTGATCGCTGTGAGCTCACTCTCCAGTGCTTGCACACACTACCCAGAATCCTGCCATCATTTTCTTATTTAGCAGATGAGAAATTCAGAGTTCAGGAAAGGTAAGTGGCCTGCCCAAGGTCACAGAGCTGGCAATGAACCAGACTATGGTTTTCCTTCTCTACCTCATCTCCCAAATTAAGTCCACCTCCACACTCACTGCTTGAATGGCCTCATTTCCTCAAATTCCCAAATTGTTATTTTACAAAAGAGAATTCTACTCCTTGTAGCTAATACCTTCATGGATATACTGGTCACTGGAACAGACATACAAAAACTCACTCTTGGCAAACACTGTCAAATTAAGATTTGTAGGATTTGCAGACCAGAAAAGAAAATCAGATGAAATTATATTCTTATGTTTCTTTAAATCTATCATAAAGCCAAAAATCTCCAATGGACCAAAAAATGTCTCCACAAAAATCATTACGTTAAAAATAAACTTTAAAAATTGACTGGCAATCAACAAGAATAACAGAAAACTTAAAACCTTCAGACTAGAGCAGAAATTCTTATTGATCTGAAGGATTAAAGCAAAGAGAGGAAACTTGGGGATAGATGATGATGAATGATTGCTGCTCTTTGTCTGGGAACTTCGAGGCATGATGGGTGGTTAAGTTTTAGGTCCCCAGGAGGAGGAGACCCTCTCTTCACCCTCACCAGGAAAAAGTTGGTTTCAATAGACTATACCCCAAAGCAGTATTACGAGCACCTTCTAATGTGGTCATAAGACCAAATACACTAAAAGTGCTTTGTAAACTGTAAAAGGGGTTACAAAAACGTGGTGCCTTAGTCCTGGAGGCCAGACTACATCTCTACCACTGTTGTATCTTCAGAGGTCCTGGGCTCAGTAAATATTTGTTGAATGAATGAGTCAAATGTTCTTCAGATAGTACCCTTCTGACAATACTCCTGATTATACTCAAGGATGGGGGTGGAGCAGGTATGCTCATTTACCTTTTATTTGCAACTGAAAACTGTCCTCAGGGACTCAGTTGCAGCCTAGTCTGCTTGTCGGAATCATATAGAAAAGGAGTTCTTTTATTAGAAGCAGGATGGAGGAGGTGACATTGAAGTTATGCAGCACAAATGGATTGGTTCTGATACTGAAACTATTTGGGTGGAGACTTAGGGACAGTGTTCTGCCACCTTGTCCTCAGAGTGTGTCCTGGTATGAACCTGGCTGCCTGGTTGTTTCCTTCTTTCTATGGAGCCATGTAGGATAGTAGCTATGAGGCACCAGATCTCAGCTGTGCACTGAATCTCTAGGCTTCCTTTTAGGGTCATGGTAGAGCAAGGATTTACTCTGCTGCGGAGCTCTGCAAGGATGCTTGGTCTCATGAAGCACAGAGCTCTGGCCCCCTGTGCCTTACCTTCCTGCAAAGATCTTGCAGGGAAGGGATGGCCCCACTAAGGCTCCTTGCCTTCTTGAGCTGTAGGGATGTGTGTAGTGAGACACCACCCCACACTACAAAAAGCTCTGATGAAAGGAGCAGACAAGTTCAATGATTGGGTTTTTCTCGGGGGTTCTGTAGGGTGGAGTATTTAACCAAACTCTGGGATAAATCCAGCCACGTTGTCAGTTTCATTTTTAGGAGTCCTTGAACAGATCTGACCAAAATAAATTCCCTGAAATCCATTCTGGAAATGAGGTGAGATTATAAATATAGAAAATGATCAAAATAAAGAATTGATGGTTGGTGTTGAGGGACTGTGGGAGAGTGAAAATTTCTCACAAGATTTGCCTTTGCCCTAATAAGAATTTATCTTATAGGGCTCTGTCCATTTCATCCTCTTCTATTGCCTGATTATGTATATATCCACATCTCCATAGCTAGAAATCTGCTTTTTCCACCCCTCCCTGGAAGTAGGGAGGCAAACCACCAAGACTCAAAGGAACAATGCCAAATACTACAAAACATTAATGGCGTATTTGCTCCAAATGAGATTTTTAAAGAGGCACTTTAAATGCAGCAAAGACCAAAGCACTAACATCAATGTTCCTGTATGCAGAAAATAAAATCTACAAATAAAGTTTTGGTGGAAGGCGTATCATTTTAGTTCATTAATATTCACATCCCAGCCTCATATGTGCAATGGCAGAGAACATCATGAGACAATTTTGTCATCAGGAAACAAACACCAGCCCCAAAGCAGCTTAAAAACTATTCAAATCATCATCTCCCCTGGGCACAGGTGTTCTCCAATTGCTGCCTGTGCTGTGTGGTGGGTGAGAGCTAGGAGTGTCATCGTCATTTGTGTTCTGGCTTTGCAGCCCATATGCCACTGGAATGAAACGGGCCAATTTGTCCTTCCTCTGTGGGAGGGGACAGGGTCCCCAGGACCCTTCTAGTAACGGCCCTGTCTTCCAGTTTACCATATTTGTGGTCAGAATGACACTCTTCTCAGCCTCCCTGATTGGTCAAGGACAGGTTAACTCTGAAGAAAGATGCTTGAGAGTCTCCTGGCCCACTCTGCTGCTTCATGCAGCTTTAGACTCACAGCCAAGCATGGGAGAAGCTTCTAACCCAGACTGACCTTCTCTGGGCAGGGGCAAAGTGCTGAGACAATACACACCCCATCCAGAACCCGGAGAGTGTGAGTTTTTGATTAACTGGCCTAGCCTTGGAGAGGACCCACTGGACTCTGGGAAGTGATGGCACTTTCCTGCCTATAAGGAAGGAATACTTGCTGTGCCATGACGCCTTCACAACGGCATTACCATTTTGACCCTGAGGTGTGGACAGGTGATGGCTTTTCCACTTTAAAGGCTCCCAACATGGGGCTTTTGTTGCCAAGTCCAGTGTTGCTCTCCTCATTCCACAGCTGCTCTGAAGATAAACTGAGGATCATTATGAATTCCCAATGGAATGACCTCCAACTTTAAGTTCCTCGGGGTGATGTGGGGGCAAGGCCAGCAGAAGGGAACATCCAGATTAGTGACAGGCGAGAAACCTGAGGGAAAACCAAGGATTTCAGCAGGATCCATTTGAATGGGAAGGAATCCTAAAGACACCCCAGTGGGGAGAAACCACACAGACTGCCGCTGAGAAACCAAAAGTGTCTGACCCAGATAAGTAGGGTTTGGCTTAATCTCTAGATTCTGGTTGTTTAATTCCTGGATTCTCTGCTGTCATGTCTGCCCGATCAATTGGCCTAAGGAGATAAGGGAGCTGCTTAGATTAATGTCAGAAAGAAAAAATGGCACATTCTCTGGGGGAAGTGTCAGTTTTTCTCTGCAAATAAACTGAGAAAAACTGTAGAGCAAAGAGGAGGACCCACCGCATTCCACCTAACTGGACAAATTGCTGGGTTCTCTGAGGCTGTGCCCCCTCATCTCTCCCCGCGTGCTGGGTGGGAGTGAGGAGAAAGTGAGTGATGTGAAGACAGCACTGGGAACCCAGAGGTACTGCACAAAGAGGGCATAACCCTGTCCTCGTTGTAGGCCAGAGGACGTGTCTCCAGCCTCAAGGAGGAGAATAACAGTGCTCAGAGCCCAAGCTTTCGAGACGGACTTTCTGGGGTCACATATGATACTGCCACTCTACCTTGGACAAGGGCCTTAATTGCTCCATGCCTCAGTTTCCTCTTCTGCAAAATAGAAAATGGAAATAACAAGGCCCGCCAAACGAGTGACCCTGTGTTTGCAACCGTGCTTGACATATAGTAAATGTACTAGTTATTTTATCATGATTGTCACTGCTGCCACATTTGCTGTGATAGCTTCTAATCTGGTTTCATTTAACCAGATTTTTCTGTTTCAATAGCTTCTAGCTGTTTCTAGTTCCTGGACCCAATGCCAGATCTACAAAATCAAAACCTCTGTGGTAGGAGCCTAGGAATCTGTATTTTAATAAATGTCCCAAGCATGTCTGGAAAACACTGGTCTGCTGAGCCAATTCCTCGTTTGGGCCCTGGAACTAATTTAGGATGAAGCTTCCATCACTTTGGCTCCCTTTGCTTCTCATCAGCCACTCTACCCACAGGCTACATCTTTCTCTGTGACCATGACGTGGTCTATTTTCTCATCCTTGTGTCAGGCAGTGCCGTTCTCCTCTGTTTACATGTTGACTTTCCTCCATCCTGGCTGTGCTCAGCTAACCCTGCTACTTGAAAAGCTCTTCCTTCCCCTCCCATTGCCAGCCCTCCCCAGATGGCCGCATACCACTTTTTCTTCTTAGATACCTTCTCTACCTCTTCCCCCTCATTCAGCAGAATTTCTCATGCAGCAGAGCTAATAATGGTTGTCTTCTCCATAGACCTGTCTACTTACCTGCACTCTCCACTAAGCTGGAAATTGGATTCTGATCATGAGGAACGAAGGAGTTGTGACCCCTGTGTCACCAGCTGGTGTCTCCTCACCCAGTGATGGCAGGATGTGGGTGAGGAGATGATCTTCTCTCAGAAGTCAGATCCTGTACTTACTCTCACACTTGCTGGTACCGGCCCTATATCACGTGGGAAACCCTTGGCCCCTCCACACCCTGTATAAGCCCTATTCCTTGTGTTGGCCCAGTTCCCTGGAACTGCTCTATTGCCACTTTGCTCTCTCTACCATCACTGCCCACACAGGATGTGGGTCCCCTCCCCACTGCCTTTGCACAGGGTTCGAAACAGCCTGATATAACCACTACCCTGGTCTAGCATGCCCCAACTGCCGAGTGCAGCCCTCCACTCCAGGCACTGTGGTCTCACTGCCAGTGGGAGAGGAGAAAATTCTGTGAGTTTTGGATTGTGAGGCCCCTCCTTTGGTTAAGGAGGTCAGAGAGGAGGCTTGGGACCACAGACCAGCCCCCAATGGCAGACCTCCCTGGAGACACAGAACTGGCTAAGTGGCAGCTGAGGGGCAGACATTCCTGGTGTTTCTGCTTCTGCCTCTGCACCTCCTGGGATTCACCACACACTTATTTAGGTCTTTTGCTTGACCAACTTTGTTATCATATCCTGTCTCCCTCCTCTCAGCTCTTCTTTTACCCTGTCCTCTGCGACAAATGGGGTAAGGGTACAGAGGCCGGCAGGAAGCGGGGTAGGGTATGCAATATTTCATACCGCATCATCATGGTGCTGGGAAGCCCCCACGTCTTGGAGCCATGGCTGAGGAAGGTCCTCTGTCTTCCCACGTGGTCATTTCTCCAAAGGCAGGGAGAGGGCACAATGACGGTGCTATTTGCCAGGATTATTAAGTCCTTTTTGTACAGGTCCTCTTCTTTCTCCAATAATCAAAGTTGACTTTTGCAGGAACAGATACATGCCTTGTGCTTTAATTTATTCTTTCATTCAGCAAATGTTCACTGAGAACATACTCTGTCTGGGCCTTTGGAGTTAGAGGTGCTGGAAAGAAGGCGGGTAGGGTAGACTAGATAAGCCTGTGGCTGGCACAGTGCCTGGGGTGAGTAGGCCTCCGAGCACGGCTCTTAAATGGAATCAGGCAACTCCAGTGACACAGCTGTAAACAAAATAGGAAAGAGTCAGAAAGTCTTTCTGGGCTATAGTGCCTGGGGAGGTGTCAAGGTGGATGTAGCACTGGGGTTGGCTTTGAAAAACAGGTGGATATGTCACCTGTCAGGTGAGAAGGGCATGAGTTGGCCTAAGTAGGGAGAAGGGAGGGTTCTGGTGTACTTGGGAAGTGAATGACGTTTAGTTTGGCTAGCATCAAGGATTTCTCAAAGGAAACAGTGAGTGAGCAGTCTGGAAAAGTTGGACAAAACAAGCCTGCGGAAGACCTTAGACACAAGACCAGGGTTTTCCACATGGTTTGGTCAGATATATAACCACTGGAGGCCGTTCTCTAATAGATGAATATGACAACAAATTGTGCTTTAAAGAAGCTTCTAGATTAGTAAGACCATCAACTAAAAAGCTTGGGAGGAAAAGGGTGGTGGCATGTAAATAGAAAGGAAAAGATGAGGTATTGAGGGTGGTCTTGAGGGACACTGACAAGGGTTTGGCAACTTGCTGTGGATCAAAGCCAGCTGAAGGGTCAGGAACAATTTTGGGCTTCTATGTACTGATGCCTGTTGAGTGGAAAGCTACTCAGTTCCATATTCACAAACTTATGCTGAGGCTTACCATGTGTCTTGCATGATAAAGGGCAATATAGGGACAACAAAGGTGAACAAAACACAAACCTTACTCTTGAAAAGGGGACTTAGAGGACAGCCCAGGTTGGCCCACACTATTCTCTTGGGAAAGAAAATCAGAGATGATTGAATGTTTTCTTTAATATCCTGTATGAAGTAAGGATGAGGGAAAGGGATCCAGTTTTATTAATTCCCTGGATCATTCAACGATCATGTTTGGCTTTGTTTCCTTCATTCAGTAGCTAGTTCTTTTAATTCTAACATGGGATATGTATTGAGTCACAAAGATGAGTAAGAGTTGTGCAACGTCCTCCCCTACCAGGTTCTCCCCATTGTTTGAGGATGATCAGAGGAGCCCAAAGAACTACAGGCTGGAGTCAGGAAGAGGACACAAGCAGTGGTGTGGGATTGAAAGGCAGTTCTTGTGCCAGAGTCAGGGAAAGAAGTTGGGGAAAGCCTTTGGGGGAGAGGTGGTATTTGAGCCAGACTTTGGACAGTGTAGGAATTCAACAGGTGGACATAGGGGAAGAGAGATTGGCATTTCTGGTGAAACAGGGAGAGCAAAGAGCAGGAGACAGAGAGCAAGGGGCATGTCTGGGGCATGGTACACAGTCTTCAAAAAGTATACAGGCTGAACATAGCCTTGTTTATAGCCAGGATTTTGTTTTGCTTTGTTAATGAAGTCAAGAATAACAATTGGAAATCCAATTAAGTAGTTTACAAGTTGTGGTTTAGTTATTTCCAGTTATACAGTGTTCTGGATTTTTAGGGGGGCCTAGAAGACATCCTCGTTATTTAGCCAGCTGTCAAACTTTCTTTGATTAGGTGATTTCTCTGTTCTAGCCCAGAAGTATGTCTGTTGGGCTTTGACTTTTGGCAATAGTGTATCTATGAGAAGGAGACTTTCATTTCTGTCCAAGGAGTAAAAATCATGCTGCTGTCCTTCTGAAGTCTGTTTAGGGACATTGAAATATGTGGGTGGCTGAACATATATGGAAATACATGGAAATCACCAAGTTTTATAAACATACTCATGGAAACTCTAATGCTTAAGGCCAGCACCAGGCCGAAATTAGTCTTTTGTACTCTCTTACTTCATCCTTCTGGATCTTCCTTCTCTCTCAAAGTTGTTGCTTCACCAAAGAGCAATTAGAAATATTATGACAACAGTATCTTTTTCATTCTAAATAAGAGGACAAGAAGGACCACCCAAGGGTAAGAGACAATAATTATCAGCAACGAATTGTCAGTAATTCTTAACTATGTTCTTTCAGTAACACTACGTGCTGGTATGATTAAAGTAAATACAAAAATATATTCTTTTTTTTTATGTTTGGCAGGGATTGGTAGGCAGATGGTGGTTAAAATTGGGGTGTTACTTATCAAAACAGATAGAAGCTTTTTTAAAATTAAAGTTTATTGGGGTGACAATTATTAGTAAAGTTACATAGATTTCAGGTGTACAATTCTGTATTACATCATCTATATATCACATTGTGTATTCACCACCCAGAGTCAGTTCTCCTTCCATCACCATACATTTGACCCCCTTTACTTTCATCTACCACCTCCCTCCCCTCCTTACCCTCTGGTAACCACTAAACTATTGTCTGTGTCTATGAGTTTTTGTTTCTCATTTGTTTGTCTTGTTCTTTTGTTGTTTTTGGTTTATATACCACATGTCAGTGAAATCATATGGTTCTCTGCTTTTTCTGTCTGAATTATTTCACTTAGCATTATACTCTCAAGATCCATCCATGTTGTCACAAATGTTCCTATATCATCTTTTCTTACCGCCGAGTAGTATTCGATTATGTATATATACCACAACTTCTTTATCCATTCATCTATCGAAGGACATTTTGGTTGTTTCCATGTCTTGGCCACCGTAAACAAAGCTGCAATGAATGTTGGAGCACACGTGTCTTTATGTATAAATGTTTTCAGATTTTTTGGGTAGATACCCAGGAGAGGGATTGCTGGGTCATATGGTAATTCAATTCATAATTTTTTGAGGAACCTCCACCCTGCCTTCTATAACGGCTGCACCAGTCTGTATTCCCACCAACAGTGTATGAGGGTTCCTTTTTCTCCACAGCCTCTCCAACACTTGTTACTATTTGTCTTGTTGATGATAGCCATTCTAACTGGGGTGAGGTGATACCTCATTGTGGTTTTTAGTTGCATTTCTCTGATGATTAGTGATGTTGAGCATTTTTTCATATGTCTATTTGCCATTTGTATGTCTTCTTTGGAGAAATGTCTCTTCAGGTCCTCTGCCCATTTTTCAATTGGGTTGTTTGTTTTTTTGTTATTGAGTTGTATGAGTTCCTTGTATATTTTGGATATTAGCCCCTTATCGGAGGCACTGTTTGCAAAAAATTTCTCCCACTCAGTTGGTGGCCTCTTTATTTTGTTGATGGTTTCATTTGCTGTGCAGAAGCTTTTAAGTTTCATATAGTCCCATTTGTTTATTTTAGCTTTTACTTCCCTTGCCTTTGGAGTCAAATTCATAAAATGCTCTTTGAACCCAAGACCCACAAGTTTAGTACCTATGTTTTCTTCTATGCAGTTTATTGTGTCAGGTCTTATGCTTAAGTGTTTGATCCATTTTGAATTAATTTTGGTACATGGTGACAGATAGCAGTCCAGTTTCATTCTTTTTCACGTGGCTTTCCAATTCTCCCAGCACCATTTATTGAAGAGGCTGTCTTTTCTACATTGGATGTTTTTTGCTTCTTTGTCAAAAATTATCTGTCCATATTTATGTGGTTTTATTTCTGGGTTCTCAATTCTATTCCATTGGTCTATGTGTCTGTTTTTCTACCAATACCATGCTGTTTTGATTAGTGTAGCCTTGTAGTACAAGCTAAAGTAAAGTGTGATACCTCCAGCATTGTTCTTTTTTCTTAAGATTGCTTTGGCTATTCGGGGTCTTTTGTGGTTCCAAACAAATCTGATGATTTTTTGTTTTATTTCTTTAAAAAATGTCATTGGGATTTTGATGGGGATTGCATTAAATCTGTATATTGCTTTGGGTAATATGGTCATTTTAGCTATGTTGATTCTTCCAATCCATGAGCACGGAATGTCTTTCCATTTCTTTGTGTCATCTTCAATTCCTTTAAAAAATATCTTGTAGTTTTCAGCATATAGGTCTTTCACATCCTTCGTTAAATTTATTCCTAGGTATTTTATTCTTTTTGCTGCAATTGCAAAAGGAATTTTTTTAAATTTCTTTTTCTGAGATTTCATTGTTAGTATATAGGAATGCAATGCACTTTTGTACGTTGATTTTGTAGCCATATTCATTGAGTGTTTCTAATAGCTTTTCGATGGAGTCTTTAGGGTTTTCTATGTATAGCATCATGTCATCTGCAAAGAGTGACAATTTAACTTCGCCATTCCCAATTTGGATGCCTTTTTTTTCTTTCTCTTGCCAGATTACTCTCGTGAGGACTTCCAACACTATGTTGAAAAGCAGAGGTGATAAGGGACAGCCCTGCTATGCTTCTGAACGTAGAGCAAAGGGCTTCAGTTTTTCACCATTAATTATGAGATTAGCTGAGGGTTTGTCATATATGGCCTTTATTATGTTAAGGTATTTTCCTTCCATGCCTATTTTATTAAGTGTTTTAATTATAAATGGATGTTGTATCTTGTCAAATGCTTTTTCTGCAGCAATTGGTATAATCATATGATTTTTGTCCTTTATTTTATTTATGTGATGTATCACATTAATGGATTTGCGTATGTTGAACCACCCTTGTGCCCCTGGGATAAACCCCACTTGGTTGTGATGAATAATCTTTTTAATGTATTAGAAAAGCTTCTAATAAATCCATGAGAATCAAATCCTCTAGACACGTCTTCACGCATGACATTTTGAACTTGGTGCCTGATAATATTATCTTCCTAAGGCTGATATAACAACTACCACAGATTAGGTGGTTTATAAACAACAGAAATTTATTTTCTCACAGTTTTGGAGACCAAAATTTTAAAATCACAGTGTTTCCTGGGCCACACTCTTTCTGAAGTCTCTCAGGACTTCTTCCTGCCTCTTTCAGCTTCTAGTAGGCCCAGGTTTTCCTTGGCTTTATTTTTTATTTATCCATTAATAAATAAATCTGTATATAGATCTGTAATCTGGATATAGATCTGTAACCATATTATGCTAACAAATAACTGCATCTCAGGTGAATGGTGAAAAAGGATCTGAACAAATGTCTCATCTCTGCCCTCTTCTCTGTGTGTCTCTGTGTCTGAAATCTCCCCCTGCCTTTCTCTTATAAGGGTATCCATCATTGCATTTAGGATCCACCCTAAATCCAAAATGACCTCTGAGACCCACCCTAAATCCAAAATGACCTCTGAGACCCTTAGTTTAATTTTACCTGCAAAGACCCTTTTACCAAATAAGGTTATATTCACAGGTTCCAGGGACATATTTTGAAGGTTGTGTGGAATTGGGGTGGGGGGCAGAAACCAGCCAACTTATGATACTGAGGATGCATTCTCTGCTGACACGAGAATGTGCCCCTGGGTGTTCAAGTCCTGGCTGATGGACATGTTGTCCTTAGGGCAGCAGAGCAGGGCTGGACTGGATTCCGCACAAGGAGACAGCAGGTTGCAGCAAGACTCTCTAAGTAAGCTGCACTTGGAACAAAATGAATTCTGTTATGTACTGGACAGAGATTATAAATTCGTTTTACTAATCACAGTATGTTCTGGAAACTTATTAACAACTTTTTCGACAGACTCCAGCACTGGGAATTAGCAATTCCCAAAAAAAGTCATCCACATGGTACATTTCGTTTTTCATAAGACACTTTGTTATTGCTTTTTTTTCCTCTTAAAATTAGAAAATTTTGAATTGATCCAGTTAGACTTTTTAAACTCTGAAAGCTCTGAAGTGTTACACTGAAGTGTTACACATAAACACTGAAGTGTTATGGAAAAAATAGTACATTTTAAAATGAGTCTTCCTGAAATAAATGGAAGACAACCCAGTAAGTAATAGAAATTTAAGTTTTCAAAAATATTTAATGACACCCCATCAGGGTCAGAGTCCTTATTTTTCATATGGGGATATTAAGACATAGAGAAGTCAAGGCCATAAATGCTAAGTCAGCTCCATAAGCAATAATTCAAGGTCCCTTTCTCTTCCACCAGCTGAGAAACATGGCCACCCACATATTCCTGCCACTTTTCCCCTTGTGAGGCTGGTAGAAAATTGCCGGGAGACCACTGACTCACCGGAAATGTTCTCCTTTCTAAAATAAACAGCAAGAATGAAATCATGTCAGCATCATTTGCCAATTTCATTTTTAATTGGTTAACATGCCTTTGATCACTGAAGGGGAAATAAGTGAATGAAGACTGACGCAAGCTTAAGGACAAATATTATTACCTTGTATGTTTGTTCAGATCCCAAAACAGAATGTCACGGAGTTTAAGGTGGGAAAGCCAGTCTTCTATGGAAATAAACAGTTAAAAAGATGAACCAGGAGTCAATTGCAAAGGCCAGAAACACATCTGAGTATGAGCCTTGTAACCAGAAATGAGGTTGAAGTTAGGGTGCAATAATTAGAAACATGAGAAGTGGCAGCTAAGATTAAATTAAACTGGTAAAGAACGCCATGATTTACACACCCCGATCTTCACAAGGGGCAATTGTTACTTACATTTTCTTGCCATTCAAGATGTGGATATTAGCACCTGCTGTGACGCAGACTCTGCGTTAGGTAATGGGGAGACAAGGACGAGTGAGTCCCTGTCCCCGCTTTTAAACAGCTTAGAGTCTAAGACAAGGCTCAGAAAATTACAGCCCTTGGGACATTTTCAACGCACTTCCTGCTTTTGTATGGCCTGGGAGCTAACAACAGCTTGTACATTTTTAAAATCGTTGGGGGAAACAATCAAAAATAATATTTCCTGATGCGTGAAAATTACATGGATTCAAATTTCAGTGTGTGTAAATAAAGTATTATTGGAACACAGCCATGCTCATTTGTTCATGTATTGTGTGTGGCTGCTTTCCTGCTGCAGTGGCAGTTAGTACTCGCACAGAGACGGTAAGAACCACAAAGCCTGAAATAGTTACCCAACCCCTGATCTAAGAGATGCAAGCACATGACTTAAGGGAGAACGTGCAAGTCAAGATGTACCCAAGGGTTTTCCTAGAGCATTGAGGAGGTGATTATAAAAGTCACAATTTTCAGTTTCCTTAAGGTCACTCGAATAAATGTATAATTGACCATAGAGAATTTTAGATTTTTTTTTGCTGTCACTGAAACATGGAGCCAAAGGAACAGAAAAAGAAATGCTATATTTCCAGCTTAACTCTGCTGGGTTTTTTGGTTTGTTTGTTTGTTTTTTAACTTATTTTATTTTTAATAGTAACAATATTTCAAGTTTCCCTAATACCAATTTATACACACAGGTATAAATTTTGCTTTATTACCAGTTGTCTTATATGTATTTTTAAAACATTATTTGTTCAGGATATCCTGAATAGGATGGCATTGTTAAAAAATAAAGGTTCTTTAATTTTTAAGTAGTCTGAAAGCGGTGGTCTGGAGCAGCTCAGTAAGGCTGGGTCACTGCACATGGTTCAAATGGCAAGTCGGCCAGTGAAACCTAAGAAAGGGGTGCCTTCTGAGTGGTGCCTTTTTATTGGATTGGCCTTCTTTGAATGGGGAGGAATGAACTTAGATGGCAGCAGGTCAAGGGTGTACCAACCATGGCAGTTAGGTGTTCCTGGCTGATCTCAGCCAGGAACATATCTGACCCAGAAAAGCTGAGCAGGAAAAAAACAACAACAAAACACACACACACACACAGATCTGGGGCTTTTATTGCCATTTTACTCTCTCACTTTTGACTTTTGCTAGTGAAAGTGTAAGCTGGTGCTCTGATGGGCAAGAGGTCAAGGACACAGGCCAGTCGTCCACATCGACTCAGGCAATGTTGCATTTGTTGAGGGGTTAGGATGCCTGGATTTGAATCCTAGCTCTGTCATTCAGCAGCTTTGTGTGACTTTGGGAAGTTGACTTAGCTTCTATGCTTCAGTGCCTGTTAAATGAAGAAGACAATAGCAGCTATCTTATAAGATGATTGAAGGTTAAATAAATTAATCCATGAAACACATTTAGAATGACACCTGCCATGAGTCCTTGTAACATTTGCCATGATGATGGGGATGGTGGTCATTACTATTACTTTGTTGGTTTAGAGGTACCCTTTCAGAGTCAACCCTAAACACTATTTTAAAACTTTTAATATTTTCCTTGGCATTACACCTTCCTAGGGGGAAACTTTCTCTTTCTGTCTCTCTTTTTTCCTGAAGTTCTCCCTTGAATTCCAACCTCTTCCATTGTCTATTCTATTTTTGTCTTACTTCAATCTTTTAAGTCTTGATTAGCAATCTGAATATATGCCCAAGCACTAACTTGTTTTATCCAAGCAAAGGGGAGCGCAGTGGAGTGATTAACTACTCAGAGCAATGCTACTGATGATCCAATTTCTGTCTTAGAGCATCAGTCATTTCCTCTGCAGCAGAAACAGTGACCACTGCTATTTGTTGGATTGAATTGAATTCTATTCTTGTTCTGACAGTGATGGAGATCCCAGTCTCAAAAATGTATTGCTGCTTTAAATTATCCGAGAACTTGAGAACTAGACAGGTATCATTTACATTTAACTATCTGATACCTTCTGCGTGACTGTTTTGCTCTGGAAAACAGAGTGCAGAATCTGGCTCCTGATTTTACAAGGTATAAGTTATGGTTCTTCAGGCAGATGATCCTTATCCACAATTTCCTGGGAGCCTTGTTTTAAGTGTATCCTTACTCGGCTCCTTATCTGTTCCCAACTGATTTGTTATTGACTCAGCTTCCTCCCTTGCCTTGCACTTAGCTGCTCATCTCTGAGTTTCAGAGATGCTTGCCAAGGGCTGATTGAGGATTGTAATAGAGGATGAGTAAGTGTTTCATTTATCTATTTCTATGTAACAAACTACCCCCAAACTTCACAGCTTGAAACAGCAATCATTTATTTTCTCACGGTTTCAGTGGGCCAGGAAGCTGGGAGTGGCTTAGCGGGGTTATTCTGGACCAGGATCTCTCATGATGCTGCAATTACAGTGGCAGTCAGGGATGTGTGCATGTGAGATTTGACTGGCTGGAGGATCCACTTCCAAGGTCAAGAAATGGCTGCTTGCTGGAGGCATCAGTTCCTTGTCATATTGGCCTCTCTGCAGGGCTGTGCACACAGAACAGCCACTGGCTTCCTCCAGAGGGAGTGAGCCGCGTGAATGAGTAAGAGTGTGCAAGATGGAAGCTACAGGTTTTATGACCTAACATTAGAGGTGGCATATTATCATTTTTGTATAGTATTGGACATACAGATCAACACTGGTACAATGTGAGTGGAAAATACACAAGAGTGTGGATAACAGAATGTGGGTTCCTTGGGGCCTTCTTGGAGCTTGAAGGTTGACTACCATATTATACCCTCTGGTCCCTAATAATTCGCATTCCCATACGCAACAGACATTTATTCCTATACAAGCTCTCCCTCCCCCAATATTTCACTAAAGCCTCAGCTTGAAATCCAGAATCTTGTTATCTAAATCAGATCCAAGACAAGAGGCTCCTCAGGTGTGGTTTCTTAAATGGGACTCTTCTAGTACAGTTCCTCTTCGCTTATGAAGCTAAAGAAATAAGTTGTCTGCTCTCCCCACACCCAACATACAGTGGGGATGGAGGGGGGGAGTCGGGGTGGGGGTGGGCAGCGATAGGATAACTGCTGTAGACATTCCTGTTCCAAAAAGGGAGAAATAGAAGTCACTGGTATATCAGAAATAGCAATTCTTGAATCTGGCTGGTCAAGTGTCAGATATTTTGTGATTAAGTATTGAGACCTGGAAATATTTCTCAATGGCTCTCAGCTCTGCCTTCACAATCTCTCCAGTGAAGAAAAAACAAAGAATTCAGATAAGGAGAAAACATTTTTCCTCTGACCCTTAAGCTGAGAGTGAGAAAAACATACTGTCCTAGAATGACAACAAACAGGGAAATGGCCATTATCATGTAGCCAATGACAATTGAGCAGTTCAAATTTTCCAAAGAGTTATTTGGCAATATTTATCAAAAGGTTTGAGCCAATAATGCTACTGATGAGAAATTATCTTAAGAAAATCTGTATATATATATGTATTTATATATATAGTATATATATAGATATATAGATATATTCTCTCTATATATATCTATATATAATATCTATATAATATCAATATTATATAGATATTATATATTCTATATATCTAAATAGAATATATAATATCTATATATTATGTATCTATAGATATATAGATATATATCTAATATAATCTACACATGTATATAATATACATATGTATATAATATACATATGTATGTGTAAACAGAGAGTGCCAAAAAAATGCATACACATTTTAAGAAAGGATAAAAACTGTATTAAAATTGTAATCTAATGAATGACACTAGCATTCATTTGATTAACATTATCTTTTGAGTGAACGTTATACTACATATTGCTACCATAATTCAATTCAACTTTGAAAATTAATGCATAGATAATATCTCTTAAAATGTATACATTTTTTGGCACCCTGGAGTGTATATGTGTGTGTGTGTGTGTGTGAGTGCGTGTGCGCAATACATATATTGCTTTGTTTATTTTTGTTATTATGTTTGTTTAAAAAAGTGTTTTTCTACTATAGTATACTGTCATTAATGATATTAATGCATATCTAAATTAATCTAGAAAGTTGTCTAGTTTGTTATTGAGTGAAAAAATATATATAGTGTCACATTTAAAAAATATAGCTATCGATATAATAACTTGGATGGCTGTATCTAGAATGTTAGCAATACTTCTCTTTAGATGGTGGGATTATGGAAGATTATTCTCTTTTTGCTTATCCTTATATTCTTATTTTTCTACCATAAATGTGTATGTCTTGTGTAATAAAATATAAATTTTGTTACTTGATGTCAAAGTTTTGAGTAGATTTTCTTAAATCTGAAGCCCTTTTGGAAATAGAAAATAGCAGTTACATTCTTAGGGTGGGTATTTCAAATTTCTGTAAAATGTGTTTCAACTTGCTTCATTTTCTTGGTTTCAATTTGGTTCACTTTTTGAATTTCAACTTCATTTTTTTTTCTTTTTGCATGGGTCCTCTGTGTCTGTTTGCTCCCTGTACCTAGAAAACTTGCCCTTTCATTTGGCAAGTAAAGCAGTCAGAGAACAAAGCCACCAATGTAATTTGAGTAGGTGTGGATCAGAATGAATTAAGCCACAGGAAATGGTTTGGGACTGTTTTTCAAGATCTTTATTTTTTTCAGTCTTTTGTATTCAGGGAAGATGGAAAGCCCAAGTGGGAGAGGAAGGCTTTCAGGTTCTCAAGTTTTTAAAATGCAGGTCTCGAAGGCCTTAAACTGAGTTTCCTCGGCATGACAGGAACAGAATTTGGTGCGAAAAGCAAGCAAATTGCCTCGGCCAAGACATTATCCCTGTTGTCCCCCTATCTCTCCGAGTGTCCTGGGTGTTCTCTGCTCTCCTCCTCTGTCAAACAACTTTTCTGTACTTCTCTCTCCTCCAAGTTCCCTAAACTATTAGTGTCCTTGAATTTGGACCACTTCCCAAAAGAAGTACAATAGTCCAGAGAAGTAAGGAAAAAAAAATAAGAGTTTATTTTCCAGTTTTCAGGAGCTGTATTTCATGAAACAAATAGCTCAAGGGCTGTGCCAAGTTTGTGTGTGTGTGTATGTGTGTGTTGCTTTGTTTATTGTTGCATACATGCATTGCCCTAATGCTGTATCTCATTTATCCCTCTCTCCATTGCCCTAAAATTGCACACTCTTCTCACCCCACGGGATTCCTAATTCCATAGCCGTGGTAACCAAGGAAGGAAGAATGAGATACCTGGGTAGTGCTGTCACGGACAGTGGGTGCAAAAGTGCATGAGAGATGGCCAGAACAGAACAGGCTATGGGATATTATGATACCTACAGATATTCCTGTTCTTCTCTGATTTGTTTATTAATTCGGTCATTTTATTTATTCACCCACTCCTCAAACATTAATGGTAGATCCTGTACGTGTCAGACACTGTACCAGGCCAATGGCATAAATAGATAAACCTATTTCTAGCCCTCAAGTAATTCACAGTCCAGAGGCAAGCTTCCCAAATATGAATGTTCATCAGAATCATGTGGAGACTTTTGTAAGAACAGATTTCTGGGCCCCGTGTCCAGCCCCCTGAATCTAAAGTGTCAAGGAAAGGACTCAGAAATTAGTATTTTTATAAAATTTCCCAGATAATTCTGTGCAACCAACACTGGCCTGAGGACCAATGTTAGGAAACTACTGGTAGAGGCTTTGTGATGAAGGAAAAAAAACCCATAATTAAGAACGGAATGACAGTGTAATTGCCAGGCCAGCCAGCTCTTCCTCTCTCCTCTCCTTCCTACCATTCCTCTTTCTGAGAGTATCCAAGTCAAGGATGGTGTGTAACAAGTTGCATCCAAACTTAGTACCTTACAACAACAATTTATTATTTTGCACAATTCTGTGGGTTGACTGGGGCCAGACGGGTGGTTTTGTTGCACATGGTGTAGTTGAGGTCACTCAGTGGATGCCTTCAGCTAGGAGCTCCATTGAGGTTAGAATGTCCACATTGGTCTCTTACCCTCTCTGAGTTCCTCTCTACGCGGTCTCTTATAATTCAACAATCTAGCTCACTCCTCTTTACCACTTTTGCAGCTGACTTCTAAGAGAAAAAGAGCTGAGGCTGATAGTTCTTTTAAGGCCTGTGCTCAGCTGTCCCACAATATTATTTCTGCTGCATTTCATGCATTCTATTGGTCAAAGCAAGCACAGGGCCAACCCAGACTCAAGGACAGGACCAACAGACTCACCTTGCATTGAGAATAGCAGAAAAGAATTCCTGGTCATCTTCAATTCATTCTAGATTAAAAAACAAATTTACAGGAATTGTTATGCTGATTTATAAGGCCTATTCACCCGTTGACTTCACAATTGGCTTCAGGCTAGAGGTTTTAGATATAGTTCTAGAAATCAGTCATCTTAGACCAAGACCTTGGCTAGTTGTGTAAGTGGCCATAAATGAACAATAAAATTTAATAGGGACAGGTTGTAAATACGAGATGAGTCTACTTCATTGTGACTACATAAAAAAGAGCTAAAGATAAATAATGGACAAATAAGGCATGAAAATGTAATCTAGCCTTCCTGGCAAAAAAAACCAAGCATGATATTGGACATATCTAGAAATTCTAAAGCATAGTGAAACTATGACTAGAATATCATATCCAGTTTGGGCCTTTATGATTAAGATTCAGAGTTGTTCAGGGCAGGAATACAAATGATCTTTTACTTTCTCCATCACAGCCAGGGCTCTGGGCTTGATTAGGAAACCCAGGCTAGCCTGTGCTCTGGGAAATGAGGAGTTTGGATTTGTGAAGAAAGGCAGTAGACTACCCTGCCATCAGCCACCTGTTGACCATGTAGACCCAGGATTTAGGATGTAGATTAGGCCCGATCTCTTCTCTGTGTCCTTTCCTTGGCTACTTAGGTTATTCCCAGCAAACCCAAAGTCCTCGCAAGAGCCTACAAGGCCCCACCTAGTCTGGCTTCCCTGTTTAACTTCATCTTCTATAAATATTTCCCTTTCCCATTCCATTCCCATCAGAGTTGCCTTTCCGCTATTCCTTGGAAATACCAGCACACACCTGCCTCTAGAGCTTTGCACTCACTCTTCCCTCCGCCCAGGATGCCCCTCCTGCGATCTCTTCACAGCTCATGCCCTCAGTTCTCCAGTTTCTGCCTATACTCAGGACAGCACCGTACATAAAGCAGTAAGACCCCCACCTTTTGCACTCATCCATATCCCCACTACCCTGCTTTCCTTTCCTCCCTGCACTTACTAGCATCTGACATACATTTATTTCCTTGTTTACATGTTTGTTGCCTCTCTTCCCCCACTAGCATGCTAGCTCAGCAAAGCAACAGCACTGTTTATATTTGCAGTGGCTACAGTGGTGTCTGGCACCTTATAGGTACTCAGTAAGCGTTTCTTGAATGCATGAGTGAGTCTCCTGTGAGCCTCAGGGAACTGAATGCAAGGCATGGATCATAGCGGCCCTTCCATGAAGCTTATTGATTTGACTTGCTGGCCAGTGCGTTGCAGAGGCCAGGGATCAGGACACCTGGATTCAACTCTCTGTTCTGCCTCAAACTTCTTTGTGACTTTGGGTAAGTATTTAGTCCCTCCATGTCTCATTAGGTATCTGCCTTATAAAACTCAAAATTTTAAGGACTCCTAGATGGGAAAGTGTTTCGAAAAGAAAATTACCATTGGTCTTGTATTATTCTTTGTGAGTCCCACCTGCTGCTCAAGGCAAGAGAATTGTAGCCTACTCCCTCAGTTCAATTCTTTGTCTTGCTGGTGGGGAGACGCATTATCAACACAGTCCATTGTTATTGCATGAGGAATTAAGGGTAATATTGGGATTCTCAGAGCAGGGGTACCAGGTGGGTAGAGATGGCAACGACCCAGACACTGGGAGATGTGGGTTGTTTATCAGTGTCCGAGAGGGTTAGAAAGCCCGTCTGGAATACTTGGGCAGGGGCTTATTAGGATTTTGAATCCCTCTCCTGGTAGAAATTGCAGTTATTTTCTAAAATGCTAATCAATATAGCAGGATCATAGGCTTAGGTATCAAATTCCCTATGTATTAAATTCCGTTTCACCACTGGTTAACTGTGAGACCGCAGGGAAATTACTTAATCTTTAAAATTCCCAGTTTCACCTTCTATAAAATGGAGATTTTAGAATTGCTATTATCATTAGTGTTACTATTATCAGGAATAGTAGTAGAAAAGTAATAGTAGTCTACCACTTAGTAACTTAAATCCTCTGAGTCTCAGTTCTCATTCAATAAAATAGAATGGTAATCTACATTACAAGGCTATTATCCCAACCTTGTTTTGGAAACCAAATGACGGTGTACGTCAAAGAAATCTGTAACTGCAAGCTTTATCCAGATGTTAGTTATTACTGGATGCTAGGATTCAACTACTATCATCAGCCCCAGGGACTCAGTTCTATCTCCCCTCCCCCATGGAACACATACAACGGCCCCCTCAGTTCTGGCTTTGGCTCCACAGTCTCCAATCTCTCCAGTTGCAGAGTCAGATCGTCCCCTAGACCTGAGAAGACCAAGGACCTCAGTCCCAGATTCAGGATAAACACAGGCATTTCTCTTGTCAGGTCTCCATGAGAGACTCTAGAGGCCATGATAGAAGGCTATACTTTAAGAGCTACTACTGCAGACCCATCCGAAGGTTGTCAAAACTGTCAACAAAGAAGGCTGTCAAGTTTCTCTCCCTGAGGTTTTTAAAAATCAGTATTGCCTGAAGATGGAGTCTGAATTATATGACCTCTCAACATCACATCTCATTAAGATTCCATGTCACTTCCTGAGTATGTATAGCCTCTCTTTTGGAAAGTAAGGCCATACAGTAATTAAACATCTGAGGGAACTGGGCATTCATTATCTGAGCATTAATTCTGAAGGCAGATCAGGGGGTACAATTTCATATCATCTTGGTAAATGGTCATTTGATTATTTTCCATCTGATGGAATTAGAAAGTGATCTTTGAACTCCATCATTGTTCACATTCCTGTCCTTTTTTTTTCCAATTATTTTAAGATTTTTATTAAAACATAGCTAATATGTAATATTATATTAGGTTTAAGGATACATCATAGTTATTCAATAATTATATACCTAAAGAAGTAGTCACCATGGTAAGTCCAGCAATGATCTGATACCATACTATGCTGTCCCAATATTATTAACTATATTCCCCATGCTGTACGTTATATCCCCATGATTTATTTGTTTTCTACATGCATATTTGGGCCTCTAATTCCCTTCACCTTCCCCCCCTTTTAAATTTTTCAATTACAGCTGACATTCAATATTATTTTATATTAATTTCAGGTGTACAGCATAGTGATTAGACATTTATACAATTTAAGAAATGATCCCTCTGACTAGTCTAGAACTCACCTGACACTATACATAGTTATTATCATATCATTGACTATATTCACTTTGTTTTACTTTACATCCCCATCACTATTTTGTAACTACCAGTTTTTCCTTCTCAGTCCCTTCAAGTTTTTTACCCTATCCCATAACCTCCTCTCATCTATCACCCCAACAAATCTAGTACCCATCTGACACCATACATACTTATTACAAAGTTATTGACCATATTCCTTTTGCTATACCCTACATCTCCATGACTACTGTGTAAAAACCAATTTGTACTTTCAAATCTCTTCCCCTTTTTCACTCACCCCCAACCCTCCTCCATCTGGCAACCGTCACTAGGTTCTCTGTATCTATGAGTATGTTTCTGTTTTGTTTGTTTACTTTGTTCTTTAGATTCCATATATAAACGAAATCACATTGCGTCTGTTGTTCTCTGTCTTATACTTCACTCAGCACAATACCCTCCAGGTTCATCCATACCACTGCAAATGGCAAGAGCCAAGGGCCAAGCAATATTCCATTGTATGTATGTATTCTTCCATTGACAGACACCCAGGCTGACTACACATCTTGGCTATTGTAAACAATACTTTGACATGTGGATGAACATGTCCTCTCAAAGTAGCATTTTGGGTTTCTTCAGATAAATACCCTGAAGTGAGATCACTGGATCCTTTTGTTTTAGCCTTTATTTTAAAGTTTATTTTGTCTGAGACAAGTATTGCTACACCAACTTTTTTTTTTTTTTTGTATATTTTTTTCCATTTCCATTTTCAAGGAATATCTTTTTCCATCCCTTTACTTTCCCTATGTATGTGTCTTTCAATCTGATGTGATTCTCTTACTGGCAGGACATGTAAGTGCATTGTTTTGTTATCCATTCAGCCCTCCTATGTCTTGTGAGTGCAGCATTTAATCCATTTACATTGAAAGTAATTGTTGATAGATATGTAGGTATTGCCATTTATTATATAATTTTGATCCTTTGTTTTTCTGTCTTAAAGAAGTTCCTCTAACATTCCTTGTAATACTGGTTTGGTGGTGATGAACTCCTTGAGCTTTTTCTTTTCTGCTAAGCTTTTTTTCTGTCCTTCAATTTTAAATGATACCCTTGTTGGGTGGAGTATCCTGCTTTTCATTATGTTGAATATTTTGTGCCAATCTCTTCTGGCCTGCAAAGCTTCTGTTGAGAATCAACTGACAATCTTCTGGGAGCTCCCTTGTAAGTTACTACTTGACTTTCTCTTGCTGCTTTTAGAATTCTCTCTTAATCTTTAATTTTTGCCATTCTATTTATAATGTGTCTTGGTGTGGTGCTGTTTGGGTTCATCTTGTTTATGACTCTCTGTGCTTCCTGGACTTGTATGTCTATTTCCTTCACCAGGTTAGGAAAGTTTTCAGTTGTTATTTCTTCAAATAGGTTCTCAAAATCTTGCTTTCCCTCTTCTTCTTCTGGTATCCCTTTCATGTGAATGTTGCTACAATTTATGTTATTTCAGTAGTCTTTTAAATTATCCTCATTTTTTTGGACTCTTTTTCCTTTTTGCTGTTCCAATTGGACATTTTCTGCTACCTTCTCTTCCAAATTGCTGATTCGATCCTCTGCTTAATCTAGTCTGCAGTGATTCCTTCTAGTGCATTCTTCATTTCACTTATTTTATTCTTTGCTTCTGACTGTTTCCTTTGTATAGTTTCTATCTCCTTTTTATGCTTGTTCCCACTAAGTTCCTTAAGCATCCTTATAATCATTGTTTTGAATTCTGTATCTGGTAGGTTGTCTCCATTTTATTTTGTTCTTTTTCTGAAGCTTTCCCCTATTCTTTCTTTTGGGAGGTATTTCTTTGTTTCCTCACTTTGGCTGCTTCTCTGTGTTTGTTTCTATACATTAGGTAGGTCTGCTATGTCTCTCAGTCTAGGCTGGGTGATTTATGAGTAGGTGTTCTATGGGGACCAGTGGAGTAGTCTCCCTAGTCACCTGCACCAGGTGCTCCAGGGGTTTACCTTGTGTGGGTTGTGTGTGCCCTTCTGTTATAATTAAGCCTTGATTGTTATTGGCACATCAGTTGGTGGAGTTGACCCTCAGGCTGACTGGCTGTGGGGTTTGACCAAGTCCACAGCTTACAGGCTGCTGTGTGGGAGACTTGACCCACTGAGTGGGATTTGCCCCAGCATGCTCGTTGCGACCAGCCTTTGCATGAGACACGTGTGGGGCAAATTGGGTGATGCTCTGCTGTGGATTGAAGTCAACCTCCAAGTATGTTGATTCTGCAGCCTCCTGTGAGGGGCTCCGTTGCCTGTGACCAGCAGGCGACACCTGGTAGGAGCTACAAAGAGATCCGCCATTGTTTGCCACCTGTGCTAATGCTGGAGTTGTGTGAGAGAGGCCACACTGGAAACTGAAGATGACTGCTATCAGTACCAGGTCTGGAATAGTTCCACAAAAAGCCAGGACACCCTGCGGCCTGCTGCCACCTGCCGGCTCCCTTACGTTTCAGCCACTGATAAAGCCTCATGCGATAAGCAAGTTGAGTGAGGCAAGGTCTCAGGGAGTCACTAGAGTGGGAAGAGTTGTGATGCCCTGGTTAATGTAGACTCTGGTTTGGTGCCACTGCTGTGCCTGGAGCTACTCCTCAAAAGTCTCAGTCAGAGCTTACCGACATGAGCTGTTGCCTGCCTGGGTCCTGTGGACTCTGACAGTTTTTCAAGAAAAAGTGCAATGCCAGTGGGACTGACTGCTCTTGGAGAAAGTACTTCTGGCCTGGGTGAGATAGTGGAGTTTCAGAAAGTCAGCAGGGTAGAGCAGCAGACCTCACCAGGCCAATCAAATTCAGATTTGGCCATGTTGTGGAGGACTCAATAGATTAAAGATGGTGCCTGTCTCCTGGCTCTATGGGAGAAGTATCCCACACAGGGAAAATGGTGACTGTCCTCCAGCCCTCGCTCTATGGCCACACACCTCAGTCTGCCCCCCATATTCCTCCAATGTCCCTCAAGTTACTCTCCATCTGCTGGAGAACAAGATGAGTGCCTGCAAGTGAGTGAGTCTGTGTGCAGGCCGTTCAGAGGATGTCTAGGTTTCCCATACCTTCCATCCCACCTGGATGGTTGGAAGCCCCACTGTTTTTCACAGCAAGATGTTGTAAAGGTTCTTCTTCCTGGCACCAGAATTCTGGGCTGGGGAAGCTGATGTGGGCCTAGGGTCTTTCACTCTTCTGGGGAAAACTGCCATGGCTGAGATATCCCTCCTGGTTCTCAAGTACCAGACGCAGGTTTGGGGCCAGCCTGTTTCATGTCTCTGTCCCTCCTACCAGTCTTGATGTGGCTTCTTCTTTATATCCTTAGTTATAAAACTTCTGTTCAACCAGATTTCAGATAGTTCTCCAGGTTGATTTTTCTATAATTTTGTTGAAATTTTAATGTGTTCATGGGAGGAAGCAGGCACAGTGTTTATCTAATCCACCACCTTGGATAGCCTCTAGTCACACATCCCTATTCTTAGGGTTTCTGTGTATAAAGTTCTTTGATTAATTTGTTGTAAGAATGCTTTTGAATTTCCTTCATAGATACATCTGTCCCCTCTTTGATATAGGGAGTGCCTTAGGGATTAGAAAATTGTCTTGTCCTTGTGTGTTTCTCACTGAGTATAATTAGTACAAAGTAAAAGTTTTGTTTTTAATAAACAAATGAATACAATTTCAGAGGAATTCATCAAATTATTTTGACCAAATTTGGGATTGCAATTAAAAATTTCAGCACACATCTGGAATTTGCTTTGTGGTTGTCTGTTATCTAGAAACAAAATAATTGACAAACATTTTCAAGTAAACTTTTCTGATAATTCTGAATTAATTTTAATAAAATTAAGTATATTTCTGGAATTTGCAGAAGTCACTTCAGCATGTGAGGTTTATTCAGAGAGGTTATAATGAGAATTTCTTTCCAGATCACTCAGAAAATGAGACAGAAGAAGGTTCCTAGTCATGTTAGCAATGAAAGTATAGATGAAATTCATGTTCCAGTCCTGTGTCTTGTGATTTATCATCTAGTTAAAACAGAAACATCTGGCAAAATTTTACTTAATACAGATCCATTTTTCTGGGCCAGGAATTTCTTGAAAGAAGGAGGTAGAATGAAGTCATGAGATTTGAATCTTGATTCTGATTTTATTTAATACTGTGAACCTCAGTTTCTGTGTGGGTGTATGAGGGTCGAGTGGAGATGGATAGCTCTCATGTTCTATGACTCAATGCTGGATTTCTGGTAACTCACCCACCAGAGAGTGGAGACAGCAGGGAAATTTATGGCTCTGACTGAATTCCTTGAGATCAGAGTATCTCCAAGTGCCTAATGCTTGAAAAGTGGCAAGGAGTGTTTATTGCCTTGTGTGAGTTCATGGCTGAGAGTCATGGTTTGGGTGCTGGCTTTGAGGACAGGCTGGAACTGTGTTCTTTTCTTGAATTTGCCACGCATTAGCTTTATCACTTTATGTATGTCATCATTTTTAAGTCATTGTAAAATTTTAATGTTTACATTTTATTGTAGAATGGAAATGAAAATAGGGCCCATGTTATAAGGTTGTTGAAAGGACTTAAATGATGAGGCATCTCAGATGATATAAGAAGCACCTGATACAAAGGAAGAGTTAATATAATAATAATAATAATAATAATAATAATAATAATACTAGGGTGTTGCTGATGGATATAGAGGTAATCATAACTATAATGATTAACTGAAAGAGACAAAGACTTCAGTTTCCTATCTACCTCTTAGATTGCCAAGGGGATTAAATGAATTAACTTTTATAAAGAGTTTGGCAGAATACATGGCACACAATTAGTGCTATTCAAGTGTTAATTTTAAAAAGGAAACCAGGTAAATAATTTTCCCAAACTCTCTGATCTATATTGGAGCTTCCGCTCCTTGAAGCTGGGAAAGAAGGGAGGTGATTGTTGACATTGAGACATTTTCTGGGCAGTGTTGTTCAGTTTCATGATCAAGAAGGAGCAATTTACTCCCTCCTGGATGTGCTGTCATCTCTAAAGACAACAGGTGCTCTGTCAGAGAACACCAGATACTTCATTCTTTTCGTCTTTCCTCATACTCCCCCTTCTTTTGCGTTCTCCCCCACTCCTCTGGCCCTGCCCCCTTTGGTTTGTATTCAGGTTACTTTCCCTCTGCTGTGATTATGCCCCTTACATCTGCTCCTATCCCTCCTTTCCTGCTAAGCCACATGAGTCATGAGATCTGCTCTGACAGAGGTGCAACTGTTCTTTGGCAATCAAAGAGCTTCTCGTGCCTTGCTCGAAGTCATACGGTAGTGCTGCAAATGCCAGCTCAAATGCCAGCAAAAAGCAGGACCTCCTTTCATCTCTCCCTTTTGAAGAAATTCTTTGTTCCATGAATACTATCTTGAGACAGAGTGCATTTTAACTGCTCCCCCCCACCCTTTTAAAATTTCTTTTTCATTCCTTATGGACAGAATGGAAAGATGGAATCTGGGAAAAATTCCTGCTCAGCCAGAGAGCCTCCCATGGAACTCCACCCATAACTTAGGTTAGAAATGAGACAATTTCCCTGATGTGTGTGTTTGTCACATGCAGCAGATTATTCAGGAAGCCTCATCTGCCCCAATTTTACTTACATCTTACCGGTAACCCATGGAGTTACCCAAATGATTATGGACTTGTCTTTAGAAATCGAATGAGTTTTCCTGTTTCAAGTTTGCAAATCAGAATTAAGTTTATCACATCAGATTTTTGTGTTTTAAATGTTTTCAGCTGGTTTGCTGTGAACCACTAGGCATCGCTCAGGCTCAAAACTTAATTTAGAGATCATGTTGGATTCTGAGAATAATCCCAGCAGCTTGTCCTTCTGTCAGAGCTTTTGTAAGGAGCTTTCCTCCTCACATATGTAAACACATGAAAATGAGATCAAGAATCCTTCTAAGCCCGAACATTTAACTAATCATTTTTAGTTACTTGTTGTTTACATTCAGTCTAAAGGGCCTAATATAGATGCAATAATGTGGGGGGAATTAATAATTCCAGAACTGGACTGATACCTTCTCAAGAAGAGATCCTGGTGAGATGTTCCCAGGATACTTAAGAAGAGCCCAAAGGATGAATGGTTTGGCCTTTAGCCTTATTCTAGTTCTAATAAACTTCATTTTCTTGATCCGGTCCAGGTATGTCAGCAACCACTGGAGGAGCAATGGATCACTTCCGCTTCCCCACGTCTGACCTCTAACCTGGACTGAGAATTGGTATTGAGCATTTACTATGTGTAAGTACATAACCTACGTTATCTCTAACATTTATAAGACTGTGAAATATTCTTATCCTAGTTCTTCAGGTAAAGAAACGGAGATCAAAAGAATCAAATAACTTAACCAAGTATGGAAGATTGTAGTTTCAAAATATGGTCTCAAAAAAAAAAATATATATATATATGGTCTCAGCAACCACTCTGCCATCCAGAAGTGAAGCCATTTTCTCTCCCCCTTTGAACTTGGCGGGCCTTTGTGATTGCTTCAACAATTAGAATGCTGTGGAAGTGATGCTGCATGACTTCTCAGATTGGGTCAATTAAAGGTGACATTTTTCTGTCTAGCTCTTTCTCTTTCTCTTTAGGAATACTCACCATTTGAATCCAACCACCATGTTGTTAGGAAGCTCAGGCCACACAAAGAGGCCACGTGTAGATGTTTTGGCCAATAGACGCGGCTTACATCCCAGCCAATTACCAGGACCAAATGCCAGTCCTTCCAATGATTCCAGCCCCCAGCCTCAAGCCACCCCAGCTTATGCCTAGTGGGAAAGAGATAAGCTGACCCTGCTAAGTCCTGCCCAAGTTTCAGATCCATAGGAAAATAAATATTGTTCTAAGATACTGTCTTAGGGTGATATTTTACCATGGCAATAAAACCAAAACACTAAGCATGTATGGTAGTGCATGGATGGTCCAGCAGTCAAGCTTAAATCTGTATTACTACACCACTGGATGCTGGTTCCGTTGTCCTAGAGCCTTATTCTTCCAAGCCTTACTCCTCAAGTGACTCTTCTCTTCCATAGTCCTTTTTTGGCCTGGGACCTAAAGCCATTCTGCTTCTGCTTGGTTTAACTGTGCCCATTGCTATTCAGTCCCGAATTAACATCTGTAGTCACTAATATATACAGAAACCTGAATATCAGCATGCACATTCCAAATAGAGACCTGCCTTACGCACTCAGGAAACTTTCCACATTAGAATGGGGCTTTCACCAATGTTTTCTAAAGACATAATAAAAAGTCTTCACAACAGCGGCTGCTGTCTAGTGAAAAGTGTACAGTTTCTGAATCCTGAATATCTGGGTTCCAGTCCCACCTCTTCCCTTTACCAGCTGTTTGACCTCAGGCATTTAACTTCTCTGTATTCTAGTTTTCCAATCTATGAAATGGGGCTAACAACAATTCCTTGCTTATAGAATTGCTACAGTGGATTAATGAATTAAGGAATCAAATCCCTAGAACAGGACTTGGCTTACTATTAGCTCTTGGTAACTGTAATTAATTTATGGGTCATTCATAACTGTGAACTGTATTTCACCACATACCACTTTCTATTCAGGTTATTGGACAAGAAAAACGTTAATTTCTCCTGTTGTCTGATTTTCTCTGTGGTTTTGGGTAACCCACTTTTGTTCTATGTTGAAGGCAGGCCAGGTGCTGCTGGGCATGCCTCTCCCTGTGGGGAGTACTGGCCAGAGACTTTGGCATCCAAATTTCAGCCTTGCCCTTATCTTAGTTATATCAGCTGATCTGGCAACTGAGAGTTTTTGGTTTCATTATTAATTGTTTGTAATGTGTGGGAATAGATGTGTGAACTGTGATTTATTTTGGAAAACACTTGCGACAATCGGGTATCACTCCATAAGGACTCAAAGGAGCCAATGGACAGACAACATAAAAGATTGGGGAAATCTTTCTGCCTTAACACGGACAATAGAGAAACACAAACAATTGGATGGAACAGGATGGTGGCTGACACAGCACCAATGACCACACAGGACAGAATTCAGAGGATCTTTAGTCCAAACTCCTCACTTACAGGTGAAGTCCAAGGACTAAAGCAACTGCCCTGAGATGGTATCACCTGCACGGACTTTAAGAACCTGGTGGCTTGTTCACCTCTGCCCTTGATCACCAAGAATATTTGACTTTGGAATCCACTGACTTAACTTAGAAGGTTCCAATAAAATGACTTGGATTTTCCAACTTCATAATTAACTTTCTGTTCAGTTTCTTTTGCTTGAAGAAAAACAGGTAGCTGCAACAAAGAGGTTCACATTTAGAAGTGCCGTTTGCTGAAACTAGTCGAGTGTCAGAAATTTTGGCAACATGTAATTATCCAGTCTGTCTCAAGGCTAAGGTGCCCTATTGGTGTGATGGCTAAATTTGTTTTATGATATTATTTCTGGGTTCAGTTCAGGTGAATCTAAGGACCCCAGGAGGCACACAAACTCTCCACCATCTCTGTATTTTCAGGGTCTATCCTTGCTACATGGGAACAAATGTGATATTAACACAAAATATAAATTGAAAAGCTTCCTTTGGCCCTCTGTGTACTGCTTGGCTTTTTATATCAGTTACTTGATTTCTATCACTTGTTTGCCATGCTCTCAAAGTCTTTGCTGTCTCAGTGTGCTGTTCAGATGCTTGATGTCTCCTCTGTTGAAGCCCATTCCCTTGGAGCTGGTGTTAATGAGGTCCCAAGAAGTAGTGCTACATTGTGCAGCACAATTCCAGTTGCCCAGAGAGATGGATGATATGAAACAGGCAAAAGAGCTCCCTCAAGTCTGCTTGGAGAACAGGACCACCAGGAGCCCTGAGCGGAATTCAATCAGGTGGTGCTAGGGAGTAGGGGAGGGGCGAGTGATCCCTTTGACAGGAAAACAAATTGAAAGGGAAAGAAAATCAGAAGACAAATGCCAGTTTTCAAAATGGGGGCTGGGAATAGAGGAGCACTGCATTTGATCAAACCGAGGCTCCATACTACAATGGTTTTCTAATATTCTAGGGGAGATTTCTATCTGACATTGGACAGGGTCTTGATTAAAGTGTCCTGAGGCAAGAAACTTTCCTTTGTAGCTTTTGTGTGCCATGATTAATCTCAGTTCTGATAATGGTCCATATTTGGGTGGTTAAAAATAAAATGCACAGGGCCGGCCCGGTGGCTCAGGTGGTTGGAGCTCCGTGTTCCTAACTCTGAAGGCTGCTGGTTCGATTCCCACATGGGCCAGTGGGCTCTCAACCACAAGGTTGCTGGTTCAACTCATCGAGTCCTACAAGGGATGGTGGGCTCTGCCCCCTGCAACTAAGATGGAACCTGGCACCTTGAGCTGAGCTGCTGCTGAGCTTCCGGGTGGCTCAGTTGGTTGGAGTCTGTCCTCTCAACCACAAGGTTGCTGGTTCGACTCCCACAAGGGATGGTGGGCTGTGCCCCCTGCAACTAGAAACGGCAACTGAACCTGGAGCTGATGTGCGCCCTGCACATCTAAGATAAAGATAAAGTCCTGTTCCCCTTCTCCAATAAAATCTTTTTTTAAAAAAAAGATAAAAAAATAAAATGCATAGATAGTTGGAGATTATGCCTCCTCCCTGTCAGCTGATGTTTAATGGCAGCTTTTTGCAGATAAAAAGTTGGGAGTTGTATTCTACCACATGTGTGTATGCGCGCACACACACACACACACACACACACAGAAATCTGTGAACTGGAGGAAGTTTTAGATAAAGATGTCCTTGTTATTTTCTTAAAAGTAAAAATTGCACTGTCTAAAAGCTACATAGCACATCTGAGGGCTCTTTGAAGCATTTTGTCTCTTTGCCTGAATGTTCTATGCATTTCTAAGCAGGGAGACTTCAGGCAACTTCAGGAAAAGGAAAACCTAGCACATACTTTTAGGTTTTAGCCAGTGAAGTTCTTCTCTGTGGGCAGCTCTAAAGTCAGTGATTTCTCATTTGATTTAAGTACAGCCCAATGACTAGGAGACTAGACAACCTGGTATAAATCCTGGCTGCTCCATTTGCTTAGCGTGGGACCTTAGGCATTTTCATTAACATTTTGGAGATTCAGTTTCCTCAACAACAAAAATGGAGATGTTTAACATTGTTTCGATGGTAATGTAAGGGCTAATGAGATAATGTACATAACTGTATTGCATCCTGCTTTGCCAAGTAACAAGGGCTCAAAAATAGTTATGAATTTATTACAACAACAACAGCGTGCACTATTGGCTATGGTGGCACATATGAGAGAGCAGTTTTGAAGAAAAATCTGAGACGATGCGTTACTAGTAACTAAAAGACAATAAAGAATGAGCTTTACCAAAAGCGACCTGATTTGAAATACAGGCTTTGTTCTTATGGAACAGTATCTCATAAGAGGGCTTACATCAACACCCTTACTTTTACAATACATAACATGACCGATTGTATTTGATAACTTATCTTTCAAAATGCCTATGAAGGGAGGGTGGGCAGTGGGTGGAGTGGGCACTATTGTTTCTATATTGGAAATGAGGACCCATGGCGCTGGGACCTGAGGTACAACTCTGTGTACTGCTGTGGTTATAGCCGCCAGCTCTCCTGGAGGATGGGGCTGGGGCTTTTGATATTGGGGAGGAGGAAGAGGTTGCACTCTGAGACCATAGCCCCTGGCATTGGCACACGACATGTATGGGTGGAGACCAGTCCATCGATTCCGCAAATTGGGTTGTTCCTATGTTCGTACCATATGGACATAGCACTATAGACGAGAAGTGTATTTCACCGCAATGCTGCTCTTTGAATTTTATTTATTCATCACTCATTCATTCATCTAATGAGCATCTTCTTATGCCAGGGACTGGCATCTCCCATGTCCTTACAAAGTCTGCATCCTTCTGGCCCTATTTTCCACATGTTAGTGAACACCACAGCCATGTATTCAGCTGCGTGAGCCAGATAGCTCGGTGCACCCTTGGCTCCTTGCTTTCCCTTACTTTCTATTCCCAAAGAAAACATCTTACTCGTTCTTTCTTTCTTCATATTTCTCAACTCACTCCTCTCCTCTCCACAAGCACTGCTGCGATCTTGTTCCTTGTTCTGAGGGGGCCTCCTAATGTCCCTTCTTCTAGTTGCTTCCCTGTATAAAAACCTCATCCAGAAACACATTTATGGCCTCCTGTATATATCCTTTGAAGGCTTCTCCCAGAGTGATGGCCAAATCCTTAGCGAGACTTCAAAGGCCTTTCCCAACCAGACCCCTCCCTACCAGGACCCCTCCCTGCCACACCCCCTCTGACTCACTGCTTCAGGACCTCTGACTGGCACATCTTCCAGCACTGCATGTGCCTTGCTACTTCCGAACCTTCGTTGTGTCCTCACGAGGACTGTCTTTCACCTGACCTTATGGCCCGGAGAATGTCTGTGTTTCCTTTTCGATTTCTCTTAAATGCCCCCTCCTCTGGAAGCCTTTCTTTCCTTTATCACTTCTATGCAATTCTCCATAATCATCCTTCTCTGAATATTCCTCCAATGTTGAACTAAGCATGTTAGACTGTAATTATTTGCATGTACGTCTAGCTTCCACATTAGAAAGACAATCCTCCTCCCACCAAGGTCAGCAACCATGTATTCGGTGCTTCAATGAGACTTATAAAATTAGAGAAATCTACCTATTTATGGTAGCCATATTTGAGGACACGTGCCATGAAGATATTCTCTTTGAAAATTGCTGTGTTTTCCAGAATGTTCTCTGATAATTTGTGTTTATGTCATGGATGTTTTCTGGCTATAAGTAGTGAGGATGTTGGCTTCAGTATCATTCCATCCTCTCCAAGTCATGGGGTGCCTGCTGTAGACTCAGATAGATGACTAAGATTCCTAATTATAGAATGGTCAGAAGATTCAGAGTCTAGAAATCAGGCCCCAAAGGGCAGCCAACTAGAAAGGTGGTAGGGAGTTGGAATCCAGACATGGGCTCTCAAGAGGTAACAAGTACAAATAGGAAGATGAAGCAAAGAGAGGACAGGTGGGAACAGCAAGCAACAGCAGAAAAGAAAAAGGAGCATCGGTTGGATGGGAACATAGGGCTACCCTAAAAATAGACAAAAGGTAGTGCAATGGGAACTTCATTGCAGCTTTGTGATAGCAGCAAGTGCAGCTTTTACATCGGATCGGTACATCTTCTACTTCTTTCCTACCTTCCTTTCTCCCTCCCATGGGAAGAAACTTCATCATTACTTCACTTCATCTCTTTTTTTCCCCCTTTTAAGTAGACTTTATTTTTAAGAGCAGTTTTCAGTTCACAGCAAAACTGAGCAAAAGGCACAGAGATTTCCCAAGTACCCCCTACTCTCACACATGCAGTCTCCCCTCCTATCAAGATCCCTCACCAGAGGGGTAACATTTGTTACCCTGGATAAACCCACACTTTCACATCATCACCACCTATAGTTTAGCTTAGGGCTCACTCTTAGTGTTGTACATATACGGGTTTGGAAAACGTAATGACATTTATCCACTATTGCAGTAACATACAGAGTAGTTTCATTGCCGCACAAATCATCTGTGCTCTGCCCATTCATCCCTCCCTTCCCTCTAACATCTGGAAATCACTGATGTTTCTACTGTCTCCATAGTTTTGACTTTTCCAGAATATCATATAGTTGGAGTCACATAGAGTGTAGACTTTTCAAATTGGCTTTTTTCACTTAGTAATATGCATATAATTTTTCTCCATGTCTTTTCATGGCTTTGTAGTTCATTTCTTTTTAGTACTGAATAATATTCCATTATTTGGATGTACCACAGTGTATCAGTTACTAAAGGACCTCCTGGCTGCTTCCAAATTTTGGCGATTATGAACAAAACTGATATAAACATCTGTGTGCAGGTTTTTTTGTAGGCATAAGTTTTTAAGTCATTTGGATAAATATCAAGGAGTGCGATTACTGGATTGGATGGTAAAAATATGTTTAGTGTAGTAAGAAACTGACAAACTGCCTTCCAAAGGGGCCGTACCATTTTGCATTCTCATCAGCAATGTATGAGAGTTCCTGTTGCTCCACATCCTCACCAGCATTTGGTGTTGTCAGTGTTCCCAGTTTTGGTGTGCAGTGGTATCTCATTGTTGTTTGAATTTGCATTTCCCCGATGACATATGATGTGGAGAATCTTTTCATGTGCTTATTTTTCATCTGCATACCTTCTTTTGTGAGTGTCTGTTCAGGATGTTTGCCTATTATTTGGGTTGTTTGCTTTCTTATTATTGAGTTTTAAGAGTTCTTTGTAAATTTGGATAACAATCCTTTATCAGGTGTGTCTTTTACAAATAAGTTCACCCAGTGTGTGGCGTGTCTTCTCTTTCTTTTGACAGTGTCTTTTGTAGAGCAGAAGTTTTTAATTTTAATGAAATCTAGTTTATCAATTATGTCTTTCATGGATTGTGCTTTTGGGGTCGTATCTAAAAAGCCATCACCATGCCCAGAGTCGTCTAGATTTTCTCCTATAGTTTCTCGGTGTTTTA
Source organism: Rhinolophus hipposideros (assembly GCF_964194185.1). Taxonomy (NCBI): domain Eukaryota; kingdom Metazoa; phylum Chordata; class Mammalia; order Chiroptera; family Rhinolophidae; genus Rhinolophus; species Rhinolophus hipposideros. Next base: position 43,419,159 of record NC_138051.1, on the reverse strand, counting down.
CAGTTTTGCATCTTGTGTTTAGGTCTGTGACACATTTTGAGTTAATTTTTGTGAAGAAGGTAAGGTCAGTGTCTAGATTCACTTTTTTTGCACGTGATGTCCACATCTTACTTTTGGTATAAATATTTTATCATAAAAAAAAACAAAAGTAGAAGTTTGCAATGGTACTTTATTGCTTCATTTTACAATGTTTACTTTTACTATTTATCAACTCCAACCCATACTTGTTGCAAACTACTGTAAAAATCTGAGTAGGTTTAGTGTTTCTCTGCTTTTTCTCACTACCTACCACTTTTGACACATTAGATTAAATTGTAGCCCTGGGCCAATCTGTCAAAGAAACAGGAAATGTCTCTTGCTGTGACACATTTGCCAGTGGCTCAGGTTTGAAACCAGGTGGGTATTAATTCTAACACAGAAGCAATTTCTCCCCATCGAAGAGGCAGAATCACTGGATCAGCTCAGCCTAAACCGTTGCTTTATATGTATAAGTCTCCCTGGATATGAACAAAATCTTTTGCTAAATATGTTTAACAATATGCAGAATTCTTGAAACTGAAGGAAATAAAGACAACGATTTCTGCTCCAGAAGGAAAATTACATCTAAATATAGCTATGCTTTCATGATATTGAAATTGTATGTGGATGAGTTTAATATGGTTATCAGCACCCTGAATAGACTGTATGTGACTGGAAACAGAGTGATAAGGGTGGGTGGGGAAGGCCCACAGCACACATTCGTTCTCACAGCTATCTCTAGAGGAGAGTTCCCAGCTCAATTTCTCATCAAATGTGAAAGATGAGCAATGGCTCACAGTTGCTTTGACTCTCACTCTGAGCCTGTGATGGGGGAAGGGAACCCACCTCTCTCAACTTCATGCTCTCATGCCTTTGCTCTTCTGCTGAAGGAAAATCGATATCTAACACAGAGAACAAATCTTGCATCACCAGAGAGGCAGCACTTCCCTCGTGCCCACCTAAAGAAGATATCTCTTGCAGGTCCTGGCCAAGAACTATAATGGCTGCTGCCAGCCATGGATTTTCTCTACAGAGGGGATTATTTTTGCAGTGTGGTCCATACTAGGTATTTCCACTTTCTGCCTTCCCTCTCAGCCACATATCCCTCTCTTTCTTGAACCAGAATCCCTTCCCAGTGGATTGCCTTAGAATTCATTCCAAATCAGCCTACAGATCCAGGTTGAAGCCCAGAGAGAGGGGGAGGGAGGGTGTATATCCCGTATTTTTAAAGCCAACAGTCCTTCCTCCCACTCCTGTTCCTTTGTGGAGGAATGGTGAATCTGGGTCACAGACACCAAGATAGGCTGTGCAAGGTGCGGTGGGAAGTTGTATAGTTTGCCTTGAGGTTTTAAGGCACTTATTTCAAACAGAAGTGAGACAGTTGCCTGAGCAAGAAAGCTTTGTGGCACTTAACAGGAGCTACAGCCAGCAATAACCACCAAAAAAGCTGCCAGCTTCTTAGGGCTGCATTGATCAATGACTCCCTTTCCATTTCTCAAGTATACGTATATATTTTGAAATTTACTTTGAGTTTTAGATACTGATGTATATGTTAAATGTATATAAATTTACATATACACATATATAAATTTCAAACTTAACTAGGAAAGGAAGCTTCATGGCTTTGCACAGTAGTCAATGAAGTGATCACCTTAAAAGGATTTGTTGATGAATTTTTGAACACCTTTCCCCGTAGGACTAATAATATAATTATAACCATAATCATGGTAGTTATAGTAATAAAAACAACAACGATCACATGTTGAATATGTTCTATGTTTAGACACAGTGCTTAGTGCTTTATGCATTTTTTTCATATTTCATTCTTGCTACAGTTCTGATTAGAAGATGACATTCCCTGCAGGTGCCATAAAATACAAACAAATAAGCAAACAGAAAACCCCAAAAGGCCTTAGTTTACCATCTGTGTTTTTTTCGCCATCTGCTTGATTGGAATGAGCTGTCCAGTTCCTTTGGAACAAGGTGTACGGTCTGCAGTTATGAAATCAACCTAAAGATTGGTTGCCTGCTATAAAATGTCATTTGTAGGTTTTATTGTAAAGGTTAATATTAACAGCCACAATAATAATAGTAATAATAATAATAATAACAAAAGGAACCACCTAAAATTCACCAGGCACCATTTTAACTGCATGGAATAGGTTAGCTCATTTCACCCCTTTGAAATGGCTATTATTGTGTCCATTTGTAGATGAGGAAACTGAGTTTAAGAAATTTGCCTGAAGATCCTCAGCTGGTTGACAGAACCAATGTCAGGACTAGACTGGCCTGACCCCAAAGTGCTTTGTTGCCCAGACAGTCTAAAAAGAAAGAGTTGTGTGTGGCAGGGTGTGAGCCCATCATGGAATAATTGCTGGGTAGGCATGGGGGTGAGCTGTGAGAACTGGGGAAGGGATGAAGATGCCTCGTAGGACGGACCCTGAGTGGACTCTGGGGCTGAAGTCTTTCTCTCTTGGATTACGCCTCCTGCGTCCTTCATCCTTTGGTAGCAATGACCTTGCCATTGTATTTATACTGGGAAGGAGTTCTACCTGCAGGGATGAAGAGCTGAAATTCAAAAGCTTGGTCAGAGGTCATCACTTGAGGGCCTGTTTTACACACTTACAGGAAAATGGTTCTCCACTCTGCTGACTCCCACAACAACCATATTATATGATGTCATCTTAATGTACTGGCCACAGCTGATTAATCTAAGGTTGGGACCCCAAACCAAGTTGGGCTAGTCATGGTTTCTGCCCTGGGAATTTGGAATGGGGCTCAGAGATTTCATCCTTAGTGGGAATTGTGTGTGACCTGGGAAGCTGAGAGAGCTGACCTGCATCAAGACAGAGCGATGTGGACATACTGAAATGAGACTGGGGGCAAACTGAGGCCCACCCTGAAACAGACACACCACTGTCCTTTCTACGTGTCCCTCTGCCCTCCTTCCAGGTCGAAACACCCTGACACTCTCTGATTCAGCCCCTGTGGTCACATGCTTCCCCTTTGCAGCATGAATTCTAACTCTGTAATTGAGGTAAAGGAAAATCCAGGAAGTGAATCAGGTGGCTTTCTTACAAGATCTCACTCTACTTTACTACATTACCTTTTTCTCCTTTAAACAAAACAGAAAAACAGAAATGTGTTACTTTTGCAAGAAGTGCCTGAGAAATGCTGTGTTAGACTGACAGAAGGGGGAAAATCTAGCATCTTAGGTATTTTTCTAAATAGGAATATTTAGACCCTTCCTACTCTTTTCTCCTTCCCTGGATCTCCTTGGTCTCTCTGATAAAAATTCCTGTGATCCCTGAGCAGAATATCTCCCACCTTTGTGATTCCAGGTCATCTTGCTGATGAGATGCATTTGGTTGCCTTCAAGAGAAATATGTCATTTGTAAGTCACTGCACACATTTCATACCCGAATAAAAGAGAAATATGCATAGACGTCATTGTGCTTGATTAAGTCCTAATGCATGTTTATGTGAGGCATTATGAACAATTAATGATTTACTCATCTGAGTTCTAACAATGTGTTGCATATTACCTGGGGTTGATGAAAGGCAAAGGCAGCATATAAGTGCAAAATGCTATCAGTTTTCCGGGAAGGGATGATAAGATTTGAAGCATAGCCCAGCCCTGGTGAAATACTCATTCTCGGGTAAGCTGCTTGCAGTTCAAATTGCAGTAGCAAAGAGGCTTTTGGTCCCCACTCACATTAATCTTTTAAGCAGAAGGGAAGCCTGGCAACTCATACATCTCCAAAGGGAAGGAGGTGCCTGGGATGTGTACTGTAGGCATCTTACCAATCACAGTGGGGATCACATCTGGAGACGCACCCACCAGACTCTTGAGGTGAATGTTCACCCGGCCTTTGAGTGGGATGGAGGGTGGTGGGGCTGAGTGGGAGGTTTGGTTTGGCTTCACCAGGCACTTCATCAAGAAAGGATGAGACATGCATCTCTGACTGATGGGCTGTTAGAGGTTTAAAACGTTTGCCTTGGGTGACCTTAGGGAAAAACACCATCCTCTCTGGCTTAATGTGAATTAAATTTTTCGATTACTCCAGAGGAAGGAAAGGCATCAGCTCAAACCATGCTTATTTGCGGAAAGTAAAATGAAATTAAACACTCCAGTAGAAGGAATCTTAGCAGCTCACTGATCCCAGGGCATCACCCCTTGCCACTCAACAGCAGTGAAAATTTGATTTGAGGGTAACGGATATTTTAAATGGAGTGTCCTGAATCTATCTAAACATGTTTTTTATTCTGAGAGAATAACTATACTAATTTGTGTATCTTGGGAAAGAAATGAAGTGTTTTAATATTTTTTTCTCCTCTTGGGGAAAGTGCTGTGGATCTCTTGAGTAGTGAAGGAAAAATTCAATATAGGACTGCATGGTCCTCCTGATGGCTGGTATTTTGTGGTTTGCCAAATACATGCATGTGGAGGATCCCCTTTTGGTCATGGGATGTTCAAATAAATAATGGGAATCCTGGAGATGAAAGGAAGTCTTATTGTTTTTATAAAAGTGAATACCTTGGTGGTCCTTTCCTTCTGTTTGAAAGAGGACAAGAGAAAATGTGTGTGTGTGTGTACATGTATGTGTTTCGTTAGAGTGTGAGCAAACAGCCTTGCTTATCAGAAAGCCCATGATGTATTGTGTGTATGGAGGTGTATTTAAAGTCTGAAACCAAGACTTGTAAAATTAGATCATCCTTGAGTGTTCCTATAAATATGCCAAATCCCTCTGACTTTGCAGTGAGTTGGACTTAATTATTCGTGATGAGAGCTGAGTGTGGCGGGAAAAGGCATGACTTTAGTGCTTCTGAATATTCCTCATAACCTTTGTTTGGGGATTTCATGGGGAAGCAAACTAAGAAAGGATGAGGGAAGGCAAGACAAACGAGAATATAGTTCATGATACCTTGAGATTTAAAATGTGCTGTGATCTGATAATAGAAACTCCAGTTTCTATTTCTGGTTAAGGCTTGAGCAAGCAGAGGTGATCAGGTGGGCAAGTGTAAATTTTCAATCACTGAACACAACTTTCCAAAAAAAGGGAAGAGTGCAAAACGACCCTCCAGCCTAAGTGCCACTTATACACCCATGCACTGTCTTATGTCTCCTTGACTGCTTCTATGTTTGCAGGAGGACTTGCAGAGGGGTTGAAGACATGACCCCCGCAGAGCTGGGGAGGGGAGTGAAGTGCCCCCATATCAGGACACCTTTGGCAACAGTCCTTTATGCCATTGAGTTCGTTAAATAACTTTGTGAAGTTCCTTACCTTAAATGAGTTTTGAACTAGGAACTAGAATGAAGACAGTGGTTTTCTTTAGATTTTACTAGGAAATGAATATTTCTGGTTGGAACATTTATGATAATTGTATGTACCATTCCTTGAGTACTTGCTATGTACCAGACACTTGGCTGAGAATTGTAATTCTTACAATACTGCAAGATAGGTTTCTGACTATTTCCATTTTACAGATGAAAAAATTATCCTCAGAGAAGTTAAGTGATTAATTTTTCAATTATACACAGGACTTATATCATGGTCAGTGGTCACCTGATTCTTTATTAGTACCACTAATAAAGGGTATCGTTGTTTTAAAACAATAAACTTAAAATGTAGAGTAATCATGTTATTACCAATATGTTTTTAAGTTTAGAACTAGGTGATGGGGAGGAAGAAAGAGTGAAGGAAAAGAAAAGGAACAGAGAAAGAAAAGAAGGCTAGGTGCAGACGATAAAGGGAGAGAAGAAGACAAAAAAGACAGTGATGTCCTGTTTGAAACACACACTAAAAAATTATTCATTATCTGAAATTCAGATTTAACTAGGTGTCCTGTATTTTATATGGTAATCCTAAATATGTTCCAGACAAAGGCTGAAACTTTTCCCATTTAGCTGCACAAAACTCCTATACGATAAGGGCTACTGTCGTTGGTTTTTAGATAAGGAAACTGAGACTCAAAGAGCTGAAATGACTAAACCAAAGGCACGTAGCTGGTTAATGATAAAGCCAGAGGAAGATCTCATTCAGGACACACACACTGGGGCCCTGGGGAAAGAAGAAAAAGACGTGAGGAAAGCAAGTCTATGTTGGGATGCTTTGAAAGAACTTAACAGAGGCTATAGTGCGAGGAAAGAGAAGACAATTAGGAAAACCCATCGTCTCTGAAGCAACCTCTTCTTTGTTGGCAAATAACTTCCTTTGGGAAGCTCTGTTTAAATTGTAATCCAAGATCTTTGACAAAGTAGATACCCTTTCCGGCCCCTATTGGTGGAATGAATTAAAAATCTTCATACGTTCTGAATAAAGAAATGAAATCTTTGTAGTAAATCTCATAAAAATGTGCCCTGGAGATGAAAAATTGCATTCAAACCTCAGTTGTCTATATTAATTATGAGAAAGGACCATGTGAGCAGGGAAAAATAGGAATTATGAAACACTTGTAGATGCTGCATGTTAAGAGAGACACTGACACACTAGAATGTGTCTGGAGTTGGGTGACTGGGCTGTTGCTGCTGCCACTGTGAGCAGTGGGAAGAGGAAGTGCTTAGTGTGGGCTACAAGGCCCTCCGAATCATTGGAGAGAAGTAAGAAGTAAGGGACTTGGAGCCTTTAGCCTGGAGATAGACAACCCGAGAAATACAATAACTACCTGAATTATGTGAAAGGCTACCAGTTCTGATTTCTAGTGGCTAGAATTCTGTTACTACAAAAGGTAGAACTAGACCAAAAAGTCAAGTTTTGTAGAGGTTGGTTTCTACTTAACATGGAAACCAGGGTAGTCTAATGGTAGGATGCGTGACTCCTGGAAATAGCTGTATCTTCTTACACTGCAGACTCCACGCGGCACCTGGATGCCAGGCCATCTGGGATGTTGTAGGGAGGATTTCTGAATTGAGTGAACAGTTTGGCCGGGCACATGTATGTGCTTATACACATGTACACAAATATGTATTTAAGAAGTTATACTTTGATCACAAATTAAACTTGGAAAAATAAAGGCTGTCTCAAGTCTGTTATTTCAGGGCCACCCCCACTGCCATCCTATTTGTGGGCCTCTCCTTTCTTCCCCAGATTACTGTCCAAACCTTCTAGGTGGTCTTCCCACTTCGAACCTCTCCTCTCCACAATCAATTTTTCATTGAGCCTATAGGGTATTTTTTTCTAAATTCAAGTATATTAATTTTATTCCCTTGCTTAAAAACCTTCAGAAGCTCCTATTATCCATAGGAAATACATCGGAGGTGCCTTAACGTGGCCTGCAGGGCTGGCCCAGCCATGATTCCTGCTGCTTGAGTTTCTCTAAAAGCCATGTTGCTTTATACCTCCTTCCTTCAGACACATTGTCTCTCCTTGTGAACACCTTTCTGTCTCTCAAAACCTAGCATGGATTTTATCTTCTTTAGGGCACCTTTCCTGATGATCCCAGATACAGTTCATCACTCCTTTTTGTAGGTGTCACCACACAGGACGCACCTTTGTGTAGTTACTTCTATGATCTGTGTCTTCTGCCGCACCTGCCCATTCTCAGCCTCACAGAAGCAGAGTCTGGGTCTTGGGTGTCTGCACAACTATGCCGAGAGCACAGAGTCTGATACAAGAAAGATTCTCATCAATACAGACAGTGTCATTGGGAGATGATAAAATCCACATCAGTTCTAACGTTTGTGAGGCCTGGAACAAGAGCACAAATGGAGGCCCATATACTGTATGTCTAAAAATTTAAACATTATAAATCAAGCTAACAAACTGTTCTGTAAAATAAGTTCTATCTTCCTGCCTTCACGAATATACCCTCCTCATGGCAACACCAAATATGTGTGAGGCTCTGTGTTTTCAAGACTGAAAGTAGGCCAAATACCAAAGATGACTGAATTTAATTATTAATGCACGTGTCTGAGAATTCTCTTGATGAGTTGGTGACATTTGCATGAGAATGAAATGAAGACATACATAATTCATAAATTACTATATATTTATTCCGTTAAATTTAGTCTCTTCCCTAACGTCAGCAAAAACCACTAATTTTGTGATTTTCACACAGTGATCTTCTAAGGAATTAAAAATGTAATTGTATTCAACGTACACAAAGTTTTAATGTATTTTTATAAAAAGATGAATTAACATCAAAGTGGAAATATAAAATTATTTTTCACATATATTTTCAAAAACTTTAAATAAAATAACTTAAATAAAGCTAACATTTTTAAATTTAAGTTTTGAAAAGTTAATGAAACTTCATTAGATATTTTATAAAATAAAACTATTTACATTTCTAACATCCAACGTCCATCTAAGTGCCAGTGTAAAACCTTAGTGTCATATATACTTCATGCATGATATATATATATGTATATATATATACACACAAATATGTATATATGTACATATACATATATGTATGTATATATATATATATATTTAAATGCAATATGAATTATTTAATATTATAAAATAGTCCTCAATTGCCATGTACAACTATTGTGAATACCTTGGTAATTCATGAGTCCATGTGGAACTACAAACTGGAATATAAAGAGAAGCAGGATAAAGGATTCAGTGCCACTGGGAAATAGACCATTATGCCAATTCCAAAGCATTCAGGCTACTTAGAGAAAGGATTTGATAAGATAATTGATTTGTCTTTTTGCTTACCTCGCAGAAGTCCTTTCCACACCCAGAGCTGTGTCTGACTCCAGGGTTGGACAAGTGGCAAAACTCAAACCTTCATGGCTCCAGGTACAGCTGATCTTTTTTTAAGGACTTAGGGCAAAAGATTGGAAGTGGTGTTTGTCTGTGACCTGAGTGGTGTTAGTTACCAGAGTAGATGTTTGAAGTTCTGAGTCAGGTTGTATCAGTGCTAAGTGCCGGTCTCGAATGACGAAGGTGCCCATGTATTCTTGTACACATTTCTTTCTTTATTTTGCGTGTTTTCTAATCCATGCAGGGATCTCTGAGTATAAGCTACAGGGCACAGGCGCCATTTGCCCCAGCCTAAAGGGCATACTGATAAAAGTTATTGTTTATGTGTATGTATCTAAAATAGTTTGACCTCTTTCATATTTAAGGTATTATTTACAATCTTGTTTTTTGCTTCAAATTCAGAACCCAAGGATCTAGAGACCTGGTAGCAAGGAAACCCTGAAGTAGAGATAAAGAAACCTGGCTTTGAATTCTAGCTCTTCCACTAATTTATTCTATGAATTTGGACAAATCTGAGTCTGAGTTTTCTCATCAGAAAAATGGGAAAATGAGGGTAGGTGTTGGATTAAACAAGGTAAAGTAAGTGAAAGGTCTTTGTAATTAAGAAGCAACTCATAATGTAAGGGATTCATTTGATATAACTTCGTATTCATTTTCTAGGCCTACTATATAACAAAGTACCACGGACTGGAAGGCTTAATAGAAATTTATTTCCTTCCAGTTCTGGAAGGTAGAAGTCCAAGATCTAGGTGTCCCCAGTGTTGGTTTCTTTTAAGGGCCCCTCTTGCTTGTAGATGGCTTTCTTCTTCCAATGTCTTCCTTTGCTCTTTCTTCTGTGTGTGCCTGTGTCCTCATCTGCTCTTCTTATAAGGATACCAATCAGATAGTCTTAGGGTCCACACTCATAAGCTCATTTAACCTTAATTACCTCTTTAAAAACCCTATCTCCAAATACAGTCACATTCCGAGGTATTGGAGGTTAAGATTTCAACAGTTCAGCCTGTAACAAGCTTTATCTCTTTTAAGTGAATTTCAGATTCTATTTGCCTTATTCTAATTCCAGTGTAACAATTTCACTTAATGGCAAATTACTATGCTTATTCAGAAAATAGTTCCTGCTGAGGATAGCTATGGGAAATATGAAAAAGAAGTTACTGCAATATCAGTTTATTTGAAATGCTGTAAACACCGCGCTATAGTGAACAAGCTGTCTGAACATGACAGAATGTTAGAAACCTGACGGGATTTGCAACACAGCTCCCATTGCTTCTGTGGAGCCTGGATATTTCCCCACGATGTGTAAAAGGAAGGGCTCCAGCTCCCTATGGTTAGGCGCGGTGGCGGGGAAGGTATTCCTGTACTTCTGCGAGTGGGAGTGGAGGTGACACGTGGGTGAGTCTGAATAAATGTTTGGGGGCTTCAGAGCCCAGGAGGGTCCTGGTCTGGCCTCGGTGGCTGTGAGTGCAGCCGGAGTCTGTCCTGTAGCCTCCCCACCCAGTTCTCCCACGCCACTTTTGAAGCAGTGGAAGGGAAATCTTAGAGTCAGCAGAGTTCTTGGCTAATGGGGAACAAACTGTTGTACTTTTCAGCTAATTTTTAATCAGATCTGTGTAAAATCTAGGAGTGAACAGAGATTATCACTCTTTGGCTCCTGAGAATCGAAGTGTGTATTCAGGAGCACTTTTCTACTTTTTATGGAAGTGAAAGGAAAATAGGAAATATTCTAATGTAACATTTCTCAACCTTGTGTAAAATTTAACCCTTTCTAAAAGGAAAAACAAACATTGTTTCTGGTATTATGAACATACATTATTAAGTTTCAGTATAAAAGTAAGTATAAATGTTTATGCCTCCATGCTTCCTCTATAGATATGAAACCAAGACAAATTTACAAATTGAATACAAACAAACCTACAAAACCCATCACATTTGAATTAAGATTAATTTAATGTGAAAAATCATGTTTTACCATGACAGGAAATGAAATATGTGTTTAGTATTTAGTGTTTCATTCGTTGACCTTGATGTTGAGGATGAGGCTATTCTTATTTGAGTCACCATCCTGATAATTTTCAACAATGACTAAATTTTATCCGTGAATTTGGTGGACCAGTCAATTTAATAGCACACCTCAAAATAAAATTTAATAAGAATACACAGTTTACCAAAACAAAACAAACCAAAACTTAATCACCTACATGTTGTGGTTTACTCGACTTCTAGCTCCTGAAGTATGACATAAATGAGACCTGGGGGTGCCCCTGTCCTGTGTGAACACAGTGCATTTAGCTGTGAGCAGGCACGTTAATTTGGGTGTGCTGGTGCTATCACGTGCCTTGTGAAGGATGACGTCATTGTCCCCGACTCCGTCACCCTGCCGTGAAATCTTTGTTTCTGCAGCTTGAGGACACATTATCATCCCACAGATGCAGGTACTCACATTATGAGACACTACTTACTTATGGGGAACTGCCTGATTTACTGTTGGCTTCCAATTTTGTTTAGTACTTCATGGAATGAAGACACCAACTTAAAATAAATTCTTGAACTCTTGAGCCCCTTGAGAATGTTATCCACAGACTCCAACTTAGGAAGGAGACTTCTCAAAGAAGTTTTAAAAAGATCTGTTGTAACACAGTTTTTATTCCTAAAACTCAATATATTCTAATGACTTTATTGAAATATAACTCATATGCCATACAATTCACCTATTTAAAGTGGACAATTCAATGGCTTTTCGCATATTCACAGATTTGTGCAACCATCACCGCAATCTGATTTTAGAAAGTTCAGAAACAGGAAAACGTGTGGGTCTCTATGTAACCACCAATAAATTCCATTTGAAAGCACTTTAGGAAACACGAAGGGGACTGGACTAGATAAGGCGGGAAAGAGAGAAGCTGGGGTTCAGCCTTGCTGGACTCCCCTCCCCATGCTGGAGCCATAACCTCGGTCTGGTGCCCAAGGTGTAAAGAATGGTGGTGGCTAGTGACTCCAGGTATGTGGGATGGGATAGCAGGCGGTGAGGAGGGGGTGGGTGTTGCAAGGCTCAGCGCACAGCTCTACAGAGCCTCTTCTGCTTCTTGGTGAGCCTGCTGCACAGTTGGAGGCAGGAGCTGAGCATGTACAGATTAGTGAAAGCTCTTTACAGACCGTCCTGAAAGGGTGGAGTGCCTAGCAGGAAAAGCAGAAGCTGAAGGGAGACCCGTTGTAGGGCCTGGTCTCTCGTGGTCCTCAAAGAAGTCTGAGGATGCAACTTCTTCTCTGTGGTCTCCAGACAGAGTCATCACTCACTCAGACCCCCTCAGCCAATGACTAAGGGCAAAGACCAATGTTAGTCATTGTTGTTTCTGTTGTTTTAAATATCTGGAGTGTTACTGCTTTTCTATCTGCCCAGTCAGGACAAACAGCCTTTAGCCCCAGTGACTGGGTGACTTGACCTTCATGGCTCCATTCTCTCTTTGTCATAGGACTTGGTGATCTTTTCCATCTCAAACCAAGACTCAGAGCAGTTACCTTGTCCATCTGAGACCACTTAGAAAGTCAGCTGGGATGAACTGATTCATTCATTCTTCGAGCCAATGCTTTTTCAAAAGACAAACTGACCTCTCTTTTATTATAAAGAAGTTGTAGGCACCAATTTATAGTCACTTTACTTCCCATCGAATGACTATGAGAAGTAATAAAAGTCCTGGATAAAGGCTATATCCAGAAACCCCTAAATTGGAAATGTATGTGATCAATTCTCTTCAGACTTTTGAATTCCATTTAGCAGCTGGTAACCATTCCTTTGCATGGTGTTAGATGCACCAAAATCTTTCGGTGCTTCCTGAGCATTTATATATATATGGTGTGAAAAATGTATACACATTTTAAAAAAGAAAAAATCCTGTATTAAAATTGCAATACTCAATATATACCAATAACAAAAGACGAACACAAGTCACATTTGACTTCTGCAATTACAAGAGGTGCTCAAAGTGGTTACCATCAGTGTAATTTTAATACAGTTTTTTCCTTTCTTAAAATGTATTTTAAAAAAATACATTTTTTCTTAAAATGTATATATCTATGTGTGTGTGTGTGTATATATATATATATAAAACCATGTGTATTTATGGTTTTCCAAAAAGTAACTGAAAAGACGCCGTGTTCAGTAAACTGCCAGAGAGTGTGGGAACAGAGCAGGCCCAGCTGTGAGAAGTATTCTGACCCAGGCTTCCCATCTCTACTTTCCCCCTGACCATGGGGCTTCCTTTCGTAGGGCACAGTTTGTCCTCTGTAAAGTCACACAGCTGTTGGCAGTGACAGGTACTCTCCCATCAGCGAGGGCTCCTCCCTCATTCCTACGGCCTGGCTCACCTCGCTGGGAGAGTCCTTGGGTCTTGAGGACAAGGACAAGAGAGCACTAAAGAGGAAGAATGTGCTGGAGGGAAATTATATTCAGCAAGCTCACAGGCAGTGACTCTAGCTGGCAACATCACAGGCGACACCTTGAGTCCAACCCTTAAAACACATCACGGGCTGGAGGACGCTAGACAACATTTGCCACTTTTGCCCACGATTTCTGTTTTCACTTGTCTCCCATGTTTGTGAGCGCTCATGTTCAGGCAAACATCTTGCTGCTTCTGAACCAGAGAGGCCTTAGGGGAGGAGGAGTTCAGGTTTGGGGACATTTCTGAATGAGGTCAGGAAGGACGCATGGAGGGCATGCAACGTACAGGTGGCGTGGATTGAGGACTAAAGGGACTCAAGAATGTGAAAGAAAAGCAAACTGTGTAAGTGAAAAACGCAACAGAAACACCAGTGCAGGAGAGTGAGGACAAGTGAGGCGTCCTCCCGATTTGGTCAATGACAGATGGTAGGCTGGCAGGAGGAGCTTAACGTGTGGACAACCACAGGGATACTGCTCAGGGGCAGCCTGAAGGACGCCTGGGCTCAGGGTCTAGTCACTGCTTCTTGCTCTGATATTTCCCAGGTGTATAAACATGGGCAAATCATGTAGCTCCCTTGAACCTCGATCTCCTCAAGTATAAACATTCACTAGTAATAATATCCAACAGTAATATTGTTGTAGGAATCAAATGAGATCGTGCACGAGAAAGCATTTTGTAAACTGTAAGCACCATCTAAGGTGTTATTGCATAACCAGCTGAATCTCATTATTCACATGAACCAGGCCAGAGGCTCATCAGAAATTACAAGTGTCCCTTAAAGGATTGCACTTTAATTGCCTCCTAGTTTATAACAACTTGGTCTACATTAACCAGCACGCTTAGTGGAAAACCTTGGATTCTTCTCCTGTGGTCTGGTAGTAGATATTGGAGGGCTTAGTTTAAAAAAAAAAAAGCAAATCTTTATGCTTTATAAGTTCTTACCATGTTTCCTAACGTAGCCCATGGGTAGAGATGCAAATATTCTGGTAAAGGTCCAGGAAGGAGTCCCAGTTTATCATCTCACCAATTCACTCTGCGTGGAAAGATGGTTTCACTCTTAGTCATTCTGCTTAGATAGAGGTCATTTGGGTGGAAATGCACTTTTGTATTTTATGGGTTTGGGGAAGATAAATGCAATTTAGAGAGATAGTGCAATATAAAGGGCTTGTGAATTATAAAGTGCTAAAGACAAGTGCTAATGCTATGAGTGCATTACTGTTGTAGTTCACAGAGGCAGCTGTTGGAGTGGAAAAAAACAGAATCTTAAGTAAGGAGCGCTGAGTTCAAGTTCTGACTCTGTCACTCCTTGTGTGATCTTGGGCAAATCAGCGAGCCTCTCAGTGCCTAAGCTATGTTATCTGAAAAAGGTAGAAAATGTGGAAAATACCCACCTTACCACTGGATAGGATGAGGGTGGGGTGCAAAATGCATGATAATGGGCTTTGCAAACCATGCAGTGCTAAACTACTGTTCCTATTTGAATGTAAAGCATGCGAGCCATCTGTTTTTCCTTCCTGTTGTCCACATTCTGTCCCTCCGGGGAGGTCTGAATGGGCTTTCTGCACAGGGTCTGCACCTAGGTCATATGTGTCTGAACCCCACTGAGTTCTGGTTGCTGATTCAATAGTCATTACCTTTAGAATCCACAATGGCTTTTTAGACTAATAGATTATGAAGAGGCAAGAAGTGTAATGCCCCAGGATGGAGCCCCAGGTCTGTGCTGTACGTCTAACAAAGGTGATCTCTGGTAATCTTTGGTTTTGAATACCTCCGATGTGTGCTTTCCATCATTTTTATGATGAGAAAGATGTCATCTGTGTAGCGTCTACAGAGGTCTGGTTGAGAAGTGAGTTGGTTTAAAGCATTTCATTTCAGATTACTCATAAAGATTTCAGCGGCACTGTTCCTTCGTTCCACCTGGTAGTCAATTTTCTTCATGACCACAATAGCATGAATGTCATCTTTTAAGCCTAAATACTACAATTTAAAAGTCCCCTGAACCTGAACAAAAACATTTGTTTTCTTTAAAGTGTGAGCTTTTCTACTGCCTGGCCTAAATTATTTTTATGTGTTTGAAATGCAGCTTATATGAGCCAGCCACAGAATATGCTTCCCTTCCCTCTGCTTCTTCCTTAGGACACAAAGTGGTTGTCAGTTCAAGTACACAAGGCAAGCACAAACTTGATTTGACTGACAGCTTGTAGGAATTCCTGGCCCAGCATTTTAAGTGAGATGGAGTTGGCATTTAGTATGATGTCTTGCTCTCTGGAGAAAATCTGAACTTACATGGCCAGGAGTTTTCACTCACCTGAGGAAAGCTGACATCTTCCAATACTTATGATGCATTGTCAACACATTTTTTCCTTTTTTGGCAAGTGCCAACTGGCAAGCATTTTTCCACTGGTGGGATATGACTGACATTTTTGCTTCACCAGGGAATAGCCACTATATTTGGGACACGTGGACTCTTTTTGTTGTTGTTGTTAATACTAAATATGCTAAATTTTTCGGGTATTGGCTACAGATATACATATGGAAATCTTAATTTAATATTTATGAGATGAATATGTTTCTTTACATTTGGGAAGCAAAGTGTTGTAAAAAGGTTTCAAATTCTGAAGTCAGGAGATCTGGGCTCGAATCCTGGTTATCCTATTAGAGGAACTTAAGCAAGACATTTAACTTCTGTAAGTTTAATGTCTTGCCTTGTGAAATAGGGAATAATAAGGATTGTTGGGATTTCAAATGAGCTAATGAATATGATTGTGGAGTGACATGTAAGTAGGAGATTATCATCAAGGATCTTTACCCTTATAGCTGCTGGGAGTTGGAAGGCCAATTTTATTTTCTTAGGTTTGGCCAATAGATTTTGTATGAGCCTTGCTCTTGTAATTTCAGAGACTAGTACAAATTCTCAGGGCTTTACACCAACCTCTTGAGTGGTGTCAGTGTTTGATAAGAGAAAGAAAAAAGAAGGATTCCTTGAGGAAGAAACTTTCGCTCAGCTGCATGATGCCTTTCTAAAGCCCTCCAATCCTATGGCAATAGGATTGATGTGATAATATTCTAGCCTGTTACAATAATACTCTAGCACTGACAATTACGATTAGTCTAAGGAACTCATGGAACTTAGACATTGTTTCATTCATTTATATCACACAGAGCGAGAACAGTTAGGGAACAGGTGACACTATGCCCAGGGCTTCACAAATAACAGGGGCTTGTTTGCTATGGTTGACTAAGTATCATTCTTACCTCTCCTTAGGTCTTTTGTGTCAATCCAGTTTAACTGATACTCACATAAGTAGGGGCCTACGTGCTATGCAAGATGCAAAAATTACAGAACTCACTCATCTCTGTCCTCAGGAGTTTATAATCGTGTCAGTCTCTTCTTCTTTAATGCTTCCGCTCTGTTATCCATGCCCATATCTATATCTGCATCTATATCTACATCTGTATCTTGTTCAAACCCACACTGGAAGGGGACTGTGTCTATGAGTTCCTTAAAGAAAGAGGCCCACTGCTTCCAGCATCTCATCCACCAGGAAGCAGGTCTGGCTGTCCAGAGATTGGGTTTGGAGAGGACTGAGATCTGTGGTTGGTATATTCAGAACAAATGATAAAATTTTCTCGGTACATTTGGCTCAGGGGTGGATTGGTGGAAAGCAGGACAGTGTTTGCGATCAGAGGTCACTCCTGTGTAAAGGTCTGCAAAGTCATAGGCTCCAGCCTCAGCAGCTGTTTGTTGACGGGGACCTGATGGAGGACTACCTCTCCACCTTCATCACTGGGCCTCTGACACACCATATAAAGAAAGGCCAAACTCAGCTCCTGACGAGGTTACTGTAGCAACTGTTACTGCCACGCGTCCATGAAGGCTTCCACCTTGCTCATACCGTCACTCATTCCATTCAACAAATGTTTATGGAATATCTACTATGTGCCAGGAACTGTTCAAAATACTGGTGACAGAACGGTGAGCAAAATATATAATCTTTGCTTTTATGGAGTTTGAAATTTATTGTGAGAGAAATACGTGGGTGAACGTTATCCCTGCAATGGGCATGGATACCTGAGGCAAATACTGTGAAGGGAGGAACAGGCCTAAAGGGAGAGATCAGGGAAAAGCTGAAGGAGGGAGTTGAGGATAACAAGCAAAATGGTCCTGGGAGAACTTTCTAGGAAGAGGAAATACTACACAGCAAGACTTCCCACTCTGATGGGAAAGAAGGCGGGATGTAGAGTACTGGGAGTGAGGAGAAGCAAAGATGGGATGTGACTGGGGAGGGAGAGGAGGGCCTTTGGGGGTCAGGGTCAGGATCTTAGACTTTAAGCCTATAAACAATGAGAAGACAAAGGAGTTTTCAGCAAATAGATGATATGGTCAGATGTGTGTTTTGAAGATTACTCTTTCTGCTCCTCAGAGAAGGATGGGAGGGGGACCTGACTAGGTGCAGGGACTCCAGGAGTGTTATTGTCTTAGTCTGGGGGACACAGAGTAGCAGCTTTGGACCAAGGCGGTGACCATGGAGGGAGGGAGGATGAGGTACTGAGACAGTAGGAGGCAAGGCCTGGGAGAAAGTTTGCTTATGAGGGGAGGCAGAAGGGAAGTAAGGGGTCAAGCAGAGAGCCGCCCAAGTAGGCCAGAAATGAAGGCAAGAGCCAGGGTTGGGGGAGGCAGAGTTGGCAGGAAGCAGGGAGAGTGGCAGGAGGGCTTTTGTTTAATTTTATTCGTACTTACAATCACTGCTCTAAGCCTTATTTGTCCAATCTGGTTTCAACTGTAAGCAGTTTTGCTTTAGAGGTTAAGTGTGAGGGGTCATTCAACTCCTGGGTTCAATTTTCGGTCTGTGGGTATATGAGCATGTTTATGAGAGGGGCACATGGGAAGAGGCATTTGGTCTTTCAGCTCTGAGTTTCCACCCAGTTCTTTGGAATGTGGCTTCTATGACCTTGTGCATTCTTCCCCCGTTCCCCCTTTCTCCTCACTAACTTTCACGGATGACCCAGCAAAGTTCAGTTAGCCTGAGGTTGCTCAAAGCCTTTCTAGTTTTTGTTTTTTCGCTCACTGGCCATTCTCCCCTCAGGGCATTGGTTGGGCTTGTTTCTGGTTGAATGGTCTCACCTGACCCTGGAGGTCCCTTCAGGAATTGTGAGGGTAGGGAGCACCCTACAAGCAGCTTTCATGTTTTTTCATCCAACTGGGAGGCATAATAGAATCCCACCCCATCTCAGCCCATGGACACTTCACATTATTATTTAGTGCCCAGTGGACTACAGTGACAGTACATATTACTTTTGTTGTATTGAAGAGAGCTTGGTATTAAAGGGATGAAAAAATCTTGACATTTTGGGGAGATTTGGTATAAAGAAATTGATTTTTTTTTTTAACATAAACTTTGCTACTCTTAATTTGTATGTCCAATTAACCAATAAATACAAATTTGTTGAGTCATTTCCCATATGCCAGAGATAGTTGTGAGAGGAGGAATGAGGGAAATGTTAGTGACTGCAACCAGTGCTGGTAGTGCTTCTCAAATTTTTCCTTGGAGTACTCTGATGGTCAAAGAGACTGAAGGAGAAGGGAGAAGAAAATCGTGGCTTGGGATACTGCTGGTGGCGGTTATGGCAGCATAACTCGAATTGTCTTGCCATAATGTCCCTTGATATTTAAGGGCTTTTGTTTTAGTTTAAAATTTCATGCACATTTTGCACTTGGCTCTATAATGCATCCATGTGTATTTAAATATTAAAAATGTCCTCCAATCTAAAATGACAATTGTTGCTCCAGTTCGGTGTATTCTGTTTATCCTGAGCCCCTTGGCATACATCTGTGTACCTCCAGACATGAGCATTTAAGGAAGACGAGGAAGAGAGCTCAAAGTCTGGTAGGAGAGACAGTCATATGTACACATCCATGGAAGCAGACCTTAAAACTGGGCCTTGAAGGGGATTATATATTTTGAGGGTGTGGGGGAAGCATTCTAGGAAATGAGAAATGCTCTGTAAGTGCATGGAGGTTTGAAATAAAATGACTTGTTTAGGGAATAAGTTGTAAGAGCATAGAGTTTGTGGAGAAGGAAGGATCTGGGAGAGTGGATTGCAGCCAGATTGAAAAGGGCATTAAATATCACACGAAGATTCTGAACCAAATCCAGAGCCATTGATTCTGTAGGCAATCTGCAGAAGCATCTTAAGTTTTTCTCTGGTAGGTATGAGACCTAGAAATATTACTGACTGAGTGGGAATGCAGTTCAGAAGGCATCAATTCCAGGATTTCCTTCACTCTCTGACCATTGGAAACATGAGGGTGGGGCAGCCCACCCACTTCTGATTCTGATGAAGTCTGGGTTGAGGCCTGGTAATCTGTATGCTCAAATATTTCATTTCAAATCTGAAAGCAGTTAGCCAGGTTTGGGACTGGCCGATCTTCTGGGATCCTTTCATAGTGTACACCAGGAGAGGTGGAGGCTTAGAGAGGTAAAGCATTTTCCCAATGTCACCCTGCTAATTATTGGCAGAAATGGGATTCAAACACAGTCTTGTTTCCCAGTCACGAGTTGCATCTACTAGCCCAGACTGGGAGTTTTGACCCAAATCAGAGTTTCTCTGTTCACCTTCTCCCTTGCGTATTTCTCCATAACTGAAGGCATATGGGAGGAGAGAGTTGTTTTGTAAGGCACTGGAAGTTTTGTGTCCCAGCCAAGGTCAGTTTAGCATTCTTATTAACATACTGTAGATAATGGATGTCTAAAAGTCTGAGGACATAAATATTTTAATGTAGCCATACCGTGTCACTGTTTCTTTGAGACCTGCACTTCAATTTTTATTTACTTTTATATGTTGCTGGCGTAGGGCAGCAAGGTTTTCCATCAACAGGAATGGCTGCTGATTGAAGCGATTTGCTTTCTCTTCCAGTGCTGAAGAGCAACCCGTTCTCCAAAGCAGGTGTGTTTAGATCAAGAAGGGCTGTTGGAGGACACAGTGGGGAATACACTTAGTAAAGCAATGTCATAAATTGGGTTGGTGTTGGACTCCAGATTTAATGCTTTGCTGTATTTGGTCATGAATTATATATTCTTCTTCAGATTGATCATTTCTCCCACTGATAAAGGGATAGTGTTCTACCCAGTGGATTTGGCCCCTGACCTAAGAAATATAATGATGCTTCAAACTTCCCTGAGCTGACAACTTGGATAAACTCTGGAGACTGTAAATCTGCAAAAGGCAGAGACGGGGGCAGCAGGCCTGTGTGGTAGGACTCTCCCCTTACTTAGCATGCATCGACTGCCGAGATGGCCGAGCAAGTCTGCTTTTTACCCAATGTAATTTGCAAATTGATTATTCTTCCTTGGAAGTCTTTCTAATTAAATAGTAACTGCGGTTATTACCCTCAGTCAAAGGGGACATTTTAGTGTCTTGGCAGAGGACAGCCTTAGCTCAGTGGATTTTCATTAGTTGAAGTGCCCACCACGGACTATTGTATGCAAAACTTTACTGGATGGTTTGTTCTAGAGGAATGAGATACCACTCCTTGCCCACTAAGTGCTAGAATCAGGTGAATCAATAATAATATCTTATAAAAATATATATATATATAGAATGCCTTTGCTTTTCAATGCACTTATTTCAAACATTATTCCATTCTATTTTCACACTACATATGGCAAACAACTGTAGTCTCCATTTGTCAGATGAAGAAACTGAGAGAGAATTTAGAGAGGTTTGCCCAAGCTTGTTTGAAAAAGTGAAAAACAGTACTTGAATATAGGTGACCTACCTCCTTGTCTGCTACTCATATTGAGTTAGGCCCAAAGGTGTTTATTTAGTGCCATTTTTAAAATGTCAACCGTGATTGGGCCCAGTGAGGAAAGATAGAATAGCCATATTTGACCAGGTATCTTCGTTGGAAATATGCCTTCCAACAAGGCCAGTTGTTCTGAATCCTTAATAGGTGTCAGAAACATCTGGGAAGCTTGTTTTTAAAAAGTGGTTATCTGGGCCACAGACTGGGGTTTTTAAAAGTCTGGGATATGCTCCAGAGTACACATTTTCAAAAGTTCTTTAGGTAAATCAGATGGCTAGTCAGGGTGGAGACCACAGAACTAGGCTTTTATCTTACCCAGGATTGCACAAGGAAAGGTGAAGTAGATCCAGAATCCCTGACATATGAACCTGGTCAGACTGGAGATTTGTGGGGAAACAGCTGTCACGACCAGGAGTACCTCAGAGCCCATAGAGAGGTGGGCACCTTCTCTGCTCCAAGGAAACACACCAGCATCTCCTGGATGAAGCACTTTGGGCTTAAACCAGGCCAAGCTAATAAGCTGGAAAAAAGAAAGCCTGTCCCTTCTATCCACACTGCATCTTTCCCTCCTTCTGTTCTGCCTTTCCTTGCTTCTTCTCTTCTTCATACACATTTAAAATCCCGCTTTTCCATCACAATCCTACCCATCGTCCAAGGCCCAGCTCACAAGCTACCTTTTCCATGACATCTTTGATTTCCCCTTTAGAGTGACTGTCTTTCCTCTCTGCTCATTAGCACTTACGCACCTCTGTGGTTTTTACATCGGGGTGTATTTCTGCCTCGGGGATAGATTTTCCGTTCATCTTTGTCCCTCCCGGTACCTAACACAGAGCCTGACATATTTGAGGTGATCAGCATTTGTTTGTCGAGTTAAATTGACTTACTGAACTCTTACTACATCTGAGCCTACTCAAAACTAATTAATAAATGTATCAGTTCAAACTTAGAGCAAATATCCCCACCAATAACTTCTATCCCTTGACAATTTGAAACATTTTTTTTTTAAAAGTAAAGCAAATCACATTGAAATCAAAATACTTGAAGAGGGAATAATTGCTGGTTTCAATGATGAGTCTACTCCCTGGTCATTGGTAAGTTAACTCAGATCAGAGAGTTAATTAAATGCTAAACCTATATGTGTGTACAGAGATTGTCCCACAGAGCCACCCTGTGACTGCTAAGTCCTGGGTACATTTCACAGGCAGCCCTACATGCTACTCTCCCTGTATCCTAGGGCTGACCTTGGCCCAACTTCCTCCACATCAGGAGGAGAAACTTATTTCTGATGATTGACTCCCTACCCGCCTCACTGCCTCTGTAACCCAACCTGACTCCTGTGTCCTGCCCTAACCTGCCTTACCTTGAGTCTGCAGAGGCTGGCCCTGGCCAGGAGAGAGGTTGACAAAGCATTTGGCAGAGGTGAAGTCTGGAGGTGGTGGCTCCAGGTGGGTGTGCACCCTTGATTGGCAAGGTTGCAGGTCAGGCCCAGTGTTAGGAAAAGGCCCTCCTTTCTCTCCTTCATCTCTCCCCACTCCTTCCTGCCCCTGGAGTAAGGTTTTTGAAGACCTTTATCTGGCTGGCTTACTCTGCGTACACAGCTTTTCTCGCCAAGTATTTTAGGCCAGGTTCAGGAACACTCAAGGTCCTCTATAGTCAGGGTTCCTGTTCCATACAAGCGTGACAAACTCGATGTGCCTACAGGGCTAATTCCTTCCACTCAGAAAAGCACCCACAGGGAAATAGCCTCATGATTTTGTCTGCATCTCCAAAGGTGGTGATGGCCCCACATGTCTCTACATCCATCCTCTCACAATAGGTAGGATGCCTTGGCTGTCAGCATGGTCCTGAATCCAGGGGTTAGGCAAACAAATGTTAACTGGCATTGAGAGAGTAACAAAGCTCTCTGTTGGAAAAACACCAAAGGGTTTCGAGAAGCGAAAGTCAGCAGGGCCAGCACAGATGTCCTCAGACACTTGAAAGGTCTTCCTGAGGCAAGAGGACTGAACTTTCCCTGGGAGATCCTGATGGGTAGAACCACGTTATAAATCCAATTCCCAAATCACCTTCTTTCTCCAGGTTCTGGCCAGGCTGAATGGCTCCTGGTTCTATGTGCATGCAGTTCCCTTTGCTGGAACACTCTCCCTAGATAACCTTGACTCTGCCTTTGGGTATCAGTGTTAACGTCACTTCCCCAGAACAGGGAGCCTTCCTTAAATCCTCTAGATCAGGTTTCTGTAAGAAGCACTTTTTGGGGCCAGATAATTCTTTGTTGTAGTGTAGCTGTAGGACAGTTAACAGCATCCCTGACCTCTACCCACTGGATGCCAGTAGCATCCCCTCAGTTACAACAATAAAAAAATGCGTCCAGATATTGCCAATTGTCCCTTGGGATTAAAATCATCCTCCCTTGCCCAATCCAGTGGTCCAGCGCCCTGTACACTTATCACATTCTTCACACTTCTAGAGTTCTTGATGCTTGTGTCATGTCTGTCTATCTCCGACCCTGTCAGCTCCCTGATGGCAGGGATGAATTCCAATATTCTTTGCTGGTCCTAACCTCTCAAAATGTAAAGCAATGTCAGTGAAGGGCTGAACTGACTTAAATACGAACGTTGTAGCTCTCAGAGCTGTCCACAGACAGCACCATTAACCCCCAAGGTTATTAAATTTCCTATACTGAAGGGGTCCAGAGATTGGAGTCCTGAATAGGTTCCTTCTAGTTATGAGATTGTATGGAATGTGGGCTTTTAGCCAACCACCCTGTGGGTAACTAAATCACAAGGAAGAGGCCAACCACTCCCTCAAGAGTCAGGTGCTAAGTGTTCCCGGGAAGGGGTGGTGTAGCTTAGGGAGTGACCTTTATGTGGGTCAAGAGTCACATGAATATGCAACGCTATTCCCTTCCCTTTCTCTTCTTCTCAGAGGTCATTTGACCCATATCCTCAGGGGTAGGATCATGCTTGAAAGGTTTAGAAAACTTCCTTTTCCCTATAAGTCCCACATTTCACTCTAGCAAGCAGAGCCAGGCTGCCGTCTGGGTGTGACGCGGGTGAGAAAGGTTGCCCAGCGCACTTCACTGGGTGATGCAGGAGTTGCCTAGAGCAGACTTTGAAGGTTAGAGCACATATGATGTATTGCTCTATTTTTCTTTCCCTATGAACCCCTTTTCCAATGGGGCAAAGAACAGTAAGCAGAGACAAATGGATGTCCTCTAGGTCCACAGTTGATTCCAAGGGCGATGGGAGAATCGGCTTTGACTGTTGCTGACTGTGTGCCTATGTGCCTGGCACTTTCACAGGCAGGATCTCATTTAATCTTCAGAACTCAGTGAAGGAGGTGCAATTAAATCTATTTTCTAAAGAAGCCACTGAAGGGGTCAGCAACATGCCCAATAACACACAGCTAAAAAGGAGCCTGGGCCTTGGGCAGCATCCGTCCACACCTGCTGTGCCCCCTACATGTCCTGGCACAGCAGAATGTGAAGCCTTCCACTCCAAGCTTCTGTTTCAGAGTCCCTGTGCGTTGGCATAATCACGATGAAAACTATCTTTGAACTCAAAGGGCTGCTGCTTAAGATCTTGCCACAACTGATTTGATTATGCCTTTGAAAAATCTCTCCTTACATATCTGTTGGTAGCTGAGCCTTCTTAAATCGTTGTACTTCTGATTTTACATGGTGAATTGCATACATGTGCTATTTCTCTCCAGAAACAAAAGCAGAGGAACAAAGACGTGTACACCTACACAGACAAAGGAGAAGAGAGTGCGGATCTCATTCAAAATTTGGAAGACAGAAACTGGGTGAATGAACAATACATGACCTGGCATACCAGAGAAATCTAAGACCCAAATGTCTGGGGGTGGGTTAGTGCTGGGTGGGAGCAGAGCAGGGTGCAGGAACGGCAGCTGAAAGTCCACAAGATGCAAGATAGTCCCATTGCAGAAACTCAGAAAGAATAAAGGTACAAGTGCTAACAGCGACTGAGTACAGAAGCAAGCAATGAGGACCCTTAGATCCTTTCCACATCTCAGCTCAGCTGTATGACCCCTCCTCTCTGACATCAGCAGACTTTCTGAGTAAAGTATATGCTGCACGGTGTGAACCAGAAAAACCTCTGGATTCAGACGTGCCAGGCACAGCCAAAACTTGGGGACAGACAGTGGTAGAAGCCAGGGCTTAAAGTTTGCACACTGAATGGTAGGATCCCACCAATTCCTTTCTCCTGATTGATTTCTGGATTTCTGGAAGCCAGGCTTCTACCCAGTACCCAGGAGAATTAGAAAACTCTTCTCAAGGAAAACTGACAAAAGGGAAAAGATCTAAAGATTTGGACATTTTGGGTATCCTCCAATGGAAGATCAGATCCTCATTTTATAGTGTGGCCCATGGTGGACGAGCCCTATCCAGGCACACACGAGCATTTTAGTGATTAAGTGCCTCACTCTAGAAAGCTGTAAACAATGGTATTGCTGAAATTGGGTCCTTCTTTGTTACCAAACAACTTGATTGCTATTAAGAAATCTTTGCAAACTCAATATTTGAATTCCTTGAACTTCTAATTGCAAATGCCTTAGTCCTTATTCCCTTAAAAATGTTGCCCCCCTCCGTTACAAAGCCGGCCTTTTAATCCCTCCATACCCCACCCCACTCTCCATCATTTCCTAAGTATCTGGTTTGTTTGTTTGCTTTTGTTCTGACATACACAATAAAACTTGAATCTACTTCATGGGGTCTGATAGAAGTAATTCTCATTCTAAGTTGCTTGACTCTAGTTCAGCTATTTCATTGGTTATTTTTATTGTGTAAGTGTTTTCTGTGTTTCTTACATTTTACGCCATTTTCTCCTTCTTACTCTTTGAATGCTTTGAACCTGATCCTGGTTTCCTGGGTATAAATAACAAGTACTTGAAAGCTTTTTGTACTCTTGCCAGGTACCATTATATAGAAATATGTTGACATCTCATATAAACACATGTTTAGATTTCTATGACTAAATGTATCCTTATGTATGACTTATTATTATAACTGAATACATCTATAAAAATATAACTTTATTTACAGGTGTGATCTGTTATAAACTTCTATCTTTCTATTCACTTGGTACATGTGCCCAACAAAGAATGTGTCATTTTTCTTAGGAATAAAATCACACTATTTGTGAAGATTTAGTAGAGCTTAAATGAATACAAGCAGTGTTTATCTTGTTAACTAGATATTTCAACAGTTATTTAAAACAGGCCCATGTTCAAGGATGATGTTCTGACACATTTCAAGGTGACCTTTAGCTCCAGAGCTAAAACAAATGAGACAATGTGGTAAAGGGATGATACTTGTGGATGATTTGCAAAGGAGAACAGCATGGTGGAGTGGAAATGGCAAGAATTTTGAAGCCAAGACCTAGTGGGCTCAAGCTCTCCATTTATTGACTGTATGATGTCAGGTGAGCCACTTCACCTGGCTATGAGACTTAGATAAAAAGAGAATCATATTTATCACCTCATAGTTTATTATGTGTAGTTAGTGTGTATGAAAAGCATAACTATAAATTGTTAGACATATTTTAAATTATTGTATGTCCAAGTCTGTTTTATTGGACATACTTGCAGTTACTTGCAGTATCTTGGGCAGAACACTCATTCAATAAGTATTTGTTGGATAAGAAATCAATGAATGAACTTGTCAGTCTGGGTTTTCAAAATATTTTTGCACCTATGTGAGTCATTTATAGACATTTATAAAATCAAGAATTTGTAAGTTGTTCCTGGGTAATCAGACCTCTTGATTTAGTGATAAAAGATAACCTTTCAGGTTGTCATGCCTTTCTTGCATGTGGGACACTAACTGGCATAGCTGACTATGAGAAACTATCATCATCCTTCTCAAATATAAGATCAGAGATTGGGGGAAACTTAGAAATAATCACTTTCTTCTCAAATATGAGGAGACTGAAGCCCAGGGGCTCTTTGAAGTCAGTGACTTTATAAAACATTTTTTCCTTGTTAGCTCTAGGGCTATTGTAGATTGATGTACAACAAATATATTTTAAAAAAATATTTTTCAAGGATTGTGCTAAGCACTAGGGAAATAAACATCAACAAGACAATACTCCCTTTGAGGAACACATAATCTAGAGAGATATGGAAACCAGCAAGTACTCTATTAGTTGTACTAATGTTGTGGTAGAATTATAGGAGCAGAAGTAGACTGCCAAGGGAAGCTTTGAAAGGAGATGTTTACCCTGTATCTTAGCATGGGTTCCCCAGAAGGTGACCCTGAGTGGAGTGGGCAAGTGATTTATTAAGGAAATGCTCCTGGGAAAACATGGAAGGGAATGTAGAGATGAAGAGAGGGTCAGGAGAAGAACCAAATAAGGATAAAATTGCTGAACAAGTCCCATGGAGAGTAGGTTAGCCTGGTCCTGTGGGGAATGCTGGGGAATAAGTTACACTGCAGAGTCTGCCTGTTTTCAAGACAAAGGAACTGGGCTTTCAGAGTCTCACATTAGGTGGTTATTGGCCAAAGGTCACGATGGGTGGGGTTGAGAGACTTTGTTGACCTCCCCTTCCCCAGACACTTTTGGATTTTGAACTTGTGGGCAAACTGGCTCTAGTAGCCAGAGGCTCAGCCTCTGAAGGGAGTTTCTAGTATGAGCCATTAGAAACAAAGGCACACAGAAGTTGGGGTGAAATAATAACAAGAATCTGGATGAAGCACTGGCAGTGTCTATGAGGATGATTTGAGGTAGGTGGGAAGGGCATTCCAGGCATAAATTATAGCATGAACAAAAGCTCTGAAACGATGACATAGGCTGGGTTTAGAGACAAGAAAATGGCTGGTGAGGCTGTATTGCCTTATACCCGGTAAGAAGTAAGAAGCTGAGATAGGCTTAGAAAGGTAGGCTAGAGTCAGATTATGCTTTTTTTTCTTTTTGTAATTTGGTTGAAAGAAAGAGAGATCTATTCAAGGTATTTCAAATAATAGATGTGCTCAGGAACTGAGGAAAACTTTCCCTGAGAAAGAGCCTGTCTCAAAAAGAGAGAACTCCAGGGGCAGCCAGATGGCTCAGTTGGTGAGCTCTTAACAACAAAGTAGCCGATTAAATTCCCGCATGGGATGGTGGGCTGCGTCTCCTGCAACCAAAGATTGAAAACGGCAACTGCACTTGGAGCTGAGCTGCACCCTCTACAACTAGATTGAAGGACAACGACTTGGAGCTGATGGGCCCTGGAGAAACACTGTTCCCCAATATTCCCCAATAAAAAAATTGGAAAAAAAAAAAGAAGAGAGAACTCCAGAACAAGCTGAGTTGGTCAGCTTTTCCTTAGAAAGCCCTGTAGACAGGGCAGGATGCAGGAATTGCCATGTCCAGTCAGTAGTTTTGCTTCTTCTGCCTGAAGGAATTTGGAATGTATTTGATGGTATATTAAATTACATGTCTATAAAGGTGGAATGATGTCTTAGGTGTGATCTGGTGTCAGGCTTGGAGTAAAGAGTTGGTTAAATACTCTAATGCTAAAAAATGTGCCAGGAATATTATATTTGCTTTATGCCTGTATAATTTTCTCTACTGGTATCAATTTCAACATATTAAACTATTTTGGATAAGAAGCAAGGGTCTCCCAACAGCTGAGTAGAAATCACAGAAAGTCC
Organism: Rhinolophus hipposideros; assembly: GCF_964194185.1. NCBI lineage: Eukaryota > Metazoa > Chordata > Mammalia > Chiroptera > Rhinolophidae > Rhinolophus > Rhinolophus hipposideros. The sequence continues at coordinate 43,390,530 of NC_138051.1, read as the reverse complement.
AATGGTCTCCTGAACAAAGGCTCTGTTTTCAGACAAGTCTGTCTGTGTTTTTTGGCTGATTGATGTGCAGGTCTGCCCTGGTCCTGAAGGGCGTGCCCAGCTGGATCCATGAGGATGCAGCTCCCCTTTGAGTGAAACAAAAGCTTTAACGAACTCAGGAGGCCTGGTAAGGCTGCTTCATCTTGACAATCTGGAAACAGGGAGGTGGTGATTATCTACTTAGGTTATTCTTTGAAAGGATAGAACTGGGTAGTACTATTATTTCTTGTTAAGAGGAGGAACTGTTTCTTGGAGAAGATACTGTTTTGGCCAAATTTTGTCTATGCACTCAGTCTTTTAAACTGGCTGGTGCAGCATTAAAAGGACCAGAGAAATACTTTGGAGAGGAAGTGAGAAAGTACACGTGGACCCTGTGTCTGGTGTATCTTTGTGCTCCCTTGGCAGTGACTCAGTGCAGATCACTTTCCTGCCAGAAATCAAACCATATTTCATGAGCACCCTGAGTCTGAAACTTGAGTCTGAAAGTATCTGACCTAGTTGTGCACCATAGGGCCTTATTTTTACTCCACCACAGAGAAAAGGATAAGATACACCCACCAAACAGAAGGATACTTAAAGAAACCCATCCTGAGAATAGAAGGGAGAGGTTGTTAAAATTCCACATTGTTTTGCATACTCCCTGGGATTGCATGGCAGTGGCTTGTTGGAAAAGCTGAAGGACCTGGCTTCTTTTGATCTCACCTTGGATTCTACCACAGCTCTATGCCTCAGTTTTCTTGTCTGCAAAATAAGGATTCTGAACTAAGTCTCCAAGATCCCTTTCAAACATCACATCCAATGAATTGGAGGGCTTAAGCAATACAAACTCCCGAAAGAAAAATGAGAGGAATGTCAGGGAAGGAAGAAACACTGTCAAGATTAAGTCTAGCATCAGTTATATTTCAGTTGAGACTTAGGGTGGTTTTCAGAAAGCTTTTGAAATCATATATATATATATATATATATATATATATATATATATACACATATACTTCCTGGGATTGTATATATATACTATATAGTATATATATATATCATTGTAACTTCCTACTGGAGCTGCTGCTGAACCTGTCTCAGGGCTAAACCAAGGCCTCCTTTTCAGGTCACACTGGTTCCTAGCACCCTCCTTCCTTTCTCAAAGAACATTCTAGTACTTACATACATCCATATACACATGATACATCTAAATCTGGCTGAAACACAGGATGCCATTTCTTATCTGGGAAGAAGAAAAATAACAAACTTATAGAACTTGCAAAAGTCCTTTCAAGGTTCTTGTAGTTACCGTTCTAGAGTCTCTGGCTTCCTCCTGAGATATAATTGGAAACACAGTCGGCCTCCGTCTTCTGTTCACTGATCATCTCCTCCACCCAGCTTTTGCTTAGCCAAAGGGCACATGGTGCTTTCCGCCTACAGGAGAGAGAAGACAATTCAGGCAGATGAACATATGACTTTATGTGACCTCCATTTTACAGGGCTTTTTCCTAAGGCAGGAATTTTCTCACACTATTTCTCCACATTATTATTTTGATCTGTGGCTACTTCTCTTGTGTAACTTCATGTAAAAGGGCTTACGTGCATTTTTTAGGGAAATGGGAGAGCTGGAGAAACTGTGTAGAGTTGCCTGTTCCATGGTTAACCAAGAAGTAAGAAAACTCTGAGGGTGCAGTGGGGGAGGGAAAAGAATAAAGAATATGAATGGATAGTCCAACCTCAAATCCTGCAGGAAAACCATTCTTGAGTCATCTCCAGGGTCTAGAAGTGGCTCCATGTAAGTATGCAGCATCAGGTTGCTTCTTTTGGAGTACCAGTATTTGCATCTTTCCCTTGTGAATATAACATAAGGAAAACTCTACCTCTGGTCTATTGTCTTGACATAGAAACACAAAGAGAGGAAGACAGTGAAGCAAGTGACCATGGCCTTTTGCTCTGGCTTTCCTCTCTGGAGGTCTGAAATGCTCCTGGAACTTACCCAGAAGATGCAAATATTAAGTTACACACCCTTCTCACCTGTCACTCTAGGATTTCATTAAGCTAGAGAACAAATTAGCTTAGAAAGGTGGGATGTGCTCATGGGGTCTAAAACACACTTTTACCTAAGGTAGATTTTACTGGTAATCACTTCTATTTCCAATTCTCCTTTTTTTTCCTCCTGAACATTATGAACACGAAATATTGTTTCACAACTCCTTCTGTAGGTGATTCCTCCTTCTAACACAGCAAATCTTTCATCAAGCCTCGTGTTGAAATAGAGGTGCCACAGGATCGATGCAGCCTAGATCACTGAGTCACCATAGGAAGGATAACTGCCTGCATAGTTACTCAGAGCCTCAGCAGACCTTGTGTGAGTGACATAGTAACTTGTCTTGCATGAAGTCACTGAGATTTTGATATTGTTTGTTACTGCAGCATAACCAGCCTATACTGACTATTACACAGATTCAATCTAAGATTATTTCTCAAACTTATGTGTGTATCAAAACCACCTAATGTGCTTTAAACACTCATCCCAAAGCTTCTGATAAGGTAGTTCTGAGGCCCAGAAATTTACATTATAATTGTATGTTAAAGCACCCACAGAAATTCTGACCCAATATATGTGTGAATGTGCTATTTCCGAGGACCACTTGAAAGTGGGTTAAAGAGGTTAATTTAGATTGCTTGCTGTTGAAGTGGAGTTGTGTTTTGCTCTCACTTTGAAGGTTTCAATTACTTTCTTAGCCACCAAAAGAATGGAAGAATAGGCGGTGGGTTCACCAAAGAAGGAAGAATAGGAGTGAAGGAGTGCTCCGTTAATTAAGATCACAGCCACAGGAGTGGTGTCTCCCTCAGAAATTTGTTCTGGGGGTTCAGGGAGGCAATTCAGTGGGATGTATAAATCATTTAGTCCCTTGTCTGGAATAAGAAAAGTGGTCAATAAATGTAGTTTCTTTAGAAAGGAGAAAGAAAAGCTAAGTTTCAGAAATGGTTGCACTTCAGTAAAAACAAGCAGCTATGGATTACCTTCCTAGTGCCAGCCAGGCATAGTTAGGGACAAGGAGCTACACCTGTCCCAGCTGTCACAGAGTGGAGTCCAGCAGGGGGCTCAACTATGTGTGTGCAGAAATAGCCACAGTACAAAACTCTGCAGGATAAAGGCTGTGAGAACTGTAAACCCAAAGTACTATGGGAGCTCACAGAAGGGAGAGATTTCAATTTTCTTTCAATATTGACCTGCTACTGCATAGTAACGGTGATATCTTCTAGGAATGACAGTCAGGCATTTCTCACAAGGGCTAATGAATCACTCCATTTAGCTGTGACAACAGCAAGGCGAAGAAATATCTTCAAGGGCCCAGACATTATTTTTCCAGCCTTGTCCCAGGAATATAATGTGCTTAGAAGTTATGACAAATTAGCTGCTTGTGGCACATCTACATGAGCCTTTTTATAAAAATGGAAGTTTGGGCCTGAGTTAATGGGTTATTATTGGCAAAGGAAATAAAGTTGGATAGGGAGGGTGGACCCTGGCTAGGAAGGACTTTAAAAAGCAGCAGAAGAGTTTAGACTTGATTCAGGAAGCCCAGGAGTAAGCAACTGTTCAAAAGGCATATACCGAACCTCCATTTAGTCACCTGCCCTTGCCGGGCTTCAGTGTCTCTTCCATCATTTTTCACATGAAGGCTCAGGGCAAAGTTACCAGACCATTGCAGAGAAGAATGGAAAGGAAGTAAAAGAGAAGTAACTAAAAAACAAAAACAAAAACAAAACTATAGACGTGTGGAGAATGCAATACTATTTTACAACTGTATTTTTTAAATGTGCTAATTTTTTTTTCTTACCAATATTGTTTTCCAAAAGGGAGCATCCCTCCATTTCGTACTGCCATGGTTATGCTTCTACGTGCCCTAGTTACATTTGGAATGGCCAGCTTCTGGGCTCTTTCCATGCTTTGGGAGGAAGCCACCCCAGAAGTTAGAGTGCTTAGGAAATAGAGCCTTGTTTTGGCAGAAATGTGTGTCCATATGTCCAGATAGGCCTCAAACTTTTCACCTGTGAAAAGGGTGTAATGACAACACCTATTGTATACAGTGAGAGCTAGAAGAGTTAATGCGTAAAGAACTCTTAGCAAAGTGGCTCGTCCAAACCAGGTTGCTGATAAAGACTAGGTATTAATGATATTCTGATGTGAGGTCGTGAGGGCTGGACTGTTTGGCAGGCAAGGAAGTGAGGGAGGGAGAGTGAATTTAAGAGAGGCGTGCAAGGCAGACAAGGGGACGAGGAGAATGAAGGGTCAAAGAAGACTCCATAAATTATTGACAAGTCATCTTTCTCATTTACTTCTTGGCATTGGGTTATTTTGATTCGAGCTGGCATTTCCCAGGTAAAATGACAGGAAGAGAGAAATTGAGAATTTGATCTGATACAATGAATTTTCTGAGAAGTAAGAGAAAGGCTGGGTGCTTACACCTAGGGAAGCTGGGGAGAGTGTAACTCTCCCTCTTCTTCCTCCTTCTACTTCTTCTTCATAAAAAGAGGCTAGTTAAACACATAGCAGAACAGTTTACTCCTAACAACTCGTCAGGTAGCTGGATCCTTAATCAGATCTCTTTGCTTTAAATTCATTTTAGAAGGAGATAGGATATACATTGCAAATAAATAAATAATCAGGTCAACTCATCCAGTTTAGGGATTGATTCCTTCCTCTGTAAATCGAGGTCAGACCCAAACAAAGGGAATGATAAGAACTGTCCTTAACTCCACCTGAGTGGCCAGTCCCTGGACTGGAAGTCCCCACTGTGTCATTCCCAAGGGGCCTCCACAACCTGCCCATTCTGTTATGTTATTACCAGGAGAAGTCCTGCTTGCTAAGCTCACATGCTAGCAGTAGCAGATATGATTTTCCATTAGCATCCAGTCGCCCCTAACAGGAGGGTCATAGGGAATGAAAGTTAGGAGGTATAGGTAATTATAAGACGCCTCAACTTACTTAGTGCCCTGCTACCAAGAGTGTAGTCTGGGAGCCAGGAGCATCAGCAACCCTTGTGAGTTGGTAGAAATGCAGAGTCTCAGGACTCATTAAATCAGACCTAGTAAACCAGAACCTTCATTTTAACAAAACCTCCAGGTAATTTCGAGGATCATTATATTGTGAGAGTCACTGGCTGAAGTCAGGAGAGACTGGGGGTGGGAGAAAGAGAGAGCGAGAGAGAGATAGAGAGAGAGACTTATGATTATCCTTTTTTTTTTCCTCTGGAAGGCAGAAATTAGGTGGAAGAATAATGAAGGTCTAACTCATCATTGTGCCTAAAACTGGCTTTTGAGAGGTGTTTAGAATAGGGACTCATGACAAAATCCCTTGTGAGGTAGAGGCAGCAGTAACAGTCTTTTACAAAGTTCTCTGAAACCCATAAGCATCACGTCAGCTCAGCTCCAGGTGCCGGGCTGCTTGTCGATGACAGGTTTATTGAGCTCAACGTGTACAGAGCATTCACCCTCTTTCTTTAAATTGGAAACAGATTGCAGTGCTGTAGGCAGTGTCATTGTACCATCTCCAAAGTCATCCAGAGTCAAAGTGGACTCTAACAACGTCAGGCCACTCTTGCTGAAATTTCAGGTCCTCAAATAGGGTAACTTTCTTAAACAAAGCCCCTTCTTCAGTTTTTGTTTTCTAATTCCCTATGTCAGTGATTTTCAAAGGACGATCCCCAGACCAGTAGCCTCAGCATCATCTGGGGACTTGTCAGAAATGTAAAATTCTCAGGTCTTATGGGGACAGAGCCAGGAGTGCAGTTTCCAGGCTCTCGCCCCCACATGGAAAGGTGATGGCTCAGGTAGTAAACGGCCATCAACTGTGATTGGATGGCCCTCAGCTGTGGCTAGTTGGCCGTCAGCTGTAACCAGTGAGCCATTGGCCACTAATATAACTGCCGTGGCTATGCTAGCAGCAAATGGGGGCTAGCAAGAAGATGGTGGCTGAGCTAGCAAGCGCAGATTGCAGTTAACACAGCAGAGTGCAGTTAGCAAGGGGTTGGTTGGTTGGCAGAGAGAAGTGGACAGAAGGTTGTACATAGCTCCTGCCTCCTGTGTCTCCAACCCAGCTGCCAGCGAGACTACAGTGGTGTGACTCCCCTATCTATGGCTTCATGGGTGTTCCTTTTTGACCTCACCATATCCTGCGTTCTTATGTGGGTAGCGGGACTAGAGAACCCGCATGCCGCCCTGCATGACAGGTATCCTCCCCAGACCTGAGTCAGAAACTCAGGGAGGGGCCCAGCAATCAGAAACAAGCGCGCGTGTGCGCACACACTCACACACACACACACTCACACACCCCACATTCCCCCCCCCCCCCCGCCTCGCTGGAGTTTCTGAATTCAGCTAGTTTGGGAATCAGTGCTCTATGTCATTTTTAAAAACTCAAATGGAACCAAATGGAAACAAATCTCCTTTGGTTTACCTTTCTAGGTGATGGTAATGTAGTTTCTTCTTGGAGGGTCATTGTATTTTTGTGCTATTTCTAACTAGGGAAAAAGTCAAGTTCTCTATATTTTAAAGAGCACCTTTGCAACTAGTGTTCTCTGTTCTATCACACACACACACACACACACACACACACACACACACACACACACACACACACACTCACACCCCTCTATGAAGCGTATAGAGCAACTGTCCATCTAAATGGACAAGGAAACTCTCCCCAGCTACACAGCTGTTTGATCTCCAGGAGTCAGGGTGATTTGGGTTTTGTATTTTTAGGAAACATCGGTTGCAAAAATGCTATAGGATCTTGTCAAGGAAGGGACATGTCCCTATCAATGGGACTATTTTCTCCCACATATTCTGAAGCTCTATAGTCTTTTTGGAGGCCTGCTGGAATGACTGGAGATGTGGAAAATATTGGACTACTTTTTGTTTTATTTGTCAAGTTCCTTTTTATCATGGCTAACTGGAGCTAGTGTGTCTCCAGTCCCTTCCAATGAAAGGGTTCACCTACCTGGTTCCGACTTCTTGTTTGCCTTTGCTCAAAATATGAGAGGTTCCACACAGGTCTGGATGTTGGGGTTGGGGGGTGGGGGCTATAGTTTAAGAGGCCTATTACTAAGAAGTACATGGCCATCTGAGGATATTCGACTGCTTTTGCTACTGTCATGGTAGTCTGCATGTCCTGCCAAGTTCATGTCCTGTCCCTCCTTCCCACTTCCCACCCCCGAGAGCATACTATGATAGCACATGTTTGACCTGGAGTGGAGAGCAGGTGGGACCCAGAGTGGGCAGGACATCAGGGCCAGTGGTAAGGCAGCCCTCCCAGACCATGGGCCATGTGGCTTCTGGTTCTAGGTTATGCCTGAAAGGCAGGCTCTAAGAAGCTGCCTGCTGGTGGAGGGAGAACATTTAACTAGGATGAAAAGATGTGGGTTTTGATCCCAGATCTGATTCATTAGCTATGTAAGTTTGGGCAGGTCACTTGGGCTCTTGGACCTCATTTTCCTCTTCTACTAAATGGGAGTATTAATACCTTCCCTGCATGTTTCCCAGAGCTGGTTCAAGACTTACATGAAGTCTGCCTCTGAAAGAACCTGAAACCTGGGAAGTGGTGCACACTGGTGAAGGGCTGGGTATTCTGCACTATTCCTCTAGCTGTGTGGTCCTCACTGCCCTGCCCCCAGGGAGAACTCTGCCCTCTCCCAAGGGAGCACACAAAATGTCTTTCAGGGGGATCGAATAAGCTTCTGGCAACAGGGCAGTTATTCTTTAGCAATGCTTTTGTGTGTCTGGACTCAGAGCCACCCAGAGGAGCCACAAGAAGGTCCCTCACCCCCCTGCATCCATGAAGCTCTGCTGCCAGTGCCCTCTTCCATCCAAAGCACAGAATCTGAGCCAATGAAGACAGCCTCTGTTCTGCCCTCCATGAAACTGAATAGAATCCATTCTCCTACTTCTGCACCTTTTATCTCAAAGGATTCCCAAGCACACAATACACTTCATAGCCTGGTCCTCTGCCACTAGACAATAAAGGGTCTTTCAGTAACCAGTCTGTTGAAATGTTACCACCTCCGCTGTGCAGCTGCTCAACAGCTGTTCTGGGCCGTGCAGAAGACATCTCTCAATTCTAGGTCATTTGGAATGTCATACACTGATGGGAGCTCAGAAGGACAGCACCAAGGCCCACACGCTATAGAGAAAGTCTGAGTTTTTGTAAAACACACACAATAAACTAAAACCAACCTTCCAACCAATCCTAAGAAAACCAGACTGAATCCATTAAAATGATGTTGGTTTGTTTTGCAATGAAGATCCAAACTTTGACCCTACCCGTTTTTGTTCTGTTCAAAGTCACCTCTTTATTATAAACGAATGGGAGTTGTATAAATAAAATTTGAGAGTGGTAGAATAAACTTTACTTAGTCTTGTCCCCAAATAAATATGGATATCAGTGTGTTTTGCCTAATTCAGTTTAACAGAGGGTTGGTTATGCGCCAGAGCAGGGCTAGGAGCTGGGAGGCTAGCATAAGTTGGATGGTTTCTGGCCTCAGAGTAAAGCACATACATTTAGATGTTCACATTTCCTATATAAAAGGAAAGGGCCTGGGGTAATTTAAGACCCCTGATTCTTCTTCTTCACGACAGATGAGTCGATTTTAGTACAGCACCTAACTAGAGCAGCTCTGGCAGCCAAAGGCCATCTTATCCTGTCCTCAATTTCCTTCTTATTATTGAAAGACAACCAGAACAAATTCAGGGAGGCTTTCAATAATTATTGTATAAGTGACCTAACAGTCACAATACCAGAAATGACTGTTGGCATTTGGGCTTCTTTTCTAGTGCTAACTACATCCAAGCATAACTATTATTATGTTTCCTTCAAAAATGATTCAAATATTTATTCAGTGTGGTTTTGATTTTATTTTTTAACTGCCCAAATAAATGTCCCTTAACAGAGGAAATTTGAGTTGTGATTATTCCATTGGTCTTCAAAATGTGTGTCTAATACCATGTTTAGAAGCCCCCACCACCTCAACTGTTTAATTTCTGCTACTGTTTTGTGGATTTGAGCTATCTTGAAGTCAACATGACCCTTCGTAGAATCATTTAGAAGTGTAATGGGGAAAGGAAGAGGAGAATTGTGATGGCTTAAAATCTATTCAAAGACTTCAATCTTTTTTTTCAAAGAACCATATAAAACCAATCACCAACAATTTTTTAAATACCAATTTGTGCCAGAGTTATGCTGGGAACTTGCCAGAAGCCTAGCAGTGAGTATATGAGCTATAGAAGCAAAACTCTTCAGGGAGATGCATTGAGCAAGATGAGATAATCATAGGAAATAATTTGAGAATACTCCAAGATGATATGTCATTAAGTACCAAATTTTCTGCCACGAACATCAGAGGTCAAAGGGATTCATATAGTAAGATGAAAATATGGATTTATTACTGTTCATAAAAGTCTTTGTGGAGGAGGAAGGAAAATCTGAGTCTTGAAGGATAGTATTTGGTAGAGTTCAGTCAGGGAAAGGCATTGATTTACAGTCGAAAACAGGCAAAGCAGAGTGAGTGGTGGTCTGGTACATGTAGGTGTTGATGGACTAGGAAAGAAAACGTTTTTGTTGAAGAGTAGTTTCGACATTCAGTTGACCATTGAGATGGTCCATCAATGGCCACATGGTCATTCCGTAGAGTGGTAAATTTGCTTCTTCAGCTTCAACTTTTCCCCAATTCCTCCCTCTTCAAGGTCCATCTTCTTGGGTAATTCAGCGCCTGCACAGGCAGGTGGTTGAACTGCAGATGGCATCACTCTAGTGGTGTGGAATGTATTTCTAAGTCATCAAATCCAGCGATTCTCCCATTTTTGCGTATGTCACCGTCACTTGGAGGGCTTTTTAAATCAGATTCCTGGGTCTACCCACTGAGTTTCCAATTCTGTAAGTCTGGGGCCTGGGGCAGGGCCAGAGAAACTTACCTATTTAAAGTCCCAGGTGGTGCTGGTGAGATACTGGTCCAGGGACCTCACTTTGAGAACCAAAAATCGAATACATTATCTCAGTTTACGAATGAGGGAACAGACCTGGAGAGTTCTGAGTTTAAAGAGTGCATTAGTAGGTAGTTACCCACCACTTCTTCACTGCTCACCCTACGCCAAGTCCGGCCTAATTCCCAATTCCTGCAAGGAGAGTCTGACTTTGGTTAGATTTTAATTGTCTGAGTTGAGCTTCTCTAATCTCGGTGAAAGATCTTGCATATTTAGGAACAGATATGCCCAAAGGCAGGAGGATAAACTAGCTAACTTCGAGGCTTTTAAGGCTATGAAAATGTTACATCAATAAAATAATTTTTTCTACAAATTAAATATTAATTTATGATGTCCCTAATTTTACAACCTGTAGGTGGCAGTGCCTTCCTTCTCTATACACAGCTAGATGTCCGACCTGTTTCATTTCCTGAGGAGCTGAGAAGGTCGCAGTGCATACAGCGCTTGAGATTAGGCCATTTACTAGGCCCAGGACAGCTCCTCCAGGGGCAGCGGAATCACGTAACAGGATAGAGCATTCTGAGAACTATATTGTCCCTGATTAACATGTGAGGTTTTTAACATTTTAAATGTTTTTGCTTTCTCATTTTCTTGTTTAATTAGCTACGTTTTTATTCTTTGCACAAGGTTCTATAAACTAAGATCTGTGGAGAGCCAGAAACCAGAGATTGGAGAAGTGGAATGAAATGCTATGAATTTACTGTTAGAGAGCATTCTTCACTGGAGAGGTTTAGAGCCGCCAAAGCACTCTTTTATTGGTGAAAGTCGGGGGTGGGAAGGGAGAAAAAGAAAAGTATGATTCTAGGAACCACATTGCAGGAATGCCAAAGGGAGATTCAAACAAGTAAGTGATTGTTCATTAGCTACTGTCAATGATTAAACATGAATGCCCCATTTCCATATGACCCAGGAGTTGCAGATGACCTGTTAGTACATGATTTCCATTTCATCAGCAGTCATTGACATGAAGACATAAAATCCACTCTACGTTCAATGTTAAGATGAAATAATATTGTAAGAGGCTGAAATGTGCACTTAGAAATGTATCGCAATATACTCTTGTGCACTCTGCCTCCCAAAGACCCCAAGGCCAGTCTTTTTCCCAACTTCACTTTCCCCTGAAAGCCACTGAATTGTCTTGGCTGCTGCCAGGGCAGAGAAACACTCTGAAATGATGCCTTTTGACCATTTCTTCCTTTTTGTCTCCACGGAGGGAACCATGATTTCCTGGTGCTATCTTCTCTTTTAAGTCATGCAAAGATCAGTTAATTCCATTTCAGTTGATTTCCTTCGTTGTATTATTACGAATCGCAACTTGTCTCCAAGTTACCTATAGCACTGACTTTCAAGTCTTTGGCAATCAAGGATGTAAATTTAGTTTCCACCTTCTATCTTCGGCCTCATCTGCCTCCATCTCCTATCTTCCCTGCACTTACTCTGAACCTCGAGTTATTTCCAAAATGATGTTATGCCTGTACTTTTGTACACTTTGTTCCTATTCGTTTTTGAAAATCAACAGTCATTTTTGGGAAACATTTCTAGACTCTTCCAAACAGTGCCTTGCTCCTACTTCAATACAGCTTTTAGCACATCTGAGTATACTTTGCACGTTTGCTGGTCAGTTCATACTCCCAGCTCCCTGCCTCCCTTTGTTCCACCATCCACAGCACTAGGTTGGTGCCATGATGTTCTGTCCTGTTCTTCTTTATATCCCTAAGACCTATCACAGAGCTGGGCAGGTAGTGGGTGCTAAATAAATAGTTGTGGGTTTTTAATCAATGAGTCCAATTCAAGATACTTTTCTTTTGTTTACTCAGGAAAGCCCCCTCTTTTTTCCCTCCAAATCCAACATTTTCTCCTATCCTCTATTATTTCATTGTGAACAGCACATAACTTGAGTTCTGCACGTGACAGGATTATATCAATGAAAAGATAGAAATGTTGAAGTGAGAAGCTTGAATGATGACAACAAGCCTTCCACTACTACTATGAAAAAGCCGGCCTCGTCAGTATGTCCAAATCCTTGAAAGTTGCCTGATTTCCCCTTTAGAATATTCATGGAAGTTGTCATCTACCTTTTTGCCTCTGCTAGATGAATTGACCTTTCTTCAAGCACCAGAATTCAAATAAATAAAAATGATTTCTTATTTATGATTGTTGTATGTGATATTTTAGTATTAATTTTGAAACAATGCTGTGTTCTACTTACTTCCATTGCAATAATATGCTATTTCTGATACTTTGTGGGTTGCATAGGGTATTGAGGCTGAATTTGTGGTCAGCACCAACACTAGAAACACTGTTTTTAGAAGAAAATGAGTTTCACATTTCAGCAACTGACCTATAAATAAACTTTTTGAACATGCCCTATGTTGCAATGTGAGAAATTTGGCTCTGTATACATTTGGCATCAATTTCTAAGAGTGGTCAATTCTCCCATTACGTTACATAGATAGCGCAGAACATAGGGCTGAAGATATGTATACCTGAGAATGTGCTAGAAAATCTCTTACAATCCCTAGGAACACATATCCTTGGTAATCCCTAGTGACATGTCTTTATGTTTCCTATGATACTGGGGATGAAGTGGGAAGAACTGGGGTAAACAGGAGGCGGTCCTTTAGGAAAGGGTTGTCCAGCCCCATGCCAAGGATGCTGGAAAGATGTCATAATATGGGTGGTACTTGGTAATCCAATTTAGAGAATCAGTGACAATGACTGACAGAGCCTGACATGCCCTCTCACTGTGATTAGTACATCTACAGGCATGGAAATAAGTGACGTAAAAGAAAAAAATTTTTTTAAATCTTTAAAGAAGGAGCCCATTGCTCTGGTATTAGCATGCAAACAGGGAGTCTGGTTGTTTGGGAAGTTCAGACATTGATTGCTCCTAAAAATTCTGATGGAGACTCTAGAGGAGCAGTGAGGAAGCTGGCAGAATTTCATCAGACTAGAAGATGAGACTTCAGACTAGAGAGAGGGAGAGAGGAAATCGCAGCTGTCACACAGGGAGAGACCCAGGACCCACAGACACAGCTTTTCCTAATAAGATCCATTTGGAGTAGGAATTAAAATATTGAACAAACCCCGTGAGAACACAAGTGGACAGGTTTTATCCACAGCTGCTGCAGCCAGGTGGTATGTTTGATAGTGTGCCACAAGAAATCTCCTTAAAGAACTTCAGAGTGTGCAGGAAGAGCTTTCTAGATAGTACTCATATTAGAAATTATTTTCCTTTTATCGCAAAGTTAAGATAATTTATAACATTATAGCAGTTTAACACTATAGCAATGCAGAAGAGAAGGCATTTTATAGCAATTATTTTGCAGAAACATTTTAATGTTGGAGTAAAAAAACCTGGAGAATTTTGGCTTTGCATATCTATGAAGTAACCAAATATAATAGTAACCAAAATATCTAGAGCAAGAGAAACGCATTAAAGACAAACTAACAAACCCCACATTCTTTGAAGCCTGACCTCTAAGCCTGGGTAACTGCACTGACAAATGTTTGATATATACATATATATTTATAAATATATCCACATTTTAAATATAAGATATACACAAAAACATGCATATAATTTACTAGGTTGGTGCAAAAGTTATTGCGGTATTTGCAATTATTTTTAACCTTTTAAACCGCAATTACTTTTGCACCAACCTAATATATGTAAAGTTAGAGTAATAAGGAACAGCAATAAATCCACCAACAAGTTTAAGAAATACATCTGATGTCCTTGCGTGTTCATCCTGCTCTGATTCCTCTGCCTGCCTTCGAGAGCTAACTACTACCTTAAATTTTGTGTTTATTATTCTTTTGCTTTTCTTTACATTTATATCCCTAAACAGTTTAGTTTTGAACTTTATACAAGTGGAAGGTAATACCATATATATATTCACCTGGAACTTTCCCCCTCTCATCTTTGTGCTTTGAGAATTCCATTTTACTGCCGTGTGGTATTCATTAGAAGAATACACTGCAGTTTATTTGTCTATACTCTTGTCTGTGGACATTGAGGCTCTTGCCAGGTATTGCAACCCCCAAAATGCTGATAGGAACCATTTTGTCCATGTTTCCTGGAACACATGGGTAAGTGTCTCCCAAGATCCGAATAGTTTTGTAGCAGGAAATGCACCTCTTCCATTTGACTAGGTGATGATGAATTGTTTTCCTACCAAGTGGTTCATACTCTCCCAGCAGTAACGTAGGAGTTCTGATTGCTCTGCATTTTCTTTAGCACTCGTCATTGTCAGGCTTCTTGTTCTGGTGGGAACAAAAAGTTGTGGTTTTGATTTACATTCTCCCTTTTGATGAGGTTGAACATATAGTAATATGCTTATGGCCATGTTTCTTTTTTCATGAAATGCACAATTTTTGTGGGATTGTTTATTAATTTTATAGATTATTTAAATATTCGGTAATCATTTGTCAATTATACTGTGTATCAAATGTTTTCTACTTGTTGTGAGTTGAATTTTAAGCTCTTTATAAAACTACGATAATATTTTCACCATTTATTACATGCATATACATAGATAATTCCATTTGTATGGAAAAAGTAAATTCCCATTGTAGTATAACGAAGCTATTTTATATACTAGTGCCTGGCTTGTTGTAACAATGTTTTAATTCTTCATTTATTTTAAAAGATTTTTATTAAAAATATAACTAACATGCAATATTATTTAGTTTTAGGAGTACACCATAGTTACTCAACATTTATATGAGTATACCTAAAGAAGTGTAGTAACAGTGTTTTATACAGTTGTGCACAATAGAATCTGAACAGCTAAGGCTTCGTCTGCAACCTGCATATCCTAAACAAAACACTTGGCTGGTACTATTGGTTGTTCTGAAAGAGTAAGAAAATCAAAGCAGGCCACTGACCATTCTCATTTTGCTGCTGAGTAACTGTTCTCTCTCAACTCTCAACTCTTTCTTGTGTCTTTACTTCAAACATCCTTACATCCCCCAAAAGACAGAGAAAATAGAAGATAGAGACCTAATAGCTACAAGGTTGAATTGAATGACGATGACTAATACCTTCATATCTACCCTCTCTACATTTGCCTGTGATTTTCCCCTACTATCATTTACCACATTAGGTACATCACTTATGATTATTTCAATGTATAAATTGTTTCTTTAATGTCTGTTTCTCCCACTCCACCCCAGACTGTGGATCACCATGAGTGCAGGGGTTTGCCTTTCATTTGGTGTAGTGCTCTCAGCACCTAGTACAGTGCCTGGCACCCAGTGGTCCTCAAACAAAAACAAAAACAAAACAAAACAAACGCTGGTTACCTAAATGAAATAGCTTGTCTATGTTACTCATCCTGCTTCTTTTGCTTTTTGTCCCCTAAGTTTGTTGTCTCATTTTGCTGCTTGAAAATACCATACTTCTCTATCTACATCATTTCAGATGATCACCTCTACTTTTTCAATTTAAAGAAAGGTTTCTCATCTCTGTGGCTGAGATACAGGTGCTTTGATTTTCTACCCTGTTCAACTTGTTCTGAAAAGATCAGTGGTTTGGACTATGGCATTGATAATATCCTGATCAAATATGTGTGAGCATAAAGCTGGGAGGGATGGGAATTACAATAGGCTAAATCTATCAATACGGGATCAATAAGCACAAGTGTAAAATTCTTCAGTTGAGTACAAAAAAGAAACAACTGTGCAAATTATAGAGGAAAATGTGTGCTTCAATGGCTAACTATGCAGTATGTAGGGCACATCCTTCTAGATTATCTGATTCTATGGAGATTCTGCACATTTTATTGCCTTTGAGCTATTTTACAATTATGTAAATTATAGATAATCTATAGCAATGCAGAATAATTCTTTTCTACAGACTTGCAAATAAATTTTGTCTAGTGGAAGTTAAATTGACACTGTGGATTGGCCAGTTTTGCATCTATTTGCAAATTCATTTCAGTATTCCTAATTTATACATGCGATTGTTCTTTGGATTCTTCTTTGAACAGGTAGTAACTCTGCTTGGTAACTCCCTCATTAGATAATGAGTGAAATAAAATCTTTAAAGTGTGTTCATTTTATAAATATGAGAATTATGATTTCACTTTATTTTGAAAGTTATCCTTTAACAAAATAGAGAATGGGGAAAACAAAATACCATATGTGAAAAAGATTTAAAGTCTTCGTTAACAATAAATTCAATAAAAGTGATCAGTGTATGGCTATTGATTTGGTTATTTGAATATTAAGTAGTTAATTTAGAATCACTATTCCAAGCCACTGGTCAACTTTTCTTATTTTCACCCAATAACTGATTGTTTTGATAATTTTTGCTATAAATCATGTTTTAAAATCTGGTATAGCAAGCTATTATAATTATCTTTTTTAAAAGAATGCTTCAATACTCTCGTTAGCTTATTCTTCCAAATGAATTACACTGTGAGTTTGTCAACATCTATAATGTATTCATTTTAAATCTCGGTTTTACATAAAATCTATAAATATTTGCTTAAGAATTATTGTCATTACTACTGTATTTGGTCTTTCCAATAAGAAGCATATATATATATATATATGTGTGTGTGTGTGTGTGTGTGTGTGTGTGTGTGTGTGTGTGTGTGTATATATAGCACTATATATAGAAGCACTATATATATGTAGCACTATATATATATATATGTTCATATATATATATCTATCTATCTCCAATTATGCTTCTCATGTTTTATTTCTCCCATTAGTTTTAAATTTTATTTGAATAGTTAAATCATTTATGTCTTGAATTAATAAATTTGCATTTAACCATTTCAATGATAGTAGAATCTTTTTACTGTATCTCTAGCTATTTGTTATGGGTCTAAAAGAATACAATTGATTATTATCTTTATTTTTTCTAAAAAAATATTATAAATCTTTTGAGAAAATTTATTGTATCTTTCTCAATAAATACCACCAGCTTGTGGGTAAAGAACAACAAGACATCTTTGTTTTGAAAATAGTCTCCATCTGTCTTGGAGAAAACCAAGATGAGAAAAATCTTAGGACTTCCATCTTCTTTCTTCTTCCATCTTCTTGAGTAAGGGATGTTTTACTTTTTAGATAAGGTTATTTTGGGTCAAGACAGTTAGAAACACCAACAGAGGTTACAAGTCTTTCTAGTCCATACCTGACCAAAAAAACAATTTAGCATATGCCATGGGTTCAATAGAAGATTGCATGTGTAATCCAAGGCCCAGGAGCTTATCTACTCAAAAATACTAGTAGGAGATCCTGTACTAATTCTTCAGCATTCTTTGGAGTGTGAGCAGCATGCAAAGGAGAACAAAAGTTTGAAATTAACATTAAAAGGTAAACCAGAGTAAATTTATCCTTAAATGTTAATATGTTTTCTATTTATTTCCAAATTTTCCTTTTTTCCCCTTTGGTGTTAATAGTTACCATCTGTCTTTAATTATCACCTGACTCAATTTCCTTTGCAAGTCTTCAGTATTTTCTAAATTTCAGTTGTTTGACCTTAAGAAATTAAGAAGCCCTCTGAGCCCCATTTCCTTATTTGTGGGAAAGGGAATGAAAAGGTGTTTTGCCTGTCTCCTTGGGTAGTTTTGGAATCAGATAAAATGGTGAAGACACCTTCTCCTTTGTAAGAATGGTTGGCTATTGAGTTCAACTATACTCAGTAAGAATATGTTCAATCTGTTTCATGGCTGCTAGGGTTGCATATAATTACAAAGGGATGTGAATACATATGAAATACAAAATAAGGGCCCTGTCTCCCAGAGAAATGCCTCTGAAACATTAACGTGTTTATGTTTCACAAATTTCCCAGGGTCTTATTAAGTGGCAGATTCTCATTCAGTTTCTCTGGGGTGGAGACTAAGATTCTGCATTTTTCTTTTCTTCTGTTTTTCTCCTTCCCTTCCTTTCCCTTCCCTTCCCTTCAAGTCCACTCCCAACTAGGGCATCAAGGATGTATGGTCATTCTGGTTGTGGTCAGGGAAACAGAGCTGCTGCAAGCATGAGGAGAATGTGGGACATAGGTTAGGGATGAGGGCATCCAGGCATAGAGGAGCTGAGAGAGTAATGGCCAGAACACTGCAGTGGGCAGATCAGTGCAGTGGGGCAGACACTGGAAATGAATCTTGGGCGAAAGTGCACAAAGACTTTTCCAAGAAAGAGAGTCTGCATTTCTAACCCCTCCCTAAGTGGTGCTGATACTGCAGGGCACAAGTACCCTACATTAGAAGTCCTACACATTAGAAGCAGAGATCAGGAAAAAGTAAATATCAATACATATCCAAATAGAAAAAGAAAATTGGAAAGATCAATGTGGGCCAGAGCATGGAAGAAGGTTTTATGGCAATGAAAGATGGGACAGGATTCAACTTGAGGTTCTTTCCACCTGGTAAGGAGACTAAGCAAGCTCAGGCATGCCACCATCTCACTGGAGGAAAAAAAAATGGTGTGTGTTTTGTAAGAATCTGTGGATTTGTGCATTTCAAGATACTTGAGATAGCTTCTGAAAAAAATGCATGAGGGTGCTTAACCAAGAAACAATGATGTGCAGTTGCTATTGGAGTTCAATATTATATATGCACGTACACATTTGGGAGCTAAGGTGGCTCACGCATCCGTGCAACAGTTATGCGCACATACCCTCTTACATATGATCTTATGAACGATCAGCGTATTTTCTTTGCTTTCTGTAGACAAGCCACATGCTTTGTGTTTGTAACATTATTAAAGGCAGCATTTAGGCTTCACTAAGCACCAATTAAGCTCCCAGGACAGTCAGAAGCAATTCCTTTTTACATGCTGATCAGCTTGCTCTGGAATTCTCATCCCCAGGGGTGGTCTGCAGCAAAGCTACAAAATTGGGTACATTTATCTTCAGGGTTCATGACTCTTTGGTTGCCTTATCCTTTGGGGACCCAGTGCCCCTATGCTTCTCTCTGATGGTCCTGATCACCCCCTCTCTAGTTTCCGTGCTCACACCCATCCTACTGTCAGATCTGTTGCATTCCATGTCTATGCCCTCAGACTAAAGCTATTTCAACAAACTCATCTCCCACATAGGTCACACCTGAACCCCTGAACTCAACCAGAGAGCTTTACTTATTGTTCCCTGAACATGCCTCCTGCTTTCTGCTCTATGCCTTACCTTCTCCTGGACTGTCCCTTCTTTTCCTTTCTTCCCAGTAGCCAAGCAGGTCCTTCCCATCTTGAGCCCATCTCCAATCCTGCCTACTTTGTAAAGCCTTCCAGGAGTCACACTTTCCCAGTATGAATCCCTCAGTAGATTATTGTTTATGCTATCCATTGACAATTAACCATTTGTTTTGTTACTGTTTTTCCATTGCTATCTTCCATTGCCATTTGGAACTTATAGTCAGCTCTTTAAGACTTGATATATTGGCTCCGCTGCTACAAATGCTCCTTGAAGTTAGAGTTTGGATCTTATGTGGTTTTATGTATTATACAGGGAGTCTCATACCAGCAAATGTTTGTAAAAAGCTGCTTTGACTTGAACTAACTCTAGAGATTTTCAGGATGGTTATGGTGAAGGTAGAAGGCCATTCAGTTAAAATGATAACTGGGACTTCCACAGGCTTACCTGAAGGAAGCAACCTGGATAGGATCACTAAAAGGCTTTCCCAAACATACCCTAAAGCCGACCCCTCCCTGGAGGCTGCCCCTTCTGTTGGCTGGCCCTGCTGCCATGAGAACTGTGCCCTCAACTGCGGTCCAGCTTTCAAACTACGAAATAAGAAAGGATGGAGAAGAGGACAGTTCTTAGGGATCCTTAGCTGGTCTTGTTCCGCTTCTTTTCCCCTCCCAAGTAAGAATGTGTTATCTTCCAAGGAGGTATGCACATGGGAGCTGGGAAATGAAGTGTAGCTTAGGACACAAGCAAAACCCCTGAGGGACTGCAGGAAGAGGTGCCCCTCTTATGGGGAGTGAATGTCTGTGCTGCATCCAGCAAGCATGTACACCCCTCTTCCATCCTCAGAACCCTCTGGTCTGTGACAGAACGTAATATCTGGTGCTGTCTCCCACTCTTCTGGGATTCTGGATTCCTGGTCTGGATGGCACCTCTGGTCAGCTGGGCTTCATTCTCTATTCCCCTGAGAGAATAAGTACCCATCACATCATTCTGTGTGGATGAGGCAGGGCAGGGCAGCCCCCTGCAGACTCCATCCAGGCAGCAAGTAAGGATCTCGGCATCTGGGGTCGAGCATTAGCTTCAAGCCACTCTTTTTCCTTTCCATCCACCGCAAAACCCATCTATCATTACATCATTAAGAAAGGCAAGGCTCTAAATAGCTACATCAGATCATTGATGTCTGACATGCCTTCAGCTCTGAGGAATCTTAGCTGCCACCCAGGAAAACGACTGGGGAGAAGCCAGCTTTCTTCTCTACTTTGTTCTCTGCTGGCAGCCACATGACCAGCAGTGGCCATCTTGCCCTGATGAGGTCAGAGCTGGGTTTTCATACTTGCAGCCACTCCCTTGCTACTCAACCCACAGGCTTAGCTGTTCTTTCCTCTGCCCACTCCCTCATCTGAGCCTCAGAGGCTATTCCTAGAAAGATAAATGTTTGTAAATGCACCTCTGATTTCCATAAGAGGGAGGATGTGAGGGACTGGGCTCAAGAGATTGAGACAAGAGACTGAGGCGAGGTGGGTCTGGAGCCAAGGATCAGCAATCAGGTTTGGTCACCAATTCCCTGAACTCTCAACTTGTCAACAGGGCAGGTTTGAGGGGATAGGAGACTACGTAAGAGAGGGCACAGTGTGGAAATAGAAGAGCAAGTCTAGGTCTTAGGGAGGCTTACACGCCTGTGGATATATAATTGATTGATTGGTTGATTAATTGATTATTCATTTATTGAGGGTCCACACACTCTTTCATGAGCCAAGCCAGCATGCTCTGGACCTTCATCTGTGTAGAGGCTCTATTTTAGCATCTCACAGCTCCCTTTCCCGCTCTCCTTTATGGTCTTTGATCTTCAGTGCAAGAATAATGTTGAAGTGAGTGTACAACCTAAAGAAGCTTATTTAAAGTTTGCTTGGGATAATCTGATGGATGCTGAAAATTCCTCTGTGTCCACCTTCTCTATCACCTTCGTCAAAAGGAAATCTAACTCATCACTAACCGCAGGACCTAATATTGCATGTTAGGGTCTTTTGAGAGTTAAGATATCCTGTCTCCTGAAGTCTTTCACTAAAAGGTAGTGTCTTATGGACAAGTTTCCCCCAAAAAAGATTATTCAGAATTATTTGCGTTTTTTTGAAAATAATATAGTTCTTCATTAGTAATGCCATAAATCAAAATAATTCCTAGCTAATGTAATACTTACATGTAAAGGGGAAAGAAATAAATCCTTAAAATACAAGAAGACTGTAGGTAAATATTTACGTATTCCAGGCAAAAAAAAAAGCCTCTGTAAAGCAATAGAAGAAAATATGAAGGAAAACAGTAGATTTGACTACACGATAATTTAAGAATTCAGTTTGTCAGACTAGATCATAAACACTGATACATGTCAAATTGGGGGAACTTGCAATAAATATGGAAAGAGACTCATATCATAAATGTATAATGGGCTTTTCTAAATCAATATCAAAAGCCCTAAGAACTCCATTGGAAAATCAGTAAAAAAAAAAAAAAAAAAAAAAAAAAAGGAAGATAATTCACATGTGAATAAATGTTCAACTTCACTAGCAATCAAAGAAATGCAAAATGAAATGACAAGGCAATACTAATTCCATGTAAGAAATTGACATTAAAAAATCAGCCAAATGGAACTTGGGTGATAGTGAGGTCCCCAACTTGATGTTCTTTTCCTTCCAACACAGCCTCCTGACTGGCCTTCTCTCTCCCTCATCAGAGACTAACCCTGTCCTGTAGCATTTCTGGGTCTTCCATTCCCTTGAACGGTCTTGTCTTGCTTTAGGTGTTTATCTGTGTGTCCAGGGTAGTGCCAATAAGGAGGGAAGAGAACATGGATGGGAAGGAAGTCTGGAATAAATCCAAAATATTTTTAAAGCTGTTCCTTTACTCAGAAGAATATCTCACACCTACTGCAGACAAAATGACCTGGTTCTCACTGCCAAATTGAAGAGACCCTTCCAGGAGAGGATGATGATACTACAACTTAAAAGCCAGGAGCTCTAGCCTTAATAAATGGGTAAGGGTTACTCCGTGGGCCCATAATCAGTCCATGAGCCCATGCCTAGCTTCACTTGGTTCCTTGCCTGGCTGGGCTTCTGTACCTAGGCAACTTTAATGTTGTCCTTCCTCATCACTACTCTAGAATCTTGTCATAATAACTTTGTGTTCTGTCACATTGCTTTGCTCCCCCCACACCCAGGGGTGAATTCCCACTTGCTCTGCTCTCTACCTGTATTCCTTGCTTGCTGACAAAGGATACAAGATCACTGGCTATGCCCACTACAATTCATGTGTTGTACAATATCCAATTCCTATTGGTTTTCTCAAGCACTTCTCATAT
This sequence comes from Rhinolophus hipposideros, assembly GCF_964194185.1. Lineage (NCBI taxonomy): Eukaryota > Metazoa > Chordata > Mammalia > Chiroptera > Rhinolophidae > Rhinolophus > Rhinolophus hipposideros. The sequence goes on along the minus strand of NC_138051.1, from coordinate 43,367,977 downwards.
TAGTACAAAGATGTCCTAATATCCACAAGGCTCCCCTAGTAAACAATAATACTTAATAATTATTAATAATAATAATAATAGCAAATATGTACTACTATAGTACGTATTGCAGGCTATTCTATAAGTGCTTAACAATGATTAAGTCGTTGAATATTTTTAGTAGCCCTGTTAGATAGGCAGGTGTTATTATCTTTTCCCTTTTACAAATAAGAAAACTGAGGCACAAGGAGTTTAAGGAACTTTGCCAGGACCCTACAGGAGGTCATCATTGGCGTCAGAATTTGACAGAACTGTTTCTTGATCACCCTGCTGGATCATGTCTTTATATTCCCATCCCCACTCTCAGTAGACAATTTTGCTTCCTATATCACTAAGAAAATCAAGTGCATATAGAGCATGGGCTTTCTTACACACTTTCTCCTCTTACATTCTTTCTTCAAAATCATTATCTCGCCCTTACTTTTGTCTCAGAAAACAGTGTTTACCTATCACACAAGGCAGACCCTTCTGCTGTGTCCTTGGCCCCAGCTCTTTCTGAGGACTAGGCTTTGTTTTCATTCATTTACTGCTCATCACCAGAATCTCCCTCCCCAGGGGGCCTTTCCTTCCAAATACATACTGAACTATCTCAACATGAAAGAGCACTGAAGCTTCATATATAGCAAACCTAGAATGCTTCATCTGCTTCTTTGTACTTCTCTAAATTGTGTCCCTTCTTCAGGTGCTCAGTGAGACCCCTTCTAGGCCCTCTCTGAGTTCCATGGCCTGCCTTGCCTCTCATGACCCTGGTCTCCTGGAACCACTGGGCCAAATCCATTCCTCTGTCCCAGCATGCTGATTAACTTGCTCCCTTCTCCGAGAGAAGATTATGCCCTCATAGAAGCAACCCATTCGTCACTCCATTGATTAATTAGCTAATTAAACAGCTTTTGTTAATGCTGTTTATTGAGTGCCTACTGTGTGTCAAGCACTGTGCTAAGAATAAAGAATGCAAAACAAACATGGTAGCCCTGGAAATTGAGGCATACACAGATGAAAAGTAGAAAACCACTCACTGTAATTCAACAACCAGTTTTATGTGATATGCACATATGTAATAGGCACTATACAAAATCATTCTTATCATTTAAACTTCATGTGAAGGAGGCATTACACAATTTCGACATTAGGTAACTCACCCCAAATTATGTGAGAACAAGAGCTCCAAACCCATTTTCCTTTTTTATTCTATTATGATTCCAAACACAGACATATCTAGAAGATGATATGGGAATCCAGAGGCCAGATGAACCAAATCTCTGAGAGATGGGGACCCTTTGGCAAAGGCTTCACAAAACAGCTAATATACTTGATCTGTGTCTTGGAGAAGGAATAGAAATTTTCCCAGGGGACTGGAGGGTGAGCAGGGAAAGATAGGGTCCCTGGCAGAAACCCCACAACGTAGGATGGTGAAAAAATGTGATGAGATTAAGGAACTGCAAAAATACTTCTAAGCCTGGAATGTAGGGCCTCAGGAGGGAAGGCTAGATAGGTGGTTTGAAGCTCCTTACACAGTGGCTCTATAAAGAGCTTATGTGATAAGTGAAAAAGTTTGAATTGTACATTTTATAATCCCTACAGTGCCTAGCAAAGCGATAACGCTTATGACTTACCCAAATAATGTTCCTCCAACCAAAATTACTTTACAGGTATATGGAATGTGAGTCAGGGGGTCCCTGAACCGGTGCCTTTAGCTTTCTCATGAGCTTACTGTTTTCACAGCCAGAGTGTTTTAGCACCTTTCTCGACCTATTATTACATAGTTTCTCTGCCTTCCATTTTTTCAGAGAACAATTTTGCCATTTCTTGGCTAGTTTGAGCCTTTTCCTTCCTGAATAGAGGGAAAATGAGGTAATCCAAGTAACTGCTTGGTCTGTTTGGAAAATGCCAGCGACACCAACTTCTGAAATAATTATTTTTCTCTTGACATTTTGTGGCTCCAAAGATATCTTGTGCAGTAATGGCTTTGAAGACCTAAATAGCTATCATACTGGATGGGACAGGATGGCATAAAGCCAGGGCCCGTGCTCTGCACTTCAGCAAACCCACCCCTAACCCCCACTGCTCACTGAACAGTGGACCTGACAACTTCAGCAGGTAGATACAGCTTGGGCTACAAAACCCTTCAGGCTGAGAGTGAAAATAAGTGCTCCCTGCTCCAAGGAGTATCGTTCATCCTCTCCATGGAAACAGTGACTTATTCAACCCCATCTCTGTCCCTGGCACACATGCCATGGAAAACTTCTGCCTTTCTTCACTTCTGCCTTTCTTCGTGGTGAAAGTGGTCATCACCATGAATATCGCCAAAATCTTTCCAAAATATGTTTCACATAACTCTGGTTTCACAAGAGATCAATCAAATCAGATTTCCATGGTCAGATAACGTAGGATCAGTGTCGGACTTCTCAGAGTTTTTAACATGCTAACATGTTTCCTAAGTCTCCAACAAGGGTGCCATTTTAAAAACCCCTTTGATTACATAATACCTTCCTTCTGAGTCTAACTAGAGTAGGAAGTACTCTTTGCACAAGGTTTGGGGAAATGCTGTTCAATGCTGTTATAGACATACAGTAACATAGTATTTATTTACTTAGCATGCATGAGAATCAGCCATTGCACTGTTATGCATTTTCTGGATAACTGAAAATTAACTCACTTTTGATTACCTATTGGGCAATAGTGTTTGGCAATATATTACACATGTGGTGGGAAAACATTTTAAGATATTTACTATAGTTTTTCATCTCTGTGTTTCTCTCCCCACCCCAACCCTCCATCCAAGCGAGGTCAGCCTTTTGTGGTTCATTGTCTCAGAGAAGGAATATGACAGGTTGGAAATATGACAGGGAAGAAATATGACAGAAACAGAAGGACCCTGTACACCTATCTGGCTTTTGTGTTCCACAGAACCAGGCTCTTAGAACAAATTAGAAGATTTGCAGAGGGGGTAAAAGAAAGAGGATTTAGGATATAGAAATGAGAAAGGAGAAGGATAACCCACTAGACTAAAAATAAATGCACCTTTGGGCAGAGAGAGGAGAAAGGAGATGAACAGAGGAGCGGGTGGGTAGAGAACAGGAGGAAAGGTAGGAGAGGAGACGGGAGAGGTTAGGAAAGAGAGGCGCAGACACTGGAGCCCAGAAAGGAATGACTGAGTGGTGCACCCAGAGAGAAGGGCCAGGCATAGCTTTTCAGGAAGACCTTTACTTTCCAAGACTGGATCAGAAGCAACAGTGAGCCAAGGTTAGGGTAGGGAATAGGCATGCTGACAACAATGGAGACCTCACCTGTTTGTGCACATGACTCGGGGACCTTGTGAGCAGCTCACCAGCTAACCAATGTTCTCCATTACTGACATCTCTTGGAACCTTTGACTCAACCCCAGAACAGGGTGGAGGTGTGCTATGAAAGCTTGAGGCTTGATTTCCTAATCCACTCAGTGGAATAAGGCCTTCCGTAAAAATGATTGTGAATTAAATAATGAAAGTTAAATTTCTTGCAAACTAACTTGTTTTTGTGAAGCATCATGCAATTTGTTTCATGGTTGAAACTGGATCACAGTCAGGTCCTGAGGATCTGATGAGGAGGAAACACCTTTACCTCCATCCCAATGTTGCGGGCTCTGGTGATTTTTCAGTTTTTGTGTCTGCTTTTTACATAGTTTCCTATCCTCAGCCTAGTTTTCACTTCTTGATCCTTATCATTGGCATATATAGCTCTCACTCTCCCTTTTTCTCTCCAAATTTGTTCTCCTTAATGTGATTTGGCCAGGAAGCCAGATAACGAAGGTTCTTAGAATTGTATATAAAGCGAGAGGAAATCGACTCTGAGACTCAGCTCGTTTTCTTCATGTACAAAATGAGGAAACTGTAATAGATCATAGCTCAGGTTCAGTCCAACTCTAACAATTTATGATTCCTCTGAATAAAGCATGTGAGCTTTTATGCTCCATTTTTGGAACATCTACTTTCCCCATTTCCTGCTTCCCAGCCATGTTCTCAAGGGATGAGGTTGCTGGGTTTGTGAACTCTCGAAAAGTGACATTATTTAACTTGGTGTTTGTTGCTCAATTCACAATTCATCCATTCATTAAAAGAAAATACTGAGCATCTACTGCATGCCCCATGCTGGACTATATGGTTGGAATTCTAAGATCAACACATGATCTCTCCCTGAAGGAATTCACAGACTAGAGCATTGACTCAATCTCTTCCACAGTCATGGGACCCTTTGCGAATCTGATGAAAGCCCATTATGCTAGGGGCCACTTTTTTTTTGAGCACTTACTATGTGCCAGGTTATGTTCCCAATGCTTTGAAAGTAGCTTATTTTACCCTCCAATATCTATGAAGTATCTGTTATTATCTGCATATTCAGATGAAGAAACAGAGACTCAAGCATGAGGACACATGACTAATAAATGGTGGAAACCAGAATTCACTCCCAGGCAGGGCAAATCTAGAGCCCACAGTTTTCATTGGGGACTACAGTGTTTTTGAAATCAACAAGTACAACTCGTAGCAAGAACAACAATTTTTGAATATCTACGCTATGTGCCAAGCAAGCATCATGCTAAGCTGTCTACATTAAGTATCTCACTTAATACTAACAACACCATGAGTGAGTACTTTTATTATCTACATATTTCAGAGGAGAGTCCCTTGGCTTAAAAAAGTTAAATAGCTTGTCCTAAGGTACAAGGAGTGAGGGAGTTCAAAGTGCTTTTTTTGGTACAATTTTAGATGGTTTATGAATTTCTTGTCCTCTGACCAAGAGAAGAAGACAGATAAGAAATATACTGATTTGTGGTAAGTGCACTGAGAAGTTCTATGGGAACAGAGTAAGTCATTCTGCAGGATCAGGGAAAGCTTCCCAGAAGAAGTCATGCGTGAGTGGAGTTTCAAGGATAAGTAGGAACCTAGATTGAAGCAGGGAGGGATGAGCATGTGAAAAAGCAAGAATAGGAGACAATAACGTGATCTGTGGAACCAGAGCGGAACATTGCTGTGCTTGAGGGTAGGGCAGGAGACAAGGGAGGCTGTGAAGTCAGGTAGGAGCCAGGTCACACAGGGTCCAGGTGTTAAACAAAGGCATTTGAACTTTTCCTGCTCTGTGGGCTTTAAATATGGGAGTGGTTTGTTTAAGTGTGCATTGTGGAAAGATGCTTCTGGCAACAGAGTGCAGGGAAGACTAGAAGAGGTCTCCCTGGACCAGAACTAAAAAGAAAAGTGAATTAGGCTATTGTGATCAAGACCAGATGTGACGAGAGCCTGAGTTTTGACACTGGTGGTAGAGATTAATTTGACAGATACTTCAGAGAGAAAAATCACAGAATGGTAGAAGTGAACGGGAGAGTCTAGGGGACTCCCAGGCATAGCCTGGGGTCTGTTTTGTCAGCTGTTACCCCCAATCTAGAAAGGTTGGGGGTAACAACGTGGAAAATAAAATGAGATGGTGAAAATTATCTTGACCAGTTTCATTTAGGGAGCTTCATGACTATGGTTGATCTCCATGTATTGCACGAGGTGGTTGAAATGGTGCTGGGAGGTTGAGATTCCTAAGTTACCAACACTAAGGGTTTTGGGTTGAATTCTGTCCCCCCAAAACTCATATGTTGAAGTCCCGATCCCCAGTGCCTCATTTGTGACCGTATTTGTAAATAGGATCCTTGCATAGTTACGATAAGGTCATACTGAAGTAGGGAGGGTCCCTAATCCAAGATGACTGGTGTTCTTTCATAAAGGGGAAATTTGGACACAGACATGCATAGGGACAATGCCACGTGGACATGAAGGTAGGGTCAGGGAATTGTTTCTACAAGTCAAGGAATACCAAAGATTGCCAGCAATCCACTGGAAGCTAGGAGAGACATATGGAACAGATTCTTTCTCACAGCCCCAGCAGAAACAAACCCTGCCAGCATCTTAATTTTGGACATCTAGCCTCAAGAACTATAAGACAATAATTTTTGTTTAAGCCATTGGTGGTCCTTTGTTACAGCAGCCCTAGGAAAGTAATACACCAAGTAACCACAGCAAGTCTCTAAACTGCCTTCTAAAGAGAGCTAGGGTCACCCACTGTCTATATTTGCCCAGCACTGAGTGATTTCTCAAGACAAAGGGCTTTCGATGATAAAACCAAGGAAGTCCTGGGTAAATTGGGATGAGATGGTTACCCTGAGAGAGTGGGTCTCTAAGTGTGAGGCCAGAGCTGAATTGCTCATGACAGTAGGGAGTGGGGAGCACAGCCACAAGTGGTCCTCCTTCCTCCCTCTTCCCACAGGCAGCTCTTAAGGGCTTCTCAAAAAATATCAGATAATCAATTAAAAATGCTGCTATAAACGGCCATGATAGTAACTCACAGTTCTCAGCGTGGCTGGCTGATGGTACCATTCTGTGAGATGGGGAATGCTAGGAGTGAAGAAGGCCTGGCAGGAAAGATGGTGACAGTTTAAGGCATGCTGAGTTTAAGGGAACAATGGTAAATCCAGGCTGGAGTGTTGATCATAACACCCAGAGAGAACCAAAAGGAAGTCTATCTGGGATAAGGGTCTTCAGAGGGAGAGAGATTGGGAGAAGCTGCTGAGGTTCCAGGAGAAGGGCTTGCAGGGTCTGGGAGGACTCCAAGTCGCTGATAACGGAGAGACTGCAGTGAGAAGAGCAGCAGGGGCAGGGGTTAGAGAATGTCTAAGCAGGAAAGAGAAAAGCAAAAGGTAGCCGACTTATTCGATAAGGTGAGGGAGTCAAGTACGTGGAGTGCCTGTGTACATTCAGACAGACACATGGATTCTATTATACTGTCCTGTTGTCGATGACGTTCATTCTCACTGCTTCTCTCAGCCGGTGAAATAGCTCCCGATCGTATTGAATTATACCTGACTACCCCTGAACTTCAGGAAATGGGAGTTGCCATGTAATAGCCATGTGAATCTAGCATTAGGTTTGCAGATCCATCCCAACATTTTCCTTCTTCCCCCATTTCATGGCCTAGGAGTCTTAGTTTATTGACTTATAATTCCAGGACAAATGAATGAAAATAAACCTTTTTTCAGATGGAGTGGGTTTGGAGTATAGTTAAAGCCTGTCTATCATTTCTTGGTGATCTTGTGGTTGTTCACTTCGATAGAAATATATGCCCTAAGTAATAATAACAGGATAATACCTTACATTTGCAGGCTTTATACTTTATAAAATGTTTTCACATATATTATCTCATATGATCTTTGAATACTATTGACATGAATTCCGGCGTGAATTTATGCAACCCCATTACTACCATAGGTAAGGAGTTAATTTATAGACTCAGTAATTATTGAAGATTCCACCCTGTGATCTTCACAGATATTCTTTACTGGCCCAATGGGAACTTACGTTCTCACACAATAGGAAAAAGAAACAAAACAACTTTCCGGGAATTTAGAGATAATTATTTAGCCCATTATTTGAGTAAAATGCAGGGCTAGGCATTGTGGGAAGATGCAGAGATATTAGACAGAGCCTCTGCCCTCAAGGAGCTTAGGATTTGGTTGGAAAGAGAAGATACACAAATAAGAAAAGATGACGTAGTAGAAGGATCTTAAAAGCCAAATGTGTGAGGCAGACACGTGTTGGCAGGAGAATGAATGGTTGCTGAGGAACATTCAGCTGAAGGGTTCATTAAGAGGGTGGACCTGAAAGGCCCTTATCCTGCAGGAGGAGAAGGAGGGAGCTTCCAGAAGGGGATGCACTGCTTACCCAGAGATTTTAATAATGAGACTTGTTACACTGGTTTGCTATTTGGAAAGAGCAAAAGGATCACTGCCAGCTGGCACATGTGTGCCTGAGTGTGCAGGAATGACATTTTCATGTTGATCTTTAGACGGTAATTTTTTTGCAGGGCCTAGATGTGTCCTGAGAAGGTGGAATATTAAGTGTGGCCGGTGACTTACTGCACTAGAAAAGGGAAAATTTTCCAAACAGATGACTAGAACACACTTATGGTCAGCCCGATTAAAAACAACACAAAAGAAAAAAGACATTCCAGCCTAATTAGCAACTTTTGATTTAGAGTGAGTCTTCTATTCGTGAATTGGGTTTGATCCAGCCTTGCTACTCAAAGTGTGGTCCGTGGACCGGCAGCATCAGCTACCCCTGGGAGCTTGTAGAAATGTAGAATCTCTGGACTCACTGCAGATCTACTGAGTCTGAATCTGTCTTTTAATAACATCTGCAGTAGGCACATAAAAGGAAATCAGTTATTAAGAATTCAGAGCATGTCTTTACACTCAGACAACAGGGTTGAGAGGTTATTTAACCCATAATGGTTCTAGTCATCACAGTGCAAACTTAAACATAAATTTGTATTACTTCTATGCATGAATATATTCTTAGGCACAACTTGCAAGTGTAGAAATACACATCCTACCCCTTCACCACTCTCCACATGGCAGCAGAAGCCCAGTTCCTATCCTTGGGTTTGTTTCTGGGGTAAGTGTCATGCTGAATGGGCGATGGGATTCAGGTGCATAAAGGAAAAAGCATGGGCTTTGTAGATAGATGTGGCTTCAAATTTAACTTACCTCTCAGAACCTGCATTCATCTTTATAAAATAGGACCATAAAAATGGTAAGATCACCTACCACATAGGTTTGTGAAGTTTAAAAAGACAGATTATGCAAAGCATATAGAAAACCGTACTGAGAGTATTTCCCTCCAAAAGCAAAGCAAAGTTAATTTCTATTCCCCACAAGTAGTTTGTTGTCAAACCTTCAGCATGTCATTCAACCTCTTTGAAACTCAGCTTTCACTTCTGAGTTTCAAAGTTTCACTAATGAGAGTCAGGGACTAGATGACCCCTAAGATCCTTCCCAGGGTGTAACTGTTAAATGCTCTCCTGTACAAGCAGAGTGCACACAGGAAATGAGTGCTGGCTCACTCCAGTCTCCCCCATCCTACCCCTGTGCTTCTCAGGCCACTGCACTCCCCCCCTTCACACCTGTCTCTGAAACCAAGGCCTGGCAGCCTGGAGGAGTTCTAGTACTATTCCTTAAAGGACCAAGTTCTGCCAGGCAAGCTGACAGCCAGGGTGAATTCCACAGCAGTCAGAAGTACTAACACACCCAGGATGTCAGAGCTGAAGACATGGCTCCACTGGGCGTCCTACGCTTCTAATATAAAAACCCGACGGGCTACACCCTCTTCCCAAGACATTATAATCCTACTAAGGGATGATGTAGGGAGCCCAAGGCTTATGTTGCACAAACAGATGCCCAGGAACAAATCTCTCTTCAGACCGCAACTAAAGCAAAGCCTTTTAGTCATTGGGGCCCAATTGTATGGGGGACATCGTGGTAACTTGCAAATTATCAAATTATGAGGGTTTTTAAAAAAGTGTTTTAACTCAAGTTTCACTTGGCAAAGTTGGCTAAGCAATTTTGGTTTTGGCCGGGATTTTTCGAAACAAGAGAGGGTGCTTGTTCTGTGGTTGGGAGCTGCTGAGGGGAGCAATGCCAAAGTGGTTAATCTGGGTTTTGTGTTTCCTGCTGACATAAAGATTTCACCTGAGCCACTGTATTTTTCTGGTCCTTTCTGAGACACAAAAGCAAAACAAAAACAAAGCCCAAAGAAAACAGAAACCATCTGTTTATCTCTTGAAGATTTGTGTCTGGAGAGAAAAGATTTCCTTGTTCCTTTGCTTGAGCGTGTTTTCGAAGTTTGTTTCTTTGGAGACTTGTCTCTGAGCTCTGCTCTGCCTTTGCCCATGTTTGTCATACACGCCTTGTCATTCCTCCTCTTCCAACACACCAAGATTTCTTCTTCTCTTGAACGCAGGTCTCATTCTTCAAATCATTTCATTGATGAGGGAACCAATGCGTGGTAGCCAAGAACACTTCTTTAGTTGGATTCTTCTCCAGTGCCAGAAAGGCCATCACTTACCATTTCCATCTTTACCTAAAAGATTTGATTTCAATGCCTGTCAATGCTCTGAATTTTGAAGAAACAAGAAATCAATTTGTCAATAAATATTATTTATCAAGCACTTACTCTCTTCCATCCTGTCACAGGAATGGATGGTGAGAGCGTCCCACACATAAACACAACTATCACTAATAGCAGTATTGTGTGGCATTAGACTCCAGGCAGGGCCTGGCACAGGCTGGGGGAGGGGCGTTGGCGTAGCCTGAGAGGTCTACCGCAAAGATGAAACTTCATTCACATCAAGTTTTATCTTAGAAAATAGTGTGAATTGTTCATTAAAATATCTCTTTGTATTCATGTATGAATAATGTTTAGACTGTTCGCCATGGAGTAAAACCAATGTTCCCACAACATTTCTTTTTGTTTTCTGTTTCTTTAAAAGACTTTCTTTTTTTTAGAGCAGTTTCAGGTTCACAGGAAAATTAAGAGGAAGTTACGGAGATTTCCCATATACTCCCTACCCCTACCCATGCATAGCCTTCCTCATTACAAATATGCTCATCAAGGAGGTACAGTTGTTACAACTGAACCTACACTGACACATTATTATCCAACTACGACTCAAAGTCCTTAGTTTACCTTAGGGTTTAATCTCGGTGTTGTACATTCTATGGGTTTGGACAAATGCATAATGATATATATCCATCATTATATCATACAGAGCAGTTTTATTGTCCTAAATATCCTCTGTGCCCTGCCTATTCATCCCCATCCCTACCCCTGATCTTTTTATTGTCTTCATAGTTTTGCCTTTTCCAGAATGTCATATGGTTGGAATCATACAGTATGTAGTCTTTTCAGATTGGCATCTAGCACTTAGTAACATGCATTTAAGTTTTCTCCAGGTCTTTTCATAGCTTGATAACACATTTCCTCTTAGGGTTGTGTACTATTCCATTGCCTGGATGTACCACAGTTTATTTTTCCATTATAAACATCTGTGTATAGGTTTTTGTGTAGACATGAGTTTTCAACTTCTTTGGGTAAATACCAAGAAGCGCAATTGCTAGATGACACGATCAAAGTATGTTTAGTTTTGCAAGAAACCGTCCAAGGGGCTCTACCATTTTGCATTCCCACCAACAGTTCCTGTTGCTCTATATCTTCACCAACATTTATTGTTATCAGTGTTCTGGACTTTGGCCTTTCTAATACGTGTATAGTGGGATCTCACTGTTGTTTTCATTTGCAGTTCCCTGATGAGATATAATGTGGAGCATCTTTTCATGTGCTTACTTAGCATCAGTGTGTCTTCTTTGGTGAGATGCGTGTTACAGTCTTTGGCCAATTTTTTAGTCAGGCTGTTTAGTTATTGCTGAGTTTTAAGAGTTATTTGTAGATTTTGGATAACAATCTTATCAGATATATATTTTGCAAATATTTTCTCCCACTTTGTGGCTTATCTCTGCATTTTTTTGACAGTGTCTCTCGCAGAGTAGAAGTTTTTAATTTTAATGAAACCCAGTTTATTAATATTTTTCTCCATGAATTGTGCCTTTGGTGTTATATCTAAAAAGTCATTGCCATCCCCAAAGTCATCTAGGTTTGCTCCGATGTTATTTTTATCTTCCAGGAATTTTATAGTTTTGTGTTTTACATTTAGGTGCCTGATGTATATTGAGTTCATTTTTTGTGGAGTTAATTTTGTCTGTGTCACGATTCTATTTTTTTTGCATGTGGATGAACTGTTGTTCATGCACCATTTGTTGAAAAGATTATTTTTGCTTTATTGTGCTGCCTTTGCTCCTATTAAACATCAATTGACTATATTTATGTAGGTCTATTTCTGGGCTCTCTGCTGTCCTGATGATCTCTTTGTCCATTCTTTTACCAATACCACACTATTTTGATTACTGTAGCTTTATAGTAAATCTTGAAGGCAAGTGCTGTTAGTCCTCCAACTTTATTCTTCTCCTTCAATGTTGTGTTATCTATACTGGGTTTTTTTTGCCCCTCTACATAAACTTTAGAATAGGTTTGGCGTGGTTGGTTTCCTGGAGGTAAAACGCACAAATGGCTGGGTCCCTTTGTAGTTTTTAACTCTTAGACTCATCCACACTGAGCCCTCAGTAATTCATCCTTTACAGTTCAGGTTTTCCTACCCTGGTACAGTTTCCTCCAGCGATTTCCACTCCTGAGTCTCTGCTCCAATAAGTTATGACTCCTCTATTCTCCTGTCCCTCCAATCTTGGGGGCAGGGGTTTGCCCTATGTCCTCCCCTCTCTTATGGATCCAAGAAGAATTGTTGATTTTTTTCACTCCGGTGAGCTTGTTATCTGTTGTTAGGATGGAGTGGTAACTTCTAAGTTCCTTACATGTAGAACTGGAAACTAGAAATTCCCTGGAAGATATTTTTTCAGATGCTTTGCATCCCCCAGCAGCCTCTGTAGGCCTCAGCAGTGTTCTGGTTCCAGTGTGAGAATAGGATCCCAGGAAACATGAGCATAATCTCCATGCAGATGCTCCGAGATGTCTCAGTTTGGATTATTTTGTCCCATTGTCCTCATACAGGGACTGTACTTGTAGACCCACATGAGGTGAATTGCACTTGAGAAAATAGGTCCTCGTCTGCTTTTGAGACATAAGATATTTGTTCTGCCTTCGAAGAGTTACTAATCGCAAGAAACAAGATTATTACATGTGAAACAATGGACAATGTGAAACATTAAATAATACCATGTTTATGGGATGATGAATAAGGCCATTTCTAATTGTTTATTAGTCAGTGGTAGATTACAAATGCTCAAGGGGTTCAGGGAAAGGAAAGATTGGTACAGAGTGGAGAGGTCAGAACAGGGGTTGTGCTTGAGCTAGCATGAGAAGGGAGTTGTTTTTGGCTTTCAGAATTGCTGTAGTGGTGGCAGTTGCCACCGAAGACAGGGCAGGTGTGAGGAGAAAGGCTTTTCCCAGAAGTCTTGGCCCGAGGGAGCACAGAGGCTTTGCACCTTCGACTTGGAGTCAGTAGATGACTTCCTGCAGTTTGTTACAAGCTCAAGTGTCCCCTAAGTGGTCCATTCACCAGAAAAAGCAGGATTTCAAAAAATTTGTGGAGCAGCTATATTCCATCCTGTTCTACCTCTATTTAGTCTCACTAAGGCCCCTATATCCTGCGTTGTTAGCACCCTTTTGAACTTTTCTGAAGTGATTCTTACTCTTACCTTGGAGAACACCCTCAAAAGCTCAGTCACCCTTAATTTTTTTTATGGGCCAGTTTTGTGAGGGGCCAGGGAAGCTTTGTATTAGTCAATCTCTCCAGAAGAAATACCAGAGCCATCATTTGGGGACCTAAGAAAAGTGACAAGTATTGTTGTCCTCTCTCTTCTAAACCATAACCTACTCTAAAGAGGAAGTCACTTTATGGGAATAGAGTCACTCTCAGGTAATAGCTCCCCACTCAGATTACTCTGAACCAAAGGGTAGATATGAAGAAGAAAGGGCCAGCCAGTAACAAAATGGAATATCTACAGTAATACTGGGCAAACACTTAGATGATACACCTCTTAGTGGGTTTTACAAGCAGAGCTGCTTCCAAGAATACTGGTGAAGTAGGTGGCATATGTTTCTGGGGTCTCAGGCTCAGGCTTTTCTCCCATGAAGTAGCTTCCTTCTACCTGCAACTTAAGCAACCTATGCCTTTGTGTCTCTGTCACAAAACAATTTCTTCATGAAGAATTCACATGCACTGGTAAATTATTATCACAACTTCAAGAGTCAGATTCATGGGATACTTGCATTTTAGTAGAAATACAAATCGTACAGAAAGAAAGGAAGGAGGAGCTCCTGTCTTCAGCAGTGTCAGTCTGCCCATCAGTCTGAGCAAGGAAAGTCTCAAGGAGCAGCTCCAGGAGCCTGGGAAAGAAGTCCTCATTACATACTGTGCCCAGCACAGGCCGAACAGAAGGCAGAGTGTTTCTCTTTTCAGTAGATGAATTTCTTGGTCATGCTTACTTGGGAAGCCTTGCTAGGGAACATTTACCTCTTTTTAATGCTCTCCTCAGTATCTAGGCTCTTAGCAGAGGACTCCACTGCTCCCAGCACTTCGATAATAGAAGGAACCTGATGAGGATGGAAGCAGAGAAGGCCCCCCCAAAACAATGCGCCAGGACTGGAATGCCCTTCCACACGCTCATTCCCTGCTCATTACAGTTCATAGCTCAGGGACAAGGCCTTGTCCAACATCACACTGACACAGGACCTGAAGGGACAGAAAAACCCAACTTACACACCTCTGTATGACCGTACTCTTTGATGAATGTTCAAAATGGCCACTTGCATGTTCAGAGAATTCGGTTTAAAAAAAATACTACATTGTGTGGGGGGGGATGGAGGGAGACCCCTCCCAATATCTTGTTTGAATCAGAATGCCCAAGTTGTGATATATATATTTTTTGTTCCGTGTATTCATTTTCCTCTCCCCACCTCCTCCTGCCTCTTCCTCCCTACCCCCGACCCCCTCAGCTGCAAAATCTTTTACATTAGGGGCAAGGTATTTAGGCATAGTTCCCCTATTATTTATAGTAAATAACACCTTGTCTTCTACATAAAAGGGGTGTAATAAGTATTTGTTAGATAAATGAATAAGTGATTGGAGCATCTCATTTTAGAAACATTATATTTTTATGAAAGGGAAATTTTTTAAAAATGTAGCTCTTTTATGAAATAACACAGTTCCTGAACAAGTTATGGACAGGTACTATTGACGTTTGTGAAAGAAAAGTCTGGATAGAGTTATATAAAATTTGTTCTACTTTATGAGATACTGTGGATTTTCTTGTTTAAGAGAAAAAAGTGATTTCCCACATTATCTTTCGATTTCTTGCCGGTGCTAACATCTTTGATTCTAAGTGATGATGTCTGTGAGAACATTACTGTGGGTGGGTGTCCTGGGTGGAACTGAGTGTTGTTGGCAATAATCCTGGCCCTTGTTCTACAAGAGATGCTGTAGACTTGAGGGAGGAAGAACAGAGGGATGCAGAGGGCTCTTGAGTGACTCAAAAGCCGTGGGAATGCCTAATCAGTCATGGACCCCAATTCCTGTCCCCCTCCCCCCCACACACACATTCATGGGCCAGCCCTTCACCCCAACTTGCTACTTATTGCAACATGACAGAAAAAAAAATGGTGCCATGACAGAAAAGTGAGAGAAAGAGAACAAGAAGAAAGACTGAAAAGTGTGGAACCTAGGACTGCAAATGTAAGGAGCCCTTAATGGATGCTTGCTGAGAAGAGAGAAGAGAGGGTAAGAGCTGGGTGGGGCTCAATCATAAAAGATGCGATAGAAGGAGACCAATGAAAGGGAAACACAGTGGCTAAGGAGGCTGGAGATGAGGCATAGTTTATAGAGAAGCAGAGAGTACACCGGAAGGATGTGTGTGGCAGGCGGAGGGGGGGCGGCGGCAGAACTGACTACTGCCACCAGTGAGAGACAACACCATTCAAAAATGTACGGGGAGCCCCACCCCCTAGGAATGAAAGTGCAGGTTTAGTCAGCACAGAGCATTTCACAGAGCAACTCTGTGAAATGAAGGCATTGAGTTGGGAAGTCCAAGATGAAGGCCAATCACTTGAGGCGTGTCCTAGTTAGCCATTCTAACAGCCAGAAAACTATAGATAATACAAAGCAAGGAATTGTCCAAAGAACATTTTTAAATAGTGTTTAAAAAATTTTATCCCATAAATATACTTTCCCATTCCATTATGAATTTAAAAATCTCTATTATAATTTGTATTCACTTTCTTTTTTCATTTTTGAATAAAAAACCACAGTTTTATTAAAGTAAAAACACAGATATTAAACACAGATATTAAAGTAAAAACACAGATATTAAAGTAAAAATATCTTTAAGAGTTAGATAAGAGGTTGCGAATCTGGGTTTTGTGGGTCATTTAGCTCTAAAAAATTAAGTTTCTAGCTCTGCTACTTTTTAGTGGTATAACTTTGGGTGTATTAGTTAATTCCTATCTCTAATCTCTAGTTTTCTTATCTATAAAATGGGTACAATAATACACACCTCCTGTGATTGTAGGAAATTGAGTAAACATGTATTTAAGGTATCACAGAGGCTTGATCTCCTGAAAGGTCTCAAGTTCAGTCAATGGTAGCTTTTATTGCTCACTGTCACTGTCATTGGGGGAGTAGGTTGATGCTGATAAACATGTTTGTTGAAGATGAAGGAAAGGGGGTTGTGAGAAGATGTAGCTTCCAATTAACTTTATCACTGATTGTTGGGCAACTTTGAGCCAAATGCTATTCTTTAAAATGAATGGGGGTGCAAAACTTATTATAATTGACTGTCACAGCTGATAGACAGATGTTTACATAATTCCTTTTGTATTAAAGCAAGCATACAGAAGAAAGGGGTTGAATGATAGAATTAGGCAAATAAATACAGTATTTTGGGAACGTATTCTGATTATGCTAATATTAAAAATTAACATCCATAAACCCATTATCTAAATGAGGTAGTTTTTAGACACATGTGTCTGGTAGAGGGAGCCTGCCATAGAAGTGCATGCTTCCCACAAAACCTCCATTGATTAAATTGTCCCCTGCCAAACACAGAGAGTTAAATGTGTCTTTAATAATCTTTAATGTGAAAGGGCAAATCATTTCTTTTAATTGAGGAAGGATAAAATATTTTTCCTCTCCATATGTATTTATGTTCTATTTTAACATCATAATTATTTTTGCAGCTGTCAGAATTTCACACAACCTAATAGGAAAATAAATTTGAGTCCAAAATAGCCCAATACTTTCCAGAGGAGTCCAGTAAATAAAAACTCTACAGTGACTGACCGACCTCATTCAAGCACTACTTCTAAGCAAAATCCCTAGAATGAATGGGAAAGAGGTTAATTCGTTGGAGTAAATTCACTGGAATGTTTTTTGTTTGTTTGTTTTTTTAAAGAAGCATCTTGAATTGAGGTGATTAAAACCACACAAACAGATAAAGGGTAGAGCTGTGAGAAGACAAAGTTTGCATAATTGAGCATCTTGCTTATGTGGGGAAGATGGGAAAGAGATCTTGCTCATTTTGGTCTCAAACAACCAAATCCTGAACAGGCCAAGCGGCAGTCACCAAAGTCAGAAGTGAAGTTGGAAACATGGTTAAGTTTCCACAGGATGGGCACATCGTCTCTGAAGGGGTTTTAGCAGTGGTGTGGATGACAGTTCAGTGGCTCTAGTAATTACGTTTATTTTCAGGATTTCTAAAGTTAAGTCAGGAAGCTAAATATTAACACTTCACTTCCTCACTCACTGACTAATCCATTCATTTAGCAAATATTTATTTACAGACACTTATCAGCACTGCATGTGCCCTCAATAAGCTGCCAACCCAAAATTGCAAAGTGGAGGTCAAAATAATAGCCCGACAAACATACCCATGTCTTAATACCCAGAACTTATATATGAACATTATGTTACATGGCAGGGAGGGAAGGGCGAGGATTAAGGTCTACAAGATGGAAATTAGGTTGCTGATTAGCTGACTTTAGAAAGGGAATATTACCTAGGATTATCTATGCGGGCTCAATGTAATCAAAAGTGTTCTTAAAAGATGGAAAAGGGAGGCAGAAGAGTCAATTCAGAGTGATGCCATGTGAGAAAGAATCACTGGCCATTGCTAGCTTTGAAGATGGAAGGGGTCATGAGCCATAGAATACAAGTGACCTCTAGGACCTGGAAAAGAAAGGAAACAGATTCTTCAATAGGTACTCTAGAAGGAATGCAGATACCTTGGTTTTAGCCCAGTGAGATCCATGCTGGACTTCTGATCTCCAGAACTGCAAAATAAATTTGTGTTGTTTTAAGCCACAAAGTTTGTAGTAATATGTTATGGCAGCCATAGAAACTAATACAGATGCCAAGGCAATGGGGTAGGAAGGTACCCCAAAACAATAGCAATGAGGGGAACAGAAAATGCCATAGGAGAAGCCACTGTTTGAAAAGGAAAGTTTACTGGCAACTTTCACTTGAATTTCTTAAAAAACTTTTCCTAACTTGCAGTCATGACACTGAATTAAACAGTAAGACTGGTAGATAGGGAAAAATGTAAAGTAAGGAAGCATGACATTTTTTCCTACATAATATAATCACATTGCCTGCAAAATTAATCATTCTACTCTTTCCAAACCATAGTCCCAGAGTTTTCAGACCTACCGACTTCTGGGGGTTAGACTAGAACAAGAGTTGTGCTACAGACCACTGTTTCTATTATCATTTTGTGTCCTGCTGAGCCCTCCCCAGTTGGCTACTCCAGGACCCCCCACTGGGCAGATACTATCTAACCCATCAGGAAATTCCCAATGCCTCTCTTGGAGGCAAAGTGCTGCCAATGCTGATTGTTTCTGGGAAGGACATTTCTTCCCTGTCCTTTCAATGTTATTGTTATGCTACTCCCGTGATCACTGTCAATCTGTAGAAAATTACAGGATGAATTTTTGTGAAGGACTGATTTTGCCTAACTGGTTTTTTGTTGTTCGTTGTGGGGAGGAGGGAGCTTCTGCCTGTTGCACACAATTAGTGTGAGTTTATTGGAGGTTACTGAGTTAGATTCATCCCACTCATTCACTACCCTGGCATTACTATGCATGTACTGTCAGGCTTAGCATTAAACGATTTCCTTTGTTCAGGTCTGGATTGCTGTCTCTGCTAGCAAATTATTTTTCACAATGACTCTCTCTCTCTGTCTCTCTCTGTCTCTGTCTCTGTCTCTCTGTCTCTGTCTCTCTCTCTCTCTCTCTCTCTCTCTCTCTCTTTCTCTCTCTCTCTCTCTCTCTCTCTCACACACACACACACACACACACACACACACACACAGATGAGGTTAAATATGTTTTTCCATTGCCAAGTTCAGGACTCATTCTGGTTTCTCTCTCAAGTCCAGGACTGGGATAAGTCTACTGTCTACTTCATTTTGGTTCCTGATCGTCACACAGCCGTTGTGTTCTGCTAAACAAAATCAATTCTTAGAGGAAGACAGTGCTCCTCATGTCTATGCTGTAACTGAGCAGGGTTTCTCCACTTTGGCTCTACTGACATTTTGGGCGGAGTAATTATTAGTATGGGGGGCTGTCCTGAACACCGTAGGATGTTTAAGCAGCCTGTCTTCTAGATGCAAGTAACAACACCTTCCCCGGTCATGGCCATAAAAAATGTCTCCAGATATTGCCAAATGTTCCCTGAGGGACAAAATCACTCCTGGGTGAGAACCACTGGAGGAGAGAGATCATACACACCCAACTTCAAGCAACTTGTTAACACAGCCTCCAAAATAGGGAACAGGCTCAGCTGTTCACCCAGCTGTGTGGACCACCTGTGGCCAATTTCTTTGACAAGATTATTGAGTTACAGGCTTGGGCATGTGGCCTCTGCTGCAAGCAACTGTATGCGCTCTGTGGGCTGGCCTCACTGGTGGGATTGGGTTACACTTTGCATTCCACTTTGCTCTCCTCTTCAACTGCTTGAAGGCAGCTCAGTTACTTGCTAACTGATAGTGATGACATTTTGAAACACCATATGAGCCTGGTGTGGCTGAATGTGCCAGATCGAAATAGACAGTCACTTTTGCCCAAATTGTTGTTGTTGTTGTTGCTGCCGGCGTTACTGTTATGTTTTTTTAAAGTTACTGAATTTGGGGAGTGACATAAAATTTCATTGGCTTCTCCTTAAACATCTATAGATCTGCCTTGTCACTGGCTGCTATATGACCTGAAGGCATCTTAAATAGAACACATCCAAGCCCAAGATCATCATCGTTCACCTCCCAAACTGCATTTTTTAATCCAGTTTCTATTAGTTCTTTCTGTTACCTAGCCTTAGAACAACACATACAATGAGGTGCCTAATCCAGTTACCCTCCTGCAAGTCTTTCAACATGCAATTATCAGATTATCTTTCCAAAAATCAAAGGTTGGATTAAAAACTCCTTTAAAAACATAAAATGGCTCCATTAATTATTGAGTTCAAATTGTGTAGCTCAGCATTTAGAGTTTTCCAGTATTCACCTTCAGCCTGTATTTTCTCCTCTTTCTCTTTCCTTCTTCCTCTCTTCCACCTATTTCTCCAATATTATATCCTAACCAAGCATTTCTCAAAATGCAGTCCGTGGTTCACCTGAAGAAAAATCAATAAATATACTTTTTAAAATGCAAATTTCTAAGCCTAACCCAGAATTTCTAGTGAGAGGACCTGATTATTCCAAAAAAAATGAAATATCATTTAGTCTTAAGACTCAGCTTAAACTAACTTCTCTCTTTAAAACATTTAGGCTATTATCAATAAATCAACAAACAACAAATGCTGGCGCGGATGTGGAGAAAAGGGAACGCTAGTGCACTGTTGGTGGGACTGCAGATTAGTGCAGCCACTATGGAAAACAGTATGGAGGTATCTCAGGAATCTGAAAATGGAACTACCCTATGATCCAGTAATTCCACTCCTAGGCATCTACCCGGAGAAATCCAAAACTCCAATTCAAAAATCTGTATGCACTCCTATGTTTATTGCAGCACTTTACACAATAGCCAAGATATGGAAACAACCAAAATGCCCATCGGTAGATGACTGGATTAAGAAGCTGTGGTACATTTATACAATGGAGTATTACGCAGCCATAAAGAAGAAAGAAATCTTATCATCTGCAGCAACATGGATGGATCTAGAGAACATTATGTTAAGTGAAATAAGTCAGAAAGAGAAAGACAAGTACCATATGATCTCACTTATATATGGAATCTAAAGAAAAGACTATGTGAATGAACTAATCAGAGTCAGTTTTGGGGACGCAGAGAAAAAACCGAGAGTGGTTAGATGGGTGTGTGGGAGGGGGTTGGGGATAAGGGGAAAGGTGAAGGGATTTGGAAGCAGCTGGTAACCACAAGATGGCCTCAGGGTTTTTCTTTTGAAAATTAATTTGGGGAAGGTATTCTATAATGTTGTAAAGATTTTGTTGGGTATCCGATGGACATGCGTCCTATTTGGGAGACCACCTCAGGGATACTGTGGATACCTGATCATGGCATTGTACATCAGAAGCTAAACATTAATGAATGCCAACTATAATTTTATATATATAATGTGATGGTTCAGTGTGAGGTCGGAGGGATAGTGGATGGGGGGAGGGGGGTTCACAGTATGAGGGATATAAATGATGAACGTCTAAGTATTACCTTGTTTTGTACACCTGAAACTAATAAATAAATTAATTAATAAAAAAAAAAAAAAAAAGAAAGAAAATGTAAAAAAAAAACAACAGGGTTTTACTGATAGTGACATTCAACTAAGTGGAACTAACTCAATAAAATATTCAGAGAAGACAAAAAAAAAAAAAAAAAAACATTTAGTGCTTTTCTTGTGGTGCTTATCACATTCTAACTTGGAGGAGGATGGCTACAATTTTTGTGCCAGGAAATATTCTAGTCCCTTTACATTGATTGTTTCGCTAAATCTTTGCAATATCATTGTTTACTTTATGTATATGGAAATTGAGGCTTAGAAAGGATTATTTCTTGCCCGTGATTACACTTAGGAAGCAGGGAAGCTTCTTACTCCAAAGCCTACAAGGTAGTACAGAGCTGTGAACTTACTCGGACTTCACTCTGATGTCGCTTTGTACATTAGAAACTTGTTTTATGTCCTTATTGAGTAAACTCTTTGTGTACAAGTCCTTGATACAATGGCTCAGTGGAAAGAACAATGTACTTAGAGTCAAACCAATCTCTGTTTGGCTTCTGGCCTTGGCATTTTTTGGCTTTTTCCAGTTGTTCCTAGGGAAGGGCCATCTACCTCTGGTTCAGAGCTCAGCCAGGTGATGGAAAGAAGGAATGAAGATGAGAGGTACAAAGGCAAGCACCTGTTGTCTTTTAAGGAAGATACGTGGAAAGTTCCTCCTACCCTTCAGTTTATATCCTATAACCTAGACCTATAACCAACTTAGCTTCAAGGAAAGTTAAAACTTATTTCTTTATCTATATGGCCTTCAGCCCAACTGAAAATCAGAAGAATGGATTTGGGGAGCTTTCTGTGCCATACAATCATAATAGACATCTAATTTGTTTTCCCTGAACTTATTTCCCTTTTTTCCAGTTACAATAGCTTGTTCTTCTTCTGGGCACCATCCTTTTCCATATCACAGTCCATAAGCTTTAGGTGAATCTTATTCCAGACTCCAGTGGGGGGAAATGTTCTAGGTCTAGCTAGTCAGAGATAGGTATATGATTCCAGTCAGGCCAAACACACCAAATTAATGCGAATCCCAAGACTTTGCTGAAATAACTGGCAAAGAGGAATGCCCTCCCTGTCACAGTCTTGAAGCTAGGAGGGGGTAAGCTGGAGGCCTGCAGATTCTAAAGCCATCACAAAGGGAAGCAGAGCTGAGAGGCAGAGAGAACGATGGATCCTAATGACATCACTTGAGGCCCTGCATCAAGCCCTGCTTAAGGCTGGCATCTACCAGTGGATGTTTTATTTACATGTTCCGATAAACTCATTTTGCTTAAGCTGGTTGGAGTAGGGTTTCTGTTCCTCATAATGTGCTAAATAAACAGAGATCCAATAAATGGTCACTAATAAGTTATTCATCTTTCCATTTCCCACACCAGCACGCTTCTTTGTACATAATAGATGCTTCAGAATTAATGATTGGGGGAATAAAAGAGAAAAAAAAGGAATAAATAAGTGGCTAAGACTTAGGACAACCCCATGAAGTTACAAGAATTTCATTAGTTTCTTTTATTCCAAATATCTTCTCTGGCCATGTTTACTTTTAGGAGTCACAATTATGAAAAAATAGGCCAGATGGCTTGGGATGTTTTTCAGAGCTTTTCTCAAGACCTTGAAAGGAAACCAAATAAAAACGAAGCTCTCCTTAGTACCAGTCAGGCTATGCCCATATGTGAAAGTAGAATCATTCCCAAATAGTTTCCAACTAAAATTTTATTTTCACTAGTCATCTGTTGTCTGTCTTCCTGGTGATGGGATGTAGTGAGGACACCATTTCAGTGTCACCAAATGGTGTCCTCATGTAGATGGACAGTTCCTGCTCAGGTCCCCTGGAATGGGGAGGGGAAACAATTCTGCAACAGGCCCTTTAGTGTAGCAATATATGGAATGAATTCTAGCATTTGTTTCTTAGACCCATTTTGCTTCCAAAACAGATTTGAGTACGCTTTCAATAAAAGACACATGTACAATAGATTTGTGAGAACCAGGATAAAGTAACAAGTGCCAGATGATGAATGGCTATCATATTTATTAATTACAAACATTTGTATTAATCGCTACGTTTATGGGAGCTTATCCTGCACAGGCCTAAGTGTATGGTTCTAGGCACTTAACTTCTACTAATTCATTTAATTTTCCCAACAACTCAGTGACAGTAGCTCCCATTATTATGTGCATTTTATGATAAAGGAACTGAGTACCAAAAGGTTTAGTATGGCCAGCTCATGGGCATACATATGTACAGCATGGCTGAGTCAGGATTTGAACCCAGTCTAATTCAGGACCTGGTTAGGCAGACGTAAGGATTTTTGTTTCAGAGTCCATCTACCAGGGTTTGAATCCTGTTCTTCCACTTACTAGCAGAAGACCTTGGCAAGTCACTTCACTTCTTTAAGCTTCAGGCTATTTATCTGTGGAATTGGGATAATGACACTTGCCTCTTGGGTTTGTGGTGAAGTCTAATAAAGGGAATGTGTAAAGACATGTGGCACAGTGGCTGGCACAAAGTAAATGTGAGCAACATGATGCTGTCCTCTGTGTAACCCTCCATTATCCCCTCTAAATAATATTCTATGATGTTCTAAGAATCTAATATGAAGTAAATGTTAGGTTATTTGCTATGGAACCATGATTTTTTTCCTCCTTTCCAAGGCCATTTGCAAAGGGCATCATCTATCTCTCACCTTTTTGTTCTGGTGACATTGCTAAGGTTGTGCCCCTATGGGAATGACATAACTTTAAAAATTAAGAGGAACGTTCCAGGGGTTCAAACTGGACAAAAGAGAGGCATTGATAGGATGTGAAATAATAACATGGAGCAGACTGAGTGTCTGTCAGTTTTCCTTACTGAATATGCAAATCCTCAATAAAGCTCATCAAATACAAAAGTAGGATTTAGCTGGTATGGCCCAGCTCCCCTGCACTGTGTGCTTTTGAAATGAGCTTTTCTTTTTGTTAAGCAAATAAATAACCAACTCCCTATCTGCTTGTCCTCAGAACCATAAGAAAGAGTGACATTGTCCTTCAGGGCTGCTGATAGGGAGAAAAGGCACCCAAGCCAAGGAGCCTTTGGAGCCACATGATTATGTGGAGGGATGGTCCTGGTACGGAAATCACCAAAGGGATGTCACTGCTGGCCTGAAAACACTGGCATGTTATTGTGCTATGGAAAGGCACAAGGATATATAACATGCCTCCGCTTAATTACTTGAAACGCTTTCAATTCAAACACTGGTGTGTGTGTGTGTGTGTGTGTGTGTGTGTGTGTGTGTGTTAAATAAACAAAACTCAGTGTGTGTGGAGGGGTAATCATACACCTTCCAGATTAAATTGTTTCTGCTAACCTCAGCTGAGACCTGTCCATTTAGTGCCATTACGAGCATTGATGATAGGTCAAAGGGTAAAGCATGAGCACATGGTCTCAAGATACAGAGCTTCTTTCCCTTTTCTTACTGAGAACCACATCTTCATTAGACTATGCACGTCCCAAGCTCGAATTACTTGTTAATCTAATAGAGTGCTTTCATTTAGAGAACAAAAAAGTAAAAATAATTTACAGTGAAACCCTTGACTTGATGCTTCTACCAAAGGGAAGAGGCAGAGTCCCTGGGTGCCTTTCTGAGGATTGCAGGGACTTGCTCAGTTCAGGGTGTCCAATGAGTGAGTGTTTCACCTCTGTTTTTTTCCTCTCCGATTTCTCACAATCTACTTTTTACCCCTCTTTCGTACTTTCATTTCTTCTTTGTCTCCCATCTCTCTCTCTCCCCCTTCCTTCTCTTCTTTCTCCTTTCTTCCTTTTTATAGTCCATTTTTAATTTCTCTTTTTCTCTTTACTTTTGAAGTGTTCTCTAATTTGTACTATGCATCTAGGAGATGCAATGAAGAGGTTGGGGGAGTAACTGAAGTGCTATGGTCTGAATGTTTGCGTCCTCCCCAATCAATATGTCGAAAATCTAGTGCCCCAAGTGATGGTATTCGAAGGTGGGGCCTTTGGGGATGTGATTAGGTCATGAGGGTGGAGTTCTCGTGAACGGGATTAGTGCTCTTATATAAAAGGCTCCAGAGAGTTTGCCTGTCGTCCACCATGTGAGGACACAACAAATAAGTCCGTGGCCCAGAAGCCCTTCAGCCAACCATGCTGACACTCTGATCTTGAGCTTCTGGCCTTCAGAACTGTGAGCAATAAATGTATGTGGGTTGATAAGCTACCCAGTCTGTGATATTTTGTTAGAGCAGCCCAAATAGATGTAAGACACCAAATGAACCTGAGATCCAGGCCCTGGTAACCATTTACCAAGTGTGTGTTAAATGCAGCCCTTACTCCAGATAATTCCATTACTGGGACACGCCATGGCATGTTTCTCATGGCTGGCATTCATGGTGACAAAATACAACACAATGAGGCGTGGTTTTATTATATCCAGTGACACACATGAATGATTAAGAGAAAACTCAGAAAGCTCTTTTCCTTTAACAGCTTCCTAGTTCTTGGAATTAATACAAATTTATTACAGCTGATGGGTGGGACTCCTAGGTTTTTCCAGTGCCTATAATTCAAACCATCTAATGTTAAGTATATTTATTAGCGGAGGTAGATGTAACTATGAGCCAAAGGCATGTCAAAACTATGTTTTAGTAAAAGGCCTAAATGCAACTCGTTCTATTGCCAATTCACAAGGAAAAATCGTTGTAGAAAGAACATGGTGACTTCAGAAGCTGGAATCTAAATCTACCCAGTTCTCTTGGATTTCACTGGACCCTGCTTAAGGACCGACGGGGTCCTGTTAGTAAGAGGTAGTCCCAGGTACTGTGTATAGGTGAGTCAGTGATGTGTTTTTACCTCCAGCATGGCAAGCTAAAGGCCTGCCTGCTTAACCACTGCAATGGTTTGGGGGGGTATCTTTGGAGAAAGGAAAGTTTCAAAAGGGTGGGGCAGTCTTCTGAGGTTGCACTGGCTTGCCAGAATGCTTCTGCATTTCACCTTAAAGATAATATTTTGATTTCAAACCATACCATGTTTCTGGCTAAATGTTACACTTTACAAGTTTTATGCAAATTACCATACACAGTAGCATACTGTTTTCAGCTGATTCCATTTTTAGCAACGTCAAAGTGAATCTCAGAATGGTGATTTGATATGTCTGATGCTGCTCTCAGAAGGTCAGCTCCTTACATGCCTTCCCCACAGGCCAGCATTCCTCAGCGCTCTTCAAACAGCTCCCTCCTGCATGAAACCCTGTAGGCTCTGCCAAGTTTCCCCTTCCAGGGCCTGAGCCCTCTCCTCCTTCAGGTCTAGAAGGAAATCTAGATGGTTGAGCACTTTGGCTGGCTTTGTTCCCCATGGTCCCCCATCCATCTGTGATGGAGGCCTGCTAATTTGCTGGTCTCAGCAGTGAAGCTAGAGAAGGGGAAAGAAGGGTGACAACTGTGGCTGCAATGTGAGTGTGTGTGTGTGTGTGTGTGTGTGTGTGTGTGTGTGTGTACGTGTATAAATGTGTGTATTCCCAGCCACAGTCTTTTTGGAATTATTTTGCATAAACCACAGGGTAGGGTGAATTCTAGGCTTGGGGAAAAAATAGAGTCTGATCATCAACTGTCCGTAGCTTATACTGGAAACATTTTACATGCTAACTGGAAGGTTCATTTTCTTTTTTAATTTGTTACATATTATATACATACAAAAATGAATATAATGAACATAAATATGTGAATGAACATAACATTTATAGATATATATTTTTGTGTATGAGTATCTATATGTGTACATGTATATAATACATAGCAAAAAGAAAAGTAAATGAACACCCATGTATACAGCATGGGTATAAATAAATCACTATTTACTTATCTTAACAAATAAAAGATAGAAAAAATGAAAAAGTTCTCCATGCCTTTGAAACTGTGTTGCCCCGAAAATAAGACCTAGCCGGACCATCAGCTCTAATGCGTCTTTTGGAGCAAAAATTAATATAAGACCCAGTCTTATTTTAATATAATATAAGACCAGGACTTATATAGTATAATATAATGTAATATAATATAATATAATATAATATACCTGGTATAATATACCTGGTATAATATAATATGATATAATATAATATAACATAATACTGGGTCTTATATAACATAATACCTGGTCTTAACATATTATGGTATTATGTTATAATATATTACATTATATATTATATTATATTATATTAATTATACTAATTATATTAATTATATTTATTATGTTTATTATATTATATTATATTATATTATATTATATTATATTATATTATATTATATTATATATACCTGGTCTTATATTAAAATAAGACCAGGTCTTATATTAATTTTTGCTCCAAAAGATGCATTAGAGCTGGTGGTCCGGCTAGGTCTTATTTTTGGGGAAACGCAGTACATCCCTAGTTGAATACTTCTCCCTTCTTTCTAATGTTTATAATTCTCTTTCATTTTGTTGTGCTTTGTTACATATGAAAATATCCCCGAACAAGCATTGTTATAGCTATGTTTTTAAAATTTACATTATATTTAATATGGTTATTTGCAATTTACTTTTTCCACTCAATGTGATTTTGAGGTTTATCTGTGCTCATCTGTGTTGTATGTAGTATGAATGTAGCGGAATGTAGTGTAAATGAACGAATGTAGTTCATTTTCACCACTATAGTGTATTTTATGCTATGATTCAATATATATTTCCCAATATATTTCCCATTCTGCTGTTTATGGGCATTGAGCTCTTCCTAACTGCTCTTGCTAACATGAGCAGTGCTTCCATGAACATTCTCCTGCTTGACGTCTGGTGTAAACAGAGATGTCTGGTTGTACACTGCTGTACAAAGTTTCTCTAGGGCACACGTGTGGAAGAATAGGGTCATGGTTTAGGCCTACCATCAATTTTACTGCCTAATACCAGTCTGTTTTCCAAAGTGGTTGTACAAATGCACATTCCCACCAGCAATACATGAAATATCAAGCTACTCTATATCCTCGCCAACATTTGATATTACCAGATGAGAATGTTTGCCAATCTGATGTGTATGAAATAGTACACTGTTAGGATTTTAATTTGTGCTGTTCTGAAACTAACCAACCTGAACACCTTTTCATGTTTATTGGCCATTCTTATTTCCTTTTTTTGAATTCATATCTTTTAGCTATTTTTCCTCTTTTTTTGTCTTTTTTTGGTATATAATGTTTTTGTCTTTATATATATATATGTATATAATACTTTATATATATATATATATTTTGGTATATAATACTTTTTTTGTCTTTTTTTGGTATATAATACTTTTGTAAAAACTATATTCCAGATACTAACACTTTGTTGTTTTTTGTTGATAACTGTCTTTTTACCTTCTTTATGAAGCCCTTTGAGAAACAGAAATTTTTAAACTTTAGTGTAGTCAAAATTACCAGTGTTTTTTGGTTCTAGTTATCTTTTTTATCTTGTTTAAGGAATTATGCCTGACATAAACATTATATAGATACTTTATTTTGTCTCCTAAAAATTTTAAAGTTTTGTTTTCACACTTAAGTCTTTAATACATCTGTAATTGGGTTTTATACAAGGCATGGGAAGGAATCCTTTTCTTTCCAAATGGATAATCAAGTGCCTTACCACATTACTATTTCTTGCATAGTCTCTGTTCCCCCCTCTCCCTTCTGTCATATACCAGGTTTCCATATATTTGGGGATATTATATATTATAATCCACTCTGGGTTCTGTATTATATTTCTTGAGTCTACGCGTATTTGCTACACAGGCCAAGATCATGTTCTTAACTATTAAAGCTGTGCAATAAGTCATGATTTTTGTAGTCTCCCTGTCTTGTTATTCTTCCCGAGGAGTATAGTGACTATTTTTAACCTTTTGTTCTTCTACATAAATTTTAGAATCAATTTGTCAAGTTTCACTAAGAAACCTATAGGAATTTATATTAGAATTTTATCAGCTCTATAAATCAATTTGGAGAGAATGGCTGTATTTACAATTCTGAGTGTTGGATCCTTGAACATTCTTCTGTCCTCCACCTCCCTACCCCTCCCTCCTTTTCTTCCCTCTTTTCCTTCCTTTCTTCTTCTCTCCTTCCCTCCCTTACTTCCCCCCAGAGGCAAACACATTCTAATTTTTTTCATGTGAATCTTTTAATCTGTATGTGGTTTTGTAACATATGCTTTCGCATGTGTTTTAATTTCTATAAATGTTATTGTATAATATCATTTCTTGTTCTTTTCTTCTCAATCCTGTTTTTCAGACACATTTAAAGTGCTTATATGCATATCTCGACTGTTCTTGCTACCTACCACATAGAACTCCATCCTGTGAAGCTACCTTATTTTACCTATTTACTCCCCAGTTTACCTCCCCGAGATTACCTTCAGCTCACTCCACTACCCTCCAATATAATTACAAATAATGATTACATGAAAGGATATTACTTTGTTTAATATGCATTTTCCTCATAACTAATGACTTTGAGTCTCTTGATATATTCTTTTTGCCTTTGGGTTTCCTTTTCTGTCATTTACCTGTTCATATATAATGAACATTTTCCCATTAGGGTTTGTTTTTTTCCTTATTGATTTACAAAACAGTCTTATACCGGGGATGCCAAAAAAATGTATACACATTTTAAGAGATGTTATCTATGCTCAAGCAGTAGTTCACTGTAATCAGAAGTGTCTAGATGCTGATGGCAACCACTTTGAGCACCTCTTGTAATTGCAAAAGTCCAACGTGACTTGTATTCATCTTTTGTTATTGGTATATATAAAATATTACAATTTTAATATAATTTTCCTTTCTTAAAATGTGTATACATTTTTTTGGCCCCCTCTGTATATTCTAAATATTAATCCTGTGTCTGTTTTAGTTACTGCAAGTATTTTCTTTTGTATCAAATGTATATTAATTTTGTTCACAGTGTCCTCTGCTGAGCGTGTTATTTTTTAAGATTATTTATCTATTTTCCAGTATTATTAACATGGAATTGACATACAGCATTTCGTTAGTTTAAGGTGTAAGGTGATTTGATATAGGAATATATTGTGAAACAATCACCACAAATTTTAACATCCATCACCTTACACAGTTATAAATATTTTTCTTACGATCTGAACTTTTAAGATCTATTCTCTTAGCACCTTTCAAATATATAGTATTGTTAGCTGTAGTCATCATGCTGTACATTTCATCTCTAGAATTTATTTATCTTAAAACTGGAAGTTCGTGCCTTTTGAAAACCTTCACTCATTACACCCTACCCCTGCCTCTGGCAACCACCAATCTGTTCTCTGTTAGTATGAGCTCAGTTTTCTTAGATTTCACATATAAGTGAGACGATACAGTATAGTTGAACTTTGAACAACATAGGTTTAAACTATGTGTGTCCACACATATGTGGAATTTTTGAAATAAATATAGTTGTTCCTCTGAATCCACAGGTTTCACAATCATGGATTCAACCAACTGCTGATGAAAAACAGTATTTTCAGTTCAAGGTTGGGAATCTGCAGATGTCAATGGGGCAACTGCATGCATTATTCTATGCCATTTTATATAAAGGACTTGAGCATATGCAGAGTTTTATATCCACCGGGGGTTCTGGAACCAATTCTCAACAGATACCAAGGGACAACTGTAGTTAAGTTTTTGAGTCAAAAGTTATATGTGGCTTCTCAACTGCCAGGATGGGGAAGTGTCGCCTGCCAACCCGTGTTGTTCAAGGGTCAGCTGTATTTGTCTTTCTGTCTGACTTTCTGTCTGGGTGATCCATTTTGGTTTTCGATGCAGACCTCCTATTTTAGCAAATCACAGTATAAATCACTTCCTAGGTTGACATGTTTGTAGTCCCTTCTGGGAAATTCCTTAAGCAGAGGGAATTGTGTTAAGAGGATTGGAATACATTTTATTGAGAAGAGGCAAGAGAGTTTGGTTCTGGTAATAAACAGGTTCTGACATGAGGTCCTGGATTAAAGGATAAAGGTGCCAATGGAGCCAGAGGGTAAAGGGGAGCCTAACAATTCAACCTAAACAATACCTGAATGTAGAAAGCAGACGATGGGAATCATCTAGCGAGGGCACGAGGCAGGCTTCAGTGCCTTAGCTGTGTCCCTCAAGCCAACCAGTGTCTGGTGTAAATTCTGTATTTCAAAATACTTTGTCGGTTTATTTCTGGTAGAATAAAATGTGACTGATTTTTTGTATGTTAATCCCATTTCAACCATCCCATTTCAACCATCCCATTGCTAATCACAGTAATTAACAGTATTTGTCTGTAGATCCATTTGGATTTTTGATGCAGAAAATCTGTCCTTTGCATGTGTTTTGATATCTCCTTGCAGTGGACTGAATTGTGTCCCCCCACTACTCCCAAATGCGTATGTTGAAGCCCTAACTCCCAATGTGATGCAATTTGGGAGGCGAGGCTTTTGGGAGGTCGTTCAGTTTACACGAGGTCATGAGGCTGGAGTCCTTAGGATGGGATTAGTACACTTATAAGAAGAGAACTTGCTCTGTCTCTCCCACTGTGTAAGCACACAGCAAAAAGATGGCCGTTCGCAAGCCGGGAAGTGAGAGCACCCTCAGCAGAGAACTAGTCAGTGTCTTGATCTTAGACTTCCCAGCCTCCAGAACTGTTGAAAAATAAATTTCGCTTGTTTAAGGCACCCAGTTTATGATACTTTGTTACAGCAGCCTGAGCAGACTAATACACTTTCTTTCCATATATTTACGTCTTCTTTTATCTTGCCTTACTATTCCAGCTAAGATGTCTAGTATATTTCTAAAGTAGTACTAGTAGGTTTCCTCATTTTATTCCTGAATTTAAATGGAATGCTTCTAATTTTTCACCATTATCATGACTTTTGGAAGACACACTTTATCAACTTAAGGAAGATACATTCAATTCCTATTTTGCTAAGGTGGTCAAATTTTGTCAACTGCCTTATTTACTACTATTGAGATGAACATATTTTTATTCTTTGAACATATTAATTTGTTAAATTATCTGAATAGATTTGTAATATTCCAACCTTTTAATTCTTGAATAAATATATATTTTATACATATTCTTATATTGTATTTTTTGTTTTGTTTTGATGCACCTGGTTTTTAAATTTTTGGTTTCAGTAGATGGTTGAATCTACATTTATTAGTGAGATTAAGCTGCAATTTTATTTTCTCATTTTTTATCGCTAGTTCTGATATCAAAGTTATAGTCATCTTGCAAAATGAGTCTGGGGAGTATTACCTCTTTATGTTCCAGGTTGAATAAGGGTATCATCTGTTCCATGAAGCTTTGGTATTCTCATTTATAGAATTATCTAAACCTGTTAAGAGATTTGAAACTGCTGATTCAATTTCTTTAATGGTTATAAGAATGTTGTAACTTTCTGTTTCTTCCTAAGCTTGGTAGTTTATAGTTTTTTTCTAAAAATGTATCTATTTTGTCTCAGTTTTCAAATATATTGGCATTTGGTATTAAAAATAGTCTCTTATTAAATTTTAATCTATGCTGTATCTGCAGTTATTTCCTTCTTTCATTTCTAGCATTTCTTGTGTGTTTTTCCTGTTTCTTTCTTGATTGATTTCCCCATAGGTTTGGTTATTTTATTAATCATTTTTCCAAGAACAGTCTTTTGGATTTGTTGATTCTCTGTATTATATCTATTTCATCTATCGTTCTGACTATGTTGTTAGAGATTTTATGTTGACTTAAATACCTAACATTTATTGGAAGATTGTCATTAGCTAGATACCATTCTAAAATGCTTACATACATCTTATACACTATCTTATTTTGTCTTCATGATAACTTTAGGAGGAAACTCTGTGAAAATCATAGAGCCACTAAATAACAAAACTGGAATTCAAATCCAAGCTACATGTATAGTGGTATCCTCTATTTTCTTTGAAATATAACTTGGAGAACACAGACAATGTTTAACTCCAGGGAATAAATTAGTAACGTTGGGGTTTCAGATATGGTATAAAGCCATGGAAATTTTTTCTTGAATTTGGAGTTGAAAGCTAAAGTCAGTTCATGATTGCTACCTTCTGAAGTATGCTAAGGATGGCAGAATGAGAGCACCTAATTGTTATCTAAGTCCTGTTCAGGCTTTTTATTTCCACATATGCCTGGTCCAAAAAATATTTGTTGAACATATAATAAAGTGCTTCCTGCAAATTAACAAATTGTCTTGTAATGAGTGATAATATTTTTTTGAGCGTCAGTTTTGAAATAGCTTGTTTGAAATCAGTTTTCAAAACATTTTCAAATGTAGCATCTAATTCTCACACTTTTTATAACTTCAGTGTCCTGTAGATAGACAGGACCATTATATTTGTCACTCTACAGATGTAAATATAAGAAGTTAAAGAACTTACGCAAGGTTACCTGCATAGTGAAAGGCAGAATGGTTCTCTAATGCAGACTGACTCCCAGTTTGTTCATTGCTTTTTTTATTCATACATTTCACATGTATTTAAGCCCCATGAAATGTAAGATACAACGTTGAGCACTGTAGAGTAATAGCAAGTGTTTAAGTCACAGATATAAAACATTCACAAAAATAATTATGATAAAATGTTATAAGAGAGATTCGAGTACAAGGTTAAGGGCACACAGAGGAGGGAGAGAATGTATTTTTAGTGGAAGAAAGAGAAGAATTCTGATGCTTTTCAACTAAGTTTCAAATCAATCTTGAGAAATAATCAACATCAAAAATCCAGAGGGATTTTTTTGGGAAATTTTGCAATGTGATATTACATTGCAAAGAATAAAGAGATCAGAATACCAAAACGAAAAAACAAAAACAAACAAACAAAAAAACATTCTGGAAAGAAATGAGCAAAGTGGGTAGCTCAGTACATGATACTACCTTCAGCTGGATTTAAGTAACTTTCCAGATTTCTATAGGCCCTACTCTTTGAGATTATTTCATACCTTCTATATCTTCAAACCTGTTCTCCTCTTTACACTCATAAGTGATGATCTCACTTGTTATTTCATTGAGAAATATAAAGCATTAGAAGAGAAAAATGTATCTTTCAACACCAAATTTGTAAGACCACCCCCTATTATAACCAAATCAAAGATAGCAAATAGAGTTGATAATCCACCTTCCCCCAAGAAAAACCATCAGGATTAATGCTATTATGTCTCATACACCTCAGTCTCTTCCAGAAGTTAAAAAACCCAGATCATCAAAGAACACACAGAAATACCTTCACATATAAGGATGTGCATCTCACAATGATCTAGATAATTCTACCCTGCTTTCTGTCACTTATGTTCTCTCTTTGGCATAATCTTCTGCATCCGCAGTACCTCTGAAAATTCATCCCTTTATCTTATGATCTATCTATATGGGTCAAAGAAAGTTTTCCTTGAAGTCCTTGCAAGTGTATCTGCTTTTTATCACACAGTGCATGTATTATGGACCCCAGAGATGATGATTGGTGTCCTCCTTATTCATGATTGTTTTCCCAGATCTTTCCAATCCTCTCTTAAAGTCCCCCAAATATTTTGAAGCATATGCCATTACACAAAATTACCATCTACTCTTCCTTCTTGCAATCATTACCTGATCTTTCAGTCACACTACTCATCGAAGCTTTTAGCACTTGGCTCAAGCCTATTACTGTCACCATTCCTGTCATCATTCTTGATGACTTCAACAATCACGAACATGGTTCATTCAACAACCTGTCCTCTTCAGAGACTTGACCTCTTTACTTGGAATGAGAATATATCCAAGTAAAGATATTTCCAAGATATTTCCAATATCTTCCACCAGTCTACCTCAGCCACTTACTCTGAGTTAAACTCTAGATCTCATCATTACCTATAACATCTCCAAATTCTATTCTTTGACAATCACTCCTAGCTTTCCAACATATTTATCTCAGTATTCTAACCACACATTTCTTTGACTGCATTGGAAACTTTAGTTCATTGCCCATGCCTCTTTTTCCTTTATGTTGTACCTCTCTTCTCAGTTCTATCCTCTTTAACTAGACTAAGTTCCATGCTCCATGCTCCCTTGCATACAATCTAAACGTCCTTCCCCCTTTCTCTCTCAATAAAAGTCAACTGGCATAACCACAACCCAAATTAAATGAAACTCTCTGCTTCTTTTCCTGCATCTGAGTAAAGTATGGCTGGGGGAAAAAAATCTATTACCATTCTACGTGGATTCACACTAAATTTATAAACACAAATCTCAAGTGGATCCCAGCACTGCTCAGCCTATTCATTTCTCTAGTCAATTGCCTACATTTTAAGATTATTTCACACC
Organism: Rhinolophus hipposideros; assembly: GCF_964194185.1. Taxonomy (NCBI): domain Eukaryota; kingdom Metazoa; phylum Chordata; class Mammalia; order Chiroptera; family Rhinolophidae; genus Rhinolophus; species Rhinolophus hipposideros. The sequence continues at coordinate 43,332,441 of NC_138051.1, read as the reverse complement.
TTCTGTCTCTTCAAACCTGTTTTCCCCTTCTCACTTACAAATGACATTCTCACTTGCTATTTTACTGAGAAATAAGAACAATCAGAAAAGAAAACTCTGTCTTTCAACACCAAATTAGTCAATGTAATTGTATGTGTATCTCTATCTTGGTAAATGGGATAAACTTTTAAAATTTCTATCAAATGCTTGTGTACTGGATCTCATCTCCTATAACCTACCCAAGAACTCTGGTCTTCCTCTTCTCTCCTGAATCATCAGTTTCCCCCTTTTTGCAGAGTCACTTCTATCAACAAGCCAACATGGTGGGTTATCTCTTGTTAGGAAAGAACTCTTCACTCATCCTCAGGAACGGAGGAGTAAATTATCTAATTGGTGAATGAAGGAGCTCAGCTTAGCTGCTTCTTCCTCTCTTTTCTCTTTGTACTCCACCTTCTGAAAGAAAGCCTACATTTTATTCCTTTTCATCAAATTGTAAGTTTTACTAGGGCAGACTCCAATAGGGAAGGCCTACAATTATTCAGCACTGCCAGAAACTGAGAAGGTAAATTTGCCTACTTTTCTGTAAAATACTATCAATCACAATTGGCTAATTGACTTAAATCCACCTGCCCCAATAGTTTTGTCACTAATGATACTAATACTTTGATCTTTGACTGCCTGTTTCCTATCTCTCAGTATATTCAGAATGTGTGCAGAGAGATGAAGGGGATTTTTTTTATTGGGTTCTCTCAAACCCCAAATCTCCCATACCAAAAATATTCCCTAGAACTTGTCTTTCTCTCCTCTCTATTATTAGAAATGTCCTCTGTTGAAGCCAAACACCCCAAATAATTTGCTCTGACTTAATTCATCCTTAGCTCCTCTTACCTCTTGAGACTTTCAATCCCAACATGCTACTAAAACTATTCTGTCAAAACACTAAGTGACTTACATTTTACCAAACCCAATGGTCAATTCTCAGCACTTGAATTATTTAACTTCTCAACCTCATTTACCACTGTTGATTACTCTTTCTTAAAATGCTCTCTCTCTCTCTCTCTCTCTCTCTCTCTCTCTCTCTCTCTCTCTCTCTCTCTCTCTGTTTCTCTCTCTCTCTTGCTCTCTCCCTCCCTTCCTCTCTCTCTCTCTCCTTCCTGAATACCAGACTTTGTTTCCTGGAAACCATTGAGGTAGGTTTTTATTCCACTTAACAGGCTAGCTCACTGGCCAGCTCCTTTTCATTCTTTATTTTCCCTCTCCCACCATCACATAATAACTTACTATTCCTTTCTTATTCTTAACTCTCTTCCATCCCATTTTTCCCACCATCAGCAAACAAGCTAACATAGGCACTCTGTGACTTTAGTAATGACATTTTTTTTTTTTTTTAGAAACTGCCCTTCATTCTCAATGTTGTCACAGAAGACTACTTTTTCTTTTAGCCCTATCTGAAATCAGGCTCTCATCTGAAGATGCCATTTTTCCACACTCTGTGTACTTCAGGGGGGAAGCCAGGATAACTAGCATGCTTTTACTTTGTCATTGCTACTTTCAAATTAGCACTTTTCCATACATATGTAAAATATCTTCCTCCTTTGAAGCTGGCTCCTCTGGCCTCACCACTCTTATTATTCTCCATCACCTTCAGGTCTTTCACCCTCCTTCATTGCTACCAAACACACTCTTTGACTGGTCTTCTTGCTTCTTTTCCAACACACCAGACAAACTCCTCAGGACCTTTGCTTATATTGTTTCCTTTTCCTGAATCACTCTGCCTTCAAATTTCCACGTGGCTGTCACCTAACTTCCATTTAAGTGAAGCCTTCCCTGATATTCTGTTTTAAGTTATAAGCCTACCAATTTAGTATTCCCTATCTCTTTTTCATGCTTTATTTTTTTGAAGCTCTTTTTTATCTGACATAGTACATACTTTATCTTGTTAATTTGCTTATTGTCTGTTTCCTCCATTAGAATATAAATAGGCTCCATGAAGACAGCAGTTTTCATTTCTTCAAAACAGTGCCTAGCTCACAGTAAACCCTCCTATATTTATTTAACAAACAAATAAATGGGTGAATTATGGAATCCTTTTGAGTGAATTCAACATACATCTAGCTGACTCATTCCTGCTTTGCCTGGGTCTCTTGAATTCCCTGGTCATCACCTAACTTAGCCTCAGCCACCACCTACCGGCTTGCTCCATCTTAGCTTCCATGACCTCATCTTCTCCCAATTCTCTCTGTCTTTAGATCCTCATCCCTCACCAGATGCTTAATCTTTTAGGAGAGCATTTTGGCAACATATATAAAGAAATCTAAAAAAAAAAAAAAAAAATTGACCCCAAAATGTTATTTATAAAAATATATCTTAAGGGACAAACCTAAGAAAAAAACACATGCAAGGACCCATCTCAATCTTAATTTGAGACAAATCAAATATTCATTATTTGCCGAGTATATAAATTATATATAGAGAGGCAAAAAACATGATTAGATATATAGCTATTGACATGGAAAAATGTTTATTATTTCAAGAAAGGCAAAAATCCCAGGTTATAAGATAGTAGGTATATTATAATCACATTTTGATTGTCTTTGAAATAATACATGGTAAGTACCACATACGTATAAGTCAGTTGACATAGAAATAGGGTCTCAAAACATGTCTTTCCCTTCTTTCTCCTCTGTTGGACTCAGGTTGGTGGAAAAAGGAGGCGTAGGGATGCTGGGTGAGACTTTATAAGCATGGAAGTAGAACATAGATCAGAAAAGAAAAGGTTGATAGGGTTGATTATATAATAACTTGTCTATGTTCATAGAGGAAGAAGTTGCATGTATGTGTATATGAAACTGAAATATTTTCAGTAAATATGACATAATTATATAAATATATCAGTCACTTGATAAGAAAGTTGCTAAGACTAAAGTAAGTAACAGATATGAATAGTCACTTTTTTTTAAAGAAGAAATATAACTGGCAAAAACCATGAAGGAATATTCAAGCTCACTAGAAATAAAAAATCAGCTAAATTTGCAATGACATTGCAAATTTCCCCATTAAATTTGTAACTTAGTGGAATATATGTGTAACTATGTACATAATGTATATATGTATGTACATATGTAAATATAAGCATGTATATGCATACATACGTACACCCACTCACACACACACACACACACACACACACACACACACACACACACACTCTCTACCCTGTTAGGTTATATAAGTTCCATGAGGGATAGAACTATTTCTGGGTGATTGACTGCTTTATCCTGAGCACCCAACTCTGTGATTGTAACTTAGTGTTGAATAAATATCTGTTGAATGCACAAATGCCAATGAAGTTACGGTGAAACTGATGTTCATTTTCTAAGTACATTTTCTACTATTATGTCTTGCCAGCTTATAAAGCCATTTCAAAATCATTAGTATTCTATATCTTAATTTTCCAGTTTCTAAACATAATCAAATGTGTGTATTGATCCAGTCTTTTAAAAAATTATTTGATTCTAGTTGAATTTAATATTTTTCTGTTCTTTATTTAGCAATGTAGCCTACTTATTTACATCATGTTTTAGTGGAACTTACAAGAAAAATAACATGCCAGAGAAAATTGCATTGTAAATGTAAAAATGCAAATCAAATAAATATCCCAGTGCAGGTCTCTGGTGAAGCCATCTATAACATCGATTATAGGACAAAATATAGCTGAAACAACCACCACCTTATTATGCAGACTATAAAATACACCATAAAAAAAAAAACTACGAAAAGTCAAGGTTTTTCCCTTTCTCTTTTCCCAATCAGATTGAATAAATAATAGGGCATTAGAATGGAAAACTATTAAGATTATAGCCCTTACTCTGGGATTGAAAACTATTTACAACACGCATAACTCTAAAAGTGCTAGTCTTGTGTTTTAGCATTGATATTTGAATGATTTTGCTTGAAAATATGTGTAGATATATTGCAGTTCAGTAGAGAATTAAAAGACAGAGCAGATTGTAGAGGAAAAGCTAGAATGGGCACCTGGGTATTGTGACCTGAGGAGCCCCAATATTGTCACAACCCAACAGTAGAAATGCATGCCTTCAGGCAAATAAACATCCACCTTTGAAATCCTCTGAGAAAACAAATCTGGAGAAATACTCCCAAAATGTGGCTTCCTGAACATTTTTGCCATCTTAAACTTTCCATTGACCTCCTTCTTCCCCCTTCACAACAAAGATGAAAGGTACTTCTTAATTCCCAACAGCATTAAAAATTGCTTTTTTCCTATTGTTTTTGAGAAAGAAGACTATTATAAGGGAGAAAACTGCTAAACTAGGATTTAGGAGAACAGTCCAAATCCCAACTCCATCACATGTAAACTCAGACAAGTCTTTAAGTTATTCTAAACCTTAGATTAAGTTGTTAAATTATTAAACCTTAGGTTATTCATCTATGTAATAAAACTAATAATATCAGTTCCAGATGCCTCCCAAAGGTATTGTAAAATTACATGGTGGCAATGTCAGTTCAAGCAGTATGCTCCTATATTATTCTTTCTGTCCCTTTCTTCACCCTTATCTATGGGATTTTAGATTTGATCTCAAAGGCAAGTTCTCAACAAGCTAACAATCCGTCATTGATACTTGTTAGAAATAACATAAACATTTGCTTTCTTCTAAAGAGTGTGTTGAGATCATGGCATGAAAGGATTGAAAGTTTCAATTCACAGGCAAGGTAGAAGTAATTTTGAAATATGAGACATTGCCCAAAGTAAGACTGAAAGGCCCTCTCTGGTGGATTTGCTCTATTCCCTTCATGTATCTCCCAACAATGTATTCATTGTTCTCTAACTGATGTCCACAGCCCTGGCCCTCCCCTGAGCTTTGGACCTCAGCTTATCTGGCCATCTTATAGGCACTTACATCTGAGCTTATCAGTTCCCTTGTGCGTTTCCACCAAACCCAAGTCTCAGTTCATGGACATACCACTCCAGCCACTGCCCAGGCCAAAAATGTCAATCTCTCTCAACACTTACATTTCATGATCAACCAATCCTGTTAAATCTTTCTAAACGGTCTCTCCAAACTTTCCCTCTTCTTTCTTCCCTTCATTGCCACTCCTGTTTCAGATTCTCATCATACAATGTCCAGTTTATTGAATTAACCACCTATCAGATTTTTCCTCCTACTCATTTTCCATCATATCACAATGATCTTTCTAAAAAATATCATTCTCCTGCTTTAAAGAATCCACGAACCCATCTATCACTATCTAGAAAGCCTAAGGCCTTCAAAACACTCAAACCTCCCAGTTAGGCTTTTTCCTGACTTCTCTCTACCTCTCTTCCCAACCTCATTTGTCCCATACTTCAACCTCCCTGGCTCCCTTCTGTCTTTCCAGAGAGCCCTGTCCCAACCCTGGACATTTGCTCACACTGTTCTCTGGTCCACTCCTTCTCTGACTGAAATGTCTTCTCTTTTGAAAAGATCCACCTGGACTCTTTACTCCCCAACTCCAGGCTCTTGCTCTCAGACATGAAAACTTGGGTTTCTCTTCCATGTGGTCCCACAGCATGTTTATAGATTTATTCTAGGACTTACAGACTACACACTTGTTTATCTCTATACAAGACTGAATTCATAGATGGCACAGGTTGTTTTTTATTCAGCTCCATATCTCTAACAATTGGCAAAAATGCATGGATTATATTAGGGCCTCAATATATGTTCCAATGACAAATGAGAGGACAGGGCATTAAGAGTTCCAGCCAGGATGAGAGTTCTGGGTAATGTGGGTAGAATGGGATAGGGAGACAGAGGGAGAAATAGAAAAATACTGATGGCAAACAGTTTACTTCACAATTTTGCTTTGAAATTTGTGGAAGAAGCCACGCCTAGATTCAGAGAAAAGATGTCAATACAGCCCTCTCCCTTTCTTGACTCCCCACACAAATTTAATCTTACAGCCAGTCTTCTCAGCAAGGCACCCTCTACCTATCTGCCTCTCTAATAGATAATGATAACAGGAAGTTACAAATGGAATTCCTGGGGAGGCTTCTGGGCCTCTTCCTGCCTGGGAGTGTGTCCCAGGATGAACCACCTGACTGCCAGGTAAAAGTAGAAGAATCTCAAAATGTGCTTTCTCACTCTATTCACAGATCTCCTAGGGCCTATATCTTTTCATCTCTACGCAGCATGACACTACCTCCATTTGGCACTACGATGCATTAAGCTCCTCAGAGTCACAGCTTAGTTGCAAAGCCTTGAATGAATTTCTGCCCACTCCCTGTTTCTGGGGCAAATGTTCTTTCCTTTTATTGATGGAGAAAGCAAGGAGATTGTTGAAGGACCCAATCAAGGACAGAAAGAACCAGCTGTAAATTCTCATTTAAATATGCTGTTAACAAAGCCAGGCTAGACCTGAAGGTGGATACATTTCTGCTCACAGCTCTAAGTTTTGCTTTCCTCCTTTTGGGGTATAGGTCTCTGTGAGAGTCAGTAAGTTACTCTCAAAGAGGAAGTACAGATAGTTTTTTCTTTTCTCATTGTAACTAAAAAAATTAAGTCTTGGGTTCATGTTCAGGAAAAAGTTGTTTCCAGCTGATAGGCACGTCCCCTCGAGCAGCCTGGGAAAGGCAGCCCATGCAGCACTGAGCCTCGTCACACCCCCAGTTTACTCAAGGCCCCTTCCTGCCTGCTCACACACTGAAAGTGATCATTTCTACAGCTTCTGGGCACCTTCCCAGAGTGTTGCACTAGAAAGCTCATCACTCTCTCTGTGATGCTGGGTTTCAGAGTTCCAGGAAACTTCACTATCACTTCTACTTTTCATCCTGCATCATCTATTGTTCAGAGATGCCCCCAAACGAAAGGAAGCCAAAGAAATATTGGCCAGCAAAGGCTCCTAGAGAAAAGGCAAACCACATGGAACCAGCCTGCTCACTTAGACTGATTTAAATTAGATCCATGTTACAAAGAGCACATCAGGAATCTCTCTTTCTCTCAGTCTCTCTCTCCTATCTGTCCTCTCTCTCCTCTGGGTCAGATAATTGGGTCTTAGCACTGGCCTTTACTGGAGTGACTTGTTCTTTTCTATAGGCTCCCAAGCCTAACTGTGGACTCCATGCCAAATCCGCGCTCTTAGCAACCACTGGGGCCTTGTTAAACTCGTGTATGGTTCCTTGGATTACTTCCCAGGACCTTTGAACACACTTCTCTCCCTAGGCCCCTCAATCTCTCAAGTTCCTCTTCAGTGCTTTCTCTCCTCTTCTCTCCCTTGGCCACTCTTAAACGCCAGCTGCAGACTTCCTGGCCACCCACCGCAGTTCATTTTCCTGGGTTTATCTCATCCTTTTCCCTAATCCCCTCTTTTAAGCATTTTTGCCCCTTTAGGGACTCACTACCCAAGTGTATCCAATTGTTGTTTCCTCATTTATTTTCCTCTTGCCTCTCAATCACTGATGACACATTATATCTATTGTCTGAAGCCTTTAAAGTCTACTGTTTTTTATCTACTAAGAGAATCGGAGTATATTTCCAACGAAAATAGAATTGGAAAAGATGGCAATTTTTATTATATATTTTTTAATGATTGTATTGTACTGTTTAATTCTCTTTGAGATGGCTTAGGAGGGTGTGGGATCCTCCTAAGGAATTATAATACAGAAAAGTCTGCTTTCCATTATATACAGAGATAATTTAATTGATGATTAGTAAATGTTAAATAGGAATAAACCATACATTTTCCTACAATATTCACATGCCATAAGAAAATTTGTTAAACCCCATAATGGAACTAGGCATCTGACTATTTTACATATTATTTTTCCATATTTATTGTTTTATTGCTTTTTTTAAAAAACAGTTTTTCTGTTTCTTGTTTTACTGTCTTGCCTCCCTCATTTCCTTCGTGGTAGATATGATGGTTGAGTCCATTACCAGTGGATTGCATGACCTTCATAATATCTTCTATGGTTTCGGTGACAGGATAGGCACTAAGAATGGAGGATTACTTTTAAAATTCCACAAACTTTCTTTCCAGATAAATTTATAGGGAAGTAATAGCAAAAGAGAGACTCATGTACAAAGAGAGCTATATACCCAGAGTTGTATCTAGGATGTTTCCTTAGAGCTTAATATAGAATAACAGCTACCTCCTGATTGTTTATAAGAAACCTTCCTCTTGAAGTAGACCTTAAACTTAATATTATGAGGATAAAGAAAAAAATATGAAACCAAGCATGGTACAAGAGTAGGTGTCCTGGGGACATTCAGAGCATAAAAACTTGAGATGATTCAAAACATATGCTTTTTATTTAGAAAATTAATACATGCCTACTGCAGAAAATGTTGAGATGGAAAAAAGAAAGAAAGAAAAGAAAGAAAGAAAGAAAGAAAGAAAGAAAGAAAGAAAGAAAGAAAGAAAGAAAGAGTCATCCAGAATCTGCATTCTCCCAAAAGCAGAGAGAAATAACATGCTATTTTCATTTTGAATTTTGCTGTATTTCCTTCCTATCTTTTTTCCTAAGGATAAATTTGTGCATAGTTCAAATACTATTTCTAGATGGTATATACAAATTATTAACTTAATTTTTTAAAAAAAAACTTTATTAAACATTTCTTATATCTTTTAATGGCTGTATAACATTCTCCCATCAAATAACTATTCCTTTATTTGTTTCATCACTGCATTCTCTTGACCTTTAACTTATTTCCAATGTAGCATGATAAGCGTCTTTGTGCATAAATCATTATCCCAAATTTCAAATTATTTCCCTTACAGTAGATTCCTGAAGGTGAATAAACTGAGCCAAAGGGCTGAAACATTTCTAAGACTTGACATATTTTGACAAATTGCTTTTCCGGAGGGTGGTACCAATTCACATTCCCACATGCAGTGTATGAATGTATCTCACCTCACTTTTGCCAGGATTGAACAAGATAATTTTCAAAATCTTTGCTAATTGGACAATTAAGAAATGGCATTCCTTTTTGGTTTTACTTCGTGTGTTTTTTTCTAGAGAAGCTGAAAGTTTTTTCATCTTTAGCAGCTGGTTAGAAAACAAGATTTTTTTAAAAAAATAAAATCATGTGAAAATTGAGCATCTTGTTAGCCACTCTTGTTTTGCAAATGTCGATAATAATTTCAATGGATGATAAAAAGGTCTTCCAAATAAAAACAGTAACTGTTAAAGAAGCTTATACTGATAGAAGAGGCCTTAGCATAAGTCTTCACACTTAGAAAATGCCTTCTTTGGAAAGGCAGTGAAAGAATGAAATCAATAGTGTCTTAGTTGGGTTCCCCAGAATCAGCTCCTGAGAATTCATGTGAAAGTGATTTGTTAGGGAGTGTTTCCAAGAAAAGACAGCAGGGCAGCAGGAAAGTGGACCTGGGGCAGGAAAGAGGTGAAGCAAGTGTGATGTATTAAGTAAAGTCGAATGGAAGGTAACTATGATTAGTCTGTTCCAGAGCCCTCAGAGTCGCCCAGTCCAGAGGCTGAGTTCCTCTCCATCCTCAGTCGCTGACTCAGAAGCTCCGGGAGACCGTAAAACCTATTAGAATACCATTGACTATAGGAGGTGTGTAAATGTCTGATCACTATGTTGTTTTATACACCCAAAACGAATACTAAAAAGAAAAAATAAAAAAAGGTAGCTAAGGGTTTAGAACTGGACTTTTGCAGGCACTGCTCACTATCCACCTTCCACGCCTGCAGGTAAAGTAGGTTCCAGTAGCCTGAGGGCAGCTCTCTGACAAAGAGATGCAGGTGCTGGCTACTGGAAGTAAAAATACACTGGAAGGCAGTTGTGCACAAAAATGGCTGAGGGATCTGAGCGTATTGGCATGGAGCACTGGCAGCGTCTTCCACCCTAGCTATCCTGTGACTAAATCTTGTTGTGGGTAACACCTCACTTGACAATTGCCTTAGGCAAAGTGAATCACTCCGTGGTAAAGGTAAATGGACCTGTTTTCATGCTGATAGTAAGTCATAAAAGATGGAGTAGGAGCAATAAAGTAAAATCTTATTCATATCTCTGTGAGGCAGAGGGGTGGTGACTAACTTGAAAATGCAAAAGAAAAGTAATGGAAGAAGAGTCTAAAAGGGTGGAGGGGGAAATGAAAGAAAAGGAAAACTGATGGTAAAAAGGAACTGGGATCTGAAGGCTGCAGACTGGGAGATGTATTAGGAGGCTGGGTGGCTCGGAGAATTCCAGGTATGTGAGCAGAAAGGGGAATGGGAGCAGGCTACCCCCACTGGCCATGTCAGCCTTTGGAGTTTCTTCTAGGTACTATTTTGTTTGACTTTAAAAGAAACTATGATAGTGACTTAAGAAATTTTAATGTATATGTTTGGAACACCTATGAAAAGATGCGAGTATTTTGTGTATTAAAACATTAATATTTTGTTAGGTTTACTGCAAAACATAGAGCCCCTAATATAATAAATAACTGAATATGATACTACAAAGAGAAGTCAAGGGAGAGGGGAGTTCCTGGGATTGGCCCCTCAAACTCCATTCGTCCTCCTTCTATGTGAATAGATTGAAAAGCTAAAAACCAAAGAAAACAAAATAAAATGCATCTATAAGAACCACAAACATCTGCCAGAACCTTTTGAAGCTTGAGCCCCGGATGAATTCGCTTCCTCCAGTGAGGTGTCCTTGTGCAACTTTTGGAAAACAAAAGTGAGAAACACGGGATTGGCTTCTGGTTGTTGCCACTGGTTAGGAAGATTGTAGTTTTTCTGCAGCAGTTTCTGGAATCTATTCTCCAGCTTTCTGGATGACAAGACACAGTGGTGGTAGTAGCAGCTCTTTTACTTTAACTCCCTGATGTGTGGCTAACATTTTTAGGCGTCCTTTCTCAGTTTTCAGAAAGCGATTGCAGCGTAAGGCTCCAACCAGCAAGGCATCACCAGCAGCCTCAGTCTTGCATTTTTCCAGAAGTCATTCCAAAGGCTCTGTCTGGAACGTGTTGCATCTTCCTGTAGCAGACATGTAAGCATCCAGGTAACTGGACTGGTTTGTTGCCTTCTACACAAACACTGGTTAACCTAGGAATGCACAGGAGCCCCTCCCTTCCCCCTTTTTAATAATAAAAGGAGCAGTGGTTTCCCTCCTCTTTTCCTTCTTTCCCTTTTCTGTTTTCTCCCCTCCCTTCCTGAACAATTCAGTCCAAAAGCCATTATGTGGGTGCAGCAAGGTAGGCGTCTATGGGATAGGAAGACAGCCTGGTGTGGGGCATTACAAACCTCGTGGGCTGAGCAGGGCATCCAAAGGGAAGGTGCTGTCAGTGACAGTCTGGTGTAGGCCACTGGAGCCTACACTGGAGCGGGGGCCGGAGCGTGTCTATGCAGGGAGATGTCTGCTCAGGGGTATCTGAGCCTCAGCAAGGCGAGCAAGGCACACATGTGGGAGGTGAGTGGTGCAGCATGTCAGAGCTGGAGCAGAGCGAGGACATTGTCCCTGTGCAGGTGTGGCTGGGGTTGGGGGAGCCAGTGCAGAGTGATGAAAGGATCCAGGTGGGGGAGCAGCTTTGGCAGTGCCCTGATATGGGGTGGTTGGAGCCTGAGATGGTGAGGGGGCCATCTATGTGAGATTAGGCCTGTATGTGGGAGCCAGGGGAGCAGCCCAGGATGTGGTGTCAGAGCCTGAATGGGATAAAGAGGGCATCCATGCAGCAGGGGGGATAAATACAGCAGCAACAGAATGTTAAATACATACATACAGGGGGATTCAGCAAATAAGTACATATTTTAAAGATAATGGGAGCAAGTTTTTTCGTTGTTGGAGAAGGGAGTTACAAATATGAAAAGGACCCAAACTGGAATGAACCCTATAGTTTTAGACTGGAATTGGAGATATTAATGTGAAGTCATAGTTTTTGATAGATAGATAAACAAATATATATGTAAATGTCTGTGTGACATGCATATATTCTCTATATCCATGGAGTTTGGGAGCAGTGACACTCCAATAGAAATAAACACATTAGATGTCACATCTCGGTAACTAACTGCCATTTTTCACTCAAAGGATCCCTGAAGAAGCCCCAGAGAAGGGGCAGAGAAAATACAAGTAAGGCTGGAACACTGCATTGAGCTAGAAAGTAAAGATGTGCCTGATGAATGGTGGGCACGTGTCAAAAGGATACAGAAACTAGCCTGCAAGGACACTTTGATTGACCACATCTGGGAGTTTGAGCAACCAAATAAATAATGATTATAATGGATTATAAGCCACTGAAAAGAACAGGCATCTATGAGTCCACGATGATATCAATAAGCATATGAATAGGTTGGAAGTTTGATGAGGAGTGGACTATCTATCAAGTCTCAAAGCACCTCCCTATAAAATTCTTATTAAATACAATGACAAAAAGGGTAACTTTACAGTGAAGAAGCTGGCAGACGCCACCTTAATCAACTGATCAAAGTTAACATCACCAGAGATGGGACAGATTGAAATCATGTGCCACCTAATGGGTGGCAGTGAAAAGAACACAGCATCACTTAAGTGGCATTCCTGCCAAAGATGCATAATTGGAATCTAATCATAACGAATCATCTGACAACTCCAAATTGAGGGACAGTCTACAAAATGACTTATCTGTAATTAAAAAATGTCCAGGTTATGAAAGACTGAAAAAAAAAAAAAACCTTTCAAATTAAAGGATGCTAAAAAGACATGGTAAGTAAATGCAACTCGTGATTTCAGACTGGTTTATTTTGCTATAAAGGATATTATTGTGACCGCAGGTGAGACTTGAATGGGTCTGAGAATTAGATGGTGGTAGTGTATCTCTGTTACTTTCCCCTTTTTGATGGTTGTATTGAGATACATAAGAAAGGTCCTTGTTTATAGGAATTACACACCAAATCATTCAGGTGTGATGAGGCATCATGTTAATAAGTTACTCTTCAATGGTTCAGAAAAAACATTCTTATACTATTCTTGCAGTTTTTCTGTACATTTGAGATTGTTTCATGCATGCACAAAAACAAACAAACCCCAGTTTTTTTGATTATTATGATCCAGCCTGTCAATGAAGGAAGTGCAGAGGAAAGTACAGAGGCAAAAACTAAAGAGAAGAATTTATTCATTGCTTGGGTATTGGCAGTGAAGTGTCCAGAAGCCAACATGGCGGTTCCCATTCTGGGGGTTTCCTTAGAGGGTCTCTGAAAAGATAAGACAGCACAGAACTGGACAGCGAGTGGGGCCCGTGTTTACAGCTGGTTAGTCTCACTGAGTCTGACTGTGGTAGAGGCAGCAGTGAGTGATTTGATCACTAAAACATCATCCTGTCATCGTCACTCATCACATCCCAGTACATCTGAAAACAGGCTCTCTCAACCTTGTCACTTTGGGCAAATCCAGGTGCAATGCAGACTCCACAGTGTCCACTTACAATCTTGACACATGCCAGGTGAGGTAGATGTCTAATACCTGATGAGAATGAGCCCTGGTTGTTCCTATTTTGCTCATTCTTTCTTTGCTCATGACCCACAATGTGCAACTGGCTTGCTCTGGTTCCCGTTCACCTCATCCCTGTGGCTCCCAACCTCTTGCCTCCCCCCCTGGCCCCAGACTAGTCTCTGTTCTTGGTCCACTTCTGTTTCTTGTTGCTCTAGTAACAAACCCAGTTATCAGTCAGGAGCTGGGCAAAGAGACTGGCCTTCCTGCTGGGAATGCCTCCTCCTGCTGAGGGAGACCAGAGCAAGTGGCCATGCTGAAAGGTGTCCAAGGGATCAGACAGCGCAATCCTGTCATCTCATAGATGAGGAGATGGATGCCGAGGGAGGCTGTGTGATGTGCCAGTGGTTAGAGAGCCAATTCGTGATTAGAGAGCCAGGAGCAAAGCCCAGGTTTTCTGTCTATTGGTTCAGTGTAACTACTATGGGTTATGTCGGGGCAGAGATGGTAGTGGCAGAATTGAAACAATAGAAGTCGAAAAATAGAAAAGGACATCTTATGGAAGGCAGAGAATTCAAGTCCAAAGCGTACTAATTTGACCTGGAAAAGAATAAGGAGTCACTAAAGAGGGATGATGTATTTGAGGTGAATTATTTGCTGTTGATTTAACATAGGGTTTCTCAACAGTGGTACTACTGATATTTTGGGCTGGAGAATCCTGTGTCGGGGGAAGGGGGCTGCCCTGTGCACTGGAGGATGTTTACCAGCATCCCTGGCCTCTGCCCAGTAGATGCAATAGCACCTCCGCAACCATGACTGTCACAAATGTCACCAACATGCCAAATGTCTGCTGGAGTGAAAAACCACATTTAATGGAGAACTGCCAGCTTGATGGATGGATTGGAATCAGGATGCACTGGAGAAAGGACTCCAGCAAGAGGTTATGAGGGCTTTGACTCACAGAGACAGAGCAGCCGGTGCTTAAGATGACGGGCTCTGGAGGCAGTCTGTCTGTCTTGAATCGAGACCAAACCACTCATCAGTTGTGTGGCTTCCCTTGGGTTCCCTAAAGTGGGGATGGTATTAATACCTATCCTTAAGGGAATGCCGTAAATAATATCTACAAAACTCTGATAGCAGGACTTGGCAAACAGGTGAATGTTTCATGTATGAAGAGAGAAGAAAGGGGATTGAGCAAGCCTTGGCTGAGCACGCAGCAATCGAGGCATGCGCCTCAGCCATGTCAAAGTGATGTGCTTTCCAGGATATTGCACCAGGGACTGTGAGCAAGATCTCTAGACCATTCTAGATGGCCTATTGACTATTGTTTGGGCTCAATAAGGATTTGGTGGCTGATGGATAAGTCAGAGTTGTAGGCATTTTAGAGTTTCTATTGAAAAACGGAGACAGGTCAGCTTGTACTAAACTTCCTGTTACACGGAAATATGTGGATCAAAGGAAAGACATCAAGACAGAGGCCTCATCTTTATTTCAAATGCAAAAACAAGCAGGGGTGTACCTATCTGTGTAGAGGGAGAAAAGAATTTACAATGAATGCCTGGAGCTCTGGCAACTCAGGACCCTTTCTTCTGTGATCTCTTCAGGCAATTTACCAGAAACGCTTACACAGAAATGGTTCCGGAGTGCCACCTGCCTTTCCCTGGCCACAAAGAACACTCTACACCTCCCACAACTCCCCACATTCATAGGGGCCCAAGCAAGAGAAGGGCCTTGAAATTTCAGCTTTATTAACTCCATACTAAATACACCACTAATTACAGTATGCAAATCCCAGACGACTGTGCAATAACGTTATGATAGCACTCTGTGCCCTTGTTCAAGGATCTTCTGGAAATATTTCGTGGGAATGAAAAATTCCCCTGGTGATAACCACAGCATGGCTGAGCTCCAGTGGCCTAGACTGTGACATCCAACTGGTGCACATGAAGACATTCTAGCAGCAGATATGTTAATGGGTTTTACTCGGCTGCTGTTTGCTTTCCACGTCTGTATTGTTTCCTCTGCCAGAGGTATGCACTTATTTTATTTTCCTAGCCTGGAGATGTAGGATTTTCCCACCAAGGGGCCTCTTTCCCTCTTGTGGTGTTCCTTTAAATAATAATAGTAATAACCCCCTACATTTAGAACACTTTATACTCTTCGATGCAGTTTCAGATACAGAAATCTGCTTGTGCTATTATTTTTTGCCTCAGAAATGACTATTAGCCCTGTATAGAATTTGTAATTTTGTCCTAAAACCCTGTGATTCTTCCAGTTTGTAACAGTCTTATATGTTAGTCAGTTCACAAGGTTCAAACTTAATTAAACCAAGTTCAGGATACAAGCGGAAATGACTCGCAGTGAGGGGCAGATTACTAACTCTCCATGGCACATCCATTCTAAATTTAGACAATACCCTTAGAGGCTTCCAAATTGAATCCCAACCTTATCATTAATATTTCCTGTCCTTCCTTCCTATGTGAAATTGTCAGTCCCTGTGCCACTTCACAGTATTTGCAAGTATTTATTCTTTGCAGATTGTATGTTACCATATGTGAATTGAGAATAGCAAGACAGTATTTTTCTTTTTTTCCTGAAGAGACAATTGAACAATAAGATTCAAACAGTAACTTCATAATTGCAGGTAAAAATGTTGATCCTCCCCCCCAAAGTTCCTAGTTTAAAAAAATCTTTTTCAAGTTAAAATACCATGATGTGCGTTAATCCAAATTCTATTATAACAATATGTGTACATGTGAACACACAATCATGTGTATACAATAAAGTATTTTTAAAGCACCAGGCAATTTTATACATGATCAATATGAAAGGTAATGTTCATTTTACTTGGCAGTAATATATAAATATGCAAGAGAAATAATACCAGATTACAATTTATTAATAATTTGAAGTCTTTCCAAGTTTTCTCCAACCGTATTTAAAGACACAGAAGAAGAAAACTCAATTTCAAAATAACAGGTTCCATGTCAGATGCTAAGAATTTCATATTCAGCTGCATGATAAATATCTAATGGATATGAAGGCAGGGGGAGATGAGGGAAGGTACAGGAGGAAAGAGAAAAAGACAGCAACTATCTAGTCGAAAAAATGGCTGGTGTGCACGTACTCCTGTGTGACGAGACTAAAAGTGTGTTTTACAGCTGATTTCAGAGGGATGATTCAGTGCTCAGATGCACCCATCCAAAATTGCCATCAAACGTGTATTTGATAATTGGCATTAATAACAATATTGCATAATAGTAACCAAGAGAATTTGGCTAGCTGTGGGTTTTTTCCTATGAAAACCACATTTTGGGTGAACTAATAACAGCTGAAACTATGATAAATCTAGGGCTCTAGCAGACGCCAAAAGCTGACTCAATCCATTTGTAGTCAAATGATCTAATTTGTGTTCAATAGCAGGTGACATTAAACCATAGTTAAATGAACCACATATCCAAATATCATACTTAGAGAGGTTTATGGTCATTTGAGATGAGATAGCCATCTTTGACTGGCATCTAACTCTGTATGCTTCAAGGACCTGTGCATATCTGTCCTGGTCATTTGGCATCAGAGAGCATGACTCTGCCTTACAGAATTATGAACATCTGTAGCCCTCTCTCCATATTAGACCAGTACACATCACCTGCTGGTTAATTACTTCGCAAAGAGATTTTTGATGTTTCTGTAGACAAGTAGCATTATCATCACTGGGAGGCTTGTTAGAAATGCAGACTTGAATCCAACCCCATACCTCTTCCTGCACAGAACATGCATTTTAACAAGATTCCCAGGTGATTCATATGTGTGTTAACATTTGAGAACCATGGCTTTACATAGTCTGTCACATCTTCCTTCGGGCTCTATCTTTATATCTGTATCACTGCAAAAGCCTCTGCACTGATCTTCCTGTCACCACTTTTATCCCACTTCATTAACATCATCATGTCGCTGCCAAGTGCATTTCTAAGACACAACTCACATGGTACAGGAAGTGCATTTCCAATCTCCCAAAGTTTTCCTGTGGCTCTCAGAATTAAGTCCTGACTTGTGCAGCCCGTTCTGGTCTACTCTCTACCTATAATTCTAGATGCACTTCTTATTATTTCCATGGGATATAAGAGTAATGTAGGCAGGAATGGGATGGCTACTCTATACTGGAAATCAGAGAAGTCTTCTGGAGGAGGTGATGGTTGAGGTGAGACCTGAATGACAAGGGCCCACTATGCCAATAGCATGCCTCCTTGTTTCTTCATAATCCATTTCCAGCACCTAGAGGAACGTGGTCACCTTGATCTGTTCCCTGCCTAAATTTTGTATTCATTCTCCCAGGTTCAATTGAAATGTCTTTTCTTCCTGGAAGGTCTTTTCTGAACAGTCCTGGTTCACATCTGGGTTAGTTCCCCTGCTGTGTACTCACATATTTCCTCTATGTCAGGCCAAAATGATACTGTGCAGGTTTGATTCTCTGGAAGCAAATACTGATAGAGAGTTTGGGGTATTTATTCAAGGTCAATACTTGTGAATAGAAGATGGAGGAAGCAGGACTAGGTAAAAGAAGACATCAAGCTGTGATGGAGATCTGATAAAGCCACAGCCAACCCAGTGGTGAGATCTGGAGAGGGTATTGCCCACCAGAGTGTCCAATGTTGGGCCAAAGTGGCTGGAACTTTATAGCTCTGCCTGACTCAATCACTGGATGTGGATGCCCAAGGAAGGGTGTGATTTTGGGCAAGGCGACTCTTTATAGCTGAGGCCGACCCTGAAGGAATTGACAGCTGGACAACTAATCTTTCCTTGAAGGGGAATCTTGGTGCTGCATCTCTGTGTCTACCTTACACACTCATCATATTGTATTGTTTTTCTCTCTAAGTAGATTTTCAGCTCTTGGAAGGGAGCAAAACCATTCTTTTTTTAAAAAACAACACAGAATATAGCACAGAGTACATAATAGGTATTCAGTACATGTTTCCTAAATGATTAACTTGCTTTTTGATCACTGTTCCTTCTTATTGAGACCTATCCTCAAACTCTCTATGTATGGTGGAGGGTAAGGGGAGAGCGGGTGAATGCATGTATACATTTTTTTTTAAGTTCTCTAAGTATATGTGCTGCATTCTCTGACTATCTTCAGACATTCCTTACACCATTTCTTCCATCCTTGACATGTGCTTGCCTTTTTACTTTTTTAGAGTGTAGATATCCTTGCTGTAATGAGGCCAAAGCCCCTAAAGAAAGCATGAATTTGAAATAGGGGGTCAAGCTATTGATAATTTTGTTTTCTCATGTTAAATTAAGAATAATGAGAGGAGTAAAAAAGAATGAAATCTTACCATTTGCAACAACATGGATGGACCGAGAGGGTATTATGCTAAGTGAAATAAGTCAGACTGAGAAAGACAAATACCATATGACCTCACTTAGATGTGGAATCTACAGAACAGCATAAATGAACACATAAAACAGAAATAGACTCAGATACAGAGAACAAACTGATGGTTGCTAGATGGAAGGGGGATGGAGGAATGGATGAGAAAGGTGAAGGGAATAAAAAGTACAAATTGGTAGTTACAATATAGTCATGGGGATATGAAATACAGTATGGGAACATCGTCAGTTATTTTGAGACAATTATGTATAGTGCCAAATGGGTACTAGACTTATTGGGGAGATCATTTCATAAATTATATAAATGCCTAACCACTGCACTGTACATCTGCAATTAAAATAAAATAATATTGAATGTCAACTATAATTAAAAAAAAATATATAGTCATGGAATGTAAAATACAGCATAAGGAATATAGTCAATGATATTATAATAGCTATATATAGTGTCAGGAGGGTGGTAGATTTGTTGGGGTTATCACTAGGCAAATCACTAGTGTGTCTTTTTGTACAGATGAAAATAATAATAATAAAAAATAACAAATTGGTCCTGCTAACAAAAAAAGAATAATAAGAGGAGGAAGTTAATAAGCCAGACCAAGAATATGGCTATGAACTTGACCTCCAAGCCAACATCAGTCTCTGGAAAGGGCAGCCCTGTGTCAACCTGGTAGCCACCATTTTACTCATCTTACCATGAGTCTTTAGGCCAGTGCTGAACACCTTGTCCAAGGTGAGTTAATAGGTTCACCCTGCGGATCTTGAATTAGTGCCCTGAGTGACTGAGTTAGAGCAGTGCCTTTCAGGCTGTTTATTGGGAAGGATCACATTGATTTCATTATTTTCTAAAGTGCCATGGACCAAAATTGTTGTAAAATATAATAAAAATGTATTACCAAAAATTAAATTGAAAAAAGGATATGGAAACTATAAGACCCTAATTTTTATTATTAGATCTAGCGGACATAAAATTATTTTTCAATATAAACAGAACAAACATAGCCTATGGCAATAAAGAAAAGAATTAAAAAATTTTGCACATTGTTCGTTGAAAGTATACATAAAGACAATTAGTATAGAATCAATCCATAAACATAGCTAAACAGAATTTATGGTTTCAATAGTGATTCTCCATAGTGCATATCTGTTTTGAATGAACACTGTATATCAATGCTTAAAAATTTTAATGAGCTTACTTCTTGTTAACTAATCTAATCTAGGTTGTATTGATGACAACACTACTTATAGAAAATAACTTGAATTTAAACTGCCTCTATATTTTCTTTTAACAGCACTCATAGTAAAGAAACGAACCTTAGAGAAGTAGATTGATGGAAATAGAAGAAGATATTCTCAGAAATTCCCACAAGCTCAGGGTAGTGACTTTTGTCCAAATGAAGTAGGTGATAATGTATTTTCTAAATTTATATTCAATTTGATTCAGTAGCCAGTTCCAAAAACTTAAACCTATAAAGTTAAAATTAGATTTAAATTTTTCTTTTGATTTGTAAAATGAATTCTGAATTTTATACATTTTTGGGTGACAGGTGACAAAATAACCTTGAACTGTCACATGTTGTTAACATAGTACTGCTGTATATAATGTGTTTCTCAGGCAACTCTCCATCCGAATTTAGTAACAACCACATTGGGCTCTATCCGATACCAAAAGGCAAGTCTACCCATCATGCACTTGGATGATAGGGCAAGAATTTGCTATGAAAATTTCTAAACATTTACTCTTATTCTGTACTTTCTTTTTTCTTTCATAGAGTGGTAACAGTCTTTTCACAGATTGGTCTGTGGACAAAATTTGAGAAGTCCAGAGTTATGTAATGGAGGAAATATGGACTGAAGTCATGGGATTTGGGGCCAGGCAACATCTCATGCAAGCTGAAGGTTTGAGGAAGCAGTGAAGCTTCTCAGTCTGTAATGAGAAGAGTCCAGAAGGGGTGAAAGTCCATGGGGTCCATTGAAAACCAGAGAAGCAGCCTCGTTCTTGACCTCCACTTTTCAGGTCCTGGGAGAGGCTGCTGTCAACGAAAATGGGGGCTGGGCCCAACTCACTTGAGTTTTTTGTTTTGTGCAACAAAAGGATCCCTGACTAAGATATTAGATAAAATTAATACAACCCCTCAAGAAAGCAGATTTAGAGTGACTTTCTAAGCCTTTCCTATCTGCAGCTGTACTACACAAGTACAGCTACAAGTGATTCAGACGTGGATGGCCTCCAGAAGGCGCTTAGCTAGAAATGTACTTGGATCTGTTTCTTTTTTATAACACCGCTAGGGGATTGTGATGCTCTAAGCCTTACTGTACACTTGTGTATGGGAATGTCCTGATTCATTCTGAATGTTTTCGAGAAAGAAGCAAAAAGCTGTAACTCTGAAGGGCAACAAGGGAGTGGAAGGTCAATGGTCTTCTTCAAACCATGTTACAAGTCTTGTGAGTGCTTGCTGTGTGTTGTATAAGAGAGGAATTTCCATGCCAGTAGCTCTGGCCAAGACTGATGTCATTGACTGACAAGTATGACCAATGGCTGCTGCAAAAAAAAGACAGAAAAAAACACAAGAGATGATGAAAATGTGACTGCTGGTATTAGCTGGGATTTTTCCCAGCAAAAGTCATGATGACTCCACCTGGAATTGCCCAGCTCAGGGAATTTAGGCTATTCGTTAGCATATCTACCCTACTTGTACAAGCAATTCTTATAGTCTTTTGTGGATGTTTTTGTTCACTGGTATAACTGCTCACCTTGCCTTCACATATGTGGCTGTTTGATGTTTGCCGGTGAGCATTTAAGATGATATTTATATATTTGGTTTTGCACACGTGTCTAGGCATTTTACAACATAGGGCTTTCATTGTGCCTCTCTTAATGACTAGATATTTATTGACTAGATTAATTAATTAACACATTATATATTCTTAGGCACAAATAATTAACACATTATATATTCTTAGGCACAAATATCTCCATTGTCAATGATTTAATAATTTCATGGGAGACATTGAAGTCATTCATTAGGGTACATCATTATCCTTCCGGAACACAAAATGATTTTAAACTATTATCCCTTGAAACCCATGCTAAATTAAAGCACATACACAGAAAGAATTAGAGAGAAATCATGAATAGTTCATTTCTCTGAACCTCCTATAATCTCAGGAGCATGTGTGGAGGGCAATAATATTGCCTAACTCAAGGCCCTCGCTTCTGACAGTAATGGAACATGCCAATAAATCTGCACTTTAGGAGGTTAAAAGAAAACTGAAACCATTAGGAACATAATTATGGGCATCAGCAAAAGGCAGTCCTGCTGGACTTAAACAACAGATTTCAACTCATACCCTGGCTTAATTCCCATGTGAATTCATTACACGTCCAATAGAGTTTCCACATCTCATAAAATTCTCAAATCTTTCACTCGGAGTGCGAGAGCTGATATCATTTCCGACTTAGTGACTGACAGATATTCACCCCAGGCTGACCTTAGTTCATTAAAAACAATATGTGTGTTTTTCTTTATGTCATCACTTTATTGAACCCCAAATGTTCATTGCTAGTTCTGAGGCTAGAAGGTTAAATTGCTCTTATTGCAGAAGTTACCTAATTTTTCTGCACGTTTTCCTTCACGACCTTAGGTTTGACTCTTTGAGGTAAACCTCAGGTATGGGAATTTTCAGCATATTCTGCTTTTGAGAAGTAGGCTGCTAAAATGTGCTCGCAAAACATGGCTCTCAGACTGCTTGCCACCACCCCCCCCACCGCCACCCTCACCCCCACTTCAGTTGTTGCCAATAGGCAGGCTTTACTGTGTCAGTTTAGAACTCTCTCAAGAAGCTGCCATCACTTTTCATTTTGTCACTGTGAAGTCAGTGGATGCATTCAGTATCTGCTGCCCTCTGTGGCATGGGGCATGAGCTTTACATAAGCTGGCATGATCCAAACTGTCTAAGCAATTTGGGGAATTAAAAATATATATATTCATATGCCTCAGATGTGCCTAGCCCAAGGGCTCCTATTCTCCTGATTCCATCCTACATCAGGGCCTTGAATTTTTTCCCCTCTGCCTCTTACTTTAGACTTATGTTGAAGTGTGGACACAATGACACAGCATCCAAGAAAAAGGTAATTTCCGCTCGAAGATGTACTAAGCATTTTTAAACTTTATTATGTAAATGTATTACCCTAATACACTGATTCTTCTCTTGTTCAACAGAGTCATTAGACATTAGACAGCCCACTGCAAACTCAGAAATTAGCAAGAATTTTTTCACCTATCTACTCACTAACAAGGACGTTGGAGTTCCTACAATGTGCCTGATGTACAAAGATCTAGCTGAGGCCATTTCAGAGATTCGGGTCCAAGGAAAATTACATCATGTTGTCTACCCTTCTAATTCTGCACAATAGTTTTACATTAGCTGCATTAAGCTAAAATTAACTTCTAGTAAGAAGCGTAGCATAAAGACAAGCCACAGACTGCAAAGTAAATGTGAAGATGGGGGAGGACTGGCTCACGTTACTCAACATGTTGCTTTCCGTTTTATGGGAAAACAAAGGTAGTTTCCAGAATGACTGATAAAACTCAAGAGTATTTGGCATCAGCTGTGGAGCCACCTCTACCGTCACCCTTCTCTGCATCCTCTCTAAGTCATTGCCAGGTACTCAGCAGGGCTCCCGCAAAGAAGAGGCAAAGCAAGTAAGGTGAGCACATGATGTGTGTGCATACTTAGTCTGGCCTTGAGAGCAAGTGCAGTTCTTCTTAGTGGGGAAGAACAGAGAGGGCATTCTTGTCCAGGAGGACCACAACACACAGGGCTCAGGGTCACAGGGGTCTGACTGGGGACTAGAGGTTGGGTGGGCACAGGTGACAGGGAAGCTGGGCTGGCAGTGCTGCCTCCATCTTGTTTCCTCTGCCTCTGGGTCCCCATTTTCTCATAGTTGGACCACTGAGAGCCCCACTTGTAGTCTCTCTCAGTCCTTTTCTTTGCCAATCCAGATTGAGACTGAAAGTATGTCCACAGCCACACTCTCTTTCTCCACCAGTAGTTGCACACCTAAATTTATGACACCGTTACAGACCTGGGCCAGCCACACATGCAGGATTTCTAACATTTCTCTTTATCTGCTAATCACATCCAGACCACTTGGTGTCCCTGGAGTGAGGCCTGCAATCAGATTCCTCCAAGTTCCAGCTCATCTCCTGCCCAGCTCTCTGCCCTGCTAGGAGTAGCCTCCTGCTACTTCCAGGTCCCAAGACTCAGGGCTTTATGGCTCTGCCTTACCCCTGATGACCTATCCTCCTCCGTGGGAAGTTTTACCCTGGAGCCCAGCCTGGTGGCTGGGGCCCTACTCGCCGGAGAGAGCTTTGCAGGATGGTTGCGTTTCCCCAGATTACTCTGCTCTCTGGATCTAGGGTCACTTGCTGGCCTGATTGAGAACTCCAGTTGGAACCCAACTGTCATTTGAATCATGACTGAGATTGGCGCTGGTTTAGACACATTTTGGAAGAGCTGGGCCCTGCTCTTTCCCTGTTCTTCATGGTCCAGGAGTCAGACTCTACAACCCTATAATTTCCCCACCACTGTTTCTGCCCTGGTGGTTGGTTTTCTTGCTTCTCAGAAAACCATCATACATTGTATTTAAATACAATTTAGCCAAATATCAAGACATGCTGTGTATGAAGGAACAACACTAGTAGACAATCTCACATAATAACCTGTGATGTTAAGATCTGGTTTTCTATGTAACATCAACAGTTAACACTGGCATAATACGCTACTTTGTATATATACTCACTTGGTCCTCAACAACCCTATTTTGCAAACTATTGTAACCTCCATTTTATGAGAAGGGAGACCAAGTCACAGAGAGGGTAGTTGACTTGTTCAATGTCACACAGCCAGTGAGTAGTATCACTGTGATTGAAACCCAGACCTTCTGACCCCTGAGTCCACATTTGTCACCATCACGTGTGCTGTCTCTCTGAAGCAGGGGACCATTTTAGGTTCACAATATAATCAATCAGTGGTCAACTTGGGGCATTTTGGGGGAACTGTTTGCATAAGATATTTCTGTTAAAATTACTGCTAACTAATTTAGACTTACACTCTTTCCCCACACACACACATATACATGCACACACACACACAATTTGACACAGACAAGCATTTACCTCTCAGTGCACAGATAATCGATTTGAGCAAGGGTTTTGGAGTGAAAATCAAATGCTATGAAATATAAAAAGGGATTATTATGGTGCCTGGTATTTGTAAACATTTGATAACATTTATTATAGTTATTATTATTAATATATCATATGTCAGCATTATGGATTAATATGGAGTCTCCCCATACTGCTACTATAGATGCAGTAGCTTACTATAAAAAGAGATGGCAGAAACGTAAAAGCTGCGTCTCTCATCGTGCTCCCTTACCTTTGGATCTTTCCCTAAAATCTCTCATCGTGCTCCCTTACCTTTGGATCTTTCCCTAAAATGCTTGATGTGACAATTTCCCTCTTTGTAATACGGATGCAAAAATTTTGTCTCTTTCAACATCACGATAATATAGGTAAAATAAAATAATTTGCAAATTAAAGCACGTGAAATGACTATTTTAATGAAATACTGGGAGAGTTCCTTAAAAATCAGATTATATTTCATACTATGACCTCTTGGCTCTCCCTAGAAATATACCATTTTGAAATAGCTTTGATTAACAAAAAGTAGCATGTCCAATAAAAGATATAAAATTATTTTCAAGCTCATAAGAATGGAAACTTCTCTCTCTCTCTCGTCTGTATCTCTACCCAGAGCCAGCTTCATAGGTATGTGATTTGTGCAGTCACTCAGGGTATCACACTTGGAAGGTCTGTGCGATTGTTCTGCTGTCACTCTTTTGAAATTATTTATGAACAAAGGACCCTGTATTTTCATCTGCACTAGGACCTACAAATTATGTAGCCCCCATCTTTAGTCTGTAATGGACCTACTTTATAACGTAGAATTGATTTACTTGGGGTCATCTTCTCCACAGTGTCTCGCAACTCCCACAGGGGCTTAAGCTAAACTTAGAACAGAGGAGAATTAATAGCAGATTGGCAATAATGCTTAGCTTCTTTACTATTACCACCTGTATTCTGGCAAAGTGATTTAGTGAAAAACTAAGTGAGGTTCATTTTGGGGAAAAAAAGATTAGTGTCAGAAATACCTGCTTCAGTCAGGGAGGAGGGAGCTATAGCAAGAACACCTTGATTTCTGAGACCATGGGTGTCAAGAAGTATCTCCCATGTTCAGCTACCCATGCTGTGAAATGAAAGCTGATGGCCACCATGAGGACAGCACCACCCAATGTCCCTTGTCCTAGACAAGGGCTGCATACAACCCTCCAGCAGACTTCCACCACGTATGTGGAGCTGCTCTCGTTTTATTGCCAGTCATTTTAGAAAGAGCTTTATTGTGATATAATTTACATAGTGTAAAATTCATCCTTTTAAAGTGTACAATTCAGTGGTTTTTTTAGTATACTCACAGAGTCGTGCAATCATCACCATAGTCAATTTTCAACATCCCTGAAAGAAATCTCGTTCCCATTAACAGTCATTTTCCAGTCTTTCCCTGCCCAGCCACTAATCTGCTTTTTGTCTCTATGGAATTGCTTATTCTAGATACTTCACAAAAACAGAATCAGACAGTATTTGTCCTTTAGCTCTGGCTTACTTTACTTAGCATAATGTTTATGAGGTTTATCCACATGGTAGCCTGCATCAGTAATTTCTATTCCTTTTTATGGCTAAATAACATTCCATTGTATGGATATACCACATTAATTTATTCGTTCATCAGTCGATGGATATTTGGGTGGTTTCCATTTGGAAGCTCTTGTGAATAATGGCACTATGAATATTCAAACACAAGGTTTTTAGTAGATCAGTGTTTTTATTTTTCTTGGGTTTACACCTAGGAGTAGAATTTGTGTCATATGGTAAAGCCAGTCATTTTTCTACATATCAAGAAAAAGAAGACCCTCCTATCACAATGACTAAAACCAAACTAGATATTGAATATGAAAATCCTTTAGGGTGCATAGTAAAAAGTAGTGAAATCATTTATATTTAGATTCAAAATTTGCAGTCAGATTTGTTGGAACAGCCATAACACAAATGGCTTTATAATTAAGTAAACAAAACCCAGAAAAGGTAACAGCCCTCTAGCACAATTAAAGTAGATAATTCAGGATTTTTGCTCTATCTTTGCCAAAAATTGCATTTGGAATCTGTTCAAAATCACTCTCTCCTGAGGCACTTTAGGAGATCTGACCTGGGAGATATTTGTAGAAAAATATGCCAAAAATGAACCGGGTCTCTGTGTGTGCCTAGGACAGGTTTGGGAGGGAGAGCTTTGGGAGGGCTATGGTCTAAATGTGATCCCCTCAATCCATACGTTGAAACATAACCTCCAAGGTGATAGTATTACGAGGTGGAAACTTGGGGCAGTGATTAGGTCATGACGGCAGGACCCTCATGAATGGGATTAGTGCTCTTATAAAATGACCACACAGAGCTCCTGTCCCCTTCCACCATGTGAGAACACAACAAGAAGTCTGCAACCCAGAATAGGGCCCTCGCCGGACCACGCTGCACCCTCATCTCAGACTTCCAGTGTCCAGACTGTGAGAAATAAATTTCTGTTGTTTATAAGCCACCCAGTCTATGACATTTTGTTATAGCAGCTTGAACAGACAAAGACAGGAGGGGAGATCAATTTGATGAAAGAAGTTACAAGAAATAATACAGAAACTGCTAAGGCAGTGTCAGACTTTGAAGTGCACATGCATTCCTGAGTATTTTAGTAAAATGCATAATCTGATTTGGTGGGCCTGAGTAAGAGGCTTACACATTGCATTTCTAACAAGTTTCCAGATGAGACCAACACTGCTTATCCCTTGACTTGTATGTTGAGTAACAGGCTCTGTGGGACCCCATGACAGCAGGAGGACAGACTTAAGTTACATGGCTCCCTAGACTCTGAATCGGTCACGGACCCAGATTTGCTGTCCCACGTTTGACTCCTTTTGATTTTCTAGGTAAAATAAAGCTTGTGAGGGCCAAATATCCCACACTTATTAAACTGAGGGAAGAAAGGGAAAGACTTGACCCCCATAAGCTCACTTCTCCTCTTGCAGAATCAGCAAATCTCATTTTGTCTTTCAATTCAATTAAGCTCAACAAGCTTGATTAAATGACAACCTATTTGAAAGTTGGGCATCTTCATGATACAGTGAAAGGCCAGGGTCAGACCAGAAATCAAGAATAACGGAAAATAAAATTCAAAAGTGTATTCTCCTGAAGAACAATGAAAGGCAATCTAATTTAAAAGCCGCAGAAAAAAGTATTAAAATGCTCCTTTCTCAATCTCCCAGACACAATACAATAGCCTTCAAGATCTTTATTCTCTAATTTCTCACAGCTCCATTTCTCTCTCTCTCTCTGTCTTGCCTTTAGAGACTTCTTCCTCACCCTTCCTTTACCTCTAGGCCAAGTATTAGTTGGGTAGACAAGACTTGAAAGTGCACATGAATCACTGGGAATCTTGTTAAACAGATTCTGACACATAGATCAGGAGTGGCCCAAGACCCTGCATTTCTAACAAGTGTCTAAGCAGTGCCAATGTATACCATACTCTGAGTATCAAGGGATTAGATTAGTTTAGCTTTTTTGCTTTTTAAATTTCTTCTCTTATTTCTCCTCCTCCTTCAAACTGGTGGGAAATGAATGCCGATTGTATTAACTAAACGATCATTTCTGATTCTCAGTTTTATCATTTGTAATAGTAATGATAATGAAAGTTGCTTTTTTGAGGTTGGTAATGATAACATATGGAAGACCTAGCACAGTGACTAACACACAGTAGGTGCTAAAAATATGATAGTTTATTTTATTCCACCTTCCTGGGTTCCTTGTGGATATCTAAGTAGGCAATTTTTATAAATGCAAGGGATAAACAAATATTAACAATTAATATTAGCAGATACCCACAAACCAGACTTTTCCTCATAAAAAATGCACTGCTTATTAAAACAGAAGCATGAACAATGTAATTAATCTCTGTGGAAAAGTTTAATCATATTGATGTAGAAACTACAAGAATTGGAGGTGACACCCTTCTGAGTCTAGGTCATCTAAAAATGAGGTTTCAGTGAAACCTAAAGGGCCTCAGCAACCTTTTTCCCCATCGAAGATTAAGCTATCGAACACTAAGGTAAGAAAAGTCAGATATTACCCACACAGCTTCTAGCCCCCTGCCTGAAAGTGGGTTCTTAATTATCTGAATGTTTCTGAGTCCTGGCTGACTTGGCCTTCTCTGTGGTAGTGGGACAGATGGCAAATGGGGTGCCTGGCTCCGTAGTGGGGTGTATGCAATCCTGAAGAACTTCCTTTCCAAGGGAGGAAACATTCTGAACCCTGTTTTATGCTTCCTCAAGGCGGAAAATTGTGAGACCTTGGTGACACTCAGTCATGAGTCTAATTTTATCAGGGACACTGGGGATCAAGATTCTTATTATATATTATCTAATAGAACACAGAAAGTCAGGCTAGCATAATTTCCAAACAAAGAGGGACTTTTAACAAGAAAGTTGCAGACATTACACATTCTCATTCCTCATTGCACTCTGCTGTCCGTCTTCTGGGAAAGAGACATACAGATCATCGTGTAACTTGCTTAGAACAATATATACTTGTCACAGTCTATTAAGGAAAAATGGTTACATGGTGAAGTCAGAGGGTCTCAGGCACGGACAAGGATTTTCTTGAGGGTCTCCCACAAGTACTGATGTATAATTAAAAACATGATGTAAAGAAGAGAACCTTCTGGGTTATCAAGTTCTGAGTCCCATCACTGCTTCTGTGATCTGAGCCCACATTTTTATTAAAAAAATTTTTTTTCCAGTGGTTAGCTGGGCTTAGAGCTGCAGTGTTGGATAATTGATGATGAGTAAGAAGAGGAAAGCAGAGCGGGACCTTTGCTTTAAATCAGTGAGATGATGTTATCTGCTGGATAGTGTAGAATCTCTATCTGATTTGTCCTACCCACTATCAAGCTATTCCTAACCAGAGAGAAGGACAATATCTAAATATTCTCAAATAGTCTCTTGATAATTCCTGTCTTTTTATTATTATTTTAAAATTTTGTATAATTTGGAGGTATCCGTTAGATAACTTTACACTTAATTAGATCATCCCAGGAAGTAGCCCTGATTGGGAATCAGTACTCCTGATTCTTCAACTAAATGCTCATGTGATCTTAGGTACATAGTTCAAACTTTCTAGACCTTTATCCATAAAAGCTAGATTGTCTCTATTGGGTTTTTGAATGTGGATTGTGTAAAATAAGTGGTAGGCAAAAATAAGATTCATTTATCAAACAAATATGGATAATGCTGAGCGAGGGTTAGTTTTCTTTGTTTCAGGACTTCTCAGTGTCTTTCATCTGTCAATACACACACAATGGAACTCTCCAGAAAGAGGCTAGAATATGCCATTTCTTGAAAAAATTTGACCACAGAGCCTTTCTCCTTTGACCCTCCTCCCATTTTAGTAGCATCTCCTAGAACTTGTATGAGATTGAACACATTTTAGAAAATGGTGCTTCTAAATAATATTTAATTTTTGACTAATAGTTATTTTGAAAGGATATTAGATTCTACTTCTTAAGTTGCCAACCTAGAGACCTTTTACAGAAACTTTCTACACATATTAAAAACTTCTTTTCCTCTCAGCTTTTTCATTGATATAATATGAATTTGATGTTGATCATAAAAGCATGAATGATTCCAATACCTTTATGTACTGCATCTGCAATGAATTATTCCAGCTCTTGGGACTGCTCTATTAATTCATGGATCGGGAATGTTTGTGTGATTTAAACGTAAGCTCCAAATACACTTGATCCAATGTCTTAGGCTGTTTTAAGAACACATCAGATTGATTTTATGGCCAAGTTGATAGTTCAAAAACTTCTTTTGATAATGGTTCAGGAAAAAAGAATGGACTTCATATTGGTTGCTTCAAGAAACATATACAGAGTATGCTAAAGTTCCTTACAAACCACCACCTCGGTGGATTACAGAAGTACAGAAGGGTCCACCAAGGGTAATTTCTAGTAAAATTATGAGTTATTGATTATCTTCAGAACCTGGGTATTTGTCCTCAGAGGGTATATCGTTGTCTATGCAGGAAGAAGTCCTAGTCACAAACAGGCTATTATAGTAATCCAAGCACTGATGACTAACCATCTATTCATTTTAATTTCTTGGGTAATTGGTTCCATCTATTAGCAGTCAGCCACATATTTAAAAGACTTTTCTCCATAAAAATCTTTCCTCTTGGGTGTGATGGTCAGCTAAGCCAGTAAACATAGTGGATTTTGCCAGCATCTCATATCACTGATTCTAGACACTCCAGGGATCGGCCATAAATACTTCCCCAAACAAGATCTGCAAAGTGACTTCTACTATTTTCTGACAAAAAAAAAAAATAATTAAAAAATCCCAGAATGGTGTGCATTTTGCAATTAGTTTTCTTTTATTGTACAGCACAGATTTATATCATTTACTTTGCTGTACTCACGATATCCTCAGGACATTGCAGATATCGGATTAATATACCATTTCAGAAGGACTAGAGCAGATGAAGCTATTTAACAGTTTGCAATAAAAGAGGTCCTTTCTGAGAGGAGAGCATGATACTGAATTTTATGTGCCTTTCACATTTCAAACTCGGATTTAGTTGGACTACAAAACATTTACATTTTTCACAACCAAAAAGTTCCTGTTTTGACAGATTGAATGTAAAGAGACTCCCAACTCTTTTTCCACTTTCAAAAATATCCAAATGCCTACTTCTCTCTTACCACCACCACTGTCATCTAATAATCGACTTTTTAGAAAAACAATCCAAGCTGAAGCTAGAATGTGCTATCATGTTATGGGGGAAAATGATTTAATTTATATTATTCTTCAAGGGATAACAAAAATCTGTTCTAAACTGACATTAAGAATCATTTTGTGGTTCTCTGTTCCTGGAATTATATCACATTCATCTGAAATGTGTGATTCATGCAAAACTCATTTTATAGATGCAAATACCTATTACTTGAGACCATCTCCTATAATTATAAAACATAATCAAAAGGAGAAAAAGAAAATGGATATATTGACCATAAGATCAAAGCCAGGGGTTAAAATACTTCATTTTATTTTTGAAGGTTAAAGTTCTATTTCAGTGAATTTAACAGTCTATCATAAGAATTTTTGTATGTTTTAAATTTTTAAGAAACTAATTATAAAAGATTTAAAACCCAGAAAATAATGTAATGGTATCTATGTATGGATTAGCAAGAATAAGCTTACATCAACAATTTTCTATATTTCTTCTGATAGACTTTTTTAAAGAGAAATACTATGCTATATGTACACTCAAGCGCCCTCCCATTTGTTCCCCTCCTTCCCTCTAAAATGTCAACTTTTACCTTGAAGTTGATTTGTATCACTGCAACGCATATTTTGAAGTTTTCTACCCATGTGTGTATACCCACAAATAATATCTACTTTTTAAAAATTTATCCAGTCTACATCTTTTTAAAACAAAGTTATTGAGATATAATTTACATAACATACAATTTATCTATTTGATGTGTACAATTTAATGGTTTTTAGTATATTCAGATATTTGCAGCCATCCTGTTTCCTCTGTAGTGAATTGCCTTTGCAGAGTTTTTGTGCTTTTTAGTGGGTTACACTTTTTCTCTTATTAATTTTCAAGATCCGTTTTAGATATTAACCTTGTGTTTGCTAAAGAGACTGCAATGTCTTCTCCTCTCTAAAGTATTTTTCAAAAAATATTTTTCCAGCTTTATTGAGGCACAGTCAATTTTATAATATTTAATGACTTCAAAAAGAAATTCTGTACCCTTTAGCTATTACACCCTATTCTTCCATCAATCCTCCCCTGCCCCAAGTCATAAACAATCTCTAATCTAGTTTCTGTCTCTATGGATTTGCCTGTTCTGGACAGTCATATAAACAGACCTATATAATATGTGGTCTTTTTGTCACTGGCTATATTCACTTAGCATGACATTTTTAAGGTTTGTCTATATTACAACATTCCATTATATGGATACACTGCAATTTGTTTATCCCTTCATCAGTTGATGGATATATCAAAAAGATTGTTTCCACCTTTTGGCTGTTGTGAACTATACTCATAGTACTATAAACATGCATGTACGTGTTGTGTGGACAGATGTTTTCATTTCTCTTGGGTATATTCCTAGGACACAGCATTGGTTTTAGCTACATGTAGGTCTAGTTCATTGTAACTGCATTGTAATTGCATTAATAAACCTTGTTTTATTCCTCTCTTGCTGACGGACAATGTGGGGCTTTGTTCTTTTCGTCTTTTGCTCACAGTGCTGCAGTGATGTCCTTATCTGTGCTCTCTTATGGCTACACGGTGACTTTCCAAGAGAAGACTTCCACAGGTGGAGGGTGAGCACATTAATTCACTTCAGTGTGTATTTCTCTGGTTATTAGTGAAGTCGAGCACATCCTCCGGTTTGCTGGTCATTCCTGTTTCCTCTGTAGTGAATTGCCTTTGCAGAGGTTTTGTGCTTTTTAGTGGGGTACACTTTTTCTCTTATTAATTTGCAAGATCCGTTTTAGATATTAATCTTGTGTCTGCTAAAGAGACTGCAATGTCTTCTCTCTCAAGTATTTTTCAAAAAATATTTTTTCAGCTTTATTGAGACATAATTAACACACACATTGTGTAAGTTTAAGGTTTACAAGGTGATGACTTGATATGTGTACATATTGCAAAATAATTACCACAATAGGGTTAGCACATGTCATCACTTCACACAATTTCCATTTTTGTGTGTGTTTTGAGAACATTTCAGATCTGCTCTGTTAGCAACTTTCATTATATAATACAGTAGCTTTAGCTATCGTCACCATGCTGTACATTAGATCCCCAGAACTTATTCATCTTATAACTAGAAGTTTGTACCCTTTGACTGACATTCCCCCATTCCCCTCCCTCTTCCCCCACCTTGGCAACCTCCATTCTACTCTGTTTCTGAGTTCAGCTTTTTAAGGTTTCACATATAAGTGAGATCATACAGTACTTGTCTTTGTCTATCTGACTTATTTCACTCAGTATAATGCCCTCATGGCCTATCCATGTTGTCTCAGATATTTCCCAACTTTTAAAATGCTTCTTGTCTTATATTGGTTTTAATTTTTAATGTCCAATTCTCAGTGTTTTCCTTTATAACATATATTTTGTATCTTGGTTTAAAAATCCTCTCTTATTACACTCTTATTATTCTTCTATCTTTTTAAATGCGAGGTTTTGCTGTTTTCACACGTAAGTCTTTAATTCATTTGATATTGTGTGTGTGTGTGTGTGTGTGTGTGTTTTCATGGAATTAGTTAAAAATCTAATTTCACTTTTTTTCTATAAATTTATCTATTTAGACATCTAATTGTCCTAGCATCATATATTAAGTAGACTATTCTTTCTTCATTGTCTTAAAATGTAACATTTGTCATATGTCAATATTGTGTGTGTGTGTGTGTGTGTGTGTGTGTGTGTGTTAATTGGGTGAAGGAGAGATGGAGGGAAAGGAAGGGGGCGGGGAGAAGGGGGAGATCGTTTCTGGGTTCTCTGTTCTGCTGTTTGTCACTGTGCTAATATCACATTATTCACTTCAGCTTTATAATAAGTCTTGTTATCTGAGAAAATGAATCTTTTTCTCTTCCTTTCTTCTTTATCTTCAAAATTATCTAGGCTACTCATTGTCTTTTGTTATCCCCTAAGTATATTTAGAAGCAAAACATAATTGTTAATGCACACTTGTTAAATTCCAGAAAAAAGCCTGTTGGTGTTTTTATTGTAAATTGTGTTGAATTTAGGTTAATTTGGAGAAAATTGATTAACTTTAGACTTTAAGATAAGTATACAACCTAAAATTCAAAGGGTAACCACAGAAAAAAATAGAGACGGAATATATAACTTTCTAACCAATACAAAGAAAAAAGGAAATAAAGAA
This sequence comes from Rhinolophus hipposideros, assembly GCF_964194185.1. NCBI lineage: Eukaryota > Metazoa > Chordata > Mammalia > Chiroptera > Rhinolophidae > Rhinolophus > Rhinolophus hipposideros. The sequence continues at coordinate 43,297,537 of NC_138051.1, read as the reverse complement.
AACACAGTATAGTTAATTGACCTCTTAGCAATCATCTACTGTCTTTTTACGTTTTATTGTGGTGACTATTTTACTACCTTCATTTTACAGACCCTACAAAGTATCATTAGAATGCAATTAAGGAGGAAAAAGGGGCAAAGAAAAAATATGATAAATTAGAAGAACAGATATTATGAAAGAAATAAAACCAATTATATCAGTAATCCTGATTATTACAAATGAACTAAATTCACCAGTTACAAGTTAGATGCTCTCAGACTGGAAGCTCCTGGCTTTATTCCAGAATCTTGGTTCCTACTCCTCTGTCACTGGTTCAGGGGCCCTAACTCCCATCCCCGCACAGACTGTTAGGATGCCCCACCCCAGCGTCACTCTTGCACTCCTGCTCCATCGTGTGCTTTCACATCTTGTTTCAGTCCCACCTTTATTTCAGGCAACTTGGGGTTCCTCATCTTACTTGTGAGTTTGATTTAAACATTTTATTTTGTTATACTTTCACAGCATTTTTTTAAGTCTTTATAGCTGGAGGACTGTCATCTTATCTTCCTCTACTATCTTGCCAAGACCAGAATGCCTCCCACAACAAGTTTTTACTGGCCTGTCTGGCCCTGCAACAACATAACCTATAAAGTCCATAAAACACAGCAAGTTCTGAATGACTCAAGGTGATGGAACACGTGGGTTTGCCATACAACAGACACTGGATAACTTGTATGTATTCGTGAGGGTTCTCCAGAGAAACAGAATCAATAGGCTCTACCTAGCTATATATAGAGGAGACTTATTACAGGAATTGGGTCACACTATTATGGAGGCCAAGAAGTCCCATGGTCTGCTGTCGGTGAGCTGGAGAACCAGGAAAGCCGGTGATATAATTAATTCTAGTCCGAAGGTCAGTGAGTTGGGGGACCAATGGTGTAAGTCCAGGTTGGAGTCAAAAGGTACAAAAACCTGTCCGAGGATGGGAGATGGATGTCCCAGCTCAAGCAAAGAGAGCAAATTCACTCTTCCTCTGCAAGTTGGGTGCTGCCTACTCACATGGGTGAGGGCAATTTTTTTAACTCAGTCTACCAATGGAAATGCTAATCTCTTCTGGAAACAGCCTCAGAGACACACTCAGGTATAATGTTTTACCTGCTGTCTGGGCAGCCTTTAACAGTCAAGTTGACACATAAAATTAACCATCACAGAATGACTCACCATTTCTATAAATTATTTCTAAAACTATGCTGTGCAATAGAAAATATAATCATTGTTTAGTGAAACAGACACAAGAAATGCTTCTTTATGGTTTTAGTAGTCAAGGAAAATCATCCAGACAGTGTGATATGGGACATATGAGCTATGGGATTTGTTTATTGAAAACTCTGATATTGATCAGCTCTCCAGCTCCCATCCCTATGAGACGTGTCTCCCATCACTACGTATTTTCTTGATCTTTATTTTGAGAATGTAATATATATGAATATAATACAAAGAATATATTCTTTCTTGAGATTGATTTTGTCTCCCATCACTATGAGAATGGGCTGTGCTTGTGTCTACATTATGCTCCATCCTGAATTGTTGGTTCAGGAAAAGGTGACCGAAAACCTAGAGGAAAACATGGATGTGTGCTCTGTGGATTGGGGTGTAGAAGAGTCCATCTGCTGGGCAAGATTCACACATCCTGGTTTGGAATAAATTGGAGTCTCCATCCATCCAGTAACCAGAGTTATTCAGTGAGGGGGGAAATAAAGAGCATATTGCTTTTCCAGAAATTTTAAAGAAAGGAAAAAAATCTTGAAAATAAGATAATCTTACCAAAATAGTGTCTCTGAAACCCCAAAAGTTTCAGTGTGAAAAAAGTAAACTTAGAGAAATAAATAATATGTATGTATTTTTGTTCTAATCTTGATCATCATACATATTCTTATATCTCGAGCTTTTGAGCACTGAGGCCAGATAATGTGAATAAGTAAGAATTTCCTGCTTTTAGCCCTACTCTTGGCAGAGAGGACTTTATTCTTAAAAGGTTCCATGGAATACTGAATAAATGGCATTCGGGAGGTTATTTGGCTTTTGAAGCTGGACCAGTTATATGAGTTACATGCTCAACAGCCATTTACTCTTTTTGCTCGCAAATAGTTGATTTCATTCAGATTTTTCTACCTTTTCCCCATGTGGCTCTGGTGAAAATCCTGGTTAGTCTTAGTCAATAACCACAATCCCATTTTCCTAGCCAGTAGGTGGGTCTCAGGGTGGGCATGTGACCCAGCCAATGAGAATTAAGAGGAGATCTGGTAGGAGTTTTTTAGCAAAAGAATCCTTCTTAAAAAAAGACAAGTGATAATAAACAACCTTCTCTTTTGTCTGCACATTGTTTGCCAATGATGTTTGTAGTTTTGAAAGTGATTTTGCAAGTTTGAGGGGAGCTTGTCAAGAATAAGACCTATATGCTGAGGTTGGCAGAATGGAAAGAAGAATGAACCAAGGTCATGATGTCCTTGAGTTGCTTTATTGAGCCACCCTGCAGCAAACCTTATGCTAGAACTTCTTATTCTATAACTCATAATTCTCCTTACGGTTTAAGCCAGATGAGGTAGATTTTCTGCTATACTCCAGGATGTTCTGTTACAACCCAAGTCATCCTAATTGAAACAATAGCAATCTTTAAGTATCTTGGTTTAATCACAACTTGACTGGCCTTTGTAAGCTTTGGAGACCAGTGGCAGAAAGAATTTGAGACAACTAACTTCCTAGACAGCCTATGGGGGGAGGAATGATGGATGTGAAATAAGGAGTCTATAGGGTGTGACATCAGACTATTTCTAGAATTCTGTCTGAGGCACAAAACTCCATTGCCCATTTCAACAGAACCTTCTAAGACTGCCAGAGGTACTCAGACTGATGGTACCATGTTCAGGCTGCTGTGGTTTAATTAGTAATGGGGCTCTTGCCTGCATTAAAAAAGTACAAAATTATCTGTTTTTTTCCTTCCTCCTGAGGTACAAATACTGTCTAAGATGCTCGACTCTGCAGGGGGGGAAGGAGGGATGTGGAAAATCTGTTTATTTGGCACCTTCGCCCTGTGGCAATAGTGGAGTCTCAGAGGCTGAGCTGCTTGTTTTGCAATTAAAAATGGGGCAGGAGGTAGAGTTTTTCCAACTTTTCCTGAGTGAATACAACAGTTCTAAGCAGCAGATGACTTCCAGATAAAGAACCCAATCTTTTGTTTGCTTGTTTGTTATTTTCTCTTAAAATTGGAAACAGCTGGTGGCCAAGGAGCTCAGGCTTCCAACTGTGAAGCTGTCCTGGGCACTGAGGCCCGTCCAGGACGGGCCTGAATTCCAGAGCAGCAGGGAGATGTCTACATGAGAATGAAGGACTTGCTCCAGAATTTCTTTCCTAGGAAGTCCGTGCTCTGAAAATTCATGCCAAAGTAGAGAAACACCCTGAGAGTACATCCTTCCTATTCCTCCCTCCAATCGGTTTAACTACAACCACAAAGACTGGTTGCAAGTGGATCCCAATGTGCCCCATTATCACAACTCGGCAGCATCTAGTTTTACAAAGGCATGAAGACATATTTTAACTGTTAGGGAAGGCATGGGGAGGGAGAGGGGGAGAAATAATATTCCAGAGCCTAGCAATATGTTTCAGATTTTTATGGAGATTCAGGAAATGCAGTGCCGCCTTGCTACCACTGCTGTCCCCTAACTTTCCACTGGTGTTCACATCTGGGCTGCTGAGTCTGAGATGCCCTAGATCCCTGTATTAGAGCAAGCAGGGTCGGAGGGGGTCTCGTTCCTCACTCCGTATGATTTTCCTCTATTTATAACTGGGATGGATTCTGATGAGAAGAAAAGTATAAAAAACGGTCCTGGACTCTTACTCTGCTGTTAGCTTGCTTTTGTGTCAGCCTTAATCAACTGCCCTGTGCTTTAGTCACAACTTGCTAGAGTCCAACAAAATACTTGGGATTTAGATATCAAACAAAAAGATAATCACCCAGAAATCAGATTTAAATCTGCAGTGACTAACGTTGCTTTGTGAGAGAAATAAAAGTGTTAAGAAGCTTTTTCTTCTAAGGTTACTAAACAGTTGTAGCTGGCACAAATAGGTTTCAGGCTGTTGGCATTGCATGGCGTACAACTCACCTCACACGTGGAAACAGGTTATACTTACTTTGATTTCAAAGCTCTTGCAATCACGCAGAAAATGGGGAATAATTCCTCACTCCAATTCGGAAGAATTTATGCTTTCCTTGTTAATTGTGAAGGCTTAAAATAATGCAACCTCTCTCTTGTTATATCCCAAATGTCACCCCTGCATCAGGAAAACGAGGAGACTAATATGACACAGGAACTCAGCGCAGGCAAAAATTACAATGCACTGTCACCCTGTCATTTTACAAAGTGACTTTTTAAAATAGAAAATAAATAAATAAAGCCAGAAAACCCCCACAGCGACCCGTTAATGCCTCAATGTGGAACAATAAAGCTCAGTTAAAAACACTTGCCATTAGCCACCATCTGCTGTCAGCAATTGGGGGTAATCTTTACGTCCCATTGACAGCTTTGCCTCGATCTGTAGCCTCTTGATGAAGCAAAGCCTCCAGTGGATAAAACAGGAAAGGGTAAAGATCTACAGCGTGTCAGACAGAGCTCTGAGTTTGGTGACTAACATTCAATAATCTGTTCGGGATTTTCAAGACTGCAGATTGAATTGAAGAACACTTGCAAACTGTATTCCGTTCCCCACTCACAAGGAAGGCTCTGTTCCTGTCAGCATCTTCTGCGCAAATCAGCTGTAAGGTGAGCTCACTGACCTTGACATATTTGGGAATTTAGAGAAATAACAAAACTACATTTTGACTCTGCTCTGAAAAGTGAGGAAAGTTGTGTGTGGCAACAAGATTCTCTGGATCAGGGCCGGCCCAGTGGCTCAGGTGGTTAGAGCTCCATGCTCCTAACTCCAAAGGCTGCCAGTTCGATTCCCACATGGGCCAGTGGGCTCTCAACCACAAGGTTGCCGGTTCAACTCCTCGAGGCCCGCTAGGGATGGTGGGCTCCGCCCCCTGCAACTAAGATTGAACACGGCACCTTGAGCTGAGCTGCTGCTGAGCTTCTGGATGGCTCAGTTGGTTGGAGCGCATCCTCTCAACCACAAGGTTGCCGGTACGGCAACTGGACCTGGAGCTGAGCTGCGCCCTCCACAACTAAGACTGAAAGGACAACAACTTGACTTGGAAAAAAGGCCTGAAAGTACACACTGTTCCCCAATAAAGTCCTGTTCCCCTTCCCCAATAAAATCTTTAAAAAAAAAAAAAAGATTCTCTGGATCAGAATTCCTCCAGTGCACCTGCATTTCTCTTTTAGTGTACTTTTACACTGTTTAGTAAATATAATTCTTGTTCACACCAAAGTAAACATCTTCTCTTTGTAGTGTTATGAGTTAAGAAATCTTGAAAAAAAACATAAACAAGATAAATGAGAGAATCACATGATTCCCTACAATTTAACAAAGCACTCGTTAGTAGATAAAGGTGCAGAGCAGAGGGAAAAAAACACTATTAAGATTCCGAGTATATGGATGTCATGCAGGGAGACAGGCGGGGTCTCTGGTCCCGCTCCCCACATAAGAACGCAGGATATGGTGAGGCCAAAAAGGAACACCCATGGAGCCATAGGTAGGGGAGTCACACACTATAGTCTTGCTGGAGGCTGGATTCACATGACGTGCCACCTGCTGTCTGCTTTTCTGCCAACTGACCAACTCCCCTCACTAGCTGCAATCCGCAGTGCTAACTGCAATCTGCAGTTAGCAATCTTGCTAGCTCAGCTACCATCTCCTTGCTAGCCCCCACTTTTCTGCTAGTTTAGCCACAGCAGTTATATTAGTGGCCAATGGCTCACTGGTTACAGCTGACGGCCAACTAACCACAGCTGATGACCATCTACTACCTGAGCCAGCACTTTTCTATGTGAGGCCGAGAGACTGGAAACTGCTCTCTGGGGCTCTGTCCCCACAATGGAGACTATTTGTGGGGACAAAACCCCAAAAAACAGTTTCCAGGCTCTCGGCCTCACATAGAAAGGTGCTGGCTCGGGTAGTAAATGGCCATCAACTGTGATCAGATGGCCAGCAGCTGTGGCTAGTTGGCCGTCAGCTGTAACCCGTAGGCCATTGGCCACTAATATAACTGCTGTGGCTATGCTAGCAGAGAAGAATGGGGGCTAGCAAGAAAATGGTGGCTGGCAAGCGCGGACTGCTGTTAGGCAGATTATGTAGATCCTGCTTCCTGTGTCTCCAGCCCAGCCGCCAGCGAGAATATATTGGTTTGACTCCCCTATCTATGGCTCCGTGGGTGTTCCTTTTTGGCCTTACCGTGTCCTGCGTTCTTGGGCGGAGAGTGGGACCAGAGACCCTGCACGACAAATGGCGCAGCGAGCAGGGTCCCCTGCGTGACACTATTGTTTTTCATCTTTGAGATATAATCTCACTGCATATGAAGACTATGATTAGAGAAAGGAATGCAGTGTAGGTAGAATGTCTGAATGACACACTCTTGTTGGCTTTTGTCCCGTACAGAGGTTTTCCCTCTCCAGCTCTCTGTTATGGTACAGAGCCATAAAATGCACTTTGAGTTTTCTGGAATAGTCTTTCTCCAGTGTTTGGAATACATGGAATTCTTTGAGACAAAGTTTCTGCATTCTTTTGCGTACCCACTTGTTACAGTAGAGAAATGGACCGTAGGCACAAAAGCAGGCTCTAATTCCAAGGGTCGTGCTCTCTGATCCCCTCCAGTCATGGTTATTCGGGATGTCGGGGCTGGGGCAACTTTCCCCTAACTCCTTTAATTCTCCTGGCTGGTTGAATAATTCAAATAGCATACAGCAGATTAACAGGGGAAAATAACATTTTAATATATGCACACAGGGAATTCACATAAACATGGAAATTGCAAAGACGGTGAGGCAAAATGAGGTTATATGTCATTTTAGACTAAGGAGGGAGGGGTAGGCAATTCACACGTAGATTAGAAAAAACAAACATTTGATAAACAAATTCTCCTGGGGTCACCCAGAAACACCGGGACACAAAGGGGACTCTAAGGAACAGATTTTTGCTTGGATCCTCCCTGTCTGCCATATTTAGTTGGTATATGCTAAGGTGAATGTGCTTTCTGAAGCAGGTTTTTTCTATCTGAGTCTCTTTAGGCAGGTAACAGGTAAGGGGAAGGTAACAAATGGTTCCTATGTTTGTTGGGCTTTCATTGTTTTCAGCTCAAAATAATCTGCATGCCAGGGTGGCACATTCTAGAGATGCTCCCTTCTGATCCAACAGAGTCATGCCCTGTTACTTCCTTTTTGTCTTCTGTGTTCTGGTGGTGCACTGAGAAGGAAAATGGGATATCAGGGTAGGGGCAGTACCGAATGGGAAGGAAATAGAGGGATTGGCCTTAAGGCAGCCTGTCAGATGTACCTTTTTTTCATGCACGCTTTTGTGTTCTCCTTACTCTTAACCTCTACAACAGGGGTGTCAATCCATTGTTAATTGGCCGGCAGAAAATTGCAAAAATATATTTAGTTTACTTAAATAAACCAGATGAGACAATACATATTTCACCTCGAGTGAGTGGCCCGGCTGTTTGTGTATTTTACCGCGTGTGGCCCTTGGTAAAAAACGTTGAAAAAAGTTTGGACACCCCTACTCTAGATAGTATTCCTTGTCTTAATCTAGTAATAATAGTGGCAACATCACTTTAAATCCAATCCAGGGCACTCATGCTCTGTTGGGAAGAAGTTACTCTCGACATACAAGGTGTATAATCTCTTCTTTTCCTTTTCATTTTTTCCCTCTTCTTTTTTCTTGTTCTTTTAATCTTAGACTGGCCATGGGCCTCACCCAGACAAAAAAATGCCATAATGTATTGGTCTGCAGGTAGTCTGGAGGACTCTAGGAGACCAGTAAATGTTACTTTAAAAGGTGAGAACCACTGCTCTTAGAATTTATGTTCTGCAAATAATGAGCATTTTGCACAGATACATGCTTCACTGATCAGAACCCTCTCCTTCATCTAGTTGTATCATTTATGTTCTTTTAGGCAGCATGGAGAACACAAACCCAGAAGAACCTTGATAATGGGGGTCTATTGCAAGCCCTATGGTATATTCATTCAGCCTCCTGGAGAATAAGACTGGCACTGTTTCAAATATTGCGAGAACTCAAACAACTCCTTGCCTCTGTAGTAATCATAATTCCCGAGACAGAGAATGTGATCAGGTTAGTTCCCATCATTCAGTATGAAACACCCCACTTAATTAATGATTCACTTCATGGCCAGATGGCCTTGTTCATGTTGAGACCATTCATTGTATTCATCCACTTCATCATCCTTTTCGTCTCCAATACTCATACAGGACCTGTTCTAAACATTTTACATACTCAATTTAATTGTATCAACAATTACATGAGGTGGATACAATTATTATCCTCATTTTACAGATAAGGAAACTGAGGCACAGAAAGGTTAAGTTAGTTGCCCAGGGTCACCCAACTAGTAATTGGAGGAGCCAGCATGCTGACTCAGGGCCCAGGCACATTCATACATTCATGCTGGCTGTGATTTATCCTTGATTCAATCAGGTAGGCTGTTTAAGGATATAAAGCTCTCCTGTGTCTTGGAGGCCCCTTGCTGTGCCAGTTAAGTCCTTTTTATTGCTGGATCTGGAGGAGGTTCTGCAATCCTGCAGGAAGAGATAGGACAGCCACTTTAGGGCTGTGGGAAGAAGTTATTTTTCAATTGGTAAGGAAGAAGTATTTCAATATTTTACTGATGGATAGTCCCCAGTGGCACTTCTGAATATGTATGCATACTTACAGCACTCAAATGCTATTTACTTTTCTTTACTTGAAAGTCATTTTTGTCCCAACCAAAAACAAGGGATGAGTTATACCACCTACTTTCCAACATATACACATATTTACCATTTCAGTCATGTACCATTTGTACTATTTATTTTAGAATCATTCAATAGCTACAGGGGACATCTTTGGAGCCTATATCTGAAATTAGTTCCAATGAAATCAGGTAAGATGCAATTAGTTCAGATTGCAATGTTCACATGTATAACTCATTTTCGAAGATTTTTTATTATGAAGGAAGAGTATGTTGGGAGGGTCAGAGAGCATCTCCTTTTGCATTTACAAATTACAACTAACGGATAGTAGTGCAATAGCGTCTAGTTATATTCTTAGTAGAGCCCCAGTGAAATTATGTAAGAATCAAATATAGAAATTATTTACAAAAGCAATTCATTTAATGGGATTGGCAAACCTTGAAGGAATAAGGTAGGTACAGATGTAAAGCTGAAAATACCACCCAACATTTTAAATACTTGCAGTGACTTAAATTTGTTACTGAAAGGAAATCACCCACCCTGAGGGGAAAATTAGCTTTAGGTGTCACAGACATTCCAAACAAATTATGATCTCAAGTCCAATGGCGTAATCATCTTTAACACACACGGTCCATATTATACGAGTGGGGAACTGACTTATTTCACCCAGATATAAGCCAACAACAGCCTTTCCACTCGCCCTAAACTCTAAAGAGCTACTGTAACTTGGACAAGGTAAAACACCTTCTCCTTTTTGTGCCTTGTATGGTTCATAACCTGGCAAGAGTTACAAAATATCAACCACCCAGGGCAGCCAAAGCCATATTTTCAATTGTTTTTCCCATCACGTCTCGGAAAAGATGCATTAAGGAGATTCTATGAGGTCCTACTGCAGACAGGCTTCTGGGTCAATTCCAACGGTCTCAATTCTCAAGATAGTTCTAATTCTGAGAAGACATCTTTAAGCAAGTAAGGAAGCAAATCTCATGGACAGGCTACCACCTTGAGAAGCATCAAGCCAGTCACCCTCACTTTTTTTTTTTTAATTGTAATACACGGGTTGAATGGCATACTTCGAAATTGCCTCCAAAAATTAAACTCCAATGTGATAAAAGGTAGCTTTTCTCATTAAAATGGTCCCAAGCTTAAGGCATTTAATCCTGGAAAGTCTGTTTTTGTTTGTTTTTAGTTCTCCAAGAATAGGTGACAAGCAGCAGTCAAGTTGCCAGGTGGAAATAGGATTGAACCAATTTGATGTGGCAGCTCTTCTCACATCCCAAATCTTGAGATTTTTCATGTTGTGTGTGAATTATTTGCCCGGAGGGTCTTGAGTCCTCTCCTCTGATAGCCTGCCTTGTACCTTACACTAATTCTATGTCTTAGAAGAAATAAGGAGAATTTACAGTGTTGAAAATGGCCCCTTTGTGACAATATTAATAGTATTGCTTAGTTTGATATCTATTCAGGTTGAGAACATTCCCTTAACCTCAGACATGCCAGTCCTTCAGAAACCATTTCTTTTCTCGGGAATGGAAATATGGCCTAACCTAATATTGAAATCACAGTTACAAGCTGATCGGAGGACTTACTGTAATTACAGGGTTTCTGAACTTCAGGTTAAGACTTACTTCCTTGACTTTGAAGGACAAAGGTCACTTTGGTTTGACATATTCAATTGGGGGGAAAAGGGAACATTTTCTTCTCCCTTTATTAGAACTGCAGTGTTTTGAGTGAGGGCAACAATGGTAATGGCCACAGATGAAGGTAGAATTGAGGTCAGGAAAAATCTCGTCATAACTTCAGAACCTTACACTGCCATCCCAAGGCAATTTGAAATAATTTTTATTATAGTACAGGTGAGAAAACTCTTTACTATAATCCAGTCAATTTTAGGGGCTTTCTTCCCTTCACCCTCTATAAATCGTCCAGTAAAAGAATCTGAGAAATCCTTCCAGTGATTTATTTGTACTGCATTATATCTCACTTTATCACACCTTTGCCTATTTGATTCATGAATCTTTAAGAGATTGTCCATCTCAACTAGCTCATTCTACAGATGAAGAAACTGAGGTCTCTGAGGGAGGAAGTGATTTACCTAAGAGTTCAGTGTGAGGAAGTGGAAAAGTTGGAATTAGATGTCAACATTCCCAATACTTATTTGAGTTTGTCATCACCCATGTCCTGTAATTTAATATAAAATCAAGTTACAGTAGCAACTTTCAATCCACTGGGTGGGAAAAAGATCTGGTAGATAAATATCCATGCAAGAGGATATAGAAGAATCTAGGGAGGAAAAAGGTTCAGTTTAACTTTGTCTCCCAAGCTCACATATATACTTTTGTCAAATAATTTGTTTTTATATACCAGCCACAATTTTATATTCAACATGAGACAGAAGTGGCGTGCACTTCCAATTTAAGGTTAACCCAAGATAGGTCATGGTTAGAATTTTATTGGGAATGCTATTGAAAACATGTGCTTGATGTTACCCATAAGACACTCATTCCTTGTTTCAGATGCCTCGTGTCTCAAGTCTGCTCATGATCTAGGACTGTAAGCCATCGCAGGTCAAGAATAAAACGGAAGCCTAATTTATTTTTCTACAGCAGTTCAGTAGATTGTTATCCTATTTTGTTGATGTATAAATCAGATTGTATACATCAAAACGTGTTATATGATAGGGGTATTCAATGTTTTAGCTTTGAATTAAGGTAAAATATACATACAGGAAAGTGAATATAAGTGTTTGGTTTGATGAATCATCACAAATTAAATACATTCATGGAAGCCACACCTAGATTAAGAAACAGCACATTACTAGCATCCCCTCAGACCCCCTTTTACTCACTAACAAGCCTCCATCCCTCCCCAATCCTGAGTAACCACTCTCCTGCCTTCTAACCACATATACTACACATACACTCCTGTTTTGTACCTATAAATGAAATGATGGCATATGTACTTTTTAGGGTCTTACATCTTTTGCTCAATCTTTAGCTTGTGACTGTAAACCATATTGCTGCATGTATTTGTAATCATTTATTCATGGTGCAACTATGTCATAATTTATTTAACCATTCTAATCCTGTTGGGTGTTTGAGTAGTTGTCCTAAAGATTTTTGGTTGTGTTGAATTGCTGGCAGAAAACATTAACTTAAAGATGATAAATGCACCTCTTAGATGTGTGCTATCGTGCACTGAAGGAATTACTAGCTCACACTATTGGGAGTATTTTCCAAAATTTACTTTGTGTTTTTCTATGTGTATGTGTCTTTAAATTTACTGTCATCCCAACCAACAGTTTCCACTAAGCCTTTCAGTGGCTGGAACTTAACCCGGCAGTAGGGAGCCTTAACATTGCATGTTCCAACTAAAATAAATGGCTCAGTTATTGTGACATTAGTAAACAGGTAATTCATTTCCTATGTCATTGCTCCTCACCTCAATCTCGTTAGCGATGGTGTCTCAAAAACCCCAGCTTGTTTGACCTGCTAACCAGTTACAGTCCATTTCAAGTTCTTCTATATAAAATGCAGTCTTGTCAAAGGGAAGACACCTGCTCTCAGCAGGAGGGTTCCTCACCAACTGCCAAATCCTTTGTTACAGTGTCTAGAAACAAAGTAATATTTCCAGCTGGAATGTGTCTGCCGCCATGGCTGCTGGCCTTGGGTTGACTGCCAACCTGTGGTATGAGAATGAGGCAGAGAAACATGGGAGGAGGGCTGTGGGAAATGGATTTGATGAGTTCTTGACATGATTTTAAAGCTAATTTTCTCTGAAGGAGAAGCATTTACCTTCTGGGTGATGTCAGCAAAATATACTTATTTCTAGGTCTGGTTTTTCCTTTTGTGACCCCACCTCTAGCTTGTTTACTTCTTCTGGCTTATTTAAAAAAATTAAAAAGCCTTTTATTAATTCTTATTTTTCTCTAAAATATTCTCCTTTGTGGAAAACAAACTCCTCATTGGGGTCGCAGCCTTTCTTCAAGGCAGAAGAAGCCAGTGGGCCACTGCTCTACTTTACTCCCTTCCCGACAGCATGGGATGCTGGAGTCCCCTGTGTCACACAGACACATATAGGTCCATCAGTCCCTTTGCAACCTGGGGACTTCACAGGAGGTTCTTCTTTCTATCTGTCCTTTAATACTGTGAGTTGAATCCATTCCAACCCCCTTCTTCCTGATTGTAAATTACCAGTGTCTCCACAATTTCCATCTGCCTGCTCTTCAGAGTCCTAAGATAGCAGAGGGCTTCGGAAAAAGTTGGCTTTCTTTCTACCTCCACTGGGCTGCGCCCAGAACATAGTCAGATACAGCGTTCAGGGGGCAGATTTTTTTAATCGCTCAGTGGAAAATGTACCCTAAAAGAGAGAGCATTTTAATTAGAAATTTAAAATATTTTTCAAGATTACTATTCTCTGTTGAAATATTTACAAGAACTTTAAGATTTCAACTAGGACTATTATTTGATGTAATTGCTATGGATGGGATAAAGGCTGCCCAGTTTGATGTTTTTAAGATAGGGTATTAAGAAAGAAAAACTTAACTATCTGAAGGCATTCTGCAAATTATAAAGCATAGAACAAATGTAAAAAATTGTTATTTTAATTGACCACGAGGAATTAAATGTTTTAAAATTGTCTAAATGTTCTTGGTCCCCAGGTTGAGTGGAATCCTGGAAAACAGTGACCATCAAACTACAAAACAAACATCCCTCCTCTCTTAAAAGCCCAGTGCTATTCTCTCCCTTTAATTTTTTTTTCTGAAGGTAAATAACTTCCCAAGGGCTCCATCTTTGTATCCCATTTAATTAAAACAACACTAATCACCAACTAATCTAGCTCTCTCTTAACAAACTATTGTATTCAAACAAGTCTGGTTTTGTTTATTGTTTTTCCTCCTCCAGGGAGAAAAAAGGATGAGAAAAGGTAGATATTGGTTTGAGGTCAGCAAGGAGATTTATGTAAGAAAACTAAACTACTGGAAGAATCGACTCAATTTAGCCGTAAAACATTTCCCCTTGCAAGTTCAGGAAGGATTTCCAATTATTTACAAACAGATAACATTGTGTAGCTCCCTCTGTATTGCAGATAAGTCACCAGAAAACAACTAATTTGACAAAATTGCCCAGCAGCCCATTAACTGTATAGCTCTGCTAAATATCCACCCTGGACCTCCCTCTGTGGAATTTGCTAAGGAAACAGTGCAGTGAGTCACTGAGTTCCCCACCATCGTTCTGGAAGTCGTGAAATAAAAAGCAGGAAATGGCTTAGACCCCTGATGTGCTGGTTATATCAGTTGAAGGACTGATTGTCTTTGGTGTGTGTGTGTGTGTGTGTGTGTGTGTGTGTGTGTGTGTGTGAGAGAGAGAGAGAGAGAGAGAGAGAGAGAGAGAGAGAGAGAGACAGAGAGACAGAGAGACAGAGAGAGAGAGAGAGACAGAGAGACAGAGAGAGAGAGAGAGACAGAGGGAGAGAGAGAGAGAGAGAGAGAGATACAGAGAGAGAGACAGAGACAGAGAGAAAGAGAGAGAGAGACAGAGAGAACATAAATAGATGGTAAACATCCAGTAAGAGGAAAAGAGTGAGTAAATCAATGTTCCAGACCTTTTAAAGGTAAATAGATGTTTTATTACAATCTATTTAGGGACAGTTCAGCTTAGTGGTCACTAGAGAAAGGCCTTTCTTTTGGTTCAGTTTTTGAGAGTGAAAAGTTATTTTCCTCATGTTAATGTAGATAATTCCGGTTGTACTATAATACAATTGGGAAAGAACTCAGCCATGTTAAACCAGAGACTGAGACAAAATAAATGAGTCCAGTTTAGTGGTGCATATTTAAAATCCTACCAAGAAATATTTTTGAGAGTTTATCTTGTATTTGTTGCTCTCTTGAGATGCCTTCATAACAGATGTTGAGAGAGGTCCAGGTCGTGACTAGGTTTGGGGAGCTCTTAATGTATTATAAAATAAAAATAAATGCCAAAATAAAAATTATAAAACCTGATGCAGATTAAATATTTACATTTAAGATATTAGCACTTTCAACACAGGAAATACAATTTAATGAAATGAAGCTATTCCAAACATAATTAGAGGATTTATTTTAAAATTTAAATTATTGTCAACTATAAGTATTAGAATCTGGTAATGAGACAAAAGTTTCAAGTTATTTGATGAAAGGCATCTTTTTCCAGCAATTGGTTCTTCTCCCATTATTACATATATAAATAACTTTATTTGCAGATAATACCAGAAATCTAAATTTCAGGCAGTCATTGGATGCCCCCTGGCCATGAGAACCCACGTCTCTTTCAGTCTCCTGAGAGGTCATCTTCACCTTACTTCATTTCTACCAGTTTATGATGCTGAGTAAAGTCTAGGAATGGGAGGTGATGTGAGGAAATAAGTGATTCTTCTCAAAGGCAAGTCTATGAACTGTCACCTGCTTCAGAATTATCTAGAATTCTCACTAGAAATTCATATTTTGGGGGCCCACTGTAGACCTTCTGAGTCAGTATCTTTGGGGTGGGTCTCAGGAATTTGCATCAATACAATGGCTAGGTGATTTCTGGGGTGCAGAAATGTTTGAGAACCACTGAGCTATGAGGTTGGGATTGAGGGTAATGAGGCCTGATTTCAGATCTGGCTAAAGTTGCCTCCCAGAAATACCACTTCTGCTCAGATTCTCTGTGAGAATGACACCCTACAGTGGTCATGTTTTCATTGTGTACCTCATATCGTTGGGGCCACCTGAATCACTGATGATGGATTGGGAACAACTAAGAACATTTGGAGCTGGCCAATCTTAAAATCCATTTGTTTTTCTAACCTGGTTCTGTCCTCATGACGAAACACAAGAAGCAGGCACTCTGTGCCCTATGTGCTCCTGCACTTTCCTTACTGGTGGGGCCGATGAGAGGAATAAGACTTTCTCCTGCAGAAAAGGCTCCAGAGAACCATGAAAAAATGCACACTACCATGTCTGGCAGGAATTTACCCTAGAGTGAGGGAGGTGAAGGTCAGGTAGGTGGGGCAGAACTAAAAAGTCCCAGAGTGGCCCCACACTACACACTCTGCCCCCTGCTCAACTCAGAATTTTTAGGCTGAAATCCTTCTCCAGGAGTGACATGGAAGCTCAGAGATTCATGGCCAATAAGAATACTGTGTTGTTTCTAAGACCCTGAACTTGGGTCAGCACTCCCCTCATCTCCACCCCCACACCGTATTTTACTTGAATGGAGAAAGACTGTTCAGTGGGTGAAAAATATCTCTGGCCCCTTCCATGAAAAGGACCTGGAAAGAGTCAGACAACTGAACTGGTCTAGCCCTGGGGACAGTTTACATGAAGCTGAGCTCTTGGGAGGCATTGCAAACCACACTGTTCCCTGTAACATAACCAGAGAGCAGGGTGCTCTGGCCGCAAACAACTGCAGTAAATTGGGTGTTGAGATAGCCATTCTGGCTGGGGAGATCTTGGCTAAATTGCATCCCTGAATGAGAAAAAAAAGAAAGTGAAAGCTATAGGTAAACTATCAAACAATACTTGTGTGAGTTCTGACTCTTATGAATAGCAACCAGCAAATTACTAGGTGATGTCACTTGCTAGTTAATCATCTCTTTTGATGGCAGGATTCTACCTGCATGGATGCTGTCACCATGTCAAAACAAAGCTTTTCCAACCTAGAAAATTTACACGTTGTGCCAACGTTAGTTTTGATTCTGAAGGTTACATTTCCTATTACAAAGAAAGATTTTGGATACTGCTGAGAAGTTATTTATTCCTCCCCTTCCCTTCCTCACCACTGAAATCCAAAGCTCAGTACAGATGTCACTTATAAAGTCTTTGGAGTCCTCTCTCCCGCCAAAATCAACAGTTCATTCTTCTGCATTGTGGAAGCTCGCAATTTTGTGACTCCTCTTAGCATGTATGTCCCTTTGCCTTATATAATTGTTGTTTCATGTTGTCTCGTCACTAGATAATGGCCTCTGGGAGAGCAGGGGCATGCCATCTGTGCTTCCCCATAAACTGGTATCATGGGTTGCAGTGAGCAAATGTCCATGAAATATCCACTAAATTAAAGTTTGTAGTCTTCCAACAGAAGTCACAGACTGGCAGGCCATAGGCCAGAAATATCTTTAAAATTTTGACTTAATGATGTTTTGGCAGATTTCACACAAAACCATGGCTGTCTAGCATTTCCCATGGCTAAAAGCAGCTTGAACAGAGTGGTGGCTGCCCCATGACAGGGAGCTTACTCCCTCTAGTTTTCCACAGCTGCTTTTCAATCATGGGTAAGACCTGCCTGTCCTCTGGCGACACCCTTTTCACAGAGACACCATCCCCTTACTTGCTTTGATGTTAGTTAGTACTAAACGCCTCCATGAAGGAATGTATGGCGGCGCTTATGATGCAGGTGGTTCAGAACCACAGGCTGTATGTTAAGTCTGGATAGATCATTTGTACACCAACTGCCAGGTAATCAGTTGGTTTGCTGAGCTCTATGATCTAATTTAGTGGTTAAGGTGGCAACATGTGAGCTGATGATATTTTGGTTAATTGTTTAAGGCTTAATGGCGTTGTGGAATACTAATCAAGCTTAACCCCGAAGTCAGTACAGATACAATTAATATAAACATTAACACCTAGTTCTCATTGGTCTGAATTGCCACTTGTGTGACACTTTTACATAGTCTCCTTCCTTAATTACTCCTAGGAATCCACATAGGGGCTTACAAGTTGACAAGGTTTTCTCTACCTCAGGTCTCTGTTTCCCTACTTCCCATTTTTTCTTTGACCTGTTGTCTTAGGAAATGGGATAAGACTGCTGTCTTATCCCATTGTGCTAGAGAATGGTTCTGATGATGGCTTCCAGGTCACCAAGTGCAGTAAATATTTTTTCATTGCTTTTTGTCTCTGATCCCTTGGCAATCCTGATACTATTGACCACGTTCCTTTTTTCTTGAAGCCCGCTTAACCTTTGGTCACTGTGCTACAACACTCTTCATATACTCCTGAGGGCTTTCCGCTTCTCTTTGTTCAAAGACTCCCCCTGCAAATTTCCCTCCAATTGATGATTAATATTTGAGTTCTTCAGTGCTGAGTCCTGCTCCTCTTTTCTTATCTTTCTGTGTATTCTTCCTAAGAAACATACCCATGTACTCTACTTCACTTACTATTCATATGCCAGTGATATAAAAAATACATATATAGCCCATATCTTTTCTTTGGGCTCTAGATCATGTAGGTCTTTGTCTACATGATGTCTTCCCTTGGATGTCTCAAGGGCATCTCAGATTTAATTTATCCAAAAACAAATTCACACCCTTCCAAATGGGTCTTGTCCCAGGGTTACCTAGCTGGTAAAAATCACAGCCATCCAGTTATACAAGTGAGAAAACTAAAACTCATCTGCTTCACCTACCTCCCCACCAAATGACGACCATCACCAAGCCTGGATATTTTGCCTTCCAACTGCCTTGAATCTGTCTTCTTGTGGTCATTTATGTCATCCCATACAGGTCCACACTACCATTAGCTATCACCTGGACAACTTAGATGGTTTATTAACCGACTTCCTCCGGTTCATTCTTACACAGAACCAGAGAATAATCCAAATGCTAATGTGACCAGTTCAAAGGACACTTTTAGTGGCTTCCCATTGCTCTTAAAGGCCAGAATCCTTGAAAATGCTGAGCACAATCTGGCCTCCACCTACTTCTTTCGTCTCACTCATCAATACCCTCCCAGTACTTTCTGTGAACCAACCACACTAGACTTCTTCACATTTCTAAATGCTGCATACTTCTTCCTATGACAGGGCCTTTGCTCACAAAAGTTGTTCTGTCCACACATCTCTATTTCCAGATTGCCCCTCTTCAACTAGTTATTTCTATTTCTTCTTTAGGTGTCAACTCAAACATTAGTACCCCAGAAAGTCTTTCTTGGCCCCCTTTAGTGTGTTCTGTCTATAATAGCACTAATTATAGCTTGTAATTATAAATTCATTTTTGTATCTCTGATTAATGTATCTTTACCACACTGTTTTATGCTCATCGTTCCCCTAGGAGTCTCCCTAGCCCCTATATAATCCAGGGAATAAATATACAGAATTTAAAGGGTAAAAGGTGCTACTTACCAAATTATTGATCAGGAATATCTGAACCCTAAGTCCAGCCTAGCCAAATACTTTGTTATACTTCATCAAGTTGCTTCCAATTTCAAAGCAATACATAAGACAACATATAAACTGTGTGTAGAACAAAGGTGATAGAAATGCTTTAATTGAAAATAAGAACTGATTTCTATGTATTTGGCTTCATACATCTCTATTCATACCCTAAATTTAAAATTCTTTTGTAGTTTCAAAAAGGAAAGAGTCAAATATACATGGTTAATGGAACAATATTTAAATTGCTTCAGTAAACCATTAAATGGAAACTAGGAACACTGTTTTGATCAATTCATCACAACAAACAAATTGCACTGATATGCTTCTAAATTGCTACTATCATGATCCTTAGTAATTGTATGGTGTAAATTATTAGTCAGTCAAGCACTCAATATACCATGCAAGCTCAACAAAAATAGGCTAGATGTGATAATTAGGTGAAAATGTGATCATTACATGAAAGTGAAAATGAGGCTTGTATCAATTTCATGGTCATATATGGCCATCCTGGTCCTTCTATACTAATAACTATTCTATTACTTTAAGATTGCTTCTAAAGCATTAATATGTACTTGAACTCATGTTAAATTTCTACACTTGAGCCAAAGAATATTATGACTTGGATTTATATTAAAGAAAAAAAAATCCATAGTCCTCCTGATACCAATTTCTAATCACTATTTTCCTAGTTGAAAATGCCTTATAGGTTCGCCAGGGAATGGTGAAACCATACGAAACTATAGCATTCTTCCTAGTGTATTGGTAGGGAGACTTCAGAAAAAGACACACATAACTGAGAAGCAAGAGATCATAGCAATATTTTTTAGGTCAAATAGTTGTATTCTCTAGGCTCTGAAATATTTTTTTTAAGGCAAACACATTACCAATCACAGGCAAGTGTCTTTCAAGCAGTTGAACTGCAAGTTTCTCTAAGTTTTTCTGTTTTGTCTCTGAAATATTGGCTTTTGTTGACAGCAATTCATCTGAACGTAAAGTGCAAATTGTCACATGTTCTGTACATTGGGCACTCCTCATGTGGATGGTTCCCAAATAAGAATAGACCTTCAGTGAATGCAAAGTTAAGAGATTGTCTTTGGTTAAAGCAGGTATTCTAGTTAGACTCTGGAGTTTTTGTTTGAAAACTGATCGATCACTGACCTCCAATGTGACATCAACTAGAGTAGTGCTGTGCTATTCTTCTGAGCACTGGGGATCATTTGGCAATCAAATTTTCTAACCCAATCGATGACCATCATTTATCTTCCAAAAGCACATTTGACTAATCAGATTCTCTCATTTTCTTCCATTCTGACTTTCAAACATGCTTCCTATTAAGATAGAGGAGAAAAACAGAATTCTTCTTTCAACTGCTTTTAATACAATTAACATCAAAGAGAAATAAGTGACTCAGAGTCACAGATAAAAAATTAGTCAATTACAAACTGAAACTGGGATAAACAATTATATCAATAAAATCAATTGGCGTGAGAAGCCAGACCTATAAAACCAGGACATTTGCTAGAATATAAGGCCTCTAGCAGCTAGAATCCCACTCTCCTTCCAGTCTATCACCCACAACTGGACAAATGAACAATGGATAATGGAGACTTAAAAAAAAAAAAAAAAGGTCATGGCTCTGGCAGGGGTCATTTAGGGACAATTTATCCAGTAGAGCTGTGTGAGTTTGTGGAATGGACAAAAAGCACTGGCCTTTTTTCCCTAAGTGAACCTTCACGTAGAGGCATTAACTTAACAGCCTGGGGACAGATGAACGTTATTTTTCAGACATAATTCTTTTTTCCCTGACATATAATTTGGAGGGGAAAAGAGCTATCTGTTAAAAAATTTAAATACTTAAATCTTTGAACACTGTTTGCCAGCCATTAAGAATGAATGACTTGATTCAAGGTCATACCCTTATATAATGAAACGACCAGCCGGAAGCATCACTGAGCCAGTCACTGTACCATCTTCACAGGGCATCACTCTCTAGTGGTCAGGGCACATGAGGCACATTCATCTGGACTGAGTAGACAGGCCATGGTGATCCAAAGTGATGGGTTCTATTGCTCCGTGGTGTTCTTGTTCCAGTTGATTAGACACAGCTACAATTTTGACTGTTTTACAGATGGAGATGCTCAGTGCATTTCAATTTGCAGTGATATTATCATGGGGCTAGAAAGTGAGCTCTCGTTGGTTATCTGGAGCCTGTGTGGTACAGATAATAAGCTAAGCCCTGTTATCCCCATGTGTCTGAATCCTTCCCCTGGAGAAAGTTAGGTGCTTTGAGAGGTCTATTAACTATTTAAGGCCACTTAGAATATCATTTAATGCTTTATTGCTGCAGTAATGCAGTCTTACCCTTGCAAGGGAGCAGAATAGCCATTTTTATGTGGGAGATGGAGAAATGCCACTATGGCTTGGCCTCTGACATCCTCTTCACCATCTCGAGTCCTGCCATTTAAGAGGGGAGTGGCCCCATATATTATTGTCCAATGTGAGGCAGGGGAGGGGGCTTGGACTTATCCGGGACATAAATTTGTCTTCTTATAACTGCAATCTTTTTTAAAGGCTCAAATGCTGAGAGTAAATTTCTAATATATGAAAAACAGTTTGGGTGTAGTATCCAAAAGCATCACTTTCTCTTTTTGCTTGTCATTGGTTTAATTTCTTTCCTGTTCAGACCAGAATGCATTGGTAATTAAGTGCCCTTATCTGTCTGAGGAAGAAGGATGTGGATGTGGCACAGGTCCCCTTGTCCTGTGTCCTTTCAGATCAGGCTAAATTTTCCCCCCTCACTGTCCAGAGGGCCAGTTATAGAACATGGAGGGTGGGATAGGTAACAAGCCAGGGTCAGCCTGGTGCCCACTGCTGCCAAACGGCCATGAGGACAGGAACCATGCCTTGAGATATCCATGTGGAGGTCTGATGACCGGACAGAGTGATGGGCATTGGAGATGAACAGAAACGTCTTTGAAATTGTAATTTTCATATTATGTAACAGATTCCTGACCCCACTCATAAAACATCCAAGTTGAGACTCAGATTTCATTATTGTTAAAGACAACAGGCCTCTATTACATGAGTTGAAAAAGAAAATCCCAAGATCACCTAACTTGAAATCCTGAGCAATTTCCTTTTCAGTTTAAAAAAAAAAAAATCTTTTTCCCCTTTATACCACTAACCTCCAAACGTAAGTCCACTGTGACTTGACAGAACTCTCCAGCCTGTAAGTGATGTTTGAGAACAGCTACGAGACAACTCTAGGGCGATGGGGTCCTCTCTTTCAAAGGTGTCTCCTGGGCTAACTTGCCATGCCAGGGGGCTCAGAGAGTCTTTTATCAGTCCCCGTACTGAACTTGGCTAGCAATACCCGTGGCCCAATTTCTCTGCAGCATGTTTGACTGGTGTTATCGTGGCAAGTGTACTCAGTGTAAGCAATGCCCGACTGATAGAAAGAAGGCGAATCCCAGAGAGGTGGTCTGGGGCAGGGTCCCCAGTGTTAAAATACTCAGATTTTAAGCTTCTCATCAGACCTTTCAGTGAATACTGAATGTATAGTGTGGATGGAGGGCGGAAGGGTGTAGAGAAGAATGCTTTCTGCTGTTCTAGTGACCTCCGCCCTTTTCAAAATAAATACACTTTGTTTTCTTGGAGCAGTTTTAGGTTTACAGAAAAATAAGTGCAAAGAACAGAGAGTTCCCATATATGTCCTCACCTTCTCTCCTCATACCCCATTTTTTCTTGTTATTAACATACTGTGTTAGTGTGGTGTATTTGTTACAATGGATAGGCCAATATTGATACATTATTATAAATTAAAGTCCATAGCTGACATTAGGGTTCACACTTGGTGATATATGTTTTATGGGTACATTCAATATACCTCTTGACAAATGTATAACATGTATCCACTATTATAGTATCATACAGAATAGTTTCACTGCCCTTAAAATCCCCTGTGTTTTGTCTATTCATCCCACCCTCCCCCAACCCTGGCAACCACTCATTTTTCTGCTGTCTCCATAGTTTTGCCTTTCCAGTATGTGATGTAATTGGAGTATATAATATACAGCCTTTTCAAATTGGCTTCTTTCACTCAATAATTTGCATTTAAGTTTCCTTCATGTCTTTTTGTGATGTGACAGCTCATTTCTTTCTATTGCCAAATAATATTCTATTATTTGGATGTACCACAGTTTGTTCATTCACCTAGGAATGACATCTTGGCTGCTTCCAAGTTTGGGAAAATATGAAAAAAACTGCTGTAAACATTCAGGTGCAGGTTTTTGTGTTTAGTTTCACCATCTTCTAAATGAGCAGGTTGGACAGAATAATCTGTGGAACTCTCTTCCAGCTCAACTTTACAGGGTTTGACGATTCTGAGGGCAAACTGCGTCTCTCTTCCCGTTTTTCTAAAATGAGACTAGTGTACACTAAACTCTAAACTGCAATGACTTTTAAGCTCAGGAAATACTGGATCCTGAAAGGACCTTCAAGAACTTTTACCCTCAGACAGATCATTTTGCTGATAAGGACACTGAGCCCTGGGGAGATGAATGGATCTGCCCAAGGTCCACAACTGGTCAGTTATAGAGTTGGCCTAGGGCTTAGGCCCCAAATCGACAAGCTGCTTTCCTCCCTCCCACTTCTCCAGCAATCTCTTCATTTCCTCTTACCTTCTTTATCTAGTAACTTCTTTCAGTGTGAAATTCATTTCACTCTAATCATAATTGCTCCCATCCACTGGATGTGACACTATTTGACAGTGAAAGCTGAGAAAGTAGGTGACTTACACCAGGGAAAACATAATGGATAGAATCTCTCTCTTAGGAAATTTATCACTTAAGGTCACTGTGTGCCTTAGCCCCCTTCAGGCACTTTAAAATATTTTCCCATGAGAGCAGAGAGATCTTTTCACTTCTCTTTCGAGAATTTGATTGCAGCCAAAGCAACAGACTCTTCCATTTTTGCCTAAAAGCAATGAAATGATTACCTATGTCCTTAATTTAAATTCCCACTGACAGCTCAGATACTGTTGCAGCTGGAGGAGGCGAGCTGACCTTCACATCTATTGTCAGTGGAGAGACAGAGGGGAATTTTATTGACCAGAGAGGATAATATGCATTAGGGAAGCCGAGCAAGGATGCTCTGACCTATTGGAATATAGTGCAGGGTCAAAGGGCACAGGATTAGAGCTGTGTGGCATCGTTTGCGTAAATGCCAATTGTGTCCTTTGTGTGCTCTGCTGCAGCACTCGCTTGTCTGTACCTTGGGGACTGGCAAGAGAGGCTCTTTCAGCTGCTCTTTGCTTATCTATGGTATTGAGAAGAGCTTGCTGCCAGCCCCCTCAGGGCTGCCTCTTGAAAAATGGGAAAACAAGTGATTGCAACATTGTGAATCCCAGAAATTCCATCTGCATATTTTCAGAGCCTATGGTACACTGGGTCACTCCTTAGGGGGACAGTTTACTGTATTTGTCTTTGGAAATGAACCCTCAGAAATCACTCAAGGGAATACCCAATGAACAATTCTGCTTTCTTTTCCCCCCTCCCTCTCCCTCGCTAAGTGTCTCTGAAAATTTCCTCTCTGGGAACACTTGTTCTTGGTAATATCAGGCCCCAGTAATATATGAGACTCCTGGATATTTTTGTTGTTTATTTCTTTCCTCACTTATGAGCTCATCAGAGGTCCTGGGAACCGGCCGTGTGAGGGGTTGCCTTTCCTTATTACAGGACTACAGCTCAGTTCTAAGTGGCCAGCACTGGCCTAGGGGTTTGATATACATCTTCTCATTAGGTAGGTGTTACTGGGGTCCGTATTTGACAAACGAAGACACTGGGACAGGAAAAAGTTAGGTAACTTCCCTCCCAAGGTGATACAGAGAGTAAGCGTTGGAGCTGTGATGTGAACCCAGGCATTTTGACTCTAAAGCTCATGTCAGTAATCATTACCCTTACCATCAGGAATTTCTCTCTCTCTCTCCCCCTCCTTCCCTCCCTCCCTCCCTTTTTCCCTCTTTCCCTCCCTCATTTCTTCCCTCCCTCCCTCCCTCCCTCCCTTTCTATCTTTTGCAATTCTTTTAAAAGGAACAAAACCACTCTCAGCTCCAGGGCCATACAAAACCAGATTTCTGGCTATAGGTTGCAGACTTCCGTTGTAATCTAAAGCATTGATTCTAATTGTATCACTAAGACTGTTTTAATTACAATTAATAATAAAAAAAAAACTAGATTAAAATGTCTTCAGCAAGGGGAAAAGGGATTTTGCTGCACCTTGTCACTGAAAAAACCGGGAGACTCTCTAGTGGTAGGTGGGGTCCACCTGAGGTTAACAACTTCATCCCCAAGGCTCCACGTCTCTGTGCTTCTCTCAGCTCTGCCCTCTTCCCTGAGTGGGCTTTGTCCCCTTGTGGCTCCACTCATTGTGGCAGAAATGCATGATCCCAACTGCTACGTCCTTGTCCCACATCACAGAAAACTCTTCCAGTAGCTCTTAGGCAATGGAAAAGCTCTTTCTCAAGAGCTCCTAGCAAACATCTCACATCTCATAGGCTCACGTTGAGCAACATGTTCATCTATGAACAAAGCCTGGGAATGGACTTCTTTTACTATCTTACTTAAATTAGGTAGCTAATTTTACCTACATATTATAGAGCATGGGAGAGGGACTGGTTTTCCCAGTGGAATATAGACCCTTGCTGTGCTAAGTGTTGTCCTTGGAGCAGCAGCAACACCAGGGACAAATGCAGAGTTTCAGGTCCCACCCCAGACCTACTGAATCAGAATCTATGTTTTCACAAGACCCCCAGGTGACTCGTTTACACTTTCCAGTCTGAGAAGCACTGATTACTAAGAAAGGGGAACAGATGCCGTGCAGTAGCACTAGGTGACTGCTTCACATATTTCCTTGTGAGGGTGTGAAATTGATTCTGACAGCATTTTCCATTGAGGAGATTACAAAATGAGGTGAGCCGTTATCATTAATCAGTTTGAAAGTTTTCAATGACAAATAAGAAATCTCCAACTCAACAGGCTTAAAGAATAAGGGGGAACGTGATCTTACATAACAAAATGCTACAGCATAGGGCAGCTCTTGGGTTTGTTCATTCTTTTTAAAAACCCTTCGTTGAAGACTCCCAGTGCTCTTACCCTCACATTTTATTGGCCGGGACTGGGGTCCATGCTCACCTCCAAACACATCTCGACCAAGGAAAATGGTATCTTCATCACTGGCTTGTCAATTCAGGAAGTAACTCTGATTCATGAGAAGAATTAGTAGATGCCATTGATACCCAGGGAGGCAGCAAGAGCATCTTTGGTGTATTTGTGGAACTTCCTAAGATTGCTACGATTTATGCCCGTACTTATGTTAGCATGCTTCCTTTCTTTTTAATCAGTTTTTATTTTAACGTTCTACCTTAAAAGAGTTAACTTTGCTTATATATCTTATTTTAAAAAATGAAGCGAGGACAATTTTTAATAAGAAAAGGAAAATGGCCCAAAAAAAGCAGAAAAATTTCTGAAGTCTTGAGTGTGACAAAAGACAAATAAAAAAGACACTTGACAGGATCTTTTATTTAAAAAAAAAGAAAAAAAAAGTCTTATTTGTTTAGTGTTTGGGTAGCACAGCTTTCTTTTCAAGGCCTGGAGCTGGGGGTCAGACTGTATCAAGCAGGATCACTAGAATTTTTGGCATTGTGCTATTTAAGCCCTGGAGTAGACATTTAAATTGTCATATTTGGTCTGCTTCACAATGACATTCTTCTGCAAGGAAAGAAAAATACAGTATGTGGTTGGTGTGAAAGAGTAAAACCAGATACACTTGCCAGTCACGCGAGAAAGTGGGAGGCGTTTTTCACACTTAGACTTGTTTTCCTTCATTAAGGCAAAATACCAGAATCATTCTCAGTCTCCTAAGAACAAAGATCAGCACTGGGTTGAATTAGAAGGCAGTTTATTATGCCGAATGCTGTGTCAATCCTCTATTGATGATGTGAGTGTTTGTTAGGAAAGGGTGGACAATCCGGGGCCCCTGGGGGTTGGGGTGCAGCCAGTGAATGACTCCTCTCTCTTCAAGGCTGTGTTTAATAAGGGGCTCTCCAGCCACCCCCTGCCTTGTGGTCCTTCAGTCTGTTGTGGTAGGGGGCAGTGGGTGGTTTTGCACTGGCTTTATTTGGTGGCTGAATGGATGGCTTCCTCGTGATTTCTTTTGTTCCCATTTTATTAGCAATTTCCCTGTGCAGAGAGTCTTGGACAAGTCTGGATACTGGAAGGAGGTTATATAACAGACTTCCCAGGCTTCAGCATGGTCATACTGGTACTTCACTCATCGCCAGTAGGTTTTACACTTAAAGCCTGGTTGTTTTTGAACATTCTTCTTGGACTGTACAACAGAAAGAGCATTTCCCCTAACTGAGGGTCCTGCAGCTGCCAAGCCCAGTATAGGGACCTTTAAATGCAATAGCTTGTGTAATGCTTTCAATCGCCCTTTACAATGTGTACTATTATTACCTTCATTTCAAATAAGAGCAACTGAGGCTCAGAGAGAGAAGGTGTGACTAGCTCATAGTGATGGACCCAGAATTAAAAACCTAGCTTTAACTTACACTGTAGTTCTGTTACTTCCGCTTGTGCTCTTTACTGCCCAAGGCTTCCCCCTGTTCTTTGGTTTTACTTGTGACATGTTGGCAGCTGCCTGCAGAAGGAAGGCACTGGAGAGAGTGCAGAGCCCAGGAGCAGACTGGAAAGGCTTGGAAATCACAAGCTCACAGACTGCCCTGCAGGTGGTTGTCTCAGCAGCAAACCAGGAAACACAGCCCTCACTTCCATGCTTCAAGCCCTCACATTATCATTTGGGGTGGGTTCCTCCAGGAAGGAGACATTTATTTACTCATCACTGCATTCCCAGAACCTAAGAGTGACTAACACTTGAAAAGCACCAACTGCATTTGAATGGATGGGGAGGAGTGGAGTAGTGAGTGACATCGCAAAGGAATGAGGTCCCACTTTTTTCTTTCTTTTTTTTTAAAGAGCCACAGCATATTATTTTCACCTTGCCCATCAAATTTTAAATTGTTGCTGTGTGACATTGAGAAAGATACTAAACATCTCTGAGTTTTAAAAGGTAAAAACAGTAACTACGTAGTTTTGTGTAGAAGGTTAAATAAAATGAGACAGGAAATATGAAGAGTTTGGCTGAGTCTCTGGCTGGGGCAGGCTTTTGATAAATGGTGGTTATCATCACCATCGTGGTATTTTGCCAATGTTGGGAATAGTATTTCAGGTGTGTCTCTCATAAAGTGAGGCTCGTGGCTGCCTGGCTGCAGGAACCTTGGTTTGTTTTCTTAAAACAAGAACACTTATGTTCCACGAGTCCCAAGAAAGGAGTTTCTTGTCACTCAGCCACATTGCTCTGCAGTGAGTGGGCCCAGAATTCTGACCATGGGGGTGGGGAAGGGGGAAGGGCAAGGCTTCCATGGATTTTTGTTTTCCACACCATTGTCTCTTCCCCAGCTCTGTTACCTGGGGGTCGACTGCTCTCCCATTCCCCACCTATCAGCGTCCCATCACTTCAAGAAACAAATATCAGAATATTCCCCTTCCAGGTGATACAAAGACTAACTAGTGTTTTCCCCAAAGAGTATTTTAAAACTAGAGATTTGTATGGCTCCTTCAGAATCATTTTACGAAAAGAGGCAGCCGCGGGGAAAATGACTTTAAAGGACACATGAAGATGAACTCAGTCTGTCTTCGTGGTAACAGAAATATTGTTATTATTAATATCATGCACTTAGAGAGTGCTGCTTTCTCAAGGAGCTCAAAGCATTGCACATATAGTATCTTATTTCTCCTTGCCGCATGCAAGGGAGGTAAAAGACAGCAATGGGCAATCTTCAGAAAAAAAGACAGTTTACTGAAGTTTGTTTGGGTTGAACTGGAATCAGACCAAGTCATCCCAGGCTGGTTGGAAGACAGCTAATGGGTCAGATTCCTGGGAGCACCTGAATTCCTGTTATACTTTGCTGAACGTCTGGGAGGTAAGAACTCCCTCTGAATGAGACACCTGCACCCACATCTCTGGGGAGTGCCTTGCTGAGTCCCTGGGCCACTACTTAGCAGCCTTCAGGACTTACAGCTGACCTGGGGGCCCCACTTCCCCTTGGAGCTGTGCAGTTTTCTGGATGAGTGGCTAAGTCCAGTGCCTATAGTTGGCATTTTGTTGATCTTGGCTTCTGATCTTATCCAAGGGCATTTGTGGAATTCTGCAGGTAGAGTCAGGAACGTTTCCCATTACCCAAGACCTCTCCCTCTGAAGGCTATTGGATACTTTTAGGATTAGGCTGTGGAAGATTGGGATCTCCTGTTGCCCTAGTAATGGGGAAATCTCTATGGTGTTGTATACCCATGAAGCTTTCTGCAAATTCAAGCATTTATTTCATGTACATGCTCAGCCTTAGCTCTAATCCAGAGCATGCCCCATTTAAGTTCATCCTAACTGAAATTTGACTCAATAAAGAACTGGCTATAAAGGGCTATAGGCCTACTTAGATAAATGTTATGCTGCGTCTGACCTGGAGTCTAATAGAGGCATCATTCCCATCTTTGTGGGTGATGAGAATTTTGAATGAAGTTAGAGGCATTTGGGGACAAGTAGAACCACTCAGAAGGCTACCTCCATACTGTGTGGTGTCAGAATCTTTTGATGTCAGATTCTGACAGACTGGAATCTCAAATTCCAAATCCGCACATACTTACCCATATGTTCTTGGAAAGTTCTATTATTTTCCTGAGACTCAGTTTCTCTATCTGTGAAATAAGAATCATGACATAAATTGAGAAGAGTGGTTAAAAAGGCACAAAACAGGCTCTCTCTCACTAAGGGAGCTCAGGATAGGCTTTACCTCTCTGTTTGGCTTCAGGCACACGTCACTGGGAGCCATCAGTGATTTCAGGAAATGGTAACATTTGATACACCCTTCTAGGAAGACTCCAGGCATTTCATAACTATTACTGTAAGAACATGTATTCATTTGTTTATTCAATCAGTGAGAGAACAAATATTTAGGAAACTTGGGCCACTGGGCTAAATACTACAGACACCATGATGGGAATGGATGCAATCTTTCCCCTCAAGGCATGGTGGCTGTTGTGTTTGGCAGATTTTTTTCCCTTAGCTAGTAATATAAAAATCCCAGGTGG
Organism: Rhinolophus hipposideros; assembly: GCF_964194185.1. Lineage (NCBI taxonomy): Eukaryota > Metazoa > Chordata > Mammalia > Chiroptera > Rhinolophidae > Rhinolophus > Rhinolophus hipposideros. Next base: position 43,267,285 of record NC_138051.1, on the reverse strand, counting down.
CCTGAGTGGAGCTGCTGTCCACAGAGCAGTGAAAGGAAACGGCAAACACTCCTCTGAGTTGACGCGGCCCTGGGATTCAGCAAATCCGACCGTACCAATTAGTGTTTCTGTCAGGGCTGAACTTTGAGGAGATTGCCTCAATTATAAAAGGTCAATATCTCTTGGTTCTGGGACAAGCAAGTCCTGAGCAAGGTGGTAAAATCTAACCAGATAACCCCATGGAGGTCTTTGTCTTTGCCACTCAGCAGTGACCCAAGGCTACCAGACACCTTTGTAACTTAGTGGTTAAGTAGCTCTGACATGCAGTGTGTGCTGTGAAATTAGCACTTAACAGCTTAATAAAAGTATGACTGTATGGGCTTTTTTATTAGCAATTCAAAATGTGTTATCATAACTAGTTAGTCATTCCTCCTAAATGCATCAATTCCAAAGGTCATGGACTTCTCCATAAAAAAGTTACAGTGTGTTAGTTATGGCAATATTAGGTAGGTTTTAGAAAACACATTCCTCCAGGTAGGAGGGAAAGTAGGCAAGGACATTCAGTATCAAGTTTCTGTTTTCCATCTTGCTGCCTTGACACAAACTCCAAGAAGAGAAATTACATCCACTGATATTACCTGTAAGGATAACAGTGACTTTTGACCTAGATGCAATTCCCTATCATGAAGCGGTATCTTGGTAAGCTGCAAGGCTCCATCTCTCAGCATCCAAAGAGTAGAAGGCAGACCAGGTTGAATGTTCTCTTCAGAAGGACAAGACAGGGACAAGAGTTCAGAGAGAACAGTAAGCGGGGTCAGACCCACCGTGATTCTGTGAAATTGGCTCCTCACCTCCATAGCTTCTTCTGTGAACCCAATCCAGCCCTGTGTTCACACCAAGTCCAGAGAGATGTCCCTTGTGTCAACAGACAATAAAACTGGTTTCCTCTCAGTCTAGAGGCACAAAATCAGGCTGGGAACTAATTTGAAAGCATGTTGTCACATAGCTTAGATTTCCTTCTCAGGGAGGGGGGTGGAATTTCTAAATCTTCTGTCCTAGGCCTTTGGTTTGTTTTTTAACTTCCGTTATCAACAGAAGATTTTTTTGATAGAGTGATATTATTAGACTTCTTTGCTCACTTTTCTCAGGGTAATGCGGATAGCAGGAGCTGTTCTGACATAGTTAAATATTTGTGTTGCCCAATAGATAGTTTTCCAATTTATGAAACTTGGACTTTACAGAACTTCAAAAAGAGCGTTTAACTTCTGGGTCACAAGGTCTATGGATGGGTTAAAAATCCTTATATTTATATGCAAGCAATTTTGAATATGTACATTTTGCTGGGGGAAAGAGCTAACATTTTTATCAGGTTCTCAAAGCAGTCAGTGACCTAGAACCTATCAAAAACAATAATCTAGTCAGTTTCTCTAAACTTTAGTAGCTGATAGGTGACTGATGGCTATAAAAAGGTTATTGTAACTAGAGAGAGACGCAATAAGGGGAGATCTGTTAGTAGGAAAAAAAGATGATTCTCAGTCCCTTCGGAAGTATGAGCATTTTAATCATGGGCCTGAGGCCTGGCTTAGATAAAATATATTTTGGTTTTTGTGTCTGTATTGTGGATACACAATAGACTTCATCATACCATTCCGTGTTTGAGTTTCTTATAAAAAATATTTGTCCAGAGAAGTACCTCTCTCCAATCACACATAAATTATAATTTCACAGATTTTGTATGGCCAGCAAATAGGGAAGCTGTGCAAATTTGAATTGTGTTGCTTGCTGACAATATACACTTTTACTTTCACTTTATCAAAGGAACACTACTCCTATTACCCAGCCTGCTGTGTAACTAGTAATTGACAGCTAAAAAGTACAAAGTAAATGAGGAGAACTACCAGAACCCAAGCAATCCAACAAAATGATGTGGAGAGAAGAAATAATTCATAAAATGAAAGAGAATTGTTTAAAATCTTCCTAAGTAATAAGCTCAGAGATTAGAAAATATACTTATAAAACACGGTTTGAATACTATGAAAACAAAACACTCAGAGGATAAGAAAATAGAAAAGACTTTAGCTAATTAAACACAATTATCAAAGTAAAGAAAAAAAGCAATAAAAAAATTAAGTCTAAGAAATTTCTCAAAAAATAGAGGAAATCAGGCAGAATAGGGGAAAAAAAAATTCAAGTAAAGGTAAGAGACATAAAGAAAGGAAACACCCAGGGAGTTCACATTGGATTTCTAAACTTCCTAGAAAGAAAGAATTAAGGAAATGAAGGGAAGTAAATAATCAGTAAGATTTTCCCAGAACCAAAATACTGGGATCTTCCAATCAATAAGGGCACATCAAGTGCTGTCTCTATCTTAGTAATGGAAAGAAACCCTCATCTAGACATAGTCTTGTGGATTCAGAACACCAGGGATGATGAAAAGACCTCCAACCTTTTCAGAAATTATTTTTTAAAAACCTATAAAGGAAAAAGAATACAATGGACATCAATCTTCTCAAAAGCAAATTGGGATGCTAGGAAACAATGGATCAAGCAACTTTCAGGTTTTGAGGAAAATCAACCTAAAATTTTATGCGCACTCAAGTAGGATGTTAAAATAGAAACCTGTTTTAGATTTCACGGACTCAGAAAATGTACATCTCATGACTGGCAAGTTTGAAGTATCAGCTTGAGAAAAGTAGAAGAGAAAGGGTGATGAAACAACAACCAGAAAGTTGTCAAAATTAGGTCACAACTTACTCTGGTGGGTCACCACTCCCACTGCCATGGAAGACGTACCATGCAGCTTGTCTCACTGCTGCTATTGTCCCTGGACACCGGACCCTAACACTACTGTCTCAGAGTGCACAGAAACTCAATAATCTGGCTGCTGCCACCATCATCACCGTCCCACCTAGGTCAAATATTCCATGGTCTCCATTTCTTTGAGTCAGTAGCTCTCAATTCAAAGTCCTGAGTAAAGAAATCTGACAGGTAAATCTCGTTCATGGCCTAGATACAGAGGAGATCAGGAAAGTGGGTTGTAGGCATTTTGAGCTTCCAACAAAGGCACTTGGGCTTTGACCTCCAAAGACTTATCCCGTAGAAAATTCCCCACACGTACAAAGAGAGTTTAGATTCTGAGTAGAAAAACTGACACATATCTTCACAAGATAACTTGGACATATTTGGTGGTGTCTTAAAGGTCAAACTACAAACTAAAATTTAAAAAAATTAGAAACTCTAAGAAAAAGAAAGAAACAAAAGAGAAGGAGCGCAATGGTCCCACTAGGAAGCAAAGTAGAATGTTGTTTGATTGAGTAAATGGAATAAAATGCTTTAACGTGGACGCTACAAATCTTCCTACCAATGACTTTGGGATCAGGAGGTGAGACCTATAAAGAAAGAAATGTCATACAGGAATGCTGTTCAATACAAGGAAGAACAAAATTTATATATTCATAATAATGTAAACAGGTTTTTCTTGTTTTTAATGTTTAATGTTTACTATCAATTTGTGGACAGAGTACATTTGCTTATGGTTTCAGGACAGAATGTAAATGTAAACACCTTGGCAATGCCAACATGTAGGTGACTGAAGAGAGGATGGAGAGAGTCGGAGAATAGGTGGAGGAAAAGATAGTTCACAGATATTTTCCTATCCAAATAGGGTATCAAAAAATATATAGAAAGTCAGTAGGACAAGAAATAGAATAGCATTTAAAGCTACAAAGAGAAAGAGTAGAAAAATCTTTAAAGAAAATGAACTGTTAAATGCTGGGAGCAGACGAGAAGGAGGAAGATTAAATGACCTAGATCTTCGTCTTTCATATTTGGAAGTCAATAGAAAGTTTTTAAATTTAACAAACCAAGGCCTGGTGTTATAAGATACTCTAGAGGTATGAGGGTGATAACCTTGGAACAACTGAAACCTGACTAGAGTTGACATTGCTGTTGGGGAATGGAACTAGAGTAAACAGATGAAACATAAGCGGCCCTGCTTTCAGTCATTACCTCTTGAGTTATTATGCGTATATGAAACTTTAATTAAATTAAACTAACATTAAACTAAAAGTAGATAAGTAAGCATCTTTGAAAAATAACCAAAATGGCATTTATTTATTTATTTATTTATTTATTTATTTATTTATTTATTTATTTATTTCCTTTGTTTCATGAGTAGAGAAAAAAATGGATGTGTGTTACTAAAAACTGATTAGAAACCAGGATTATTTAAAAAATAGTTTATAGCATTTTCTCTTCTTCATTTTTGTCAGGTACACAAAGAGAAATAATTTATTTTAATTTTACTAAAAATTATTCTAATGAAGATATTTAAAGACTATTAAATGTTGAATATATGTGAGTTCAATGTGAAATATAAAACAAAGCATAAGTTTTCAAGTTCCTTTTGGCAAGTCTAGATTTGCATGGAGTTATTTTCTCTCTCTCTCTCTCTCTCTCTCTCTCTCTCTCTCTCTCTCTCTGTATATGTGTGTTTGTATATGTGTGTGCGTATTGTTACCTCCTGAACTTCAATTTTAGAAGGCATCAGCAAAGATCTGCAATAGAAAACTATATTTTCCAACTAAGCACCTTACTTTGATAGAAGTTGTTGAGTTCCACAATTAATTCTTGTCTCTAGATCAATGGATTGAATAAATGGCAGATCAACCTTGACAAGATGGAACAAATACAGTCATTAGTGAAATCCTAACAACACACAACAATTGACTGTGAATTCAGGTCAGTTTGTCTGCTTTGAAACACTTTTCCTCTGTACTATTTCATACTTGACTAGTCCTTATTGCGTACTTGACATGTTTTGTAATTGTTCATAGGCAATTTGGAATCTTTATTTATAAAAAAAAAAACACACACACACACCATATTTACTTAGAAGATGTGAATGTGTAGAACATGACTTGCATAGTTAACTTGAGGTTTTACCACAGTGCAGTAAACACAACAGCATACATATTTTGAAATTTTGGAATAATATCTATGGCTAGAATATGAGGTAAGTGTCTGGGGGATGTGGGGAGAAGAACAGGTCTGCTATAAGTATGGGTGTGGAGCAGCATTTTGTCTCCAGAAGACAAGACAATCTGGATTTGGAGTTAGCATCTCACTAAAGAATGTGAAGAAGGACAAAACTAGACAGGAAGGAAGAAATGATAAGTTGGGGCATCTTTCCAATAGGAACTTCATATTTGACAGGCAATGAAATGGGCCCACAAGGGACCTCCTGATGCATACAGGGTGGTACTTGCATTTTAATCATGCAAGGTCCTCTGTGGACCATCATTTGAGTGGGTTCTGTTGCCACTTCCTTCTTCCCACAGATCATTCTTTGTAGTTCTAAGAAATACACAACAGGCTTAGATGCATTTGATTTCCTGGGAATTTTGTGGACTTGTTCTATTTACATTGAGTCTCTTTTATGGATTACAGCACGGGAGATTTAGGAAGGACTTAGGTATGCCTGAGCAGGAGTGTACTCGTCTTACCAACGAGAAAGGACAAACTAATCTAATTCTTGTAAGCTTCCCAGGAGGCTCATGCTTACCAGTAAGCAGCTTGCTAGTATTTTCACTTTTACCTAATGCCTCCTCTTCACAATGTTAGGTTCTGAATTCTTAACCATTTTTGAAAACATTTGAGAAGAAACTCAGAAGGCAAATACAAAGCTTGCTGGGTGGTTGTGTCTATACCCAGTGAATTATGTTACATTCAGGTGAGTACATGTTTCCTTGGTCATAAATTAGGCAGTCCTCCTCAGAACAAATCAGGTTAACTTCACACTCCTGGACATAACCTCAGTAATCAAAAGAGTCTCCTTGATGTTTGTTAACATCCTGTTTATTACCCTGGGCTAGGCAGCCTCCTTAGTTCCTGTCGTTAATGCAGGAGAGGTACAGAGAATTACTCATTCTCATTTGTCAGGAGGGTCGTGATTCTAACTAGCTAATTCTCACATACCCTTGACCTTCACTCCATCCCTGACACTTTTTCATCACAGTGTGCCCAACTTGATAAGAATAGAGTTCTTGGACTTTCTAAATATATCTCCTTACCTTTCTTGCCACTACTCTTTCACCTGCCTTGTTCTACTCAGAAAACAAAAAAAGTTCTTCATCTTTCCATGTGTTAAAGCCAGAAATGAGTGAGCAATCCTTGATATTTATTTTTCTATCACATACTCTATCCAATCTATTCCAAGTTCTGTAGATTTTATTTCGAGTTCCACTGTCTACATCCCTATTCCCTTAAGTTTAATTACCCACATCTCTTCCCTGGACAACAATAGCCTCATCAGTGTCCCTGCTTCCTTTCTTAGACCCTGGCAGTCCATTCTATACATGATGTTAGAATGATCTTTATAAAAACAAAAAAAAAACCACATTTATTTCATCATATCACTGTAAAAACCTTCATCTGGGAGTCAGTATACTTAAAGACTAGATTTCTTAACATGTAGCCCCTGCCTTCTTCTCCAACCTTATCTTGGCCCATTCTCTTCCTGATTCCTACATTTTGATTACATTGGTTTTTGTTTTTTTGTTTTTTATTTAGTTGAATGAGGCCACACTCTCTCTCATTCTGAGGCCTTCTCACAGCTGAAAAGGTCTTCCTCCTAGTCTTTACCTGGATGACTCCTTCCTACCTTCCAGAGCTTCCCTCTAATGCCACTTCCTTAAAGATACTCTCTATGACTCTCTCTGTAAACTCAAATATGTGGCCAACGTTGTATTTTTATAGGACAGCACTGCTCAAAGGGCAAGCAGCTAGTTATAGATGTGACAAATCCAAGGCTAGCTGAGCTCTGCTTTATTCTTGCTTACTCCTGCCTTTTCACAATCCAACTCTTCCTCTCTGCATTTTGTAGCATGTCTTGGCCTTGCCCTCACTAACATCCAACCAAATCTAAAATTTTTATGTGGCTCCTCAGCTGAATACTCAGATCTCAGAACTACACTTTTGAGGACTCTCTCATGATACAGAAATTGGCCCTAGTTATGCTAAACTCCATTCATTCAAACATTCAACAAATTTTTTTGTAGCTACCACATGCTAGATAATGTGCTAAGTACTGGGAATGGAAAAGAGAGTGAAGTGACATCCCTTTCTGCATGGAGCTCATACTTGACTAGAGAGACAGATGTTAGACACACACACACACACACACACACACACACATACACACAATAATATTAACAAGTTGTGATCAATTCTATGGTGAAAGTAGTATGACTAGAGAATCTGTGATTTTTGGATTCTCCAGTAATTACATTTAAAGAGGATAAAAAATTAATTTTAATAAAAATATTTTTGTTTATCTAATATATCCAAAATATTACTTTTCAACATGTAATCAATATGGAAAATGAATGAGATATTTTAAATTATTTTTTATACAGATCTTCAAAATCCACTGTATGCTTACACATACATCACATCTCAGTTCAGATCAGCCATATGTGGTTAATGGCTACTATATTGGACAGAGGAACCTTAGAGATTCTCAAAGTCTTATTGGTGCTGACCATGAACTTGTCCTAATTTTCTCACAATGGGATATTACTACTCAGATAAGACATGACTCCTTGCGTGGCACACTCCTGATAAATTTAACTATACTCAAGGCTGAAGATGGTGGGTAAAGCTGACATGTGAAAGAGAGAGCTTTGTGTAGCTCCAGTACACAGAATTAGAACTGAATTCAAGGAGGCAGATTGTACTCAGAACTGTAAACAATGAGAACTTTCAGGAAACAAATGAGATGCCCTGTCTTGTACTTCTTGTCATTAGAAGAGCCAAGGAGAGGCTGATGCCCACTTGGGCTAGGATTCAATAATTCAGTGAAGGCTTCTATCAGATGTTCTCTCAAGTTCCTTTGAATCATGAGATTCTGTAATTGAATTAAACTTGGAACATTCTTCCAACAAAACATAGTACTTTTTTCTTTTCTGGCCTTCACTTAGAAGGCATTAGAAAACACTTTTGAGAGCATTTTATTTTTAGAGAAAACAAGTTTTCATCTATAGCTACTTATGCAAAGAAAATTTTAGAATTTGGGTAAATTATTTAAATAATTATAGAGGAAAAATGATAAAACAATTGGGGGGGTTAAGAAGAAATAATCTCTTTATCCTTTGTGTCTTGACTTCAGTTTTATAGTATAAATTAGGCCTTAATGAATGTCTACCCTACATGGCATATTGGACTCATCTACAATCTTATTTGACTTAATCATGTATGTTAGTGATGGCAGCTCATTTTTTTAAATGAAATTCTAACTATACATTTGTATATGAAATTAGTTAATATTTGCAAATAGACAGATTTTCTACATTATGGAACTCAGGCCTGGGAAATGCTGACATATTATAGTCACTTCTCCCAAAATATTACATCAATACATTATGTTTCCCACTTGTTGCCAGGGATGACCTTAGTGACGTCTGGCCCCTGTTGGTGCTGAGCACTCACCTTACTATTGCTGGGAAGATAGAACTCAGCCCAGACTGCTACAGATTCTCCCTGCTTTTAACCTGAGAGACAAAAAAATTAACTTTTTCCTTTTTTTGAAAATGGAAGGATATAAAGAAATAAAGTTGAGACTATGGAGAATTGTGAGATAATGTATTTTGCAGTGATAGATGTTCCTTATTTGCATATATATATATATAGAGAGAGAGAGAGAGATAGATATAGCTATATAGATATAGATATATAGATATCTCTCTCTATATACATATATACATATACATACATATATACATGTGTGTATATATATATATATATATATATATATATATATAAATGAGTAAGGTTATGGCATTTCTAGAAATCTACAGATTTTCTTTAATATTGGTATTTTTATTATTATTATTTTCAATGTCTGAGTGCCTTCTATATTTGTGGATAACCTGTTATTAACTCTACTTAAATATATTTTCCATGTGCTTCACACCACTCATTCATGCCCTGCCTCCTATCCCATATGCACACATTACCCTCACACGTGTGTGTGGCCTCATGTGAGTATGTGTGTACACCCCCCACACACACACATACACAGCAATAGAGTTCATTCTGTTAAGGTAGCAAATTTGCTCTCTATGTTCCCAGGTGAGGTAACAGAGTGCCTTTGGTTCTCTTTATCTCTTCCTAGGCTCTTTCTGTCCTATCAGTTACCAGATCCCTCTAAGGCTAAGTTCAAAGCCTTTAGTTCTATGCTCAAAACAGTAGTTTGGGCCATAGAAGAATCTACAGAATGCTAAATGGTACCTTTGTCCTATTTAGAAAGAATTTCACTCAAGTGAAAATGGAGAGCTCTTTCCATTTTTAACCTCACTATTTAATTCACATATCTATTCATTCATTCAGTCATTTAGTAAACATTATTTCTGAACACCCACTTCATGCCAGCCACCATATTAGAAAAGTAAACCCTTTCTATGCCCTTATTTGGTTCACAAGTAAGCAGGGGACACATTCCCCAAAACACTAACTTTACTACAACTTGACAAACCAGGTAACTGACAAGTGTGTAACGTGTCGTGCAGTGGGCATGCTGGAATGGGAGTGACTCCCAAAGAGATGGTATTTGAGCCAGGCCTTCAAGAATGCGGTGCACTTGTGGCACTTGGTAGAGGGAGAGGGGTGCAGGCAGCCCCGGCAGGGTGAACAAAGCAGGCAAGCACAGCGCATGTGTGGGGAGTGAAAGATGGTGTGAGGTGACTGGGTAGGTGGAGTCAAGGCTGCAAAGTCAAGAGTGGGCAGGTTGCAAAGAGCATAAGGACTGGAACTGCCCTGGGCACTTTCCTACTTCTCTCTTACTTTTGGAATATGTTTTACTTCTAGGTCTAAGGATTGAGACTAGAGAGCCTTCTAGAATACTGCACTGGAAAATATGAGAAACAATCAGGCTACATTGCGTAGTGGTGGCTTCTTCTACCCCCCTTCTTGTCCTCCTCCTCCCTCTATAAAACAGCAAGCACTCATCTTTTTGTACTCATTTTGCAACAACAGTGCATAGAATGCCTAGACATGGGGAAATTCGGGTGCCACTCTGTACTAGTTTTCTATTCAAAAACAAAATGTCGTTATCTCATAGACATAAAATGTTAATGAGCCCAGCCTCTGTGTCCACTGGGAACCACCCATGGGCCAGTTCTGCTATAGAGAGTTCTGGAGATTGCTGAGTAGAATGTCAGAATTCAAATGACCTCAAAGCCCTATTGTAGCCAAATGGCCTTAGCATGAATGGGGATGTTCACACTCAGGCTTGTGACCACAGAAAAAGGAGCTGGTCCACCTCCCTAGACGATTATATAGTCTTTACAAACCAACTTTGCCTCATAGGCTTGTTTTCTCCTGAACCAAGCCTGTAGATCCCACAGGAAAGTAGGAAAATCTAATGTGAACTCTGTACCCTGCACGAGATATAATATTGGAAAAGTCACCACAATGGAAAATGACTGATTAATCCTGTTGACTCTGGTGAGCTGGTACTCAGATCTTAAAAGCCAAGACCACATGAGTATATGGGTCAGACTAAACTAAGCAGAGTGACCAAGCTATTTTGTGCATACAGACAGCCTAGATGCCCACGATAAATAGTCTCTTGGCCTGACTTTTGACAAAGCATTTCCTTGTACATATGGTTCGTTCTAAACCTTTGTTACTGACCTAAGCAACCTATTCCTTCAGCCTTTAAAGGACCTTGTAGCAGGCATCCAGACTTGCAAGCTCACAGCCATAAACATTTTTCTGAACTCACATAAGCCCATCCCAGAAACACATTCATGTATTTCAGAAAGGGATATAAGAGATCAATGAACTGAATTTTGCCAAACTTAAGCTTCTTATACTTAAACTAGTTTCTCCAAAATCTCCAAAATCTATCTCAAGTTTTTTCTCCTGTATAATCTATTATTTCATTATCGATCCCTTCCCTGTCCCCACCTCTCATCCACAATGTTTGTTACTTTCTATTTGCTCAATCTGTTCTCTCTTAAAAAGTCACCCTCTTTTTCTCTTACCTAAACCCTATTTGTCTAGCTCTTATGGTTCTGGCTTATTTTTCATGTTACCTAGAATCCTTTCCCCAATAATCTCTAGATAACACAATAAATATTTATTTAGTACATATTTATTGGATGCCTGCTTTATGTCCGTATTATGTGCTACGAAGAGTATAAAGGTAGGTTTAGGGTCCCTGTCCTAAAGAGCTTACAATTTAAAGAAGAAATTTGTGAAGTAGACAAGTATACCTATGAGGCTTGGTAAATAAGTGCTAAGTCAAGGTCAAAACCCTGTGCTTTTGGAATCCTAAGAAAAATGGGACAGACAAATAACTAGAGAAATGACAGAGATCAAAGAAGTTGCATTTGAACTAAGCATTGGTGAATGTAAATGATCCTTGATTTCTGATTGTTTCCAGCACTTGTTATATCTTGCACTATAGCATTTAATTAAACCAAATGTGACAGTCTTTTAAAATATACGATTTGTTTCATGCCCAATTTTGTCAACCGTGGGTGGGTCTGGTCTACCTGGCAGAGAGTGAACTTCCTCAGAGCAAGCCCTATTATCTTTTCCTCTTGTATTCCTCAGGCACACAGCACGTGCTCAGTTAACCTTGGCTGGGTCCTGGACACATTACTGTCATGATGAGTATCAGTAGATTTGGTTACTTCGCACAATTTCAAGTTGAAGAACCAAAGACCTCCTTTAAAACCGGGCATGTTGTTTAGAATCATAATAGGTACTATGATGTATCTCAAAATACTGCTGGACTCTTTAAAGTTGTTGCACCACTAGAGTCTGCCCAATGCCCCCAAAGGACTCTCTGTAGAGGCATCGTTAGACACATTGAGATTTTGGAACTTCAATTTAGCACCAACATAACCTGATATTGGTGGCTGCATATCGACCTCATCCAGAGAGCAGCTAACTCTGCCCTAGATCAAAGAGGGAGGAGCCTTCAGGGTAAGGGGGCAAAGCCCACATGGGAAATAGGGGCAGTCTCTGCTCCCTCCAATTCCAGGCTGAAGCGATACACTATCACAGAAGCATTTTTCTTTTTTCCATGAGCTTGATATTCAGTTGATGCTTGTTCTGTTACATGGAAAACTGTGCATGGCCTCAGGAAACTGGCTTCTTGACTAATGATATTTCCTAGGAGTTATTATAGTCAATCATCCTGCTTAATGGAATTGTTGGACAGAATGGATGAACCATTCATTGGCAATCCCAAACAGGAGGCAATCAGTGCTGCAGTCGTCTCACGTCAGGGTGTCAGGGCCACATTGGTCTCCAGCTGGGTGTACTATTCTCAGGTGCCTCCTCCTCGCCTGTGTCACCTCCCTCAGCCTTTAGAAGTCAGCAAAGCCAGATCTTGGTTTATCAGACATCAACATATGATGATTTCTCCTGCCTCTTCACCTTGCACAATGGCACATAATTGAGGGCTGGCTCCTTGAATGTCTCCTAATTGCATTGCCTTCAAGATTTCAGCTATCCTGTAATATGGCAATGCCTTTTGGATCAGGAAAACCTTACCGTCTAAGGACTTGATTTTCTGGACTGCTAGCTTGTGTTCAAGGATGTTCAGCTCCTAGGCATGGCACTAGGCAGCTTTAGGAAACGCTGATACAACTGTAGCAATTTTCCCCAATTTGTTCCTGACAAACAGCGCTCCTCAAAATTGAGTTGACTTCTTTTCTTTTGTTCAAAAATGCTGGTAAACATAATTAGCCTCATTAACCTCAGTTTCTGTTTCATAACTGAAAATTAGCCTACAATCACTGGTTTGCTGGAAAGCACAGTTGTAATTAGTCTTTAACTGACTGATACAAAAAATCTGCCTCTTCTTTAATTTCTCTGACATCTCAGTGCATAGGAAAACATGTTTGAACTCTCCCACACTGGCATTGGGGACAGGAGTAAAAATAAATCAGAGATTTAAATCAAGGATCTCAAGCTGAGACATGAAAACCGATATTCTTGCACATGGAAATTGGAGACGAGGAAGCATTTGTCAGAGGCGATGATGAGAAGGTAGATACTATGAAGTCTATTCCCAACACCACTTCTAACATGTCCAGAGAAGTTACTAGTACGCTGAGGAATCTGTCATCCATAGGCAAAGTCAAAGGATTCTTTGCAAAACTGATTGGGAAACAAGTATGTAGTTACTCCCTTGGCAAATGTGAAGAATAGCTGTCCCAGCCCTTGTTGACCAGCATTATAGTGCCCTTTTTGTGAGCAAGAAGTCACATTTCATGGGCAGCCTTGGCACTAGTTCCTTTTTCAGGCTAGTACCTGAAGACTAGGCTTCCAGGCCTTGTGATTAGACAGCTAGGACTATGAGTTTTATTGAGAAACTCTATGGGCATTATCCTCCAGTGGCTGGTAGCCTGAAGAAGGTGTCCAGGTGTCCAGGCAGGAAGGATGGAGATGTTAATTTCCTTTCAATCAACAGACAATCTGCTGAGATAAAGGGAAAGTAGTTTGAAGTAGTTCAACCAGGTCTTTGGGTCTGAGTGACGTCTCGGAGATAGGCTGTGACGGGAGCCTATCCATCTGCAGCCCATCCATCTGAATTAGTCATCGAGGTGACAAATCAAGCCCACATACTGATGGCCTTCTGAAATGAAGATGAGTATCTCAGGGCTCAGAAATCTGAGGCTAGCGATACATTGTGTGTGAGTATGTGGGATGGTCGGTGAATGGTAGGCCCTCAGGCTGAAGCATGGATGACTCCAAATAGAGCTTATGGTTTAGCAATGTTCTGAACTGGGAGGTGGGAGACCTATGTGTGGCAAATATCTTTTCCTCTATTAGCCTCAGTTTCCCCTTGGGGGAATGAGGAGTTTACAGGTTACAGTCCTTAGGACCCACCTCACTCAGGTAGTCTTTGAGTGGATATTAAGCAAAACCATAAGTTCCAGCATTCACAAACAAGTACTGGACTTCCTAACATAGACATAATTCTTTTCTTTGTCCCCTTTGCCTGCTCCGCACACTATGGTATTCTCTTAACTCCCAATAAAGGTTCTTAATTTCCGAGTTGTTTTTCTATAGACTTCGATCATGTCCCCTGGCATGCACAGGCTCAAGGACTCTGAAACATCTCCCTGCCAGTGTGGACTCTGGCTGGAGGGCTGTGAAATGGAGCCGAGCTGTTCTGTCTCGGTGCCCAAACTGCAAATGAGAAATTTTATAATTCAAATTGAAGTTCTCCTGTGTCACTCCCTGCACCTCTTATCAAGCCCCATAACAGTGAAATAAAATAGTCACTAAAATCAGGAAATAATCCAGGGCAGTAAAGTAGGTTTTAACAGGCACCTAAGGCATCAGATGCAAATAAAGTAATAAGAGAGGAAATTAATATTATTCTATGCTCGTTGGAGAAAGTGGTGTGTGACACTCGACTGAGTGGCAATATCTTTGAAGCATCTCCCTTGATGGAATTGTTGGACAGAATGGATGAACCATTCATTGGCAATCCCAAACAGGAGACAATCAGTGCTGCAGTCGTCTCACATGAGGGTGTCAGGGCCACATTGGTCTCCAGCTGGGTGTACTATTCTCAGGGGCCTCCTCCTCAGCATTGCTTATGCAAGAGGCTCTGTCTTTGCCATAATCTGTTTGGAACTGGTCATGGGCTTGGGCAAGATAACTGGCTCTAATTACTGGGAGTTCCCTGATAGACGTTTCTGAATTGAGAATTGTTTGAAGAATTCCCAGGAATGTACCATTTAGGAACCACTGTATTCCAAGAATGACATTGAGACTCTGAACTACAGAGATACGATATGTTTTGGCCTAGCTGTCTCCCACCTTATTTCACCTTCTCTGGCCTCATAGAGATATGCTTTCTCCATTTCATGTTCTGTTCATTTCAAACAAGCATCACATATCCCACAGAAAGAAGACATTGGGGGTGGTTGTTTTGACAAGACACTCAGCAATAGGTACCTCCCTCTTCCTCTGGCATTCATTTTTGCGTGTTTTTTTTTTGTTGTTGTTGTTGTTGAGTAATTAAACACAGAAAGGTCACTGAGCATCCTGGCAATTACAGGAAGTGGGAGGAGGGAACATAAAGCAAGCAAACAATCAATATGAAGACGTCAACAGTGTTTTTGTTTTTCTTCCAGTTTCTCTAGAAGGCATTAGTTATTTATTGATTATTCATATGCCACCTACTTCCCCAAAGATTTTTTTTTTTAGGCAGGCCAATGTGATATCATCTCAGTAATACCTAGAGTTTCCTAAATTTAATTTCTTGGCAAAACAACAACAAGCCAGTACAAAAGTCTTTAAAAGTGTGTTGTTTAATCTCCATGTATTTGTGTTTTTTCCTGCTTTCTTTTTGCAGTTGATATCCAATTTCAAAGCCTTGTGATCAGAGAATATGCTTGGTATGATTTCAAACTTCTTAAATTTGCTGAGGCTGATTTTATGTCCCAATATATAGTCTATTCTTGAGAATGTTCCATGTACACTCGAAAAGAATGTATAGTCTGATGTTTTAGGATGAAGTGCTCTATATATGTCGATTATGTCCATTTCATCTAATGTGTCACAAAAATCTGATTTGAGTACTTCTAAGTTCCAGTGAAATAAAAAAAAAAAGTGTCTTGGTGAAAACACTGGTCTTCACTTATTCCAGTTCTCTGTTCCACCATCTAGTCATGCTATCTTCATTTCAAGAAAGTATTTGCTTCTTTGTCTTGCTCAGGTGTATGTGTTAAAACAGGTGCAATAACAAGATTTGACTCTTTCTGATTCTTGCACCTTCTTGGCCCAGCCAGTGAAAAGGGCAAACTGTATTCCACATCCCCAGCATCTAAGAGGCCTTGTGTCAGAGTGAACTCTCTTTCAATAGCACTACTTGTCTAGAGGATAGCCATTCCCTCCGGATAACTTCTCAGAGTTGATGTCATAATAGTGGTGATTTTGAAATTCTGAGCCCTTTTCATTAAACTGAGTTGTTGCCATTCTGTGACCATATTTAGGTTTTCTCACTCCATGTTTTGTTTCATTCATGCTATGCTTCTGGCCTGAAATCCTCCCCATTTGCACTGCCTGTCATAATCCTCAGTCATCCTCATTCTTCATGGCTTTGTGGAAAGATTACAACCTCATGAAACCTTTGGTATCAGTTATCAATTGTCACAGTAAAGCTGAGTAACAAATAACCAATGTAGTGGCATACTATTGTAGATATTTATTTGTCTTCACAAGTCTACGGTTCAGCTGCCTGGTTCCTATGGTCTCAGTGGGGTTCACTCATGTATCTACAGGCAGCTATGTGAAGGCCTAAAGATTTGCTGACCTTGGCTCTGCTGTCTTACGTGTAAGAGCATTGGCTGGCTGTGAGGTGACCTAGGAAAACCTTAGCTAAAACAACTGTGCTTTCCTCCACGTGATTTCTCAGCCTTCAGCAGGTTAGCTTGGGCTTGGTCTAGTGGTGATGACAAGGTTCTGAAATAAAAAGAGGAAATGTACAAGGCCCCTTGAGTCTTAGGCTTAGAAGTGGTACAGCATCACTTCTGCTGCTTCCTATTGGTCAAAGCAAGCTATAGACCAACTCAGTTTCAAGGTGTGGGAATCTGGACTCTTCCACTTATAAAAAGAACTGCAACATCGTAATGGGTATGGATAGGGAGAATGAAGAACTTGAGGACTTTTTGCAGTCAATCTACCACAACTTTTCTGATTGCCTTGTTTGTAGAGGATTTTGATTGCGGTTTATTTTTACTGGTTTAATACGTGTAGTATTATTTGGGTACTTGCTTCATCTTCCTTTATGAGTCCCTTAGAGTCAGAGGCCCTGTCTCATTCATTCTTTGGGCCTCAAGCTGCTTAATTCAGTGAAGCATTAGGCATATTTAAGAATAGAAACAGTCTACAAATAAAGGCGAGATAGAAAACACACGCACACAGAATTTTAAATCTGGGGTGACTTTAAACTTTTACTTCATCATCCTGTCTTATAGTAGTAGGTAAGCTGCTCTAAACAGAAAGCCAAATTCAAAAATTGTCTGTCAAAATACAGACCACCTCCCTCCCCACCAAGTCAGTTCCTGTTGCAAGTCAGTTCCTGTTGCACCACCCATGCACTTTAACAATCTTGCTTTAATTTTCTAATTTCTTAGCAGACAGAGAAAAGCCATTTTCATCTTGGCCTTCACTGTCTGCCTTCCTCTTGTCACTACGATTCAACTACACACTTCATTGGTGACAATGACATCTGCTTAGCATTCCAAGCTGGGAACAGTGCCTGAAGAACAGTGCTTTGCACAAAGTAGGTGTTCAGTAACTATGTGTTTAACATATAGATGCAGGAAATTCCTTCCACCTTGGGGTCTCGAGGTCCCATCTCATGGAGGATTTTCTGTAAGAACTACTATATGACCCTGTAGGGAATTCTGGTTTCTCTGATGTCTTTTTTGTCTTCCTTCCTGAAACATGGCTCCCATAGGAGTTGGTCCACCTCACACCTTCAGAGTACAGTGAATCCCCATTCGCTTGGTATCTTCTATCCAGCCTTTTGGCCAGAACTGTATTTTAGGAAGATAAAGCCAATCCATAGGTGGGGGATGTGAACTCAGCTTTGAAGAGAAAGAGAAGGTTGAGCTCTATATTGACTCATTCATCTTGAGGGCTCTTCACTCTGCAGAATGGAATTCGATTAATGTTTCAGATTTTTAATAAAATTTGTTCTCACCATGACTTTTCCTGTCCCCATTTATTTGAGTTTTAGGTTTGTATTACAGGAAGTCTTTTATAATCAGCATATGCCCTCATAGTTTTCCTGGTTTGGTTTAATTCCCTAGCCAAATCGCCAAAAGAGTCTTCTTAATCTTTCACTCGGAACATTCTTTTTAAAGCGTTATTTAATCTATAATTCTGTGCCTTTTATTGTTGGTTGTAGGTTAGTAGGTTTTTAACCTCAGTTTACAACACAGTGTATCTTTCAGATTCTCCCTGAATCATTTTCTTTGAATCAGTCCCTGTGATGGTTCCTTTTACATGTCAAGATAACTGGATCATAGGACGCCCAGATATTTGGGCGCTGTAATAAAGGTTAATTCTGGGTGTCTGTGAGAGGGTTTCCAGATGAGATTAGCATTTGAGTCTGTAGACTGAGCAAAGCAGATTGTGTTCCTCACTGCCAGTGGGTATCATCCAATTTGTTGAGGGCCTGCATAGAACAAAACAATCGAGGATGGGAGAATGCACTCTCTTTCTCCGTCCGACTGTTTAAGCTGACACATTGGTCTTTTGCCCTCAGACTGGGACTTCCACCATTGGTGCTTCTGGTTCTCAGGCCTTTGCACTCAGATTGGAATTTACACCCTGGCTTTCCTGTGTCTTCAGCTTGCAGACAACAGACTGTGGGTCTTCCCAGCCTTCATAACTGTTGGAGCCAATTCCTTATAATAAATCTCTTTATATGCATCCAACTGGTTCTGTTTCTCTGGAGAACTCTGATTAATACAGTCCCTTATGGTGAGATGACTATGGCTTTGTGACTTTAGGACAACCTGATGTCTGTTCCCTTCTGGTATTTCTCTTCAACTGCCAACATTTCTCCATCAATAGAGGTCAACAGCAGTAGTTAAATTGCTAGTGCTCCTGCCTTTTTACCTTTCAGCATGGTCTATTATTCTCTATGATTTTCCAAGATTCTATCTTCCCTGAATTCAAGTCTTCCTTGAAACTTAGTCTTTCCTATCAAAAAGGACAGGTTCTACTTTGCCTTGTTTTTTTTTTTTTCTTAACTTTTATTTATTTTAAGTGTGTTTTTCTAGAACCCATCAGCTCTAAGTCAAGTAGTTGTTTCAATCTAGTTGTGGAGGGCACCGCTCACAGTGGCCCATGTGGGGATCGAACCGGCAATGTTGCTGTAAGAACACCGCACTCTAACCAACTGAGCTAACCAGCCATCCCCCACTTTACCTTTTAAAAACAGAAAAAAAATCCTCCATCTCCAAAATCATTTATTTTCTCTTCTGTAGTCAGGGTCTATTTCAAATTTTATATCATACTCTCTTAAGACTAGATAGAAAGGGTTACGACACCTACAACTTAGAGTGATAAATTACTGGCTAAAATCTTTCAGTCGTTTGTTTCAAAAATTTTTTAAATAAAATATAAAAAGTAGCCTGAAAGTAAATTTTTACTCAACAATTATTTATTCCTGATACTCTCCCAGAGATTTTACCTAATAACACAGACCTCTTCCATTTGTCTTTATTTGCTTTCATCCTTTGAGAGAAACCTTTATTCTTCAGGTAGTTGAAACAATAATTATTTAGCAATTGCTAGTGACTGGCGCTTGCGTTAGGTACTAAGGAGCCAAAGATAAATGCCCTCAGGCTGTGCAAGGAACATGGTGTGTCTTCCCGCCAGTCAGATCAGAAGCCCGAGGTCCCTACTAGGAATGCTGGGTGAGCCTTTCCCACTTTCATCTTGCTCCCTCTGATTCCAGAATGATGCTTTGAGCACTGGATGTTAGTTACTGAATAAGATATTGAACAGGTTTCTTTCTTGTCATTAGGATGAAACTTTAAAGGGAAATATCTTTATATTCTTTTCTCTGCCGTTTTTAAATACTAGGCTGTGATTGTTCCAAACTGTATGTTTTTTTCACATTTCAGGTAGTAGAATCTTTATATCAACCATGCATGCACCCTTATTTTTTCTGGCTGTGCTTTTTTCCCTCATAAAATTTATATTTGTGTCTCCCATCCACCAGCCTTTCCCACAAACTCCTCAGGCAAAGAATTTATTTCAATTTTCTGTAATTTCGCTTTGTAACACCAATAAATAATCCACCTATCTCTATGAGGACACACTGACCTTTTGTTTCTTATCAACTTGACAGTTTTATTTCTTGTCTTTAGTTTTTACATATTTTTGCTTCAGTTCTCTCATCTGGGTTTTTTTTTGCCCAGTTTTATGCCCTGGCTACCAAATTTTGGCTTCTCAGACCTCCACCATCCCCTTCTTTTCATTTGCAGAGGTTCTTCCACCCCCGGGCTCTTGTTGTTGCTTCTGGTGCCTGTCTTTCTCACAAGGGATCTGCTGTCTGCTTAGCTGATTGGGTTCCAGCTTCTCTTGGACTCAGTTCACTTACCTCTCTGCCCTTACCCTCCCCCTGCTTTTGCCTGTGCTCCCTGAATTATTCTCTCACCTGACCATGCAAAACAAGATATCCAGAGATAAGAAAGCCTCCTTACCCACCCCATCCCATCAGCAGTCCCCATCGCCCACTCACTGCATTGCATTCATCCACTGACTCATGGAACAGTACAAGTTCACAAGAGGTTGATTTTGTTAGACAATACAGTGAGAACTATTGGCGATGCCTTACAGCCTCTCCCAGGCACAGTGTCCCCTCTCCATTCCCTGCTCTTTACCTCTTCTTTGTTGCTACTGGGAACCTATTGTCCTATGCAAAGAGATTTGTTTAATATTTTATTTTGACAGTCCCAAACTTACAGAAAATTTGAAGCAACCGTAGAAAAACCTCCATCTACTCTTAGCCCAGAGCCCCATTCATGTTTTGCTAAATGTCTCAGCAACATCCCTTATATCTGAGGTCAACCATTAAGACTGTTCTCAGTCTCTCTAAGCTTTCAACCTGGAATGGTCTTTAGTCGTCCCTACCGCCATAACCTTGACATTTTCAAAGAATTGCAGACCAGTCATTTTGTGAATGTTCCTGTATTTGGGTTTTCCAGTGCTTCCCCAATTATACGCTTTTGCATGCAGTATTGCAGATGCTGTAGTTCACTCCAGTGCATCCTATCCAGTGGCACATAACTTCTGTTTGCCCTGTTCATTTTGATCACTTGATTGAGATGGTGCCTGCCAAGTTTCTCCACTGTACAATAACTTCTTTCCCCTTGGTAATTAATAAGTATATTGTGGGATGATATTTTGAGACTATATAAAATCATATTCCTTATCCAATTTTTGCCCACAAGTTTTGGCATCCTTTGCTATGTTTCTTTGCCTAAATTAATTATTACTGTGATGGAAATGGTGGTTTTCCTTTACATTTATTCGTTGATTTCTGATCCTAAGAAGAGATGGGGGGTGAAGGGATATCACTGTGTGAGGGATATAAATGATAAATGTCTAACTATTACATTGTTTTGTATACCTGAAACTAATAAAAAAAAAAAAGAAAGTGCTTTCTCTCTCAACGTATTAATTAATCCATTCATTTATTTATCAGTGTGGACTCATAGCTTCCTATTTTACTCAACATGTTGTAATATATTCTCATTCATTTGGATGCTCAAATTGTCCCAGTTTGGCCAGTGGGAGCTCCTACATATATGAACTTTTGACATGTCTTCCTTGTTCTTTGATCATTTCCTTACTTTCTATCACAGAAAAAGACATTCCAGACTTACCTTGTTCTTTGCCTGACCCAGACCCAGGGAATCAGTCATTTATATATATGTACATATATGTATATATGTGTGTGTGCACATATATGTGTATACACAATATTTATATATATGTGCATATATGTGTATACACACACATATACACAGATATAGCCTACATTTAATCTCTATTTTTCTAACTATATTGAAAACCATGAGTGCTCGCTGATACTTCCAATACCCATCTAACATCACAGGGCTTAGTCCAGCTTCCCCCTTTCCATATTTGTCCTTCCCTCCCCTGACAGTGACAAACCTGGTTCCCAATATCTCCATCTCCCTGAATGTAACCACTCTCATGACCTCACCTGGCTGCTGTCGTCCGTGTACATCAAACCCCTGCGTGGGCCAGCCTCCTTCAGATCACCTATATATTTGGGTTTGCTTTAATGGCTTTTTGGTAAAAAAAGGAAAAAACCCAATAAATATTTTTTAAAGAAGGGAAGAGGAAGAGCAAAAGAACAGTCCTAAGAGTTTTAGCCAAACTGCATTTGTTATTTCCATCTCTCTTTGAACTTAGACAATTGCTTCTTTACCATTTATGAAATTATCCTAAATAATTAAAAAATATAGCTTTGGCTATTTTGCTCTAAAACGTTTATTCTGTTGACAGCATATGCTGTTTCTACAAATACTCAGTACTCAATTGTCTTTGAGAATAGATAGGAATATGAGTACCATGAAGAGAATAATGTCTGTTTTGATCAAAATGGATTATCAGGCTGTACAAACAAACATCCCCAAAATCTCAGTGGCTTAACACAATGGAAGCTTAGCTCTTATTCATACTACATGCCCAAAACAGATAAAAAGACAGGGATCTCAGAGACCTAGATTTATAGAGGTTTCATTTCTGTGTTCCCAAGATTTCCACAGGTGTAGGAAAAGACTGACTAATTGTATGTGTTTCTACCAGGAGGTAAACCGCATCATGTCTCCTCACTTTTCATTGGTGAAAGTAAATCATATGACCATATTTTCCAGGAGGTGGAGAAGCACCTACCATGTACTTAAAAGAGGAAAGTATGACATAGTCAGAGAAGAGCACCAATGACTCCCATAGTGTCCTTTGATGAGGGCCATCAAGGCCAATCCTCTGACTTGAGCTGTGCCTTTTTCTACCAGTCTGAGATCTTGTATCGTTTCTATTTCTTCATCTGCAAGGCAGGAAAAATGTAGCTTATGTGATTATGAAAAAAAAACAAAACAAAACAAAGATGGCTCAGTTAGAACGTGAGCTCTGGGCAACAGGGTTGCCAGTTCGATTCCCACAATTGCCAGCGGACTGTGCTCTCTGCAACTAGAATGAAGACAATGAGCTACCACTGAGCTCCCCAGCTACTACCAGATGGCTCAATTGGTTGGAGCGTGTCCTCTCAACCACAGGGTTGCCGGTTCGTCTACTGCAAGGGATGGTGGGCTGTGTTCCCTGCAACTAAGATTGAACAATAGCAACTGGATTTGGAGCTGAGCTGTGCCCTCCACGACTAAGATTGAAAGGACAACAACTTGACCTGGAACTGATGGGTCCTGGGAAAAACACACTGTTCCCCCAATAAAGTCCTGGAAATACACACTGTTCCCCAATAAAGCCCTGTTCACCTTCCTCAATAAAATCTTAAAAAAAAAAATACTGAAAGTCCTTTACAAAATGTACATACTATAAGAAACATCCTAACTACCAAACTACCATTTCTAATACTAATGTCCCCAAATGGCAGATAATCTTCCTGGGAGCTGTGCAACCTGGTAGATTCCATATTCCAGGTGGTGAGGAGGACAGTCTTTTTTTTTCTGATTATAAAGGTAATAGGTGCTCATTTACCCAATCCCCCCAAAAAAACATATAAATAAGAACATACAAAAATCCATTATATCAAAACAGAACAATGTTTATGTTTTGATATTCATCATTCCAATTTTTTTCTATGTATGTAGTTTAAGCAAGTTGAAATTATGCACAATATTTTTGTATTTATTTTCAAAATTTGAAGGCATGTGTAATATTTTTCTAACTTAAATTTTTTCTTAAACTTAAACTTTAAATATTTTCTCATATAATTACAATTTTTTATATATTGCTTTTCAAAGCCATGTAATACTTCATAATTAATTAAACATTTATCCATCATTTGGGATTTAGGTTGTCTTCACATACATAATGTTCCTGGTTACTTAACTCTGCTGAAGATGAGAAAAGAATGCCTTGCTTCCACACTGTACCAGTCCTGGGCCTCAGATTCATTCCTTAGCCTCTGCTCTGCTCCATGTTACACATCCCAGGGTTAGTCAGCTGCTGGTTGAATTCACCTAGTGTAAGGCACTAGCAGAAGATTGCAGCACAGGGGGATGGACTATGCTCACCTGTGTCTCCCCTTCCACTCTGCCTTGGATGGTTTCTCGGGCAGCATCCATGCCTTGTATTGGCTCCAGCTCTCATCAGACAGGAACTCCCACGTGACCCAACCCCTCGCCTCAAGTAACACTCCCTCCTTTCTTTGTCTCTCTTGCCTAAATTAAGATACTGTCTTCCTGCTGTTGCTAATCTCTGGGTTATCTCATCATCTCCTGATTAGTGTTCAGCTGTTGCATCACTTGGGTTACCAATTACCTATGTTAAATTCTCTCTGTTGGAAATACTTGAAGAGGTTCTCCTGGCTAGACTCCCATTTATTCACACATTAGGTCAGTACAGTCTATCACATTTTCTTTCTCCCCAACCCTGACTTGGCCTTATCAAGTATAGTTAGTTCAAGAAACAGAAACCCATTAAAACTAGTAGTTCAAACAGACAAAAAAAAAAGGCAGCCATTGGAAGGATAAATAAGCAGCACATATTACCATAGGCAAGAAGTACAGCTGGGAATCGTGAGGGAGTGAAATTCGAAACTGCCTCCCTTCATGCCCCCGCTGTCTGCAGAACAGACTAAACATGAGAGAAAGTGGTACCCATAGCCCCAGTTCTACATAACTTCTCAAACTCAGCGGCCCAGGTGGACTAAGTAGATCTCTGTCTCTGTATTTCTTATCAAGCCTCACTTGTTTTGGGTGTCTAAAAGTCATGCAATCAGCTGTTAACAGGAGTAGGGTGTGGACAGGATCACGTGCTCCACTGCTTACTCAGCTGTAGGGGGTGGGGCAGATTTTCTGAGAAAGACCATGGGAATAGCCAGCACCTTGACTGGCACGTCTACCTCTATCTAGCCTGTTATTTAGTGATGCTAAAAGCTATATGGACTTTCTGATTCTGGAAATGTGGCATATTAGTGCTACAGAGAGACCTCTCCTAATACAAGAGACATAAAACTGTGGGATCAAATTATAAGACAACAACAACATCCTTTTAGTTCATGGCTGAGCAGGCAATCAAGTTAAGAAAACCATTGGGGCCTGCAATGAAGAAAACTTTCCTCTATCAATGGGAGGAGTGAGGGAAATTGATCAAGGGATGGATACCAAATATTGGCACTGCTGATGTTTTATTAGATAAGCTTGATGGTGAGCATAGTGCATTCATTTTATTATTTAAAGTAAATTAAATATGCTTTCATATATGCTATGTTAAGTAAAATACATAAAATTAATTTAATATGTATAAACTGTACATATGTCTAAATCCCAGTTCAAAATTTGCCAAAGCTTAATTTTGAAAGAATAAATATTTAAAAGTGTATCACTCTATTACTTGCTCTATTTCTGTTATTGTTACTACAGAAAACCATGCACAGCTGCAAATCGCCAGGCTTTTCTACTCTAATATGAACATTCTTTGTAGAATGATTGCTATAAAAATGCTTCCTTCTGCTAACTATGGTGGTAAGGGTTACTAAAAAATTTTTAAATCTTTTTGAAGAAAAGAAAGTCATCTGTGATACTCTTTTTTAGGACTTAAAGGTTTTGATTCCATGGTCATTTCCTGTGTCACAACATCAAGCATACCACCTGGTCTCACAGCTGTGGATGAAAAATGTTCATTTCCCATCTCACTGGGGTTTTGTTGTTTAATATTTAATTCCTACTCCAAGTGAACTCTCTAGGCAAGATGTGTCCATGGGTCCTTGGTCTTTCCATGAGTCATTCCCTGTTGGTTTCTATTCTCCCTTTGTCTACAAGTTCTGACAATTAAGTTTGCAAACTCCTAGAAAAAGTGCTACATACCTCATTGCTGAAAATCACTACGGTCACCTTCGAAGAACTCCCCTTGGGAAGCTATGCACTGACAGACACCAGCACCTAGTCCACCCTTCAAAGCAATTTTGGAACTCTTTTTTCTGGAATGGCCATCAGAGCTGTTGTCGTATTATCCTTGATGTCCTGAATGTCATCCAAAAGTCTTCCTTTCAACATTTCCTTTATCTCTGGGTCAAGAAAGAAGTCACTGGGGACCAAATCAGGTGAATAGCAAGGGTGTAATGCCGGGACTCTGGTCCCACTCCTCTCACAAGAATGCAGGCTATGGTGAGGGCAAAAAAGAACAACAACAGAACCATAGACAGGGGAGTTATAACACTATATTCTCTTCTCGTCGAGACACAAAAGCAAACATCCGCCAGTACCCCAGCGAGGGGTCTTTCTGCACCCCAGTCTCACTGGCGGCTGAGCGAGACAGAGGAAGTAGGATCAACATGATCCACAATCTGCTGACTGCTTCTCTGCCCATCAACCAAACCAACCCCCTAGCGTAGCCATGGCAGTTAAATCAGTGGCTAATGGCGAACAAGTAACAGCTGATGACCACCCAGCCACCGCGATGACCATCTGATTACAGCTGATAACCAAACCATCTAATAACCAAGCCAGCACATTTCCACATGAGGCTGAGAGCCTAGAAACTGCTCTCTGGGACTCTGTCCCCACAGAGGGTTTTCCAATACAGTTGTTTGTTTACTGGCTAAAAACTCCCTCACAGACAGTGCAGTGTGAACTGGTGCATTGTCGTGATGCAAGAGCCATGAATTGTTGGCGAAAAGTTCAGGTGGTCTAACTTTTTCATGCAGCCTTATCATCACTTCCAAATAGTAAACTTGGTTAACTGTCCAATTGGTACAAATTGATAATGAATAATCCCTCTGATATCAAAAAAGTTTAGCAACATCATTGCAACAAGTTCACAAACTTAATTAATTGTCAGACCTTGTCTCGTGTAGTCTAAACGTCTATCCTTTAGCCTACAAAGTCCTCCAGCCTCCTATTCAGTCTTCTAGTATTTTCGGGAGGAAATAATTGGAATATTCACAGAGGCTCTGCTTTGGTACTAATTTGCCAGGGCACTAAGTTCCTCATTTTAAGTGTTTATTTATTTAATTTTTTAACTCTCACATCATTCAATTCTGCTCTTCTGTTTATATTAGCCACACTAGGAAGTCAAGTCAGGTTCTGTTGTCAGTCAGGGTCACTGACTCTCCAGTTTGGGTGGCCAAGTGTCCCTGTAATCATGGCATCTTTCTGTGTCCCTGGGAACAGCATTCTCCTCTTGCCATTTGTTTTCATGTGGCATTTGTTTGTAGCGGTGTGCTGGAGGGAATCATAATAACTAGTGAAAGCTGGTTGTTAAATATTCAGGCATGTTACCATATGAGCCAGTTGTTAAACCATTGGTAGCTTGAAATCATATTGTGGGAGTAGTTATACCATGGAAATTAGTAAATCCTGTACATTCCCCCTGCCCCTGACCCCCAGAAAGTCAGTTTACCTGCGTACCACTCCATTTGGGTCACTAGAATGAAAATGATGAAAATTTAAAAATACTTTTGTGAAAATGGATATGCAGGAAATTTTTATGATTAAGAACACCTAGGAAATATTCTTTAAAAAGTTTCCATCAAAAGGTGACCCAAATAGGTAAACAAAGATTTTCTAAAGGAAACAAAAAATGCTAAACATAAAAGAAAATAATTGATAAACTGGACTTCATCAAATTTAAAACTTCTTATTTAAAAATACACTTAAGAAAATGAAAAGGTAACCTACAGACAAGAGAACATTCACAATATGGCAAAGAACTTGTATCTAGAATATATAAAAACTACAAATACATGATAAAAAGATAACTCAATGAAATGGGAAAAATATTTGAATAGACACATCTCAAAAGAAAACATGCAAATGACCAATAATCACAACATCATTATCATCAGAGAAATGAAAATTAAAACTACAATGTGATGCCAGTTTACATCTACTAGAATGGCTATACTCAAAGAATGTGTCCAGAATGTGGAACCACCAGAGCACTCATACACTGTTGGTGGGAATGAAAAATGTTGTAATCATTTTGGAAAACTGTTTGGAAGTTCCTCATAATATTAAATATACATCTCCCCTTTGATTTTGCCATGCTACTCCTACCTAAAAGAAATGAAAACATACCCACAAAAAGACTTCCACAAGAATCTTTATAGCAGCCTTATTCATAATATCCCCAAACTGGAAACTACCCAATTGTCTATTAGCAGGAGAAAAAAATATACAAATGGTGATACATTTATACTGTGGATTATGACTTGGCAAAACATATGAACAAATCATTTACACATGCAACATCATGGATGGATGTTAAAAACTTGTCGAGCAAGAAATTAGACACCAAAGACTACATACAGTATGCTTCTATTTACATGAAGTTCAAGAACAGACAAAACTAACCTTTGAAATCAGAACAGTTGTTACCAGAATTGGAGTCTGCTGGAAATGACTGGAAAAGAAAACAAGGCAACTTTCCGGGATGATGAAGCTATTCCACATCTTGATTAGGGAAGTGGTTACACAGGTGATAAATTTATCAGACCGCATTATCTGTATGTAAGTTCAACTTAGTAATAATAAACAAAAAGAAAAATTCCACCCCCAAAATAGCAACTTAAAGAACGCAACCTAAATGAAGTAATTTCAAATCTCAGCGCAATGGAGAAGCAACATTTTATCTGGTTTAATGATGGAAAATATATATCATCAGATGATATCACACAGAGAGACCATGAGACAAAAAAGCAAAGAGCAGAAAGCAATTTCACCTTATACCATTAGACATTAAGCATGGTATTACACGAAAGCTCTCCACCAATTATTTTATTTCAGCTTAACGGTACCTCAGGAGTAGTAGTTTCATTCCTGACCTTAAACAAAAGTAGTTTGGCCTATTTACTCATATTGGTGGAAATAATAAATCCAATAAATCATTGCAGCCTCCCCTGCTCCTTGGCTGGCGTGAAGCTGCTGATTACCGTGTAGCCGCCGGGCTTGGCAGGCCCTGCACCACCAGGCCTACTAATTGCTACACAGCCATGGAGATCTGGGGAGAAGATTAGAGGAGAGGAGTTGGAGAGTTGAGAAAGTCTGCTTAGGAATTTGGGAAGCCAGAACAGGCAACTAAATAGGCATTTATGGAACAGACATTGTTAGTCCATTTTGCTGAGCAGGTGGAGTCTTACTGTGCTCCCAGCACGAGATGGTTTCTTCTCCCATCGCTAGGAGTGGCACTCCACGGTCATGCAACAGGGTATCCTCTAGTCCTAGACTTCTGGGTTAGCTTTGGCTTTACTGTTACAGTAAGATAGCTCCAGCCCATCCCTCATTTCGACTGCCACACCTTTAGTGTCCTCCTGGACATTTCTGAGAATTCCTGAGTGGTCCCCAAGTGTCATAGTGTCATCTATGAGCATTCTCTCCAAACTCGGCCCATTTTCTCAGTTGCTTTTGGCCTCTGAAGTGCTGGGACCTGCACTGTGAGCATAGCTCACCCAAAGCGGTGTTGTCCTCAGGTGGACCCTTTACTTAATGGTTCATCAGGCAGTCTCAAAGGCTTGGGCAAACAAGGAGAGGGATTGTAGCACACACTGGAAACCGATTGATACTGGTTGTAGAACATCAGGGTTGCTGAACTCTCAGCACTGGCTTCCCCATCATGGGGGATCCTTTCATGGGAACTCTTTCCTCAGGCTGGGCTCTCTCAGCTCATCGCTGGGACCCATGCTCACCTTATTCAATCCCTTCCCTCCACGTCTCTCCTTGTTCTGTTACTTAGGCTGGCACAGAGCAAATAAAAACCTCATTTCTCGTGAGAGCAAGCTCTCGGTCTCATAACTGCCCTGTCGTACACAGTAATTTAGGTTCTTTTGTCTTGACAGCCCCATTCCAGGCCATGTCCCTGCCTCCCTAACCAAAATCCCTTTAAATAAAACAGCCGTACCTCCCGGCCCTCGCGCATGATTTCTGCCCACATTGACATCCTACCCATTAGGCTGAAACGCTGCCTTCAGTTCCATAAAATAGTATCTTTTCCTCCCCTTTAATGTATTTATTATAAACTTTGAATTTGTTTTCCTAATGCTGGTGCCCTTTAGGCTAGATGTTTGTGGAAGCTCAGCACTCTACAGCACACAGTACAGGGTTAGATGGACAGGCAGGAGAGGACACAGCTGACCCATGCACTGCCTGCGTGTCCTCTTGCCTGGCTGTGGAGCCACTTTTTGCTTTCTTATTTTTCGGGACTTACTTTGATTTTGTCTATTTTAAGCTATCGTCTACCTCTGTCACCTCAGGCCCTTCCTCCAAGCCAGTGAGGCCCATGCAAAGGAACTGAACTGAGGGGCAGAGCCCTGGGCCACGGAGATGTCACCACTCAGCAGCACACTGAGTCCACACATTTGCATTAAATGCTTTGCAGGTGGTCAATTGCTTTCCCACATCTCTCTTCTTTGATGTGAGGGGCCTGGCGGAGGAATCAGTGTTCTTCTTACAATGACATTTAGCCTCATCTAATGCTTCCTGTTTTCTGAACCTGGGTCTCCCAAAGTGGTTTTGGAACAAACTTTGTTAAATTTTTCATGTAAAAGGAAATAAAAAAACACCAAGGCCATTTGTTCTTAGCTCTAGTGTCACCCACCCTTGGTGTTTACATTGTGGCAAACTTCCTCCACCAGACTTCTGACCCATAGATGAGGCTGGAATAGGGTCTCTCCTGGCTGCCTTGCTTGGTGGGCCTGCAAGCTTGCTGACTGAGGCCAACTATAAGCAAACTTGGATTAGCATTTTCACATAGGCTTCACAAAAAGGAAAACTATTTGTGACAGGAAAGAAACACTACTGATTAGAGCACCCTCAGACTGCCATGAGACATTCTCCCATGGCTCTGTCCTCTATTCCTGGTGCCACATTACAATATTTACCAAGAAAGTCAAGCACAATAAACATGGGGCTTGTGACGTTCTGAGTTTACTAGCCACTCTCATTCTTACACTGCCAGGAATTAAGAAACTGAAGCTAAAAATGAAAATGTTCACTAGCATTTTCTACAGCAGTGCACCAGAGGAAATAGTGAACGCCCTTCTCTCTTCCTTTCCCTCTTCCTTTCCCTCTTCCTTTCCTTCCTTCCTTCCTTCCTTCCTTCCTTCCTTCCTTCCTTCCTTCCTTCCTTCCTTCCTTCCTTCTCTCTCTCTCTCTCTCTCTCTCTCTCTCTCTCTCTCTCTCTCTCTCTCTCTCTCTCTTCTTTCTTTCCTTCTTCCATAAGTTGCACTAAGAATTGCAGCCATCCAGCTCAGCTTGGGGTAATTTTAAAAGGACACCACCAGATCTCCACCAAGATAAGCAGCACCCACGCTGAGGCACTCCACCATGAGATACAAGAGATGACTAGGACTGACGATAGGAAAATAAAAGAGATGCTTTTACAAAAATAACATAATTTGGCTCCCTGAGAAAAAGCAAGGCAAAATGCAGGTTGTGTTTCTTCTTCTCTCCCATGTTCGCTTCGCTGGGTAGAAGCATTAATAAGTTTAAGTGCTTATTAAGGTGAAATCAAAATGAGAGAAAGACAGAGAAACTGCATGAACGGTATCACTAGAGACCTAAAGTTAGAGGGTTTCCAGCTGGCTCATTTGTTTCAAGAAATGAGATTTAGAAAAGTTGGAGCCCTTTGCTGCCTTCACTCAGCTTCCAGAGGAAGAAAGACAAGATGTACACAGCTAATGTAAAAGGTGTGATCCAAAATGATGGGGACAATTCCATCTTTTCACTTCTACAAACATTTTATTAAATGCTTATTATGTGCCCAACACCGTGCTTGATGTGGAAAATATTAAAAAGATTTAACCGTAGATTCTGCTCTTAACATTGTTATAATTTAATCTCTTCAAAGATCAACCAGAGCTCGTCTTTGTGAAAGAAGGCCTTCCACTTTCTGGACTACTGAGACAACCTTGAATGGTTCAAATGGGTCAGATGCTAGCACTGGTTAAAATGTCCTGTTGTGGGTCTTTTCTGTGTCTCTGCAGTGGGGTTGCTACAGTGATTTTAAGATCAAGCTAACCAACTCTAATTTTGGAGCTGTTTATCTTTGTCTTTTTTCCCGGCATCCTACTTCTAAATTATTTGCACCACATTGACATCACTTACGTGAAAAGCTAACCAAATTTCTTCCCCACATTCAACCTCAGTTTCTCCATATGTGTTGTTGCAGACTTATCTGGTTCTAAGTCCTTCAGAGTCTCTTGGGAGAGGCGCAGAGCATTTAAAAGCTAGTATGTGCTTGTTTTTAGTTCTTATGGTTCCGTCCTCCTAATCTGTCAGTCAAGTGTATCTGCTTAGTACCTCTATATGTTATATCTATAAAGGTCTTACTGAAAAAACACCTCCCTGGACATACTCACCGGTGTAATACTCTCTTTTCCAGTTATTTGGGATTGTTTTCCGTTTAATGAATACAAAGATTTCAGAAATAGTGTGCATTTTAATTTAAAGTCAGGACCAAGCGGCATCAGAAAGATCTGCTAGAATTCT